>NC_061811.1:33124230-33749230 GCF_021462225.1 Girardinichthys multiradiatus
GTGCTGCTTACCTTTTGTCTGATGGCTTTAGGTTGGTCTTAAATCTCCTGCAGAAGTACAATTTCCTCTTGTGCTTTGGGTCACCACAGATGATGCAGCCAACCACAGATGAGAGCAATGGTGGCTTCGTTCCCAAACAGGTTTTCCAGGAGCCGGAAGATTTTATCTGACGAGCTGCATGACAGGTGTAGATCTTTGGCCATCTTTGGCCATCTTCTTATCTAAGCTGTCAAGTAGTTGAAATTTATTCACTTCTTTTGAGCCAGTTGGTTCACCTTGCTTCTGCAGAGCCACCCTTTCTCTTCTCCATCTGTAGTAGTTTCGCTTGCTGCCGGCTTTGTTCACTAATTCTTCTTGGTGGGCTTGCATAAACTCATATGCCTGCACAGTTTAGTCAGGCTGAGTAGAGGAAACAGTCTCACATTCAGTCTCTGCAGCTTGCATAGCCATGGACAGTTGTTTTTCGTCATATGAATGCCCAGTGTCAGCACTCTGTACATCGTTCAGCTCCTCAGCAGTAGCTGCCTTGGTCTCTGCCATTTAAACAGCCTCCACGTCCTCATTTGCTTCCATAACTCTGAAGCCCTCTAGGTGTCAGCTTTTTGAAGCTCTCTCTTCTGATCAAATGATTGAGATGATAATTGCTCTCCAGAATGTTAGGATCGTGGATACCCTAAAAGCCATTGAGCCGTATGCAGAGGGCAGCACTCAAGACTTTAGCGCTCAATCTTAGGGTATCCACAATGCTAACATGTTTGTCAGCTTTGCACATATAGAGAAGTATTTTATAATCCATTCTTTGCAAAAGAGCTTAAGGTCTGTCTGATTAGCATTTGTGAACAGCGATTTTCAAGACTTGCCACATATTCTAAATTTGATTTAGGTCTGGACTATAACTGGTCCATTCTAACCCATTAATACACTTTGATCTAAACCATTCTATTGTAGCTCCGGCTGTTTGTTTGGTCATAGTCCTCCTTTGATGTGAACCTCCAACCCAGTCTTAAGTATTTTGTAGCCACTGACATGTTTTTTTAGGGTCACCTTGTGATTTGCTCCATTCATCTTCCTATGTACTCTGACCAGCTTCCCTGTCCCTGCAATAAAGACCCCCAACAGCATGATGCTCCCTTCACCAATATTGGTTGTCCACTATAGATGCATTTTAGATGTAGGCCATAACGTTCAATTATGGTCTTACCAAAGCACCTTCTCCTACATTTGCTGTGTCACTTAAAAGGGTTTTGGCAAACTTTTAACAAGAAAGATTTATCTTAACATTGGCTTTGTTCCTGCCACTCTTTCAAAAATGCCAGATTTGTGGAGATCATGACTAATCATTGTAATTTTGGCAGACACCCCTACCTGAGCTGTGGAACTGCACAGCTCCTCCAGAGTAATGTGTCTTTTCACTGCTTCTTGATAAAAGACCTCCTTGGCCGGCCTGTTAGTGTAGGGAGACCGTGTGCCATATTCTTTCTATTTCTCCTTTATTTACTAATTAGCAACCTCTGAAGACAGTTGGTTGTACTGGACTTTATTTAGGGGAATCAAAGTAAAGAGGGCTAAATACAAATGCACACTACACATGCATAATTTTCCTTCAGAATTATTCATTACATTGTGTTGATCTATCACATAAAATCACAATAAAATATATTGATGCTTTGGGGTTGCATCATGACACAAGCTGAATAGTGTGAAAGAAAAAGTTGAATAGGGTAGATTACTTTTGAAGGAAAATGTAAATGCAACATTCCAAATATAAACGTAATGATAGTCGTCAAAACAGTAGAGGATTTACCATCTCATTTCTACCAATCAACCTGATGCTGCTGATTTGTTGGCTGATAAGGAGAAATATTCTAGCTTAGACCAGTGATGGTCTTTTCACCTGAGGACAAAATGAGCGAATTGATAATATTACTAGTTATTGATATTAGTATAATGTGAATGTTCTGAAAAGCTTATTTTTTTCTTTGCTGCAAATTTAATCCTGTTTTTCTCGAGTGACCTTACTAAACAAGATACCAGGGTTCCATTATTTTAACGGGCATTTTTTCAGTGTTTGTCAATTCTTTGCCCTTAGGTTGTGATTATATCTATAAGATGTAATGGAAGGTCAAGATAATTCACATGAAGGATCTATCTGCCTTCGCTCTGCCTTGGCACAACAAAGCTTTCTATTGGTCCCATCTTGCCTGTGACAAATGGAAGGTGGCATCTGTGTTCTGGAGGCCTCAATGGCACAGTGACGAGGGACGGTGACCGCTGGGACACCATGAATATTCATCACTGGGTGCTTCCCCCCCTCCATACCGGCTGTTCCCTGTCCTCTGATAGAAGCTGAGAGAAAGAAAGAGACCAGGCTGATGGTGGTGAGGCGAGAAGAGAAGTAGACCGAAGCAAGGGGAAGACATGATTTTGAAAGATGTTTTTACCAGATGCAAGAGATGTAGAGTATTTGATGTGAGACGATGCACAGTTAGAATGGCTTTTGTAAAATCTAAGAGAGATACAATGACAAAACGAACAAAAAGGTATAAAAGGTTAGAAGCAAATAAACAAATTTTTCATCCAAAAATTCAAGACTTTTCCAGATTTAAAGGATGGAAGGGAATAGATGGATGTATGGATGGATGGATGGATGGAACAATTAGACAATATGAAACCGAATGAAGTCTAGAAATGCAAACATTTTCCAAGCTATTTTTTTTTCTGTGCCTATCCAGACTGGAGAATGCTTAGATCAAATTCCAGACTTTCCCAGATTTACCAGACTGCAAAGGAACCAGTAGAGGACATTGAATGGGCAAAATCCAGGGAAAAAGGTATAAATAGACAACTTTAGAAAAGACACACTCCAACTTTCCTCCTTACTTTCCCCCTCTGGGTAACCCATGGCACGTTCTCTGCAGTGGCTCCATGCTTACCTGTAGTCAAGCAGTAGCTGCTGCTGCAGGTCAAGAGATCTGCAAACAAGACTGTTATGCACAGATGGAACTGTCTGAGTTAAATAGACTTCTCCCAGATTTATGTGTATGTACACTTAAGTCCACACACACTGTGACATTGAGCCACATCATGGCAGCACAGATGGGAAATACTCTCTTTTGCAAAAACTAAAAGTAAAATAACTTGGGGCAAAACGTTCCTATAGCTGTGGATGAGATAATTTTGTATTTAATTCAGCATTTCCCAAGACAAAACCAAGTGGCAAACCTGTGCTGCTTTCTTGCTCTTATTGGCTGTCTGTGAGACAGAATACTCATGACAGGTTGTCTCTGTTTGCCTGAGGATGAGCACCCATTAGGGTCATCCTTCCTTTCAGCAAGCCCATCTGTACTGTGTTCTTGTCTTGTTTGTATTAGAAACCTGCAATCGTCCAAAAGTGTGGAAAGCAATTAAAAAGAGTAGGTACACAAAAACACAAACACTAAAATCCTGCATGATTAAAATGGGGAACAAAATAAAAAAGTAATAACCAACTTAAAACATTTGGATATAAATAATGGGATGGTAAAAATAATCAAATCCTACTTTAATGTATGAAGATATAATACAAATCATCTAGTCTTACAAATGAGGTAGAAAACATAAAAAAACAGCACTTTGTCTTAAAGTGTGTGTTTGAAATCACAAAATTTAACATGTTAAACTAATACACCGTACAGTTTATATTACAAAAACACGATTTAGCTGCAACAACTTTAAATAATTGTTTTTAGCATGTGAGATTTTTAATTTCACTCAGCAACATTACTTTAGTTGAGTATATATTGCATACCTGTTAAAGGCTAGAAATAAATTAAGAGCGAGACAGAGATTCATCTTCCAGCAAGACAACAACCCTAAACATACAGCCAGAGCTACATACCCCTTTTCAACCAACGTGGTTCAGAGCCCATTCCGGTTCATCAATGTGATTTCGAAGCAGTGATGCATGCTTCCACCAATGAAAAGAGGTTCCAGATCACAAACCTTGGTTCAACTTAGGCACTGCAGAATATTTGGTTCTTCTGTGCAAACTGTAACGTCACCCGTGGGTGGTTTGAAGCTGCAGACCAAAGAAGCAACAAATACGGCGGCGAAGACGAAGAACGTACCGTATAAACATTTTTATATGTATGCAAAAGCACACTAAACATTGTATAACTACTCCTTTCCGTTTCACTCGCGACTGCTGAACATATGCAAATGAAAGCACACAGTACAGACCAAAAGTTTGGACACACCTTCTCATTCAAAGAGTTTTCTTTATTTTCATGACTATGAATATTGTAGCTTCACACTGAAGGCATCAAAACTATGAATTAACACATGTGGAATTATATACTGAACAAAAAAGTGTGAAACAACTGAAAATATGTCTTATATTCTAGGTTCTTCAAAGTAGCCACCTTTTGCTTTGATTACTGCTCCGCACACTCTTGGCACTCTGTTGATGAGCTTCAAGAGGTAGTCACCTGAAATGGTTTTCCAACAGTCTTGAAGGAGTTCCCAGAGATGCTTAGAACTTGTTGGCCCTTTTGCCTTCACTCTGCGGTCCAGCTCACCCCAAACAGCCCTTACACAGCCTGGAGGTGTGTTTGGGGTCATTGTCCTGTTGAAAAATAAATGATGGTCCAACTGAATGCAAACCGGATGGAATAGCATGCCGCTGCAAGATGCTGTGGTAGCCATGCTGGTTCAGTATGTCTTCACTTTTGAATAAATCCCCAACAGTGTCACCAGCAAAGCACCCCCACACCATCACACCTCCTCCTCCATGCTTCGCGGTGGGAACCAGGCATGTAGAGTCCATCCGTTCACCTCTTCTGCACCGCACAAAGACACGATGGTTGGAACCAAAGATCTCATACTTGGACTCATCAGACCAAAGCACAGATTTCCACTGGTCTAATGTTCATTCCTTGTGTTCTTTAGCCCAAACAAGTCTCTTCTGCTTGTTGCCTGTCCTCAGCAGTGGTTTTCTAGCAGCTATTTTACCATGAAGGCCTGATTCACACAGTCTCCTCTTAACAGTTGTTCCAGAGATGTGTCTGCTGCTAGAACTCTGTGTGGCATTGACTTGCTCTCTAATCTGAGTTGCTGTTAACCTGCGATTTCTGAGGCTGGTGACTCGGATGAACTTATCGTCCGCAGCAGAGGTGACTCTTGGTCTTCCTTTCCTGGGGCGGTCCTCATGTGAGCCAGTTTCTTTGTAGCGCTTGATGGTTTTTGCTACTGCACTTGGGGACACTTTCAAAGTTTTCCCAATTGTTCGGACTGAATGACCTTCGTTTCTTAAAGTAATGATGGCCACTTGTTTTTCTTTACTTAGCTGCTTTTTTCTTGCTATAATACAAATTCTAACAGTCTATTCAGTAGGACTATCAGCTGTGTACTGTCTCCACCTCCTGCACAACACAACTGATGGTCCCAACCCCATTTATAAGACTTGAAATCCCACTTATTAAACCTGACAGGGCACACCTGTGAAGTGAAAACCATTTCAGGTGACTACCTCTTGAAGCTCATCAACAGAATGCCAAGAGTGTGCGGAGCGGTAATCAAAGCAAAAGTGGCTACTTTGAAGAACCTAGAATATAAGACATATTTTCAGTTGTTTCACACTTTTTTGTTCAGTATACAATTCCACCTGTGTTAATTCATAGTTTTGATGCCTTCAGTGTGAAGCTACAATATTCATAGTCATGAAAATAAAGACAACTCTTTGAATGAGAAGGTGTGTCCAAACGTTTGGTCTGTATTGTACATACCCTTGTTCTTGAATGGAGTCGCCGTCTCCTTTTCCGTGTTAACTGTAGTTTATGGATGCACTCTTAAAGGGAACATTGTGTGCAGCTCAGCAAGCTCTGCTGTCTCTACCACGTTTCCCTCGGGGTTGTGTAACACCTACTCATAATGACTCATGCTTGGTTCCCAAAGCTGGTGGAAACGTGCATTGGCGCTCAACAAAACACCATAGTTCAAAGACACGCAAACTGAACCGGTTTAAGAACGAGAGTTTGTTAGGTGGCAAAATGCTAACAGCGTTATTGCATAGAATTAAATATATTGAGTAGTTGGAATGGTTTAGTCAAAGACCAGACCTAAATCCAATTGCGTGGTAAGTTTTAAGATATTCCTGAGTTTTTTGGGTTTCTTTTGTGTCATTGTTTTCATTTCCCTGTTGTTTATGTTCTCTCAGGTGTTGTCATTTTAGTTCATTTATTTATGTATTAGTTTCTTACATTTAGAATAATCTCATCTGTTCCCTTAATTTAAATCTCTTTGTGTCCTAGAGTTCTGTTCATTTTAGTCTCCCTTCCCAGTCTTCCATCTTGCATTCTTCCCCAGCTGATTCACATATTCTCCTGCTTACTCACACCTGCATTCATGCCATTCACAACTTGTCCTGCAGTATATATTCTTACCAGTTCTCATTGTGCTCCGCTGCATCCTCCCATTTTACTCTCTGTTTTCATGCCTAATCTTCCCTGTTGTTGTGCCTGTGACTTCAACGTGTTCCTCATCCTGTTCTTCTTGGGCTCCTGTAAGTTTCCTGTCCTAACATATTATTTTCATCTGGGTTAAAAATTATGCGTGCCTTGGTCCAACTCCTCAATCACATGTCACGACCAAAGGATCTATCCACAAAAAGGACCCAGTCATTGGAGTTAAGATGTTTTCCCTTTTGGAGTTTTGTTAAATTGAGATGGACAAAAATATGTGGTGGTCAGAGGACTTTGTGGAGTCATGATTGATTCCTCCTCCTGGAACTGACCCATGGCAATACAGCTCCTCTCCGCCTCCACACAGAACACTAGACCAGCACAGAGAACGGCGGGTTCTTCAGCCCAACTCACTGCCAGAACCTGTGCTCAAGGCCTTGCAATTTCTTCATTAAGGTCAGCAGGATTTCATGGCTCAGCCCCTACTCTAGTCTCCATTCCTCATCTCAGCGCCTTTTTGTTCCCTCCCCTCCTCTTCCTTCCGGAGACAGCACCATCATCTACACACCTGTTCCCATTCCAGAGGGTCAGGCCGACACCTCCATTTCTCTTGTGAAGGGTCTGACGTCTCTGACCCAATCTCAGGTTTCCCAGTTCCAAGTGTTGGAATTATTAATCTGAGAATATTATTTAATATTTAATATGAATATTTTATCAAATAATATTTTGGTCTGTTAAGGGTTGTCCTGTGAATACCAGTACAGTAAGGCGATGGTATTAGGACAAGATAGAAAGGTGTGAGACAAACTCTGACATTATTGAACAGCATAAATTCTGCACATATATGGAATGAATTCACACAATTTCTTAAAATAAAAGAATTTATTAACAAAATAAGTCAACTCAAAGTCAAACATATTTCAATCAACAAACTCTTTACTATGCTAAAACAATCCAACTAAACTACCAAGCAGAATTAAAGAATGGCGAAGATTAATGGGCTATGTACAATATAAACAAGTTGATTAAAGATGATTGGAAATTATGACCAAAAGAGTGATGCAACATTAGCATGCAATGTTTATGTCTGAGAACCAAGGATTATCTTGAAGAATCTGGAAATGAAGTTAAGTTAGTCTTGGAACTAACTTGGGCAATAATCAGCAACATTTAGACAACCATTCACAATGCAAGATCAGATAAAATATTATTTTAATAAAATAATGTTTTAAAGAATGATCTGCTGAATAAAACCAACCTTCTGGATGACTAATTCTCAACGGGGTCTCATTAGCTGCCTTTATTTCTTCAAATAATATTCGAAGAAATATTATTAAGGGAGTATTTTGGAAACGAGCAAAATCTTTCTGGAGAAATGGGGCTTAATGGTGTTTACTTAGTTATCAAATCTAGCAAATGATGTTTAGGGACTATTATCCACTAGCTTGAAAACTAACAACCTTTCTGTTAAATACTCTTTAGTAGCAAGCACGTGTTCTTACCGGTTAGCATTTGAGCTAACAAAAGAAGCTAATAGCTTAGCACCAGAATCAACACATACCTTTAAAATACCGTTAATAAAAGGGTTAAATGCATAAGCACGGACGGCGCGTTATGATCAATCTTCTGTTTGAAATCACCCTTCAAGTAAAGTTTGTCTTAACTTTAAAAACACACAAAGAACACAACCTGAACACGTGTGCTGCAGATAGCCTGCTAGCACCAAGATAGCTGAGTTCAACACAAACAAAACTTCATAAAATGAAAAACGTTTAGATAATTTCATTCTAAATCTGTCTCTGCCCAAAACTCCTAACCTCATGAACCGTGGTGTGGAATGTTGGCCAAAAGACGATGAAGTTTGAAAAAGGTATCCACAGTGAACAAAGGGTTAGCTTCCCGCTAACCTCCAGCTGTGGATGAAGAACAACTCGTTGTCCGCCAACGCCACTGCACGGTGATGGGGTCTCTGTTGTCTTCCTTCCAGACTGGAAGACCGCTCCGCTCGGCTTCATAGGGACCGCGCGTCTCTGTAGGGAACTTCTCTGGGACAATTTGCTTCACAGGCCTCAGAGGAAAAAGTAAGCAACTCTTACACCTTAATTTCCCCGTTTATGAATGAAAATACCGGATACACATGATCGTATGACACTCTTGGATCCAGTTTGAAGAGTTTGTCTTTTTGCCAGCAAAAGACATTAGCGCGCTGGGCCTCCCCTGACCAGTCCCACTAGAGGCCGTGTGGCAAGAGGTCGGCTTGTTGGAGAGGGGGTGCTCTTATTCAGACAGTGGCATCATGGGAAGTCTGCTGCTACCCCCCTTTCCTCAGTTGCTGGAAGTCAGTTAAATGCAATCTATTTTGAAAGTTCCAGAAGAGTCCGTACCAGAATTTAATGTTGAAATCCATGGCTGTGGGTCCCAACACAGGCAAGCTCTTCGCCACTCTCCAGCGTGCCATTGTCCAGCAGAGAGTGATGCCCACCACTTCCTTGTTGCAGCTTACAGCATCTGAGCCCACTTCATGTCTCCCGAGTGCAGCTGAGCCCACTTCCTGCCTCATGAATGTACCTGAGATTGCTCCATGTCTCCTCAGAGCATCTGAGCTCGCTCCACATTTTACATTCACATTCCTATTCCCGAGTTCTCCAACAAGGGTGTCCAGGTGGACCTGCCTCCTCTTCCTTTTCCCGGGTTCTCCAATGAGATTTCTCCCGGCTTCCATGCCATGCTCCGGTGCTCTTCCGAGGGTTCCCCAGAGTTTTCTTTGTGGGTTATAGCTGCCTCACCGCTGTTCTCCAGGGTGCCTACTATGGTTCCGAGGCTTCCAGCTATTCTACTGCCATTCTCTAGGGTTCCATCAAGGGTTCCAGCATTTCCACCACCATTGATTTCAGTCTTCAGAACTCCTTTGTTGGTGCCACAATCCAGACCACCAACGTGGGTCCCAGTTTCCCAAGATCCACCGTGGACTCTCCACACCTCCTGTTCTTTGTGGTTGCGAGACTGCCTGCATTGATATTGCAATGACGATAGTAATTCAATATGTTGTGCCAGTGTCTGATTGAAATGTTCTGTGTGAGTACAAATTAAAAGAGGTAAGACACAACACTCAATAGTGAATGGAAGTCTAGTGAAAGTTGGTACATCTGATTTAGAAGAGATAACAGAAATAAGGTATTTTAATTATTACTCTTACTGCTGTAAACTTACAGCTGGAAATATTGGTTCAGACTCCTAAAGTTTCCTTACCACATTAACCTTTTATATAAAAGAGGACACAATCTAGCAGCAATGACATGGGTTGTATAAAGAGATTGCAATTTTTTTAAATAACTGAAAACTATCTACCTCTGTTGGGGCTTTTGAAAGTATTTCTGAACCTAGAGCCTTGTTTAAAATGGAAGTTAAGCCAGCAGAGATTTTTGATGGTTTGCACACATATCTGCCTTGATAGAAATCTCATCTTCTCCACAGGGAGTGAGTCTAGTACCAAACCAATTGCATTTTATCAGTTTTTTTTCCAGCAAGTTGCTCAGGTATTATTCAGTATTACATCACATGTGACAGCAAAGGTCCCCGTGTGATAAATGTTATGAGCTGAGATCCCAATAAGAACAGCAAAAGACTCAGACTCAGTGAGCCTGATAATGAAATCCTACACAATTCAAATGCATGCACTGTGAAGTGTGCAATGATCGAGAATAAATCGACGCAGAAACACCTCTCTAACTACGTCTGAATCACAAAAAAGTAGAGATGGAAAATCTCTCAATTTTAGCTGGTAATTTAATTTTTCACTCGTGTCTTTGAATCTTTGTCTGATCATAAAGATGAAACTTATTGCTCATACTGCAACTAAAATTTCTCAAAATAACTGAACCACATCCCCTATGATCTTTAAAAAGTCAGTTATTTAAAACCTACATAAGATTCAGTTCTGATTATCATTTGACCTTTAGCTTTGCATATGAGACTGATTGCACAAGTGGGCAGCTAACTAGGCTTTCCTCAATGGAAATAAATTTGCTAACCTATGTGTCTGGTTATCTTTGGTTTAGAAACATGTCTGGGTTTTTTCTTATTGTAACCCCTCAGGTTATTATACAATTTTTTTCTTCTACACCCCTCAAACATTTTCTTAAGATACAATGCATTGTAGATCTTTTCACCTTAAACAGTAATAATCACCTTTTATTTAATCTGGTTAAGGTTTTACACTCACATATTGGAGGTTTTACACATGGTAAAGGTCCATAACATTATAGTACATATAGGTATTTTCTGTTGGTTTAAAAACACACAGTAAATGCAGCGTTTTGTTAATAACTTTTATTTACTACCGCCAGTAAATGCATCTTTTGACTTGTCTTTACCTTACTGGTCAGTCAAGGGCAAAAATCAAGTTTATGCAATTTGATTGGTGCTGATGGACTGTGGAGAAAAGAAAAAAAAAAGTGTACCTGTCCGTAAGTGAGAGGAGAAAAAGGAAAAGAAAAAGAACAAAGAGGGTTGGCCGGGGCCATTGATGGACGAGTTTCTGGATCCACGGAGCCGAACCACGCTCGTGCGCCGGAACGGACTGTTGGACCGGAGTTGAGGACAGTTTTATTGCCGTTTGTACAAACTGGTATTCCATGGTTGGGTGAGTAACCCATTCCTCGATGTGATTTTGGAGCCGTCGTCATTGGAACTGCTATTCCGAGGATGAACGCTAATCGAGGCCTACCAGGCCTGCAATGTGTGTAAAGCTATCGGACTGCTTTACTAGTTCAAGAAACTGAATAGTGTGATTTGTTTCCTATGCATACCATCTGTATAAATGGTTGTTTTGAACAGTTCTGAGACAGCACGGTTGCACTAAGTGGCTAAAAATCTCATCACTAATCTGTTGGGGTTGTGCGGTTCGGTTGCAGCACTTCGGGTGCTCAACATCTCATTAATGGGTGAGATACATTTTGTGCTATTGTTCTACTGTGCTGAAATTTAATTGTGCTCTGTGAATGTGCACTGCCCTTGGTTTATTACTGATCAGTACGGTTTATTAAACTGGTACATCTTTAACTTTACCAATTTTCCTCCCTTATTTTAGTATGAGGTTGAATTTGCACTGCATTTAGATCCTAGTTGTAGGTTTTTCTTTTATTATTTAGCCTTGCTATTGGGTTCAGTTACGCACTCTATTTACCACATATTCTGCTGCCAATTAAAACACTATTTTCTCATTGGAAGCATATCTGATAGGGTGTAGGTCAGAGGATCTGGGTGCTGTTCAAAAGGGAAACTAGAACAGTGGTTACATAAAATGGAGGCACCGCTGGGATATTAGACCGAGTAGCTGTCCTATAATCAAGACTAGAATAACTATAATCACACCGCAATGGCCAACTCATCCCTCCCACTACTACTGTTGGAGCTTCAAACTTGGTGCAGTGAATCAAATGTAAATCCAGCTTATGCACTTGTCGTGAGTGGAGTTCCCATCAACACCAGTGTTGCTGATGTTGAAGAGTTGATGGAGACAGTTAAAGCTTTCGGCAGAGTACGTGTCAGAGCCCAGAAGTCTGTCCCTCAACTGAATATGGACATACTGCTGTGTGAATGTCGCAACCCAGTCGACCCTAGCAAAGCACCTCAAGAGATATTTCCCCATGCTGGTGAATCACCGTGGAGGCTAACTTTAATACAAGCTCTACGCGGCAATGATCCAGACACACCCCCCCAACAATTCTTGGAGGCAATTGAAAATGTATTTGGCACAACAGAGTCAGGTGAAGACCTATATTTTGCTTTCAGATCTATGCAGCAAAACCCAAATGAAAGACTTTCAGATTTTGTTAGAAGGCTGGAGAAAGCTCTCACCAGAGTTGTTAAAAGGGGTGGTGTTTCCCCTGCCTTAAGAGACCGTGCACGAGCCGAGCAGCTGTTACGAGGTGCTGTTGAATCTGAAATTATGCCGTTGCAGCTACGGCTAAAAGAAAGACTTCACAATCCCCCATCCTTCATGGCCCTGCTCAGTGAGGTACGTGCAGACGAGGATCAGAAAATGTTAAGGCGGCATACTACCAGTGTGCGACAAGTCGGTACAGCAGACACAAAGACCCCAAAGCTCTCTGAAATGGATGCCCTCAAGGATCAGATAAAGGAGCTTCGAAGCCAAGTACAACAGCTAACGGTGAAAGGACAAGATATTCCTCACCTAATTGGAGGAGTGTCACAAGCTGCGGCCGCACGTTCTAATCCTGAGGTGCATGTGTTAAAAGAACAAGTTCTTAGTCTCCAATACCAGTTCAGCCAATGAGCTACACCACCCACGGCTCCCATACCTCAGGGGAGGAACCAAAGAAATTATTGGCGTAAAGGTAGAGAACCCACAAAGTTTGCCAGAGAGGGTTCAAATGTATTTTGCTACCGTTGTGGTGAAGATGGCCACATCGCCACCAATTGCACCTGTCCTGAAAACTCTTCCAAGGTCATCCAAAAATTAATTCAATCAATGAAAAAACTGCAACAAAGTCAAAAGGGAACCACCCCACGGTCTTCAGAGCCAGAAAGAAAAGGTGGCCAAGTCACTGTGAGCCAAGTGGGTCCTCTCACACCCAGCCAGATTCCTACAGGTCTCATTGGAGCACCAACAGTAGGCCGAATTATCATTGAAGGCCAGCCTTGTGATGCATTAATGGACAGTGGTTCCACTGTCTCTATTGTATTTGAAGGCTGGTATACCCAACACCTATCCTATTTACCATTACACCCCATTTCGAGTCTAGACCTTTGGGGCCTTGGCCAGAACAGTTATCCATATAAAGGGTTCATTGCAGCTCAAATACAGTTTCCCGAGGATATTGTAAAAGGTGGATCCCGGACAGTCTTGGCCTTAGTCTGCCCCGAACTGAATGGTCCCGAACAGCAGCCTGTGATTATTGGCACAAATGCATGGATTTTCTTTAATGAGCCACAGGCCAACATGGCATTGAAGAGTAACAAGATGGCACAAACTATGCGAGTATGCACACAGCCCAACCACAAGTCAACTGTGGCCCCAAACGGAGCTGTAGCTTGTGTGAAATGGGTGTGACCCGGGCCTCTTACTATACCCCCTGGTTCTGGACTTACAGCTATGTGTAAAGTGTCCTGCTCAGAATCTTTGGAGGACAGCATACTGGTGATTGAGACACCTGTTGCCAGATCCCTTCCTGCAGGGTTACTAATGCCCTCGTGTGTGCTTTTGTCCATGGATATGGATGCAGAACAATTCCCATTGTTCCTGAAAAATTAAACGGCCAAATCCAAGTCCCTCCCTAAAGGCATGGTCATAGCTCATGTCCATAAAGCTGACATAGTCACCCAGCTACAGCCAAGCCAAGTACCCCACCAACAACTTGACCCGGCAGTCTTCAATTTTGGTGACTCCCCCATTCCTGAAAACTGGAAAGTCAGACTATCACAAAAGTTGGCTGAGCGTCCTGACGTTTTTTCTCTGACTGAATGGGATGTTGGACTTGCAAAAGGGGTTGAACACCAAATCCGACTAAAAGATTCTAGACCATTTCGACGCCTGGCTCCCGCAGACATTGATGATGTCCGTCGACACCTACAAGAGCTTCTTGCTGTTGGCATAATTAAAGAATCTCGTTCACCATATGCCTCACCAATTGTAATCGCAAGAAAGAAAACTGGCAAGATTCGAATGTGCATTGATTAATTCCAGAACTATACCAGACCACTACACCCTTCCGAGAATAGACAATGCCTTGGCCTGCCTCACTGGGAGTCACTGGTTCTCTGTGCTTGACCTTCGCAGTGGCTATTACCAAATTGAAATGGCAGAAGAAGACAAAGAAAAAACTGCGTTAATTTGCCCACCAGTTCGAACGCATGCCTCAAGGGATCACAGGTGCCCCAGCGACATTTCAGCGATTGATGGAGAAGGCAGTAGGCAATATGAATCTCCTCCAGTGTCTCGTCTACCTCGATGATCTTGTTGTGTTTGGTCGTACTTTAGAAGAGCATGAAGAGCGCCTTCTAAAAGTGCTTGATCGCCTGAGAGAACAAGGTCTAAAACTGTCCATTGACAAGTGTCAATTTTGCCAGCCCCAAGTCCGATACGTTGGTCACATCGTGTCTGCTGCTGGCGTTGCAACAGACCCTGAAAAGACAAAGGCAGTGGCGAAGTGGGAACCTCCAGTGAATCTAAAATCGCTGCAGTCCTTTTTAGGGTTCTGCGGTTATTACCGTAAGTTCATCGCCAACTATTCTGCCATAGTCCAGCCCCTTACAGATCTTACAAAGGGGTACCCACCAACACAAAAGAAAAAAAAAAAAATGAGGGTCTTGTCACACCATACTACCACCCCTCTCGGCCATTTGGTGAGCGATGGACGCCTGAATGCACTGAGGCGTTCCAAAAAATTATCCAGTATCTCACCCACGCCCCAGTCTTGGCCTTTGCGGACCCTAAAAAGCCGTACATCCTTCATGTTGATGCCAGCCTTGACGGGCTTGGAGCAGTCCTTAACTAGGAACACTCTGATGGCTTACGCCCTGTCGCATTTGCTAGTCGCAAGCTGAGCCAGTCAGAGAGAAACTACCCTGTTCACCAACTAGAATTCTTGGCGTTGCAGTGGGCAGTCGTGGATAAGTTCCATGATTATCTTTATGGGGCCCGCTTTACTGTGAGGACGGACAATAACCCCCTCACGTACGTACTTACTACTGCAAAGTTGAACGCAACGGGTCATAGGTGGCTAGCTGCCCTCACCACTTACGATTTTGACATCCAATATAAACCCGGCCGGGATAATGTGGATGCTGATTCGTTGTCCAGAAATGCAATCGATGATGAACGTGGTTGGAGAGTAATACCCCCTTCTGGAGTTAAAGCTCTTTTCCACCCTGTGGACAGGACTCCATCCTCAGAGCACCCAGAACGACTTATTGACCAACTGGGGGCCAAGCCAAGTGCTGTTCCTGAGGCATATGCTTGTTTTACTCACCTGCAGTTAAGCACTCTGGAGAGACTAAGCAAAGTGGACCTGGCCAAAGCCCAAGATATAGATCCTGCAATAGGTTTTGCCAAGAGGGCAGTTCAGTCTGGTGTCTGGCCCTCCAACAGACATCCTGAGTTATTGGTTCTACAGAAGGAAAGTTCAAAACTCCTGATGAAAGATGGACAGTTGCACCGAAAAGTTTCCAGACCTGATGGCCTTCAGAACTTGCAACTAGTTCTCCCAAGTCAGTTCAGACCACAAGTACTGAGGGCTCTTCATGATGAGTCAGGGCACCTTGGAGTTGATCGCACAGTTGAGTTACTGAGATACAGATTTTTCTGGCTCAAGATGGTCTCTGATGCTACCGACTACATCAAGAATTGTGGCAGGTGTGTTGCCCGCAAAACTCTACCTCGACGGGTTGCCCCACTACACTACTTCATAAGCAGTGGCCCTCTCAACCTAGTCTGCATAGATTTTTTATCTATTGAGCCTGATTCGAAGGGAGTGGCCAATGTTCTCGTAGTCACAGACCATTTTACGCGATACGCCCAAGCATACGTCAGCAAAGATCAAAAAGCCTCAACCGTTGCCAAAATTTTGGTTGAAAAGTTCTTTGTTCACTACGGGCTGCCTGCGAGGATTCACTCTGATCAGGGGCGTGATTTTGAGAACCGGTTAATTAAAGAACTTCTACAAATGTTGGGAATAAAGAAATCTAGGACGACTCCTTATCACCCCCAGGGTGACCCACAACCAGAGTGTTTTAACTGCACACTCCTATCTATGCTGGGCACACTGAATCCCTCTCAAAAGCAGAAGTGGAGTCAACATATCAGTTTGCTAGTTCACACTTACAATTGTACGCGAAACGATGCTACCAGTTATTCACCATACTACCTCATGTTTGGTCGTGAGGCTCGTCTGCCAGTTGACCTATGCTTTGGAACGTCTCCCGATGGCAAAGACCACCAAAGTTACCTTCAGTATGTAGAAAAGCTGAAAGCCGAGTTGCAAAAGGCTTACAAACTGGCACAAGAAGTTGCAGACAAGAACCACCAGCGCAACAAAAGATACTATGACACAAGAGTAAGAAATCAAATTAGCAGTGGTTACATTATAAAATACAGCAAAAACTTGTACACTGAAATATAATACAGACTAAAACAAATACAATGCTGGTCAGAAGTCATTATCTCCATGAATGTAATTAATTAAAAAGTTTAATAATTTTCTTGCATAAAACAACAAAAACTTGAAATATAGGTAAAGTACTAAGTGAAATAACAGCCCCTTCCTCTAAAAATACAGAAAACCACCAATTCCGGATTTTATATAAAAAATGTCACTCTCCCACTAGAAAAACATGTAATTTCAAAAGCAAATATTCCCTCAAAATTGTTTATGCTTAGCTTTTGCTTTTTTTAATTTCAGGCAATAGGCTCTTTATGTGCCACATCAAAATCTTCCATGAGAAATGGCACCCCATAATCAATGACTCTAGGAATCATCTAAACATGAGATGGAGGAATGCACATTGCACGCAGGAGGTGTGGTCTTAATACCCTGCCGGAAGCAGTCTTCTACGTATGTGCATGTGACTGAGGAAGAATTCTGACTGTTTGACTCTGTTTTGTTTTATTCAGATCATTTGATTGTGATTTTGACGTTAATCTAAACCAACAAAATTGTTGCACTTGGATCTTGAATGCATGTGAACATAAAGACAAAATAGAGAAATTATATTTTGTATAATAAGAGCATGTAATAAGAGCATGGACTCAACAGCAGTTGACCGTTTTACCAGCTTGAGGCAGGTGCTTTTAAGAAGGATCTGTTTGTTGAATATCCATTGTTCTACAACACCAAAATAAATACAACTCTGGTTGTTTAATTTAAAACACAAACACTTTATACTGTAATTACATATTAAGCTTAATCATTTTTCAAAGGGTTTTACAAATCTAGAGAAGTATATTTACTAGAAACAAGGGCAGAAAGGGTTCTTTGCACTGAAATGGTTGCTTACCCGTAAGTTAGGGCAAACAGCATTTCTAACTATATTCTAATTCGCTTGCCTCAAGCAGAACTGGCTATTAAGAAACATGTTAAAATTTCTAAGATGTGAAGTACACCAAAAAACAAACAGCCCCACATAAGGAAAGTTCACTACCTAATATGTAAAATGTTTTACATATTAGGTAGTGAACTTTACTTAGGTGGGGCTGTAAAACGTTTTACATATTAGGAATATTTATTGTGTGCAGGGGGGCAATTGCAAGAAAATAAACTTTTTTTAATTAGTTCAGCCATTTCTGCCAAGACAAGTGGTCTAATATCCAGCAAGGATCATGCCAGGCCCTTGTGGGTTCCAACAAAAAGTCTGGGGAATCACAGACGTTTTGATCTTTTTGATCTTCTTTGACAAGTTCCAAAGGAATCTCTGTTACTTGTCACGGAAGATCTCTTCAAATATCATTGGGGTTCTACGAATAATTTTAAACGTATGTGAATAGGAGTAAATCTTTATTAAATTCTAACCGATACACCTACTTCTCATTTTTTAAATGTATTAAAAATGTACATTAATATGACATTTAAGTCAATGATAAGTGTATGTAAACATCTGACCAGTATTGTAAGAAACAGAGAGACCATCCTGTAACTAGCTTTTCTTTGACTGCTCAGTCGGCTAATGTTTTAGTTGTGTGTTACCAAAGAGTAGAGGTTTAGAAAGAAATCTCACAAGTGAGCTCCTATGAAAGCTTTGATTTAGACTCAACTCTAAAGGCCTACAGAAGGAGCTCAATGGGCTGAACCTCTTAAAACTAAAGTACAGTAAGGGCTTAAAACACAAAGCCAATGACAGCCACAGTTTAGGGGAATTTTATACATTTAAGCAACGTATGGATGAGGCTATCCCTTATGGCAGGCATGCCATGGCTTAGGGATGACTGTTAAATACCAGACCTGTCAATCAGCTCCCTCCGAAAAGCACCAGTTAAAAGGACCACACCACAGTGAGAACTTGAACTGGCAACGGCGACTCTCAGTTCCTCGTAGTTTCCCTCTGTAACACTGTGGCCCACTCTCTGTAGAGCTCCAAAATAATTGCCCTGGGCAATCTAAACCAGCTAATAAGCCATGCATCATCATGTGCCAGCAGGTCAGTACGATCTCTGAAAAAGACGCTCCCTCTGACTTCTTCCATTGGCGATGTCCTCCAGCTGTGCCAAAGCTGACTTCGTTCCACAATTACGCCCAACTTTACGCAACTATTTATGCACACGTGATTGTCTACACCTTATTATGAATCATCAAACCTGACTTGTTTAGAATTAATCTGCTGATCCATTTTCCTTTTCAGTGAGTGTCCCTTAGATGATTTACATGCATTTTATGCTCCTCAGTGCACAGACTGATGCACATTTACATCTACACATGACAAAAACAGGAAAATGTACAGTTTATATCCATCTGAGGCTGTTTCCATCATTTCTTGAGGTGTGTTACATTAATGTATGGAGCTAAATTTGACTGAGTTTCATCGCTCGGGTATAAACCATAACAAACTCATTAAAAAACTTTCGGCTGGATGCTTCTTGAGTTAAATCTAAATGGAGTTATATTTCAATGTATTTGGGTGAGTTTTAGGACTTTGAAGTGTTATTTTAGACTAAAAACGTTTGAGTGGCTGCCGCAACTTTTCACAGCAGTTTAAAACTTTGTGTAAATTTCCGTTCACTTATGCAACTCATCTTTATACATCCCAAGTTGTGCATGTGACATTGCCGCACAAGTTTTTTGTGCATAAGTACCGTTTATACATGAGGCCCCTTTTGCAGCAGGGAGCTGGTTTCCAAATGTAATCAGAGCTATGGACTGCACTCATATTGCTGTAAGTGAATGTGCTTTTGTGAACAGAAGACATTTTTATTCAACATATGTGTAACCTATTTGTGATGGGCAAATGTGTCTCACTAATGCAATATTACGTTGGCCTCCTCAACTCATGGTTGCTTTATACTATAACAATAAATTTAAATATTCTAATTAAAATAATTGTGTTGGGAACAAACTTCAAGCGGGCTCTGTGCGTGATGGCTGATTTCGAGTTATTTTTTTGTGTGACGTCCAAAATAGTTTTACAGTACTTTACATTGTGTGTGGGGACAGTCAAATAAAAACTTAGAAGGCATATTCATATCATTACCTTGAGCTGGTATACATACAATGATCAGCATTGAGCTATAATTAAGCTCAGTGCAGCAGCTAGATGGCGCCATTTGGATTTGATACACACATTGTATAACTAAACGGGTACAAGCAGACAAATGTTTTATTGTCAGCCAGGTTTGAGTTCCTGATGTCATTCACAAAGTTGTTGGTTTGCTGTAATTCACTACAAACATCCCTCATGGTGTGCAGACAAAGTTTCTCTGTGACTGCCACAGCACCGTTGCCACGGTTATTTAGACATGTGGTGGGTGCCTTCCAGGTATTTATGCAAATTTTTATATGTCTAGCAGATACTAAGATCAAGTTGCTGCTGTGCCCAATTCCACTCAAAGCATGTATGAAGGAAAGCTGTGCGATGACAGTTGTACGCACGGTGTTATACATCTGACTGTTTTGGAGTTTCTCTCTGCTGCAAGCCTTTAGTATAAAAGCTGCACATTCTTTTATGCATGAGCATACCACAAACAAGTTTGGTAGAGACCACTGATTTGTGTCTGCCCCAGACAGTGGTCTCTACCACACTTGTTTGTCTCCTGGAGAACTGTTTATTTCTGTTGTAGACACAATGCCAAAGAAAAACAATCTGACTCAGACATGGCAATCATTTGATAATATTACTTTTACCAAAAATACTATATTGTATGCCAGTAGCATAAGCTGAAAAGACTCATGTTCGAGGCAAGAAAAAAATTGTCATAATGTTAACTGCCGACCTGACCCACATGCAGAGACAACAAAGTTCAGATGGTTAGTTTTATTTAACTACGAACCCTGGAGACGGAGACCGGGACTGGAAACCACTGGCTGCGGGAGAAGATCAAAGTTACTGACTGGACCCCAGAAACGTGCCAGAGAAAGATGTGCGGCTACAGGTGAGAGCAGGGGTTTCCGCCAGGGAGGGGCCACAAAACCTGGAATGAGTGTGAGTGCTGTCAGTCTTCATCCACCGCAGCTGGCAAGGCGGTGCCAAGCGGAGAGCGCTGGGAGGGCGGACAGGGTTCGCTCAGCTGGGAGGGCTCACTGGAGAGTTAACCAACTGGTTCGATTCGGGACTCGGTTCCGACGGAGTATCCGTGCCTCAGATCAGCTCAAGTCAGGTCCAGGTAGGTCACACCCCAGATCCTGACAAAAATACCCCATTCTAACAAACACAATACTATATTTTACAATGTTTACTGACAGCATCTAAGTTACACGATTACAGCTGTTCCATAGACAAAACTTAATGCATTTCTGAAAAGCATAAAATGGTCTGTTTGTCACCTGGAACACTTCTGCCAAATTAAATCCTCAGATATTTCCTTCAAAAGCAGCATCTTCAGTCTGCATGAAAATCAAACCACCTGCAGAGCATCTGCGTCTAAAACATTTTCTCTTCGCCGATGATAAACCTGAGCCCACCTCATGAATTTTTAATGTATTAGTTTGTATTTGTCAGTAAATGCACTTCTGCCACAATGGAGTCTAGAGTTAATAAAAACATTTGCCAGTATGAATTGCCAAGTCAATAACCCAACAACTGGTCTATCCATCTGAGCCTTGTATGGTGTAGAAGTGGATGTCCTGTTGAAGAACATAATGCAAAATGACATTAAACAAGTGGTATGAAATCCAGAAGACTAACTTTACAAAACAGAGTGATCAAGATCTTTCTGGAGTCTAAATTTTTAACAGAAAAAAACACTGAACAGTTAAATTGACAAAAATTGTAATAAATTTCTTGAGCTTGTTAATGGGGCAAATGACAACAGGAAATCAAGGCACTTTACCTAAAAAGAAATAAGTCCAAGTCAGGCCTAGTAACATCTGTCAGTTTGTCATATTCAAATTTAATTCAGTTTAATAAAGTCAAAATGCAATTCAGATTTAGAGCAAGTTTGTCTATCTAAAAAAGCATATTGCATAAAATCTAAAGTTAAATTTTAATGAGAAACCACCAATATAGTCAGACTCAGGAAGGGCATCCATCTGCCTCAACACAGGTTTAAAGGAATAGTTTGGATTTTTTTAAGTGTTAAGTTAGATTGGTCAAAGCTAAAGGCTGCATCAATCCACCTGCTACTAGTGCAGATTAGATGATCGTGAGTCAACCAGGATCATTTAAAAAGCCACTACGACACCTGCTGTTCAGTTACTGGAGTTGAGTCTGCTTATTTAACAGCAGGATTGCTGTCAGCATGAGTGTTAAACTAGGGGTAAGCTAATATTTTGAATCAAGGATATGAAGGGGAGTGCTCAACACTATGCTTGAGACTCTTATTTTGAAGTAATAAATGAAGAACCTGTTGCCATGTTGTGCTGACAGTATCAACAAGGCCAGTGTTTCCAATGTAGGGACTTTAGATGCTTTAGATTTAATCAGTTTTCAGACCACTCTATTGTCTTTTTTCTGAAAAACCAAAATACTATGGAGGGGTCTGAAAACTAAGTAAAAATAGAGTGGTCTCATCAGCTTCTTATTAAGGCTGAACTAAAGGGCTTTTCCTTAGTCTGGAATGCCTTTGATCATCTCAGGTATCTCGTGGAATTAAGATGGAATAGCAGCATCCATTCACCCATCCACATCCACGGTGGAGCGTGTGTCCGTTTTCAAATTCCTTTGGATCCACATCAAACATGGCCTCACCCGGACATCTCACTGCTTCAACCTGGTTGAGAAGGCTCATCAGCACCCATTTTTCCTGAAGATCTTGAAGAGAAACCACCTCCCTTCAGGCATTGGTGAACTTCTATCTCTGCACCTTTAAAAGCATCCTAACCATCTGTATTGCAGGCTTGTATGTGAATTGCTCTGTCGCGGACCGACGGTGTTGCAGAGATTAAAATCTGCCCACCACATCATTGGGGACCCACTTCCTGCTACATTTACATTTACAGCAAATATGTCAGGAGGGCAGTTACATTCAGAAAAGACTCCTGCCACCCAGCACTTAGACTATCTGGCCTCCTGTCTTCTGGGAGGCGCTATAAAAGCCTCCGAACCCAAACAACGAGGTTCAGGAAGAGCTTTTTTCCCTTTACTTCCTGCTGAACTCGACCCCCGATTCCTCCTAACCCCCTCCCCCTCACCTCCATGCACATATTGCCCCCTCAATTGTATATATGGTTACACTACTGTGTACTTATACTCACAATACATCCATTATTGTACTGTATATATCCATTTCTGTAATCTCCATTTTGCACTACTGTATATACAGTATTGATTAAAAACTGTCTGCACATACCTGGAGTAATAGTCATTCTAATTTCATGCACTACAGTATATTCATTTTATCACTGCTCAAGCACTACTGGTTGGATGCAATCTGCATTTTGTTGCCTATCACTTGTGACGTGCAATGACAATAAAGTTAAAATGCAACACAGTCTGACAACCCCTACACTCTTTGATGTAAACAACCTTCTGGCTGAAAGGTGATGCTGTGCAAAAATGTTTTGTCTTTCTTTTAACCATGACAATAAATTGACTTCTTTAAGCATTTGTGATTTTATCCTTGTTACATTTCTTCTCTTAGAGGTGCTCAAAACAGCAAATGTTGAGTTTTCTGCGTGATAAAAGACTTCAAATGATTAACTGATTATCCAGCTTGTAGGTGATTAAATTTCCATTGAGGGACTCATTGATAATCAATAGTCAGTTATTTGTAGGAGGGCCCTTAAGATTGTATTCATGGTGACACATCATGACCACACTTCACACCGTTGCATTGGAGGCTTGCCTGTAACCTAAATCTTACCTTGGTGAATCCATCTTAGATGAAATGTCCTCCTGTCTGAAATCATGAAACATGACCACATTTACTTCTCTTGCAGAAGGCTTTTGATCCTCATCCATCCTTTTACTGTGGCTTCTAGGCAGCAGTTGGTATTTAATGTATGTGTTCATGAAGGTGTATTCTTATCTCTCTGTAGAACATTGTCTTGGATGCTCCTTACTCTTGCTGTCGAACAAATTGGAGTATTAGAGTAATAAAAGCATTGTTGGCAACAAGCACATTAAGGTGCAGTAGTATGTGTATTTTCATGCTGTGTCTTCTTTTGTATTTTGACTGTTTCATACCTTAAATACATGTTACAATTACAGATGAGGGATACGTATTATTTAATCAATCAATGCAAACCAGGATAGATACTGAAATACTTAAAAGTATAAAACCAAGGTAAGGAGCACTGCGTATTGGTAGAGCGCACGACCCCAATGTTAAGGCTACAGTCCTTGACGCAGATGTCCCAGGTTTGAGTCCTGACCTTGACGTCTTGTGCTGCATGTCTTCCCCCTCTCTCCACCCCACTTCATCCCTCTGGCCACTAGTGCTGCGCAAAATGATAAAACCAGAGCATTTTTGCTGTATGCAGCCTTTTTCATAATTTTTGGGACTCCGGTTTTGTATTTTGCTTTCCACATTTGGTTCATTCCATAGGATTCCTCATGCTTATGATCTGTACTTTAGTATTTCATATGATCTGGCTGTTTTGCTTCACACATCAATAATCTTCAAATATCTGCATAAGCTCCAGTTGGTACATTCTGCCACCTGTATAATCTGTTGAACTCCGACTTCCACGCAGCATATTACAGCTGTCTTGGAAAACCTTCACTGGCATTAAAAGTTACATTTTTAAATTCAGCCTTTAACATTCAAAGCCCTTCATAACCATGTCCCCTTATATGTTACTAAACTTATTGAAAGCTATGCACCTTCCCAAATCGTTAGATGTTTCACAAACCTACTATTTAATCGAAGTAGTCTAAAACTAATTGGCCTGCTTTGTTCTTTCTTGCCTTCTTTGTGGGAAATCTAACCTTAATATTGTGAGCATGCCCCCAGCTCACTTTTTGGTTAGTTATCTTTGGATCCTGGGTGTGAAATTTCTTCTCTCCAGTGCTTCATGTTGTAATGTTTTCCAGGCGAAGGATTTTATTGAAAGAGAGCAGAATGATGGATAAGGTCTGTTCCCGGGATCCCAGGGAACACATCATCAGTGTCAGACTTTGCTGGCAACTCAAGGTGATGGGTGTCAAGGGCTAACACAGCAGTGCAGGAAGAGAGGTGGGGGATCAGACCAATAATGGTACTGCTCATCATGACTGAGTCTGCCCCATAGCTCATTGTGACCTCGCTGTACAGCCAGTTATTACTAAACCTAGAACTAAATACATTATTTTTTATACACTGTCTGTCTGCTTCGCATTAGCAGTGAATTTTAGCCTTTAAAAGTCATTAGAAAAGAGTGTCTCACTCTATGAGCCTTTCAAACATTTTCATATGACCCACAAAATTCTATAAACTTTAGAGTTTTTTATGAGAGACAAAAAGGAAAGTTGTGTATGTAAGGTTGAAGTAAATAGATTAATGACTTTCCAAATGTTTGTGAAAAGTGGGATGTGTGTATGTATTCAGCCCCCTTAAATTGACATCCCTAAATAAAATCCAATGCAACCAATTGCCTTTGGAGGCACGTAATCGCCAATTTAAGTCCACCTGTTAATAAATTAATCTAAGTGTGTTTATGAAAGAGGGGCGCAATGGTGGTGCAGTTGGTAGCACTGTTGCCTTGCAGCAAGAAGGTCCTGGGTTCGATTCCCGGCCTGGGGTCTTTCTGCATGGAGTTTGCATGTTCTCCCCGTGCATGTGTGGGTTCTCACTGGGTACTCTGGCTTCCTCCCACAGTCCAAAGACATGCCTGTTAGGTTAATTGGTCACTCTAAATTGACCTTAGGTGTATGAATGAGTGTGTGCATGTTTGTTTGTGTGTTGCCCTGCGATGGACTGGCGACCTGTCCAGGGTGTACCCTGCCTCTCGCCCATAGACTGCTGGAGATAGGCACCAGCTCCCCTGCGACCCACTATGGAATAAGCGGTAGAAAATGACTGACTGACTGTTTATGAAAGAAAACTAACATTGTATATCTCCCCAAAGACACAATCCACAGTGAAATATAGTGATGGCAGCATCATGGTATGGGAATGTTTTTTTCCAACAGGGAAGCTGGTCAGAGCTGGTGGAAAGATAAATACAACTAAACAGGGGCAATTCTGGAAGAAAATAAGATTTTGTATTAAAATGGCCCAAACAAAGTCTGGACCTAAATCAAACTGAAAATTTGTGGCTACACACCTTGACATACACAGTGAGCTGATTGTGGATGACATATGAACATTTGTATTAGTTTTTATTTTAATTCTCCTAACAAAGTACAATAAGCCAGTTTTAGGATAAGAAGTTGTATGTTAAAGTAGGGTGAAAATCCAGGGCTTGTAGTTTTGTCACAGTGAATGACACCTGATTCCTCAGCCAGAACTACAATAATCAGAACAAATAAAGTTGCATTTCTCAAACAACTAAATGACTCAAACCAACTATCAAATGCAATTGAAGTGCTAATATGGAAATTTGGACATAGTTAGCACTTTTGAGGCCTAGAAAGGAGATTATTAAATAAATGTAAGACAGTGATGAAAGAGAACATTCACCTATGAACAGCACCATGGAACTTACACCAGTGCACTTCCATGTTCTCTACAGAGGTGGTTTGGGAGTATGTAAGCACAGTTTTTAAATCTGTGAGCACGGATTGGAAAACGTGAGACAAGGACATTGCGTCCATACACATAAATTGCACATGAAATCTGAATCTAACTGAGATTTCTCTGACGTGTGCTCTGAAGTGCACAGTTGATATTCTCAATCTGAGCGGCTTCCTCTGTGCTCAGGTGCAGTCACAAAGCCACGCTGTGCAATGACCAGTCTACACAAACAGAGGCACATCTTAGTGTCGCCGCAGTTTCATGCTGTGCTGTGATGATAAACAGCTGATGAAGCCCATAAAGGGAGCATACTACCTGAAGTGGAAAACAAATATGGCTGTAGTTCAGGATCCGTACAAGATCATCGTCCTACTTCAAATCCAAACCCTCAGTATGGTGTTTTGAGGGTAATGGCAAACAATACGCTGATTAGTTTTGTAAAAAGTAATGTAATGCCAGAATAAAAGCAAGGTAGGCCTGCTACCTGTAAGGATTATGATTATTGATTAATTCATATTTATCAAAAATTATAATTAAAAATCATAATTTAGAAAAATAATTTCTTAACAAAAAATCATTACTTACGAATAGAAATCAGAGATGTCCTCTGGTGTTGTGATTATGGGCTCAAAGCTATTAATAATTAAAATTGGCTATTCATAATTAATAATTGATAATTATTAACCAAAACCACTAAATGCCACTGTTTATTCAACAACTTCACTGAAGGTGGGGGAACTTTGACCTTATTTTGACAGATAAATCACTCTTGCATGAAATAAACACAAACACTTCTCTTAAATGTATATGTAAAGTTTTATTGAAGCCATATAGCCCTGATATATCACGAAACTTTCACCTAGCTAAAAAGCAATATTCTACACAAAGGGGATAAAAATGACTACCTGACGATAATAATAAAAGAAAATATATGCGCATTGAGTGTCTATGAAGATCAAACCAGCAGTTTTATGGACAAAATGTGCAATTTGGGTTAACTTAGAAAGAGAAGTCTCGATCAGCTGGTAGATGGTGGGCCATGCCCATAGCCACTACCAGCTGATTGCCCCAAATCTCGTTCAAAGAGTCATAAAACTCTGAGGCACGAACTCAGTTGAAAAACTCCAGTAATAAAACTGGGACAACAGACCACGAGGCCCAGACCACAGTTGCTTTGAATGGAAAAACTTTAAAAGTCCAACTTCTAACTCCTGGCTGACATGGGATCAGCTGGACAAAAACATGAACATGCACTTGCTAATCACATCCGCGCTGCGCGATTCTGCACACTTGCACACACTTGCACCTATCCAATTTAATATATAAAAAGAACGAAATCACTTTGACGTTAATTTTTTCTCTCCACCGGTTGAGGATGGGTCAGGTCTCAAGAAAAACGCATCCGTGATCCAAAAAAAAAAAAAGAAAAAAAGGTAAACTTCTCAACCCTCCAAAACGGGGAAAAATATGAAGAACTATTTAGTCAACCAAATCAACAAAGAGGAAACTAATTTCTTTGGAAATAAAACCTCTGTGGGTTTCCACCTGTGCTGAGTGTCGGCGGGGTCTTTGATTGGTTTTGACCTTCTTGTATCAGACAGAATTGCAGCTTTCAAGCTCTTCCAGGAATGGCCGCGTGGAGGAAAAGTTCTCCTGCGAGCTTTTGTCTCTCCAGATTGCATGTCCTCCGATGCGTTGTCCTGTGAGACACGCTGGAAATGGCAACGACAGTTTATTTTCCGCGGATTTTATAATCCCGGGTGACATCAGAGCTGCGACATCTGTTGACATTGAGGAGATGTAATTTAGCTTCTGAAGACAGACTGCACCAAAATAGCAAAGATAACAATTAGGCATGACAATGATTGACAATTTGAGAAACTTAGCAGGCTGCTGGAGATGCCTGTCATGGTATGACATCCTTGGACTTGGTTTGTGTTTTTGTGTTAACTGTGCTTAGGTCTATGTTTTCCTTTATTGTTAATTAGTTCCACCTGTCCATTATGCCTCCATGTCTCCTTGCCACACCTGTTCTTAGTTCTTGTGATTACCTGCCTTTGTTTTCTCCCTGTATATTAGTTTGTGGGTTAGGGTTAGGTGTTCTTTGTTCCCCGCTGGTTCCTCCGTCACTATTCCTCGTTCACTACCCCTGTTTATGCTCAGTTTTGCTACGGTACAGAATTGTGAACACATGTAAGTTTTTGGCTCGACTCATGTTTGTACATGCTGGATTATGTTACGTTTTGGAGACCTTTAATTAAAGAGAAGCCTTTCTCTCATCATGCGGCTGCCAAGCTCTTATCTCCACTTTGGTCCGATCCAAACCCAGAACGTGATAATGCCTTTTTAAAAAGGTAAAATTTAAGCATGGACCCAAAGATGATAAAGAAGCTGGTCCCACAGAACAGACGCTCCGTCTCGTTAGTGCCTGTAATGAGATCTAAAGACATGAAGAAAGAAAAGACGTCTTTGCTGATCTCAGAGTTCTTGAAGGTTGATAGTAATTCACAATTTTACTAATATATGATAGGGCCTGGGCCTTTTAGGCCTTATAAATAATTAACAAAATCAATTCTGAACCATGCAGGGAACCAATGTGAGAGGCTAGGTCTGGAGCGCTAATGTTTTGTGTTTTTTGGTACCAGTCAGTAGTTTTGGAGTGGCATTTTTAACAAGCTGCAGGCATGATAGTTGAGACGGAGAAAGGCCAACAGTGGAGTGGTCCAGCTGAGAAGTAACAAAGGTATTTAGTTTTTTGTGATGATTCTTAATTGGTAATTAACTGTTTTAATAACTGTGCTGATCTGCTTGTATACAAAGTAGCATAACAACGTTGTTTTTTTTTTTTTTACACGGGGATTCTGATAAAGAGTAAGATGGTGTAGCCTTTGGTGAGGTTGATAAGAGGGTTTTATTTCACTGAGGCAATGTAGGAAAGGTTGAAAGAAATCTAGAATTTAATGAGAAGTACAACTTGGCATTGGTGTAAACGTGAGAAGAGATATTATAATTTCTGATGATGTTTCAGAGTGGGAGAACATATAGTGACAATATACCATCGGTATCCCATAGGAAGGAGCTGCGCAGGCTTGTGGACAGAGAGATATTAATTCTGATTAAAACAATTATGTGCAACTTACTGGATCTGAGGTAAAAAGGAGCAAATCATAAATATTTTTTATGTATCTAGAATTAGAACTAAAAACAGATTAGGATGTATTGTCTCTTAGAGGGATTCAGCGCTTTGAATGTCTTGTTACTGAAAAGCGCTATATAAATAAACTTACCTTACCTATATGAAGCGTCTACAGGAGATTAGCAAAAATCACTGTCCATTGTGGTGGAGGCACATTTCCATTCTTCTGAATCAGGATTACAGTTCTTTTCAATACAGTTTGCCTTAAGTAGTAGTTTGCCAGATTGATCAGTTAAGAGCTTTTGACAGTGGTGTCATTGAGCAACTTCTCAGAGATGCAGCAGGTATCACTTCATTGCCCTCATTTATACTGTACTCTGTCGGTAGGATTAGCTTTAAATCCTCTCCCTCTCCAAAATCCTCTGTGGGGAGCACAGTCAGGAAACCTGCTGTAACCGAGCTCCTTTTCTATTTTTATTCCTTTTGCTCTTCACCAGCAACAGTGCGAAACATCAAAGCAGCTTTTTAGTTCAGCAAAAAGGAAACCTAAACCTCATTTATGGCTGCTTCACTGGCAAGTTAATTATTCATTCACCAACAGGAACTACAGAAAGATAGGGCAAAACAGACAAACATAGAACCCTATTCTCTCAGAGGGCTTCAGAGAATTAAAGGGTAAATAACGAGAGCTCTGGATGCTTCTTCAGTCCCCTTTAAATGCTCTCACCTTCTAAAAATCACCCCAAAGAGTGCAGCTTTAGAGGGTTACAACATAGTCTCACTCTGAGGTGTTTTTAAGGAGATTACATAGGTGTTCGGAGGCAGATAAGCACACAGATTAACAGCCTAACTGTGGTGAAGTTTGGAAGCATTACCTGTCTCTGATGGGTAATTAGGATGCATGAAAAACAAACAACATCATATATAACAGCAATCAATGACGTACAGATATTCAGTGGACATTTAAATGTAACATTTTAGTGAGGTTAAAGCTCCCAGTATGAATGCTTCATTCTGGGCAAGACTGGGTTTGTTCAATAAATGTTGAAATCCAGTTAGAAACTAATTGATTTAATTTACACAAAAATAAATGTTCAGTTTTATAGCTTTTTTTAAAAAATCGGTTAACCTTCTGCATGCAGCTATTTTGGCTTTGCACACGCTTTGCAACAGCAACAGTGTGGTGAGGCAGAGGCAATAACACCTTGCTGCATCCGACACTTTGTCTGTGGCTGCTTCAGCGAATCTGTCTCATCACTTCAGTTTCTAGAGAGCTGAAAGACAAAAAAGTGAACGAGCTGCTTCTCAAACACTAACTGGCAGAAAATGAGCAACCGTTCACCAACCTCAGCAGTTGTTTTAAATTTAAAGTGATGCTTTGTGAGAAAGATTTTTGCAGCAAATTAGCAGCACTGGTAAACTTCTCTGGTAAATAAAAACAGTCTCAAAGAGACCTGAGCATTTAGATTTAAATCTCAAACACACACACACACACACACACACACACACACACACACTCTTGTTTTGCTATATGTAGTGAGGACCATCTGTTGACTCCCATTGACTTCCATTGATTTTCTGTCATTTTCAACCCTTTCTATGCCCTAACCTTGACAATAACCCTAAACCTAACTATTACCCGTGCTTACCTAACCCTAACCTTAACCTAAAGTCAATTCACATCTTAGTCCTAAACCTAACCGTTAGCAAAATAGGTCGTGAGGACCAGCAAAATGTCCTCACTTTGGTACAAACGGTCCTCAATTTGATGGTGAAATCGGGAAAATGGTTCTCACTGTGATGCCAAGACAGGAACACACACGCACACACACACACACACACACACACACACACACAATTGTAACAATTTAAGAAGCAGCTGCATTAAAGAGCTGCTAGGCATGCAGACATTTTAGTGAGAAATGCCCAGCAATTATGTGGACAATTTCTCCATGTTCTTAAACTTCTTTTATCCACTTAAGTATTTATAGTCATCACCTCCAGTCCTTTTACAATTCTTTGTGAAGCACAAACTGCAATCACTGTTGTTGGAATGAGAAACAGAAAGTAAAAGCAAGTGATCATGTTACAGATACTGACTCCCCTCTATACCCTCATTTAAGAGCTAAGTAAGTAAGTAAGTAAAGTTTGTTTATGTAGCGCATTTCACAGACATAGCATCACAAAGTGCTTCACAATAAAAGAAAAGAAAAATTGTACATATAGTAATTTAAATATTACATAATTACATAAAACACATCAATGCATACATATAAACATACACAAAATACAAATCTTTATTAATGTAGGTTAACAATCTTACAAACAAGTTTTAAACAATCTCAAAATGGTCAAGCTCCCGCATGTTTAAACATATGAAAAAGCTGTTACAGTTGTCCTAACGAGAAGAAATAAACGCATGGATTGCCATCTCAAGTTCAGTTTTAGATAAACTGAACTTGAGTTTATCTAAAACCCAGAATTCCATCTCAGGAATAACTCAAAACCTGCAGTTTTGAGTTATTCCTGAGATGGAAATAACAATTTCTAGTCAGTTGCTTTATGTGTTGCCCTAAATGGTGTCACATGATGTGGTTTTCAGCCATGAGTACGTTTTTAACTGAAATAGTTTTTAAATATTCAGAAAACATATTAAGCACTAAATGTAATTATTTCCAGCAAACCAATAGAATGGAGTACATTCTTTCTGTAAATGCTAATACTTCTGATGGGTGTTTAACACTATATTATCTTGATATTTATAAAAAAATATAATAAACAACATTAATATTCAAATTAAATATAAATTTTTCCTAAATATGTATTCTAGCTCTTGTAAAAAAAATACAGTTATCAGCCCTGTGTTTATAAGCTTATTGTCAGGATCTGTCTGTGTTTAAGTCTATTTCTGTTATTTAACCTGGTCTGATCTTTTGTTTACCTTTTGTTTCCTGTAATCTGTCCCACACCTGCCTCTACTTTTCCCTGATTGTCTGGTCATGTCGTCCATTGGTTCCTCCTGCTGTTCCGTTTGTATATATGTTCCCTGGTTGCCATTGTTATAAAGGCACCTTGGCACCTGTATGTGGGGGTTTTGACCATAACCTGATTTTTATTTATATTTTTCAACTCCAAACTGTACAAAGTTCAATGCTTATTGGATCTTGTATCAGGCCATTGTTTACCAAGAGAGGGTGTGGTCTAAGGTGATCAACAATCTCTATTAAAGTTTGTATTATTTTTAGGCAGCTTCTATTCCTGTCAGGATCTGCCATTTTGTTCTTTGTTTTTGTTTACTTTGCTGTTAAAGGTTTTCCCTGTTCCTTTGATTAGTAGTTTACTTGGTTTAGTTAATATTTGCTTAGTTTCTTGTGCTTGTTTTACATGTCCTTAGATTTAGTTATTTCTAGAGTTACTATTTATGTTAAGCTTATGTTTAGTGTTTCTATTGGTTTGATAGCTATATTTATTGATTCCTTCTGTTTACCTTGTTCTGCCTTTCCTCTTTGCTGTTCCCCTGGTAGTTCCTCCTCTTGTCCTTAGATCCCCTTCAGTTATTATTTACTCAGTGTTCATTTCCCTTTTATATTAGTAGTTCTCCTCAGTCTTATTTCTAGTATAGTTCTCCATATTAGTCTCTACTGTTTAAGTTCCTTCTAACAGGTTATAGTTATTTGTTTCCTCTCTAGGCTTAGTTCCACTTATTGTTTACCTTTTAGTTTATAGTAATTCTAGGTCTTCGCTTCCCTGCTCCTCCTTGTGAGTTAGTGTTTGTTTATCTTTAGATCTAGTTTCCCTTTGGTTTATTTTATAGTGTAGTTTATCCCCGCTTCTCCCAGTCCAGTCACCATAGTAACCATTAATTCCCTCAGTCTCCACAGCCAGTTCCCGCACCTGTTCCCACTTCTCCTCTGATTACCTTAGCTTCCTCTCATTGGTACACTCTCCTCCTCTCCCTGCCTATATACCTGGTTGTGCTCATCATTCCTCGCTGGTTACACGTATAATGTCCAGTCTCTCCTCGAGCTCCTCATGTTTTCCTGCTATTGTGCTAATGGAGTATTTCTCCCCAACAAACCTGTAAGTGCTGACTACAAGCCTTATTAAAGCTTATCTACTTTGCAACATGCAAGACCTAGTCCCTGTTTGCATTTTGGTCCAAAACTACCTCAGACTGTGACAATTCCTTTGACAAAATGGGACAAAGAAGAGATTTAACTATTGCTGAAAAGTCAAAAGTTGTTATTTTTGTTACTTTTCAGAGGGATGCAGAACTCTTGAAAATGTCAAGATAATGGGCCTGATCCCAGAACCATCACATGATTTGTTGCAAATAGTCAACAGGGTCATAACAAACATGTAAAAAAAAAATGCAAATTAACTACTAAAGACGCCAACCAGGTGGAGGTGATACATCTTGGTGATATCACAGCACTCACTCGTGGGTTTCATGGAGCTAGTCTGGAGGCACTTAAGGTTTTAAAGTTTAAATTTTAGAAATGAGCTAAATACTTTTGGTAACTTTTAAGACCTCGCATAAACAATGACAATGAAAAAAAGCTAAAATAAACAATGAAACTGCTTTTCCCATTGGTTTCATCAATACAAGTGGCCCATTTCATATCATATTTCTATAGTTAGAGTATCAGATACTTGTTTTTTAACGCGGTTGTGGTATTAACTATGTGACAACAGAGAAAAGCCATCTAAAAGTCTTGTGTTTTAAATGGCGCAGATTCAAATGACATTTTGTTTTTTTGTTCATGCGCTGGCCATGACTGTTATTCAAATTAATACTTTCTTGACAGCACAGTTGGCACGCTGAGAGCAGCAGGTCTGTTAAGCAACAGAGTGCAGGCTAGCTAACCAAGCCCGTAGGCTGGCTAATTAACCTGCAAATATCATCTTGTTGGACTCGTACTGTTACTCAGTAAGGACCAGAGAAGAGTTGAATATTCTGCACATTAAGCACGTCTACGGTAAAACCTACTAAATTTAGCAAATGTTTATTCCTTCTTTTACCTTAGTCTTCCATCTCTGGGTACATCTGTTAAATAAATCTTTTAAAACCCACTCTTTTAGCTGACACTCTTTAATTAAGCTATTACTTGTGACTTTAGAAGAGCTTAATTCTTATAAATATCTTTAAACAGAGTTACTGTCAACACTCACCTATATAGGTATCAAAAATAACAAAAGCAACATTATTCTAACTGTGGTAATCTATCTATTAGATTATTTTAGCAGCAGCAATGCAATTACTGTTGCTTAAGGAGTTAAAATCATTTTATGCAAGTTTGTTTTCAGTTGTTGTGTTAAAACCGACGAGCAGCTTTCCTTTTGGTTATGTAGACAGCAGAAACAAGCATACCTGGCCAAAATGGACACCACGACTCCTTTAAGTGTTTAGTATCCATCTGATTCAGATCCCAACCCTGACACTCTTCCCCCTCCCAACACTAAAAAAGGTAAACATAGAGGAAACAATGAATCCATCTTAAGTGCCAGCAGCCTCTGTAGCTTGTGCACTAGGCATGTTTTGTGCTCTCCAGCTAAAGGGTCTCTCCAGGAACATGGAAATCACCCCAAACAGTCTTGTTCAACATTCCTGCTCACCTAGAGACCCATTGCCGACCGGCTTGGATTAAATGTTTCCTGTTGCAATGGAATTGACATATTTTTCTGCCTCTCTGCCTTCTTGGCAAGCTGACGGCCACATTGAACAACACGACCAGATGTGCAACATTCAAAGAAGGGAAACGCAGGGCCATTTGCTTTTAAATATATATCAGAGCAGGTGTTTTTGTATGGCTCAAAGACATCGCTGAATGTCCGCAGACCCTGCTGCTGTTTATTTCTTATCAGTACTTAGCCAAACAATTTGTGCGCCAGACCGACAGGCAGCTAATGTGAGGACTGGATTTGAGCCATGACTGGCTCAGTCTGTTCTGTCTGTCTGTGTGTCTGTCTGTCTGTGTGTCTCAGTCTGTCCCAGCTTTGATCATATTTGGCTTTGGAATGAGTCACACATGAATATGCACCAACACCCAACCCACGCAGAATCTGTAAAAACATTCATACCACACACGTAAGGTTTAAGAGTCTTGCACTCCCACACTTAAGTGTTCGTCAGCCTAACATTTTTCCACACATCTGTCGAAATTCAGGTGGGCTTGGATGTGCACATTCCCCCTTGGAAGGAAATAACATGTAATCCCATTAGCATTTAAAGTGTCAGTTTGCAATGTTTTTCTGTGTGTCCTGGTGCTAACTTTGTGAATGTTGCCCTGTTAACAAGACACATTTGCTGTTCATCCTCTGTGAATGAAATATTCTTTTTAGGGGATGCTTTGATGGATTGTTAATCCATGGAGTCACCTAGCTTCCTCTGAAATTCAAAATTCATTCACTTCACTTTTTGGCATCCCCACAAAGCCAGGCATGGACACGGTTAGCCCCCTCTGACTGGGAGGTCACTAGTTCCCAGGGCAGAAATACCCCAGAAGGCAGCCAAGAGGTTCAGGGAGCTTAACCAGTTTTTTTTTTTTTTTTTATCTGTCCAGGAATGAGTCAAATTTATTTTCCAAAACACCTTTCCTTTTACTGTGAGAGACTGATATGGAAATAAAATGTCTCATATTACAGCTGTTGAACAAATATATATATATATATATATATATATATAGGGGTTGGACAATGAAACTGAAACACCTGGTTTTAGACCACAATAATTTATTAGTATGGTGTAGGGCCTCCTTTTGCGGCCAATACAGCGTCAATTTGTCTTGGGAATGACATATACAAGTCCTGCACAGTGGTCAGAGGGATTTTAAGCCATTCTTCTTGCAGGATAGTGACCAGGTCACTACGTGATACTGGTGGAGGAAAACGTTTCCTGAGTCGCTCCTCCAAAACACCCCAAAGTGGCTCAATAATATTTAGATCTGGTGACTGTGCAGGCCATGGGAGATGTTCAACTTCACTTTCATGTTCATCAAACCAATCTTTCACCAGTCTTGCTGTGTGTATTGGTGCATTGTCATCCTGATACATGGCACCGCCTTCAGGATACAATGTTTGAATCATTGGATGCACATGGTCCTCAAGAATGGTTCGGTAGTCCTTGGCAGTGAAGCGTCCATCTAGCACAAGTTTTGGGCCAAGGGAATGCCATGATATGGCAGCCTAAACCATCACTGATCCACCCCCATGCTTCACTCTGGGCATGCAACAGTCTGGGTGGTACGCTTCTTTGGGGCTTCTCCACACTGTAATTCTCCTGGATGTGGGGAAAACAGTAAAGGTGGACTCATCAGAGAACAATACATGTTTCACATTGTCCACAGCCCAAGATTTGCGCTCCTTGCACCATTGAAACCGACGTTTGGCATTGCCATGAGTGACCAAAGGTTTGGCTATAGCAGCCCGGCCGTGTATATTGACCCTGTGGAGCTCCCGACGGACACTTCTGGTGGAAACAGGAGAGTTGAGGTGCACATTTAATTCTGCCGTGATTTGGGCAGCCGTGGTTTTATGTTTTTTGGATACAATCCGGGTTAGCACCCAAACATCCCTTTCAGACAGCTTCCTCTTGCGTCCACAGTTAATCCTGTTGGATGTGGTTCGTCCTTCTTGGTGGTATGCTGACATTACCCTGGATACCGTGGCTCTTGATACGTCACAAAGACTTGCTGTCTTGGTCACAGATGCGCCAGCAAGATGTGCACCAACAATTTGTCCTCTTTTGAACTCTGGCACGTCACCCATAATGTTGTGTGCATTTCAATATTTTGAGCAAAACTGTGCTCTTACCCTGCTAATTGAACCTTCACACACTGCTCTTACTGGTGCAATGTGCAATCAATGAAGACAGGCTACCAGGCTGGTCCAATTTAGCCATGAAACCTCCCACACTAAAATGACAGGTGTTTCAGTTTCATTGTCCGACCCCTGTACATATATATATATATATATATATATATATATATATATATATATGACTGACTGACTATATATACAGTACAGACCAAAAGTTTGGACACACATTCTCATTCAAAGAGTTTTCTTTATTTTCATGACTATGAATATTGTAGCTTCACACTGAAGGCATCAAAACATGTGGCATCAACACATGTGGAATTATATACAGAACAAAAAAGTGTGAAACAGCTGAAAATACGTCTTATATTCTAGGTTCTTCAAAGTAGCCACCTTTTGCTTTGGTAACTGCTTCGCACACTCTTGGCATTCTGTTGATGAGCTTCAAGAGGTAATCACCTGAAATTGTTTTCCAACAGTCTTGAAGGAGTTCCCAGAGATGCTTAGCACTTGTTGGCCCTTTTGGCTTCACTGTGCGGCCCAGCTCACCCCAAACCATCTCGATTGGTTTCAGGTCCGGTGACTGTGGAGGCCAGGTCATCTGGCGCAGCACCCCATCACTCTCCTTCTTGGTCAAATAGCCCTTACACAGCCTGGAGGTGTGTTTGGGGTCATTGTCCTGTTGAAAAATAATTGATGGTCCAACTAAACGCAAACCGGATGGAATAGCATGCCGCTGCAAGATGCTGTGGTAGCCATGCTGGTTGAGTATGCCTTCAATTTTGAATAAATCCCCAACAGTGTCACCAGCAAAGCACCCCCACACCATCACACCTCCTCCTCCATTCTTCACGGTGGGAACCAGGCATGTAGAGTCCATCCGTTCTCCTCTTCTACGCCACACAAAGACACGGTGGTTGGAACCAAAGATCTCAAACTTGGACTCATCAAACCAAAGCACAGATTTCCACTGGTCTAATGTCCATTCCTTGTGTTCTTAAGCCCAAACAAGTCTCTTCCGCTTGTTGCCTGTCCTCCGCAGTGGTTTCCTAGCAGCTATTTTACCATGAAGGCCTGATTCACACAGTCTCCTCTTAACAGTTGTTCTAGAGATGTGTCTGCTGCTAGAACTCTGTGTGGCATTGACCTGGTGTACCAAGGTGTACCTAATAAAGTGGCCGGTGAGTGTGTATGTATATATATACATAAAGGGTTGGACAATGAAACTGAAACACCTGTTATTTTAGTGTGGGAGGTTTCATGGCTCAATTGAACCAGCCTGGTAGCCAGTCTTCATTGATTGCACATTGCACCAGTAAGAGCTGAAGGTTCAATTAGCAGGGTAAGAGCACAGTTTTGCTCAAAATATTGAAATGCACACAACATTATAGGTGACATACCAGAGTTCAAAAGAGGACAAATTGTTGATGCACGCCTTGCTGGCACATCTGTGACCAAGACAGCAAGTCTTTGTGATGTATCAAGAGCCGCGGTATCCAGGGTAATGTCAGCATACCACCAAGAAGGACGAACCACATCCAACTGTGGACGCAAGAGGAAGCTGTCTGAAAGGGATGTTCGGGTTCTAACCCGGATTGTATCCAAAAAACATAAAACCACGGCTGCCCAAATCACGACATAATTAAATGTGCACCTCAACTCTCCTGTTTCCACCAGAACTGTCCGTCAGGAGCTCCACAGGGTCAATATACACGGCCGGGCTGCTATAGCCAAACCTTTGGTCACTCATGCCAGTGCCAAATGTCGGTTTCAATGGTGCAAGGAGCACAAATCTTGAGCTGTGGACAATGTGAAACATGTATTGTTCTCTGATGAGTCCACCTTTACTGTTTTCCCCACATCCGAGAGAGTTACGGTGTGGAGAAGCCCCAAAGAAGCGTACCACCCAGACTGTTGCATGCCCAGAGTGAAGCATGGGGGTGGATCAGTGATGGTTTGGGCTGCCATATCAAGGCATTCCCTTGGCGCACTACTTGTGCTAGATGGGCACGTCACTGCCAAGGACTACCGAACCATTCTTGAGGACCATGTACATCCAATGGTTCAAACATTGTATCCTGAAGGCGGTGCCGTGTATCAGGATGACAATGCACCAATACACACAGCAAGACTGGTGAAAGATTGGTTTGATGAACATGAAAGTGAAGTTGAACATCTCCCATGGCCTGCACAGTCACCAGATCTAAATATTATTGAGCCACTTTGGGGTGTTTTGGAGGAGCGAGTCAGCAAACGTTTTCCTCCACCAGTATCACGTAATGACCTGGCCACTATCCTGCAAGAAGAATGGCTTAAAATCCCTCTGACCACTGTGCAGGACTTGTATATGTCATTCCCAAGACGAATTGACACTGTATTGGCCGCACAAGGAGGCCCTACACCATACTAAGAAATTATTGTGGTCTAAAACCAGGTGTTGCAGTTTCATTGTCCAACCCCTGTATATACACCTTTAGACTAATGCTTTACTGAGGCATCTTTTCATTTATTGAGAGCATTTTGGCTGCCTTGGTGGTAGTCTATCAACATGCTACATCTTTACTAGATAATATTTGCCAACTCTACCTTGAAAATGTTCGCCAGATCAAATTGTGAGGACAACCCTTTTACTCAACATCTGCCACAATTTTCTGTTTAAATCCATTGCTGGACAATGGCTAAGACTTTCAATCTTTAGTGTCTTTTGAAGTTATTCTTTGGTTGATTTTACATCACTGTGATACAGAAAAAGAGACCCACTCTTCATGAGACACCTGAAGGTTTTGTTTTAGAACTGAGTGATATTTAAAACTAAGAACAATTCCATCCGCTTTAACAAAATGTCTAATTTCATCTGAAAAAGTTTAGCCTACAGCATGATATTGCCAGCACCATGTTACACTGTGGATATGGTGCTCTTTTTGTGATGCTTTTTGCTGCTTCTTTGCCAAACATACTGTTTGGAATTTTGCCCCAAAAGTCCCAGGTTGGTTCTGGAAGATTTTAGCAAGCCCTGAATGTTTTTATTGGAAGGTAACCTTACTTTTTTGTCCAGACATATGGGAAATAAAGCGGATTGTTGTCCCATGTAGAATATACCAATTCATCAATGTTACTGTCAGTCTTTTGGTAGCCTCCATGACCAGTTTCTGTCTTTTGTTTTGTTCTGTTTTGGAGAAAAAACAATGACTGACTTTACATGGTATGACAATTTATATTGCTGTGATTATTTTCTGAAAATCTTTCCCTTTGTAAACTCTCCCCAAACTATGGCTTTAGTTAATAACATAATTGAGAAAATGTCTGGAACATCCTACCATGACAGCTGAACAATTTCAGATTTATCAGACTAACTACAATTGGGGTTAGGTCAAACGGGACAAAATTCTGGAATTGAAGCAAAAGCAAATTATTAGCATATGAGTTTAAGGGTGTTACACGTATGAAATCAGGTTATTATTGCAGGTTTTTATACTTTTTACATCTTTCCCTCACATATTTTTTTGGTTTTCTTTGATATAATACAGGGTATATTTCACATCACAGGTGGAAAAAAGATGAAAATATTGGTGTAATTTTTTTAACATCACAACAGAGGTCTGTTTATACCTACTGCCAATCCACCTTATGTAAAACATTAATCGTTTAAACAAAGCTCCTTACTTTAAAACTTTGCAAGGCTTTTTTGTTTTGGAAGGGGGGTTGTTGTGACAGATGTCAAGAGATTCTCAAGCACAGAAGATTGTATTCCTCCAAAAGCACATCTCTGATGACTTATGACCAGAATTATTTTAAATGTAGTCCCAAAAGAACTTGATTTTACTCCGGTGCAGACAGATTTGCAAAAGAATGTTGATATTTCAGGAATCTTCAGTTGAAGGTGGGATTTTTCTTGCAGAAAAGCATTTCATTGACACAAAAACAAGCCAATCTATACATGCATACTGTAACGCAGCTCTGTATAAAACAGGAACTGTTCATAGGAGCAGTGTGAGAAAATGGCAGCCTCCTGGAAATCTATGACTCAGATTCAAAACTATTCCTTAAATAAGTCTGTCCATAACGGATTGGCATGGAAAAGAGCATTTCACCTTCAGGGTCACATGCTGGACTGTTACAGCTTCCAACATTTAAGTTTTTTTTTTTTTATGCAACACAATCATTTGTAATCATTGCTACAATTACAGTGCACAGTTCACATCCGTTGTATTGATCAAAGAGAAAACTTGGTCAATACTTATAATTAAAAAGGATGTTTAAGATTGTACAAGTTTTCCGAGCGACAGACTTTTGGGAACTCTTGACTTTTGCACTTTAAAAGGATTGCCTTATTTTCCTTTCCTCTTGGTTTTAAAAAGTAATCGTTGAAAATGTTTATTTTGTGCCAACTCAGTGATTTAAGAGAACACTGAATCCTTGTAATTATGTTGAATTTCAGCAATAGAAATAATGGCAGTAAATTACTAACTGCATGACATATATGTCAAAGTCATAATTATTATTTTTCAAAGTGATTTGTTTTTCGTCTGTCAAAAATTATCGCTGCAAGATTCTAAGTGTAAGAGTTTTGGAGTATAGAAAGGCAGCACAATCTTAGTTGTGTTAAGTGTAACTGGTCAGTTTGCTTATAAAAATATCTTAAGCTACACAATACACGACTTTTCATGTCTTGACAGATTTTAAAAAGACTCGGTGTTCACACCAACAGACTGGTTTTTGTTTTATGACTGACTGGAGATGACTGACTGGAGATCACACACCTAACAACTACTGCTGGATCACAGACTACAGGATTTTTCAGACTTTTTTCAGATTTTGGAATTACTTTAATCTTTGGCTGCAACCTAAAAATGTTAATATTTCTTTCTTAACACACAATATAATGTTTGTGCTTGACTATGCAAATAAACATTAAGAATTTTTGATAAATAGGTTTATTCTATGTGGAAACCTTTTTGTTCAGAAATGTCAATTTCTTAATTTAAGTCCCATTACCGCGATGTGCAACATCTGAATTATTTGGTTTATTTCAATAAGACTGTTCATAACTCATATCCAAGTTGTTTTATGGTTTATTTTTCATGACTATTTGACCATTATTAGCTATGTGATAGCTTGTATTATGCCCAGTGCTGCTGTGTGTTTATGTTCATAATGTTTCATAGTTACAAATAAAGTTTTTTTTTTAAAAGTCAGCTTGAAGCTGATGTCTTGCTCCAGCCTCTTTTTTTCACTGGCTGTCAACTACAAGCGTTTGCTTTGTCTCAGAAGTCAGAACTCAGATCTAGGAATGACATCACACACAAGATTAATGCATTCCAGTTACAAATCGGATAACCAATGGGATTTATCAGTTGTTGTGCTGCAAACCACTATTTGCCATTCATCAGTGCACTTCTCATTTTATGCATTCAAACACTTGCTCACTAATATACATTATAAAGTACTCTGTGTGCAACTTGGCCAATTGGATGCAAACTAACAGCAGTTAAAAACAGAAACTAAAAAACACTTTATACCTTATACTTTCACTCCGTTTTATACATACGGCAGCCATGTTGGAAACTGAATGTGGGCTATGTTGAGTGACCTCCAGCTTTCCAAGCCGGAATTCCAACTTTAGGGTGCATATTTCTTGTATTTCAGCCTAAAAACTTGGAAAGCCAGACTAGTACATTACAAATAAAACATTAATATTGTTAATATCCTACCTGCAGTAGATAACTTTGTTGATGTGTTAACTGAGAATAAATCCGGATTAGTTTCTCCTGGAGGCTAAAGGTAACTGTTTTTGAGTGTGTATAACTGTCTCTTCTATGAGTGTCTGTGTTGCCCTGTGATGGACTGGGAGTGGGTGTACCCAACCTCTCACCCACTGCCTGCATTTGCAATCTGTATTCATTGCTTTTGTTTGCTAAGGCTTAGTGCTATTCTAACACATATTGCAAGTTTTTTTTCATTTTAGCATTCACTATAAAGCACCATCCATTCTTCATTCTTCTGCTCCAGAAGTGACAAAATCGCGTCTCAAGCTTAACCCTTCTTTAGAGCAAACCTCTCTACTCTTTTGTCCCTTTATGAAGAGTCAAATCCGATCAGTCTGCATCCAAAAAGTTAAGGACACAACAATACAAAGAGGAAAAAGACTAATCCAATAACCTTAGCTCAACTTTTTTCATCTTCAGGCTGCTGGAAACTTTGATGCACTGACTATCAGCTACTGAACAGAAACTCATGTTTGTCTCTGAAAAAAGAAAAGTGGCTGAGCCTTAGTGGATAAGTCGTAAGTGTGTGCAGCTCGGGGTTGTGATTGTGTTGGATGTGTACAGCACATACATCTGCATGCAGTTTGGTATATTAGTGTACATTTCTGATTGTGGCTTGATGTGGAATTGTATGTATTAGACTGGATGTGTGTACATATCTGAGAGTGTATGACTGTCTTAACAAAGAGCAACTTGGAAGGACTATCCATGCCTTGACCTATATGTGAGTGTGTTTTGTTCTGCTTCTGTGTATCGGTAAATGTATCCATCCCTCTGGAGCTTCCGCCTTGTGATTTGTGTGATGCTTGATCCTCTTCTGATAACAAACTGCACCCTCTCAGAAAGCCAAGCCTGCAGCTGCTGCACCTCTCATCCCGTGCTCCATCTTTCCACCTTTTTTTCCCTGTAGCACTCACCAGTGTTTATGGAGGCAATCAATAACCTTGCACTCGTCTCCATGTTTAACTTGGTTTTAGAGGCTAGTGGAGCAGCATCTGGCAGTATAACACTTCACAAAAGCGGAGTTCATCGTGAGGTCATTAAAGGTCCTTAGAGACTTAAAGAACACATCGTACATTTCAACATTTTGTTTTGTGCCTTAGATTAATATATACCACTTTATACACTCCACAACAAATGTTTGTTTTTAAAAGAGAAACATAAAAAAAACAGAGGAGCTTCTGGACATAAAAACAAATTACATTTAAATACGACAGAGTCCCGACACAGTCCAGAGAAGTCTGGAATTTTATTTAAGAATATTCCAGGTCTGCATAGTCTTGAAAAAGGAAAATAAAGAATATATTTCAAAGAATATATTTTTTATATGAAATTAAGTTATTATCTTAGATCCAACCAAGACTGAATAAATAACCTTTTGGTAATCTCATTATTATTGCTGACAATATTGTAATAATTATTTTAGTTAAGAAACAAGAAATAAACACAAGCAAGCAAAATCTAACTTAAGGGACATTCTGAGGGTAATGATAATAAATGTTCACATTATCTTTAGCTGATTACATTTATTCAATACATAAATACCTGTCTTCACTTTCGGGAAATCAGTGAAAGAATGAGGAATTTAAATTCTGTCAGTTGCTGATGTTAAGAAACAGCTTTTAATCACAGGACCTGTCTGATGTTGTCTACTTTCTCTGAACCACCTGAGGTTTCTGCTCTGGGTTCAGTGAACTCTCTCCATCTCTCTCAGCTGGAAAGATTATCCGCCATGGCTCCTTGGCCACCTGGGGAGGTTACTCTAAAGCTCAAGGAGTGTGGGATGCTTGGTCATTCCTCTATTTGGAATACATTTTTTCAAAGAATTATTAGCAATGTAAAAAACTGCCTTGTTGAACAATGAACAAATATCACATTGGTTAAAACAACACCAAATATCTTTATCTACATCCAGGCTTTATAAGCCTCACTGGGCACATCTTCTTGGTTCTGTGTGTAACGACTTGTCCATCAGTGTGTCTTCCCTGATTCTCACTCAGCACTAAAGAGTACACAGAAGTTGGAGGCATCCTTGGACTGATTTTCCATGTCTGCTCAGATCAACTTTAGAGAAATAGGATTCTTTTCAAAACAATTTTTTTCTTTTTAGAAGTAAGACAGAATTCAAAACAAAGCTATCACTGACTTAAAGCAGTGTTCTAAAGACCTACTACCACATGAATTAAAATATTATTGCTACTTAGGAGTGTATAAGACAGTAGTGATATGGGTGAGTTTGAATTTCTCAGCTAGAGTTCCCATTGAGAGTCTCAGGGTTTCTGATGACTACAAGGTGCACCTACTTAAAAACTGGTATTTATAGAGGAAGAATTTGAAATAAGTAGTGTCGTGATTATGATTATGAATATATTATTTAATATTAAAACTTTAATATTATTATTCAATAATAATTTGGTCTGTTAAGGGTTGTCCTGTGAGTACCAGCCCAATACGGTGGTGGTATTAGGATAAAATTGAAAGGGATGAGCCAAGCTCTGGCATTATTGAACAGCATAACTCTGTTCATGTCAGGATCTGCCATTTTGTTCTTTGTTTTTGTTTACTTTGCCGTTAAAGGTTTTCCCTGTTCCTGTTGTTGATTAGTTTTGTTTAGTTTATAGTTGCTTAGAGTCTTGTGCTTGTTTACATGTCCTTAGATTTTGTTCTTTCTAGAGTTACTATTTATGTTAGCTTATGTTTAGGTTTCTTTTCCCTGTTCCTCCCAGTTAGTTTAGTGTTTAGTTTCCCCTCCTGTCTCTGCATTCCCTAGCTCTTGTTGGCATAGTAACTTATTCCCTCAGTTGCCTCCAGCCTTGTCCACACCTGTTACATGTTTCCTCTGATAACCTACCTCCCTGTCTCCTTGGTCCATACTCCACTTCCCTCAGTTTATAAGCTCTCTAGTTTTCATTGTTCCCCACTGGTTCCTCACAACAACCCTCATTGTCTTCCCGAGTTCCTCCTTATGGTTTGTTTTCTGTTAGTCTCCTGAATTTGTACTTTGGATTACCAGCCTGAACTTTGCCTGCCTGCCTGTAAGTCAGTGTTCAATAATATTAAAACTTAATCTACTCACCATGCGGCCTCCTTGCCATGTTCTGCATCCCGCTCCTGCCTCCAAACCCACAACCTTGACAGTACACATACAGAATGAATTCACACAATTTCAAGAATTTATTAACAAAAATAAGTCTACTCAAAGTCAAACATATTTCAGTCAACAAACTCTAAAACAATCCAACTAAACTACTATGCAAAATGAAAGAATAAGGAAGACCAATGGACTATGTACAATATAAACAAGTTGATCAAAGATGGTTGAAAACCATGACCGGAAGACTTTTATTTATTATCATGCAATATTTATGTTTGAGAACCAAGAATCTGGAAATGAAGTTAAGTTAGTCTTGGAACACACTTAGGCAATAACTGGTATACCTTCAAACAACCATTCACAATGCAAAATCAGATAAAATATGATTTTAATAAAATAATATTTAAAAGAATGATTTACTGAATAAAACCAACCTTCTAGGTGACTAATTCTCAACGGTGTTTAATTATTTGCCTTTATTTATTAAAATAATAAAGTAATATTATTAAGGAAGTATTAAAATAATATTTAAGGAAATATTATTTTGAATAAAAACCAAACCTTTTTGGATAAATGGGTCTTAATGGTGTTTAATAAGCTGCCTTTATTTATTAAAATAATAATTAAGGAAATATTATTTTGTATATTTTATATTTTATATACCCTTTTATATAATGGTGTTTAATTAGTTATCACGTTTAGTAAAATAATATTTAGGGAAATATTATTTCCTAGATTGGAAACTAACAACCTTTCTGGGTAAATGATCTTAAGCATAAAGTGGGGGAGCACGTGTTCTTAGTTTTTAGCGGTTGGAGCTAACAAAACAAGCCTATAGCTGGTCATTACAAACAAACACATACCTTTATAATACCACTAATAAGAGGGTTGAAATGCATAAGCATGGACGGGGCATTATGGCCGATCTTCTGTGTTTAAAAACCACCCTTTAAATAAAGTTTGTCTTCATTTTAAAAACACAACACAGAACACATCCGTAGCCGAGTTTCTCAACACACACAAAAACAAACCTCATTAAATGAACATTATGTAGATTATTTAACTGATCTTCTCTACCCAAACGCTACCTCTTACGTGAACTGTGCTGATGAGAAGATGTCCTGGTCATTGAGGAAAACATCCACGTGTGGGTAAACAAAGGGTTAACTTGCAGCTAACCTTTGTAGATGTGGGGAAGAGCTTTTAGCTAGCCCGGCTGAACCGTACGACAAAGGCATGTTTGGCTCCTTGAGTGGCCGCGATGCAGCGGGGTAGCGGTCGCTACCTGGACGTGCACGCAAAAAGGCGTGGGATGCGGTCCCAGCCGTGGGGAAAATCCACTGCGATTAGGGCTGTTTCTGGAGGACTCAGAAAAAAGTCAAGTTACGCTTGTCTCTTTACACCCTTTATATGAATGAATGCTGGATAGTCGAAAGGCAAATCATTACATAACTTTGTTGCATGTGATTGCGTGATCGTATGACACTCTTGACACACGCAGACAGTGCACAGTGTAGCATGAGTTAAGTAACAGTATTATTGGCTCATTGCCATGATGTTCTGCTCTTCTGCTCTCGGTGGAGGAGGACGCTTTTTCTCTGTCTCCCGCACCCCTCCCATATCTGCCCTGCTTGAGCTCTGTGTCTTGTCTTCTTTTTGGAGCCACTTTTTGCATATCTTCCAAATTCTGAGTTATGGCTTTGGTCAGCTGGTCTCTCAATGCAATTGATCAAATTTTCTTATTAGCATATCTTTGCAGTATATATGGCACCTCTAAGCAGAGAGACTCATGCTACAAAATGTTTCAACAGCAAGCTTAAGATCTGTCTAAAAACATCACAAAAACACATATGGTATGATTACAGTATTATAATTTTTCTTTGATTTGTATTGATCAATCTAAATCATTTATATAATAATTCATGATAACCATGTATATGCACAAGGCTAATTATGTTAAAGTATTTTGGAAATCAGAAGCATTTATATTTACTTTTTGCTTTTGTTTCATTACAGGCAGTATGGAACTGATATATTAAATGTTCTCTCTTAGTAACTGCATTTTGTAGTTTTCGTTTAAAGCATCTTGAATTTATGGCAATAAAATATTAGGAAGAAACTTAAAACAGTAAAGTTTTTATTATGGTTATGTGGAATAATGTTAGAATTAATCTTCATAAAGCTAACAGACAAGCACGTTGTGAGGATACTAAATAGTTAGAAACTTTTGTCCACAGGTCTGTCCAGAATGTTTATTTACATTTTTTTTTTTAATGCCAAAATTAGTCTAAAATTAATATGCATTTGTTACTTATATTCAGATTTTAATATTCACAGACATTTATTTTTAAAAGAATCATTATGATTACATCCATTTTGAAGGTCTAAAATACCAACATTATGCTGATATTAATTTAGTGTAGTCAGTCAGTCATTTTCTACCTCTTATTCTATAATGGGTCGTGGGGAGCTGGTGCCTATCTCCAGCAGTCTATGGGCGAGAGGCAGGGTACACCCTGGACAGGTCGCCAGTCCATCACAGGGCAACACACAAACAACCACGCACACACTCATTCATACGCCTAAGGACAATTTAGAGTGACCAATTAACCAAGCAGGCATGTCTTTGGACTGTGGGAGGAAGCCGGAGTACCCGGTGAGAACCCACGCATGCAAGGGAAGCCCATGCAAAAAGACCCCCGGCCGGGAAACGAACCCAGGACCTTCTTGCTGCAAGGCAACAGTGCCACCAACTGTGCCACCATGCAGTCCATTAATTCAGTGTATCTGTTTCTAAACCAGTAAAGTTGGGTTGAATAAAATGTAAGCAGAAAAAAACAACGATCACAAAGACTTTGACACAGTCCTGGTCATTGTCTTAAATGCCCTCTAAAAACACATTCCATCACTTATTAAAAGACATTGTTTATTTGAAGTATGAAATACAGATGCCAGTCTTGTCTAGTTTAAATCTAGGATATAGAACTAACATTGACAAAACGACTGTTTTACACCCTTGGGGTTAAAAAGTTGGGAACATTGTTTGTTTGCTTATTTAAAACTCTAAGGCAGAGACATTAGCCCAGCATCAATGTGCCAAAAACTACAATTATTTTCTTGGCCAGAGGCAATTGTGGCTTGTTCCAAAGCGAATCAACCATCACAAATGTCCATGTAGAAGAGTCCAACTATCTATTTCTTGCGACAACTGAACAAAGATGAACTTCCATGTGACTTTATAATTTTTCAAAATGCATTAGATGTGCTATTAACATGAGTCAGTTTGAATTTTTCACATTTTGTAACTTTACAAACACACACTTTAATGTACTTCTTGGGATTTACCAACACAAAGTAGTGTGTAACTTTGAATTGAAAGAAATGTGATACAAGGTTTTTACACAATTTTACAAATACAAATCTAAAACGTGTGGTATAGATTGGTATGTAAACCCTTACTAATTGCCTTCAGAAGTGCATTTATGTGTAATTTATTCTCTGTACAAATCCAGCTTTTCTGCGAAGGCCTCATAGCTTTATTAGAGAACATTGTTAAATAAATAGCGTCAGGGAGACCAACAAACATAGCAGAATGGTCAGGGATAAAGTTGGAAAGGTCTAAGGCAGGGTTTGTCATTATCTGCCTGTTAGGGGTTTTGAGTTTGAGTTCTGCCTCTGTCCATGTCCTTCAGTTGCTATTATTTCAGTTAATTCATGTAGATTAGATTCATCATTCACTCTTGTGTTTGGATTACTTTCTAGGATTTCTGTATTAGATATTTTAGTTTGTCTTTCCTTGTAGATCTATTTCCCTCATATGCCAGCAGTCTCTCATGCAAGCTGCTCCTGATTTTCCCCTGATTAACTCCCATTGTTCATTGGTCCATTCTCCACCTTATCTCAGTATTTATAATCCCTGGTTTTATTATTCTCAACTGGTTCTTCCTGGCTACTACCTGCTCCATGTCTTAAACGCAGTCTTTCGTTGTTCTGCATGTTGGTCTGACGATAACACAGCAATACATGAAAGGGTTAGGTCATAAAACAACACCCCAACTTTTGTACATCTCACAGTATACCACAACTGCTCTACTTCAACTGCTCAGGGTGGCAGCATGTTGGAGTAGTAGCTCTGTTGTTTTTGTTTTGATGTCTTTTATTTAAAACTCAAATATCATCTTTTTTTGTGGTTTATATTAGTTTTTAGTTTGCTTTTTATAGACAATTGTTCCCTCTAGTTTTGGATAATGTGCAGCTGGACATTTGTTATAATGTGCAACCATGGTAACAATGTTTTTTTTTTTTTCTCACACCCAGGAGCAGCTGAATTCTAGAATTGCGCCGCTCAAGGTGGCAGCAGGTTGGAGTAGCTCTGTTACTTTTGATTCTGATTTATTCTTTTTTGGGAACTCTTTCTCTTGTGGTGGATACAGTTGATTTTTTTTGGACGACTGTCCTCTCCGGTGTCGGATGCTGTGCAGCTTGGAGGATTTTTCCTAATACTTTTCTACTTTTGGACATTTGTTATGATGTATTGCCATGGCAACGGGGTTTTTTCTTACAACCGGGAGCAGCTGATTAATATCTCAAAAGCTCAAATAATACTTCAACTACAACCCCAAATCCCTGATGAGTTGAAAAGGAGACGCCGGGGATGCAGAACAGGAGCTAAGAGACGAAAGAGAAGGAGGAAGTTCAAACCATCTCTTTTGTCGATTATGATGGGCAATGTGAGATCGTTGGGAAAAAAGTTGGATGAACTCCAAGCCCTACAAAGGACCCAGCCAGAGTACCGGGCATGCAGTATTATGTGTTTTACTGAGACATGGCTGCAGGATCATATCCCTGACTCCAGCGTCTCTCTGCTGAACTTTTTAACCATATGAGCAGACAGAAATTTAAAGAGGAGCGGCAAATGTAAAAGAGGTGAACTGGCAGTATTTGTGAACAACAGATGGTGTAATCCAGGACATGTTACTATGAAGTGTCATCTCTGCAGTCCAGATATTGAACTGTTGGCAGTAAGTTTTCGTCCATATTATTTACCCAGAGAGTTAACCAGTGTTATTTTGGCGACAGTTTACGTTCCACCTTCCGCTGTTGCCAACACTGCATGTGATGTCATCAGCTCAGTTGTTGCTAAGCTACAGACACAAAACCCCAATGCTTTTGTAGCAATTACTGGTGATTTTTAACCACGCTTCACTCTCTCCTACACTTCCAATGTTTCAACAGTTTGTCAGCTGCTTTACCAGAGAAAACAAAATGTTGGATTTGTTTTGTGCAAATGTCAAGGATTCATACTTCTCTACAGCAAGACCTCCTTTAGGCAAATCAGATCACAATCTTCTTTTTCTCTGCTCGAAATATAAGCCGCTTGTTCAGAGACAACCTGTAATAAAGAGGACTGTGAGAACATGGTCACAGGAAGCTGAAGAAGCCCTGCAAGGTTGCTTTGAGGCTACAGACAGGGATGCACTGTGCCAGCCACATGGAGAGACATCAATGCCATGACTGAGAGTGTAACCAACTATATAAACTTCTGTGTGGATAACATCATTCCCACCAGAACTGTGAGTGCTTCCCCAATAACAAACCCTGGATCACCAGTGACCTGAAGGACCTGCTTAACAAGAAAAAAAGAGCCTTCAGAGAGGGAGACAGAGAATTATTGAGGAGTATACAGAAACAACATAAAGTCAAGATAAGAGACAGCAAGGAGGTGTACAAGAAGAAGCTGGAGAGCAAGCTCCAGCAAAACAATGTGTGGTCAGGGATGAAGAAGATCACAGGCTTCAAGCAGAAGGTTGATCAAACCGATGGATGTCTGGACAGAGCCAATAAACTGAACACATTCTTCAATAGGTTCAGTTCAGAAACAAGCTCAGCATCCTCTACTCCTGCTCACAGCCAAACAGACATCCCACCCTCCATTGACCCACAGGGCCCACAACTGTCCAGTAACACCTCAAATGTTTTATCTTCCACCTCAGCCCTAGACCTTTCTGCTTCTACATGTTTACCTTCAACCATATCAGAAGATGCTGATGCTTCCTTTGCCACCCCCTTCCACCTGTGTGTCTCAAGAAGTCAGGTGAAGATGCAACTGGAGAGACTGAATCGGAATAAGGCTGCAGGTTCAGATCATGTCAGCCCTAGAGTCCTGAAGGGCTGTGCAGAGCAGCTCTGTGGGATTCTGCAGCACCTCTTCAACCTCAGCCTGGCCCAGAAGAAGGTTCCGGTGTTGTGGAAGACCTCCTGTCTTGTTCCAGTACCAAAGAAAACTCATCCATCAGTCCTCAATGACTATAGACCTGTTGCCCTGACATCCCACATCATGAAGGTCCTGGAGAGACAAACAGTAAACCATCAGGACCCCCTTCAGTTTGCTTATTGCTGTGGAGTTGGAGTTGAAGATGCCATCATACATCTGCTTCAACAAACCCACTGTCATCTGGACAAAGCCAGCAGCACTGTGAGGATCATGTTCTTTGATTTCTCCAGTGCATTTAACACAATCCAACCTGATTTTCTTTGTCAGAAACTCCAGAAGACTCAGGTGGAGGCCTCAACAATCTCCTGGATCAAAGACTACCTGACAAACAGACCACAGTTTGTGAGACTGAAGGGTTGTGAGTCTAACCAGGTAGTCAGCAGCACAGGAGCACCACAGGGGACTGTACTCTCACCTTTCCTTTTCACTCTGTACACCTCAGACTTCCAGTACAAGACAGACTCCTGTCATCTGCAGAAATACTCAGATGATTCTGCAGTTATGGGGTGGATCAGAGATGGACAAGAAGCTGAGTACAGGAAGGTGGTGGACCGCTTTGTGGCATGGTGTGGAAACAATCATCTCATGACTAAAACAAAAGAGATGATTGTAGATTTTAAGAGAAACAGAAATAAGTTAAAAACTATTTCCATCATGGGATAAGAAGTGGAGGTGGTGGAGGAGTATAAATACATTGGTGTTCACCTGGACAACAGACGAGAGTGGAGATGCAACTGTGAAGCCATCTACAAGAAGGGACAGAGCAGACTGTACTTCTTGAGGAAGCTTAGGTCCTTTGGTGTTTGCAGCAAGATGCTGCATATCTTCTATAAGTCTATTGTGGAGACTGTGATCTCTTCTGCCATCATTTGCTAGGGAAGCAGCATCAGAGCCAGGGACTTAAAAAAGCTCAACAAGCTGATAAAAAAGGCTGGCTCTGTTCTGGGGACTCCTCTGGAACCTCTGGAGATATCATTGTGCAAAGAAGGATTCTTCATAAAATGAAGAACATTATGGAGAACCCTGAGCATCCTCTTCATGAGACTGTCCTACAACAACAGAGTGTCTTCAGTCAGAGGCTTCTTCAGATGGACTGTAAGACGGAGCGCTACAGGAGATCCTTCCTGCCCTCAGCCATCAGCATCTACAACGGCTCTTTGAAGAAACCTTCATAATGAGCTACAACAACATTTAATTTCCCTTTAGGATTAATAAAGTATTTTTTGTAATATAATTGAATTAACATCTCAAAAGCTCAAATAATATCTCAACTGTGACTGTAAATCCCTGATGAGCTGAAAAGGAAGCACTGTGGCAGCAGAGGAGGAGCAAGGAGAAGTGAGAGACGGCGGAAGTTCAAACCATCTCTTTCTTCAATTATGATGGGCAAACAGCGTTAGGAAACAAGCCAAATGTACTCCAACCCCTTACAAGGACCCAGCCAGAGTATCAGTAATGCAGTATTATGTGTTTCACTGAGACATTTTCAGTGCAGGATCATATCCCCGACTCCGGTGTCTCTCTGCCAGGCTTTCTGACCATAGAAGCAGACAGAGATTTAAAGAGGAGTGGCAAAGAAGGTGGATTAGCAGTATGTGGTGTTGGGACCTTGGGACCCCAGCCATGGGTTACAACATTAAAGGCCAGTAAGAACTTTTCTGGAACTTTCAAAATAAATCACATTGACCTACTGTCAGCACAGCCAGGAACAGGAGTAACAGCGGACTTCCTGTGACGTCACTTTTTGAATAAAAAAATGCAGGTCCCTAGTGGAACAGGATGGAGGGACACAGCGCGCTAATGTCTCCTTGCTGGCAAACAGACATAACTCTTCAAACTGGATCCAAGAGTGTCATACGATCACGCAATCATATGCACTAAGTTAAGTAGGAATGAATTGCTGTTTGTGTATCCGGTATTCATTCATCCATGAATGGGGGTAATTAAGGTGCAAGTGTAGCTTGACTTTTCTTTCTGAGGTCTACAGAAGCAAACTGTGTATCAAGAGTTCCCAGCAGAGACCCTGTCTCTACAACGCCGAGTGGAGCAGTTTTTCTGGTCTAAGGGAAGGACAACAGGACCGCAGCACCTTGGCTACAGCAGTAACGGGCAGTTCAGGCAGTTCGGCAGATGGTGTAATCCAGGAAATGTGGATAAAGTTTCAACCCTGCAGTCCAGATATTGAACTGTTAGCAATACGTTTTCGTTTATACTATTTACCCAATGTTATTTTGGCAATGGTTTACATTCCACCATATGCTGTTGCAAATAGGTTTTCACTGTACTGTGTGGGACAATGTTAGGAGAATATAGGAAAAACTATTTCACCCCTATTTGGTACATCCAAAAAAAAAAAAACATAACAGTCAGCAACTCTAGTACCATTTCATGACCATGATGCACCTGTTGCACTTGAACAAATTCATAAACTTCTCTCAAACTTAAGTAAATTAAAATGTAACTCTTCATAAATAATGTCATATTTTGAAAGTAGTTCAAACAGCTACGCTGAGTGTAATAAGCCTAATTATACACCACACATTTTGCCTGTCTCCTGTTGTCAAGAGTTGTTTTCCTTAATTTTCTTATCTCCCCTTTCATTTTGTCTTTTTAAGGAATATCCAGATTTAGCTTTGATGTTGAGGAAAATGCCTGTAGCTTTCCAGCAGTCAGCACAATTAGCCACGTTAGGTTGTGATCAAACTGTACTGCAGGTGCAGACTGAAATGTTTGTGCCTTAATGAGAACCAAAAGCTAAGCACCCTGACCAACAATCTGCTTCTATATCTTTAGGTTTTTTTCTGCCAAAGAAAAGAGTTGTGTAGTTCTTTTAATCTGTGCCAGGAGTTTTAAATTGTGGAAATACAACTGAATGATGATTGATTGCCGTCTTTTTAAGAAATTTGCTGTATAACACCGATCTACAAATAAATATTCTCCCAGGAGTCTTTAAGACAAACGGTTTCTCTTCGGTTTTGTGGATTTTCTCAGACTTTTATGCACCTGTCTAACCCACAGGAAGATGAACAAGCTGAATTTTGGTGTAATGTGACACCTATGAAACATCTAGAGCTATCAAATCATTACCAGCTCTTTGTGGTCTTCAGAACAGCAGTGGTAACGTAGGCCGCTAATTATTCTTCTTCCTCTTCAGGCTCATTTGATTGCATATCTTTTAGTAGGTCCTGAAGGAAGCTGAAGGAAAATGTGTTGTCATATTCACATCAAAAAAATGTATTATTCTGCACACACAGACACAAGGTTGGCATTTTCTAATTAAACGTTTCCTTAAGCTGTGTACATTTCCCTGGGAAGTCTGAAAGACGCAGACACCCTCACTGCCAAGATGAAAGAACTCATTATTTTTCTTTGGCCGCTATCGTCCTCGTGTTTCTCCCCCTTTTTATCCAGATAACAGGACTATTTTATTTAATCAGTGCTGGCTGCTCGAGTACAGCCACGGTCAAGAAAATGTACCTCAACAAGTTAGGGATAAAATTCAATTCTGACCCCCCTTAAAGAAACCCATCCCACTCTTCATCTCCACCACCCCAAAACAAACAAGAACAGAGACCAGCAGGGCATTCATCACTGCTGTTTCTGCCTTGACAAGTTGCTCTGTTTTAGTATTACAATCATAAGCCCTGAATTGGATATGGGCAGCAGGAGAAGTTGAAAAATGGAAACACAATGGATTTGGCTTGCTACCAGAAGGAAAAAAAAGGAAACTAAATTATTTTACTGCTGGAAATTATAACGGAGCACATAGGTTGCATGGCGTCTGAGATTATATTTTAATCCCTAACTCACGCTTTAGTGAATTGCTTTAAATGGAAGCCAAAACATCCTTGATGTGGAAATTAGTCATGAAAGGAGAAGGAGAAAAATGGGTTTGGTCTCTTATTAGTGTAGATTTTAACAGGTAGCAAAATATTGGTTCATTTAGTGGCAAAAAAGCAATGTGCCTCTAATCAGTATTAACACCCCTTGAACCTTTTTTAATCATTATTTTAAAACAACATACTTCACCATATTTTTTAATTAATGTGACAAACCAACAAAAGTAGTGCTTAATTGTGAATAGGAAGGAATTACTTTGGATTTTTTCAAGTGAGGTTCAGTAAAATTATTACGGATAATAATTCCCTTGCTTGTTGGAACAGTAAATACATTCCTGGATTGGTGGAAAGTTGAATACAATTATCAGATGTATGCTAACTTAATCAGCTTTATCAGCGGATTTAGCAGATCAGCTGATTGTGAGCCCCTCACAATAAGAAACAATTCAATTTTAATTCAGTTTATTTATATAGCGCCAATTCACAACACGTTGTCTCAAGGCACTTCACAAAAGTCAGGTACATACATTTGAATTAATCCTAACCATTGAACAGTACAGTCAGATTCAGTTATTTATTCAAATTGGACAAAACGTTTTTCTGTCTAAGGAAACCCAGCAGATTGCATCCAGTCAGTGACTTGCAGCATTCACTCCTCCTGGATGAGCATGTAGTGACAGTGGACAGTCACTGGCGTTGACTTTGCAGCAATCTCTCATACTGAGCATGCATGTAGCGACAGTGGAAAGAAAAAAACCCTTTTAACAGGAACAAACCTCAGAGAATTTAAGTGCACCCTTCCATCAAACATTTTGACAGGTGGGCGGGACTTCCGGTGAGGGCGGGACTTCCGGTGGGGGGCATATGGGCGCCATGTGGTTGCCATGTGGGCAGGGGGGGTGTGTCCAAGGGGCGTAACAGTGGATGTTGATTGGTTGTCGTCATTAGGGGCGATACCTTAAATGAGTCAATTAAAACACAGGGGTGTGTTTAAGGGTGTTACGGGGAAGGCCTTAAATGAGCCAATTAAAACACACAGGGGTGTGTTTAAGGGTGTTATTAATAATCTGTATGTTTTTTTCAGGCGTTAATACATCTAAAAAACAAAACAACAAAAAAAAGACATGCATCCTTTTATATTTTTAAAGGTATAATCAACTTAATGTTGACCTATCACATGAAATCCTAATAAAGGAACTGTGTAACCTGACAGAATTGTAAGTTAATTTTTGCTTTACAGCAGGACCTATTTGTTGAATATATGAGCCAGTCTAAATCCGTTCAAAATAGAAAAGACCTAAAAAAGTAAATAAAAATAAAAAATTGTGCTTCACTACATCGATGGAACGAGAAAAACCTTCAGCTTCTGCGTCAACATACTGGAAAAGCAGCTGAAAATAGGTAAGACGAATATCAGATTAACAGAAAAAAAAAAAGAACATCAGTATACTGTTTCCAAGTTACAAATTGACTAGCAATGATGTGTTTGTTTTTGAATCATGAGAGACTCCATTTTAGGAAAAAAGGAATGATAATTTAAGTTACCTGTAGCTTTTCTAAAAAACATTTTTACTTTTTCATCTTAGAGTTACAGGGGGTTACAACTGTTAGGGGCGATGTCAGGAAAGGGGGAGTTACGTCTGTTTCTTAGATAACATATCACCTTTGAACTCAAGAAGGGTTTTGGTCTTAAAAACATAGGCAGCTGAAATAGGTAAGACGAATATCAGATTAACAGAAAAAAAAAAGAACATCAGTATACTGTTTCCAAGTTACAAATTGACTAGCAATGATGTGTTTGTTTTTTGAATCATGAGAGACTCCATTTTAGGAAAAAGGAATGATAATTTTAGTTACCTGTAGCTTTTTCTAAAAACATTTTACTTTTTCATCTTAGAGTTACAGGGTTACAGTTATTCTATATCCCAACTGTTAGGGGCGATGTCAGGAAGGGGCAGTTACGTCTGTTTCTTAGATAACATATCACCTTTGAACTCAAGAAGGGTTTTGGTCTTAAAAACATAGTCTTTGCAGTTGAGATAACACTGTCATGTTCTGGTATAAAATACTGTGTGTAAATGTTGGGGGCTCTGTTTCACTGGCTAACCTCAGTGTCAGGGTCTTCAAATGCTGAATGTCTTTGAACCATAACACTTGTTACATTGAAAAATACCAGTACTGACAAGAAAAAATGTCGGTAAATATTTCAGGAAACCCGGAAATTGTGGCTTCTTCTTCTGATAATTCACAAAAGCACAATGACATCTTAAAACGTAAGTAAGTAAGTAAGTATCATTAAATGCATGTGAATGTTCTCAATTTTTGTTTATATATATTGTTTATATATATATATATATATATATATATATATTTTTTTTTTGTTTCTTTGTCATAGAACCCACCGCTGATGACCTTGATGATTTCATCTTGACACAATCAGATTATGGTAAGTAAATGTTAAATGCAATAATATATATATATATATATATATTATAGTTAACCCTTGACAATGTTTCAATTTATAGATTTGATGAGAGAGGTAAACCCGAATGATCAAGTTGGAGGATTTAGCAGCTGGAATCGACACTCTAAATTGAGAAGGCGAATTATCTCCAAACAAGAAAAACTCGCAACTACATCTGAACTTTCTTCTAACACAGAAATTACGACAGATTCTTTGAATACTCCTCCGCCAATTATCATCATTTCCCCTGAAGACACACCGGATAAGTTACCGGCACCTCCAGAAAGTAAGTCCTAAGAACTAACTGTTTTTCTTTGAGAGTGAATGTATTTTATTTATGTGTTATTAGAGACTTTTGTTTTAAACCTCAGATAAAACTGTTTACAGATTCGACTGAGAGCTCTGTGGAAGACATAGTTGTCGAGCAGGAGCAAGGTAAGGAAATAAAAATTAAATAAAACAATATATATATATATATATATATATATATATATGTATTTTAAGCATAGTTCAATAAAAATGTCATATAAACCTGTTTACAGATACATCCAAAGATGCCACATTAAATCCGCCCACCAGAAGGTCGCTTTTCAAAGATCAAGACAGCTTTCAGCAGAACGGCACAGTTTCAGTCCAACAAGAAGTGAAATCTGCAGGTTTTACCGCAAAGAATCGGAGTAAGATTAAAAAAAAAACTTGTGTATTTTAAAAACTATTTTTTCGTTTTATTTATGAACGCTGTGCTGCGCAGCGTAAGATAACTTTTTATTGTCTTCTGTTTTTACAGAATATTTAACCCCGGCCAAAAGACAGCGACTCTTTGCGCTACAAAGCAGAGCAACGCTAGTGAGTGGTTTAATGAACGGTACGTTTTAATTCATACATACATACTTAATTAATTTTAATTCCCCTTTTTTTTTTTTTTTTTTTTTTTTTTTTTTTTTTCAGCTTTAATGTGATTATTTCAATATATATATATATATATATATATATATATATATATATATATATATATATATATTTATTATCTTTTTATTTATTTTTTTTCTTTATCTTTTCCAGAGGCGACGTTGATGGTGGAACAGATTTCATCGAGACCTGGACAGCGCAGGAAGACAGTCTCTACAGTCTCACGGGATCTTCGTAATAAGACCTCATCGTTAACGCTTCTGGCTGCATGTCAGATTCTGTTAAAGAAGCATTTTGGTGACATCAAGGTGATTTTAAACTGAACTGATCACTGTGTTTTTTTATTTTTTTATTTTTTTCTGTAGGTTAGTTTTTTTTATTTTCGTTTCTTATGTTCATAGAAAATGGATAACCGAATCAGACTTGCCCTGGATGAAATAAGAAATTTAGTTAATGAACTTAACGAAATTCCCGTTAATGCAGAAGAAAATAGCACACCGTCTCCACACAGCATTGAGCAAAATGATCATAACCCCTCTACGACACACTCCGCAGATCGGCACGGGGGTCATTTTAATACGGACGTAGCAGTTATTTCTGATCAAGTAATCAGACTTGCCCTGGATGAAATAAGAAATTTAGTTAATGAACTTAACGAAATTCCCGTTAATGCATCTCCTGCTAACAGTGAAAATTTAATAAATGAACATCAGCACGGTGACGTTTTAAACGTAATCAATCAGGCTCTTTCCGATTTGAACAGCGAACCGTCTCCACACAGCAGCATTGAGGAAAATGATTCACCTGCACACGCCGCAGATCGGCACTGTGACGTTTTAAACGTAATCAATCAGGCTCTTTCCGATTTGAACAGCGAACCGTCTCCACACAGCAGCAGCAGCATTGAGGAAAATGATCCACCTGACACTCATCATACCCCCTCTACGTCACACTCCGCAGATCATCACGGGGGTAATTTTAATACGGGAGTAGCGGTTAGTTCTAATCAAATAGAGCGAGATCCTCCAGCTGTGGTTGAACGTGAACATTTTAATAACCATGAAATAAGGAGACCTTTTACCATACCGCCGCCCTGTCCAAGTGACGTTCCAGATTTAGCAGCATTCTATACAGACATCATGCGTATTATAATTGAATTAGCCGACGCTGCGAGATCGTTAACCAGACGTAACGACGTTGTGCAGCTGGAATTAGTGGGTGAAAATCTCAATCGTCACATCACATTTACTGTTACAGATGATGGAAATATGATCCTGCCTGCTTTCGAAAACTTCCTCGACGATTTAGTACAATCGAATGCAAATATACCTGTAGATAATAACATGGAATTTGTTCTTCAGGTTGTTAATGACCCAGCAGGAGGTTCTAAGCGTAAAGCTGCAGGAACGTTAGACTGTGAACTGTTTAATAAGAAAATGCGTCATTTGTATATTATAAACAATACCGGTAATCAGTTATGTTTTGCAATCAGCCTCGCACACGTCTCTGACCCTGAGCTCACGGATCACCGTGCTGTAGAACTGGGGAGGAGATGGCAGCATCAGGCAGGCCTTGACGAGCAAACAGCAGTTACTTTTAGTGATATTGGTAAATTTGAAACCATTCTGAAGAGAAAAATTGTAGTGTTTCACAGAACCACGGGCTCTACTGCTCTGTGTAAATTTGAGACCAGTTTCCCCGATCGTTCAAACCCTCTGTTTTGCTGTTATTTCAAGGTCATTACTATGGGATAAAAAATCTCAAAGGTTTTATGGGGTGCAGATATATTTGTAATTACTGTTACGCCAGCTATCAGAATGCCAATACACACCATTGTGAAGGTTATTGTCCAGTGTGTCGAACATATAAATGTATGCAAGAGATTAGCAATCCTGTAAGCTGTGCAGGCTGTCAAAGAATCTGTCGTAATTCTTCATGTTTCAGCAGACACAGGGAACCGCGCATCAGAAATAGTGCTGAAAGGCCTATGAGTGACTGTGAATTGGTAAAACTGTGTAAAGTATGCAAACGGATATACGTTATTCCAATCAGTAAACCGAATAAACCACACGTGTGTAATGTAAAATGCAGTATTTGCGGTGAAAATGTACCCCCCAGCCTAGACATTACATGCGATGATCATAAGTGTTACATTCTGCCTTGCAGTGCAATTAATCAGCTTGATGATAAACTGATTTTTTATGATTTCGAATGCTTCGTCAATGACAGCGGCGTGCATACCCCCTTTCTGGTCTGTGCTAAAACGTTGAAAGGTGATGAATGGTACGCTTATGGACTGAATTGCACCCAAAAATTTCTCCTGCATTTCAGGAGGCCAATGTACAAAGGTTACACCTTAATAGCGCACAATGCGCGGGGGTACGATGGTTACCTGATTCTCACAGCAATGCTGCAGTTAGGCATTAAACCACATATCGTCATGGTAGGGAGTAAAGTTCTCTGTTTAACCGACCCTGATTACAGGTTAAAATACATTGATAGCCTGTCCTTCATGTGCATGAAGCTTAGTGCCATGCCGAAAGCGTTAGGCTTTACCGATCAAAGCAAGGGTTTTTTTCCCCACCTATTTTCCTCTGAACAACATCTCCAGTATGTGGGGGCTTTTCCTCCTCCATCCTGCTACGCTGTAGAACGCATGAGTCTTCAAGAACAACAGGTGTTTAGCAGCTGGTACACAGAAGCGAGCAAAGAGGTCTTTGACTTTAAGAAAGAAGCTATTCGTTATTGTAAAAATGACGTTGAAATTCTTTTTCAAGGATGCTTAAAATTCAGAGACGAGTTCTTTAAGGAGACAAGTGTGGATCCGTTTAAAAGTATCACAATAGCATCAGCCTGCATGAAGGTTTTTGTAACCAATTTCCTTCCTCCTCAAACCTTAGCCATTCCATCACCTCTGGACTACAGACGTAGCAGTAAAACGTTCTCCAGCGCGTCCATTCAATGGCTCGGCTGGATTGCAGACAGCAGAGCCATATTTATCGAGCATGCATTAAATAGGGGTGAAAAGAAAATCGGGCCATATTCAGTGGATGGGTATGCAGAGATTAACGGTGTCAAAGTTGCGTTTGAATTTTATGGCTGTTTTTTCCACGGCTGTAAAAAGTGTTACATGCCTCATGACAAGTGTCCGTTGAGAGGGGTCGCATTTGAACAGTTTTACGCAGCCACTGTTGAGAGAAGCAAGGTGTTACAAACTGTGTACGGCCTTCGTCTCGAAGTCATATGGGAGCATGAGTGGATTGAAATGAAAAAATCAGACCCAGGGGTGATCAGCTTTCTTGAGAAAGTTAAAGCACCCGAACCGTTATCACCCCGGGATGCTCTGTATGGTGGACGCACCTGTCCTATGAAGTTGAGGTACACAGCGGAACCGGATGAAACTGTACACTATGTGGATTACACATCTCTGTACCCTTATGTAAACGCCAACTGCGTTTTTCCCCTCGGACACCCCACCATCATTTACAAAGATTTTGATGACCCCAGCAGCTACTTCGGTATAATCAAAGCTGTGGTCTACCCACCACGTAACCTGTTGTTCCCTGTTTTACCTTACAGAACATCCCAAGGTAAACTTGTGTTCACTCTCTGCCGCTCATGCGCTGAATTAAATTACCAGTCAGGTCCCTGCATGCATAATGATCAAGAAAGAGCTCTGACCGGAGTTTGGGTCACTGTAGAATTCTGTAAAGCGTTGGAGTGTGGTTATCGTCTTGCTAAAATCACAGAGGTGTGGCATTTTGAAAAGAGAAGTGATACAATCTTTAAAGGTTACATTCATTGCTTTTTAAAGGGTAAGCAGGAGGCTTCAGGCTATCCATCTGATGCAGTGGATCAGGAGAGTAAGTCAAAGTATATAAGCGACTACAAACTGCATCAGGGCATCCAATTAGACCCTGAGAAAATCGAGATGAATCCTGCCAAAAGGCAGGTTGCAAAATTGTGTTTAAACAGTTTTTGGGGGAAATTTGCGCAAAGAAGTGATCTGTCTCAGACCACAGTCATCACTAACCCTGAAGACTTTTTCAGCTTCATGTTCTCGAGTAAATACAGGGTTAACTATTTTCATTTTTTCAACCCTGAAATGTGTGTAGTGCAGTGGAATTTCAATAAACATGTCATATATCCACCAAGTAAGACAAATAATGTGTTTATAGCAGCATTCACCACCGCTTATGCACGTTTAAAACTTCTCAGCAGCATGGAGAAGTTACAGGACAGATTGATTTATATTGACACGGACAGTTTGATTTATGTGACAAAAAGTGGTGAAACTCCTCTGGAATTGGGGAATTATCTGGGTGATCTTACTGACGAGTTAGATGGTGACAGCATTTCGGAGTTTGCATCGACAGGACCCAAGAGTTATGCATACCAGACCAAAAACCGTAAAAATGTAATGATACGTGCTAAAGGCATCACTCAGACGCATGAATGCAGCGAGAGGGTCAATTTTGACAGCATCAAAGGGCTGGTCGAGGGCTACTTACAGGGGTCAAGTGAGGGTGTCATTGAAATCCCTCAGCACACGATCAGGAGGGATAAAAGAGATTCCGTTTGACAAACGCGACATTTCTTAAAAAGTTTCGACTGGTGTATGATAAGAGACGTCTTTTTTCTGACGGGACAACTCTGCCTTTCGGTTATTAGAGTTGAGGAAGAAATAAAATAAAAAAGTCACATGGATTTACAGGAGATTGATTTTGATCCTAGATTTAGAGTCCCTTTTTCATGTATGATAGTTGGACCCAGCGGCTGCGGGAAAACTTTCTTTGTAAAAAGTATTTTACAAAACTGTAATCATGTCATGGATATTGTTCCAGAAAATATTGTATGGATTTACACATCTTTTCAACCCATGTATGCTGAATTGCAGAAGATGAATAAAAATATTACCTTTGTGGAAGGATTGCCTCATTCTTTTGAAGATGAAAACCTGTTTCCTCCTGATCAGAATCATTTGATCATTCTAGACGATGTTATTGCTCAAGCCTCAGATGATGAAAACGTGATGAAGGTCTTTACCCAGTTTCGTCACCATCGTAATATGAGTGTTATGATGTTGACTCAGAATGTATTTCATCAGGGAAAGTTCAGTCGCACTATTAGTTTGAACTGTAATTATATGGTGTTGTTTAAGAACCCGAGAGATAAGCTGCAGCTGAATATACTAGCCCGCCAAATGTTTCCATCTCAAAAGGGTCTCTTCTTGGAGAGTTTTGAAGACGCAACGAGAGAAGCTCATGGATATTTAATCATCGATTTTACGCCTACCTCCCCAGAACATTTCAGACTGAGAACGGGGATACTTCCTCAGCAGTGGCCTGCTGTGTACGTACCCAGAACAAAGTAAGTCATCATGTCAGCGCGTATAAAAAGGAATTTACCATTATTCAGAGCATTGTACCAGGCCTGTCCACAGAAACGTAAAGATATTCTCGCACACTGCTCTCCCGACTTTATTCAGGCTCTGTGCGAGATTGCACTGAATATCCTAAAAGGTAACATTAAACTATCCCCCTCTCAACACCGACAATTGAAGAAACAAAGAAAAATCATCAGATTGTTGGGTGATAAAAGAACCGGGATAAAAACTAAACAGTTGGCTCTCAAAAAGCAACGAGGTGGTTTTATTCTGCCCATCTTAACGGCTCTTGCACCCTTGATCGGTGATCTAGTGGGTGGAATCATCAGGAGATAATGTCTCTCAGAACATCGCAGAAGATGTTTCTCATTTCCCCTCATCAATTCAAGCGTCTGACCCAGTCAGACACGTCCATCAGACAGACGGCGGAGGAGAATTTGGATGCTGAAATGAGAGCGATATTAAACGAGCCGGGTTTGACTTCTTATGAAAAAATCAAGAGATACGATGCTCTTCTCCAGAGGTATCTGACTTTACTTAAGCAAGGTGTCAAAGAAGAAAAACAGCGAGTCAGTTTAACGCTGCAGCGTGACACAGAGGTTCCTGAACATGAGCGGTCCCAAGAAAAACAAGGCCCAGGGCAGGACGAGGCCCCTAAGGATCAGGTTCTTACGGAAGTACTGAAAAGCCTTCCTAAACACAATCGTAAAAATGCCGAGTACATTTTGAAGAAATTATCCGAAAGAAGTGAGAGTTGGACTTCGCGAGGTGAATTTGTATTTAACGGAAATATTATAAAGGGGTCCCACATGATTGATTTGTTGAAAAATCTCATGCTTCCGTTTAAAAAATCTGGAGCATCACAAACCCGAGGATGGTCTGATTTTCTACACTCCATGTCAGAAGTAAACATCCCTATATCTTCAGTCATTAACCCTTATGCTCGTGAAGAATATAGACGTTTCAAAACAGAGGGTACATCGATTGAAAATGGGGGTACACCCACCAGCGTTAAGCAGAGTAGAAAAAGAAGAAGAAGAAGGCAGATAACTCATTCTCCCTACTGGTCGAGATCTGAGCTGGAAGATCCAAAAAATGCTGATGGGAGATCAAAAAAGTCTCTTCGTAAGACGACACTACCACCCCGATGGATTACATTTTCACCATAAACCGTTATAAGAAAAATGAAACATGTAGCCTATTTCTTTTTATTCAATAAAATATTTATTGATTATATTTTTCAAGTCTAACTTCGTTCTCTACTTCACACACTAACATATGATATCATTACACAAATATTAAATCATAAGAAGAAAAAAAAAAACAAACAATGAAAAAAAAAATAAGACATTTTAAATTCCATAACAATCCAGAAACATCTCCAAAGAACATGTTCCGTGAGTATAAAATGTACAACTTTGATTAATGACACATTTCTGATATTTTTTCACAAAGTTAGATACCATTAAATCATTCTTAATCACATCTCCGGTGTATTTCGACAACACTTGCTGCATTGATAATCCGCACGCTCTATGACATAGATAAAAAATGCAATGGTGACCGCACACAGTGGACAGAGTGTTTTGAAGCTGATTATTATGATACAATATTTTTGAGGATCTGTCTTCTAAAAATGTTACGATGCTTGACGGGTAGAACTCGAAATCCGGAGAGAATCCATAAGAGTCAAAAAAGCTGGATTGACCATTCTCATCCAATGTCAGAGCTAGCCAGTGTTCCCCCGGCATGTGTGAAGGATGTGTATTCACGATAAAGTAGGCCGGCCCTGGGAATTTGTCAGCTAGCAGCGGCAGCTGGTCGCACGGCCACACACCGCAAAACAAATCTCCCAGCAGATGACGCATCAGGCTCTCAATTTCATGATTATTCATGCCTGATTAGATTAATAATAATCCACCAGCACACGCCTCTTTGAATCAATCTCTAAAATAGAATCATAACAAGCGTAGATGATCAGCGTGGTGGTATATGGCAACGGGTTTCTGAAGCGCATTTCCAATCTTAAATTCCCACTGGAAACTGGAGATAGAGCATCTGTGTCCTCACCCGGGTTAAGATTAAATGTGAATAGAGAGTATCCTTGATTAAATTCCTGACGTGATATACTCAGTGGAAGATCTTTTAGATGTCGTCCTGTAGCCGTAAACAAGTTGTAATACTCTCTCACTGAATGACCTTGGTTAAAATTTGGCTGGAAGGCTTTAGCAGGAATTTGTCTGCCATCCTTACACAAAGCTAAATATTCCATATCAAAATGATTAAAGTCAAACGGATTGAGATTGCGTGTTCCTGTAAAAGCGTCATGATCCAGTAACGCAATCACCACATACTTGGGAAAGATGCCTAAGAAAAGATTCTCTTGGTTGCATACCCTTGAATTTTCAGGGATGGAATATGTTTTTACATTCACACGTGAAAGTGGATACAGAGCATTTGCTTTCATTAAAGCTGAAGCGTGCCCCAGTCGTACAGCTGGAGAGACAGTAACTTTTTTGATAAAAAGAGATGCTCCTAATATCCTGAGTTTGTAAGTGGAGTCTCTTGCGGCCATGAGACAAAAGGCATCGTTGGCTCTTGTAAGTTTAATTTTAAGGTCAACAGAGTTTAAAAGAAGTCTCTCGCAGAAAAATATGTCGGCATGCAGGGGGCCTAGGAGATGTACCTCCCTGGAATTTGCCGTAAAGCCTGCTCTGCTGTTAAGACCTTGGTTAGGGCCGTTAGTTGTAACAATAGAGTTCAGAGCACCTGCTGTGTCTTTATAAAAAAGACCGGAGCTAAACTGGGTTTTTAAAGAATCCTCAGAAAAGTTTAACAATGTCTCAATCATGGCTCTATATGGATGTGTAGCGCTGGATTGTGAAATCATTCGATCTCCGAGAGTGACGTCACACTGACTGAAGATGGTGTTTAACGGGTAGTTGATGAGCCCTACAGGTGCATCATCTGGCAGGTTTGTTCCATTCTCGTTAGTAATTTTCACTCTGAGATGCAACAGCGTATCGTTGAGATCCAGATACTTTTCTCCGTCTCCCGGAATGAAAAACTCGATCGGGCCTCCATCAGTGATTGCTGATAAAGGCTGGATCTCGGTGTAAATTTTATCTTCGATCGATAGCTGCGTCATCGGGGCAGAAAATAAGTCCAACTCTGCCAGCGTGCACTCTGATGATTTGTTATGTAAAAGAGCCATTATTTAAATATATCAAAACTTGCGGATGACTTCCTTCCTCTTCGTTTGTCAGCTGCGACTGATCTCCTTTTTCGCGTTTGTCGTTGTTTTTTAACCGTCCTTAAACGATCACCAGGGGGTCTTGTTCTGGGTCTTTTGGATAAAACCATAATTCCTGAACCTTCTTGACCGTCGATGTGTGCAGAACCACTCATTTTACTCACGGCTCTACCGATGACATCCGAAGCGATATTTGATGCAGCCGTTTAAGATGGGGTTTTGCAATTGCAAATCCTTTTTTAACCAGAGGGGATACGAAGCGGAATAATTTTGAAAATAATGATCCAATTCCGCGTCCGTACATGACCGGGGCCCCATAAAACCCTGGCAGATTACCGCCTGATTGACTTACATAGTAATTTACAAAGCGATTTGGATCACGTCTCAGACTTAGATGTGCCATGTTCTCTCTTGCCTGCTTGATGCAGTGTTGAATGACCAGCGTAATATGAATGATAACCAATCAATCTTAGAGGTTATATACATATCTCTGGAATAGTTTATACAAATAAAATTTATCTCAGGCTATGTTGTGATATCACCGGTCTGAAGTGTAGTCTTATGACGGTCTTTCCATAGACGAAATTTACAGGAACGTTTTGGTCCGATTTAATTTCTATATTGATATTTTCAATATGTCTTCTGGAGACTGGAAGGTAGTGGGCGGGGTTAAACGTCTGAGTAATCATATCACTGAATGTGCCTTGTACTTTGACGGTCCGCAGTAAAGGTGCAAAAGTGTCGCCTACTATTTGTGGGCTGACCACGTCGCTGTAACAGTATAGGTGATAGAAACCAGCCTTTATATCCGCCGGAAAAGGAGCCAGTTTTGGTTCAGAAACATGAATCCATTCCCCTGGTTTCACGCCAATCATATAAGCTAGAGTGCTGAAGAAGCGTATTTCATACGGACTATTTGCTTGAAATGCAAATCTCTTTTGAACTTTGCTGAATTTAATGCGTAAACCCGATTTCAATTTTTCGAAAAACATTTCCATCTCTGTCTCGAGTTGAACAACGCTGTTATAGTAGCCACTTCTGATCCTTTGCGTATTGATCTCCACATCACCAACCTTCCTCCATTCAAAGTAGGCATCATAATCCGGTAAATTATGCCATGTATGAGGGTATGAAATCTCGGCTAATGCAACCATCCATTGGCCTTCTAAATCAATATGTTGAGCTAAATTTACACGGAAACTTGAACTGGTATTATTTTTAAACACTTCCATGCTAGCATTAGATGGAAGAGTAACGTAAAAGCCATCATCCTCTACCTGACGGTTCATGATGCTGTGTCAACTGTGAGGTTTAGTGCAAACCTTTTTTATACGTTTCGAAGTTCATCAAACTTGATCCAACTGTTAAATTTCTCAGGCCAGTTTTTCCAGCTTACAAAAACCTGTTTGACTCCCTTGACCGTACGTCGTTTTAATATTTTTTCCACTTGATACATCTTGTCGTTAAATATTTTTACTTTTTGAAGTTCCTCAGCGTAAAAGGAACCCTCGATAGGTTCTCCATCCAAATCTTTGAGTTTGTATACAGGAGGAGAACGGGGTATCCGGTCATAGACTGTAAACACTTCATCCGTAAAACTCTGTTCGTATTTTTTGTCAAACACTCCACGGACCTTGGATATTCTGACAAGATCCCCTTGTTTAAACGTTGTCACTGAGTCCTTGCAATATCTGTTGGACTTGACATCATACAGATTCTGAAACACTTGAAAGGCATTTTCTGGGGTCACTTCCATAGGGCTCATTTTAATGCTGGAGTGGTAGGAATGGTTGTAGCTTCTAGCTAGGTTTTGCAGTACATCGACGTACCGCCGGGTATTGTTAGCTGTAAAATATCTCCACATCCTTGTTTTTAATGTGCGGTTAAATCTCTCGACCACTGAAGCTTTTGCTTCACTCGCTGTGGCAAAATGTTCAATACCGTGTTTCTCCATTAAAACTTTAAATTTCTTGTTAAAAAATTCTTTACCGGCATCAGTCTGAAGTTTTTTGGGAATCTGGCTTTCTGTAAAAACTGATTCAAATGCCTTTACCACCTCAGCGGCTGTTTTCCTCTTCAAAACTCGTACATACGCCCTTTTTGAAAAGATGTCAATGACTGTTAATAAATAATTATAACCATCATTTTCCATGGCCAGAGCTTGCATGTCACAGAGATCAGCCTGGAACTGCCTCAATGGTCTGGTGACAAAAACTCTGTTTCTCGGGAACTTTATTCTTGCAGGTTTATGTAGAGTATAGGTATCTTCTCCTGATAAAAAATCTTTAACTTTTTCAACCGCAACCTTCTTTCCCGTTTCATCTTGCATAACCCTCCTCAGCCTATCTACACCCCCAAAACTTCCCGGATTTGAAGGGCTATAATATACTTTCTTCATCAGCCGTCTTCCTGCCATCTCTGCCGATTACTTGTTAAATAATGAGAAAAAACACACAGGAGGGTAGATTTATCCTTATTTTTTTTTTTTTTTTTTATTTAATATAAACAAAAAACAACCAGAAAACAAAATCAGATAAAATGCAGATGAATTCAAACACTACTAGCTTTTTTTAAACAACACTTTTTGGGAAAGGTTACTATGTTCCTACTTTAATTGTATTTAATAGTAAAAAAGAAAAAAGAAGAAAAATCATATAATGCAGATTAACTAAAGTACTGGAATACTAAAAAAAAAAAAAAATGATACAACAACAAGTCATCAAACATGTGAGATCAGTTTGTCAGTCCATAGCACTCTGAAACAGAGTTAAGTTGTTTGAGATGTTTCTCATCGACCATGCGATCATAAACGTGCGCTATTGCACTGTGGATGCCTTGTACCGATTTCAGTTCATATAAAACCGTCTTGGCAATCGTCTTAACTCTGAAGTCATCCGCTTGTATGCTTCGAAGTACCAGAAGATTCTGAATAGCAGGAATGAGTTTGGGGGTTACGAGTCGTCGTACGATGCGTTGAAAGTTGACTTGGTAATAATCCTCCCCCAGTACCTCCAGGCAATGGTGTTGACGCTGGCTTGGGTGGTTCGTTATACATCCATAGCAGGTTTCTCTGAGATAGTTCAAAGAGGTTATGTTGAATAAATGAAGTATCGCTGTTTTCACCGTATTGATGAGGGTGGTTGAGAACCAACCGTCAATTTCGTCCTCCTGGTTACTCTCATCCTCTGCTGAAGGCTGAGGGTCCTCCATCGGTTCCAGGGTTTGTGTAGGGGCTTCGGTAGAGGGTGAGTAGCCGGTGGCTACCTCCTCCTCCACGACCACCTTCATGTCTTCAGGCAGGACATTCGCGTCTACAGACTCAGCCATGAATAGCGGTGATGGTGAGCAGAGGTCTGGAGAAAGCGGTGGATATTTCATGTTGTATCCTGTAGGTGATGCAGGACTGTAGTGGTTTTCTGAGAATGAGGATGTTGAGGTGGATGGTGAGAAGAGGTCAGGGGAAGGCGGATGATATGGTCCAATGTTGAAGCTTTCATCGTGCTCAGGAGAGAAGTGGATCTCTGCTCGGTGGTTGTAGAGATCCCTGTATGGTGTCGGTCCACTCATTCTCATGATACGATTCTCAGTGTCTGTGAGCTTGCAGTTATCCCCCCGTATATATATCATAGGAAGGGGCGTGTCCTCAGAAGAGGGTTCGTTCTAAACGTAAAACAGGAAACGTCAGCGTTTTTTTCACTGACATGACATCGATCCAACTTCGTGACTTTTGGAAAAGGTCGGAAAGACGATGTCCAATTTCACTCATCTTCTCTGCCCAAGCTTCAAACGGCAGAGCCAGCATTGTCTTGAATACGCCGCAGTCCTGATTGAAAGCCTCCAACACAAACAGATCTGAGGGACTCGTCCGGTTGTTCCTGCGTCTGCTTGCCCGAAAAGACCAGCGGCCATTTGCTGTGGTTTTTGACCCCCACACTGCGCTAAAGAGAGGTTCTCTCTCAGCTATTTCAACATCGGATGGTATATGAAACATTCTCGCCCGTTTTACAGGTCGAGGAGACAGTTCATTTTCTTCTTCTTCTTCTTCTTCTTTCTCCCTCTCCTGCCTTGAGACTGTTTCAGGGCTATCATTAAGGTGCGGGATTGCAAGCTTTAACACAGCCCAGTCGCTGTGGGTGAGTGTACACAGAGCCAGTGATCCATTAAATACCTCGTCTTGATCCAATTGATACAGGCAAAGCTCTCCTATTTCATACATGAAAATATAACCCCAGCTGCCAACCAGGCCATATGGCTCCAAAGACCATTCTTCCTGCAGAGTCTTGAACGGGGGTCTTTGTACCCTGCAGATGTAGTATGTTGATTTCTTAGGAGCATTCAATTCACGGGATGAATACTGGTAGACGGTCACTGGGGTTTCGCACAGAACTGACATACCTCTTGGCCGAACCGAGGTCTGATTTTCAACCATGGTTGTTGAAGTTGATTTTGGATCCTCATCATCGGTAGAGTATGTCACGACGGGAATTCCGATAGGTATCTCCGTTGAGGAAGTATATGATGCAGTTGCTTGTTCATCATCATCATCTTGGCACGCGTTGCGTTTCTCCTCCGCTTGACGATAAACTCTCTTAACTCTAGCCATTGTTGAACGGGTGTCCTTTTTTTTTTCCAACGAATGCTGCATGTAAAGTGCAGAGTTTTATCTCTGTATTTAAAGTAAACACTAAGGCACGCCCTATTGTTTTCATTGGGTTATTCAAGGTTTAACGATGCTTACAAACACACCCCCTCTATTTTTAATTGGTGCTGATGCCAAACAGTTTCCGATAATACCATATTTGTCTTGTTCTATTTATAACAAACACACCCCTGTGTTTTAATTGACTCATTTAAGGTATTGCCCCTAATGACGACAACCAATCAGCATCCACTGTTACGCCCCCCTTGGACACACCACCTGCTTGACCACGTGACCTCCTGCCCACGTGGCAACCACATGGCGCCCATATGCCCCCCACCGGAAATCCCGCCCTCACCGGAAGTCCCACCCACCTGTCAAAAAGTTTGATGAAAGGGTGTACTTAAATTCTCTAACCTCCAGCAGAACCTGTCTCAGTGTGAGCGGCCATCTGCCATGACCGACTGGGGGTTTGAGAGAACAGAGCAGAGACACAAAAAGAACACAGAAGCACTGATCTAGGAGTACTTTCTATGGGAAGGAAAAGTAAATGTTAGTGGATGTAGCTATATCTCCTATATCTAGGAGAGAAACACTGAAAGACAGGGCCAAGTGGATCATCTGTAGAAGGTGAGCATTAAGTCGTTGCCAGCAGAAGCTTGGACGATGTCCCTCTCCAGAAAGGTGTCACAGGTAGACACAGAGTCAGGCCAGGTGTAGCTTCTAGGAAGAGAAAAGAGAGAGAACATAAAGTTAAAAACTGAAATAAAAGCAAATAATGGAGAGTAGTGTGAGAATGTAGCGAAGAGGGTGAAAGTGGTCATTATGTCCACAGCAGTATAGATTGGGCACGGTACAGGCAGGCCAGGAACAGACTAACAAAGGAGATCAAAGCAGCCAAGAGAAGCTACATTGAGAAGCTTAAGAATAGCCTTTCTACTGGTGACACTTCAGCTGCATGGACTGGTCTGAGAAACCTGACTGCCTATAGGAGCCCCCCCACCCATCCTGAACAGAGTTGTCTCCTGGCCAACCGTCTGAATGGCTTCTACTGCAGACATGACAAGAAGCCATTCACACCTCAAATCATCCCCTCCACATCCCTTTCAGGAACAAATTTGGCCCGTAAAACCACCAACCCCCTACCTTCAGATCCTCTGCCTGCACTAAAGATCTCTGAGGAAGATGTAAATAGGCTCTTTCAGCGCATGAAAACAAAGAAAGCTGGAGGACCTGATAACGTCTCCCCATCATGCCTGAAAGCCTGTGCAAATCAACTCGCTCCGATCTTCACCAGGATCTTCAACAAATCACTGGAGAAATGTGAGGTCCCCTCCTGCCTCAAACGATCCACCATCATCCTGGTACCCAAGAAACCGACCATCCTAGGATTAAATGACTACAGGCCTGTAGCCTTGACGTCTGTGGTCATGAAATCCTTTGAGCGGATGGTGTTGAAGCACCTGAAAGACATCACAGGCCCCTGGCTGGAACCCCTGCAATTTTCTTACCGAGCAAACAGGTCGGCAGATGATGCTGTTAACTTAGGTCTACACTTCATCCTGCAACACCTCGACCGTCCAGAGACATACGCCAGGATCCTGTTTGTAGACTTCAGCTCGGCCTTCAACACCATCATACCAGACATCCTCCACCAGAAGCTCACCCAGCTCAACGTCCCAGCCTCCACCTGTCAGTGGATCAACAGCTTTCTGACAGACCGACAGCAGCAGGTGAGACTGGGTAGCATCTTCTCCCGAACCAGATCAATAAGTACTGGTGCCCCCCAGGGGCATGTTCTATCCCCACTCCTCCCTGTACCCAAATGACTGCATGTCATCGGACTCGTCTGTGAAACTCCTTAAGTTTGCAGACGACACCACTGTCATTGGACTGATCCAGGACGGTGATGAGTATGCATACAGACAGCAGGTGGATCGGCTGGTACACTGGTGCAGTCAGAACTACCTTGAACTGAACCCACTCAAGACTGTGGAAATGGTGGTGGACTTTCGGAGATCACCACCCCCATACACCCCTTTCACCATCCCCAACAACACTGTATCGGCCGTGGACCACTTCAGGTTCTTAGGAACACCATCTCTGAAGACCTGAGATGGTCTTCACACATAGACACTGTTTGAAAGAAGGCCCAGCAGAGACTGTACTTCCTGAGGCAACTCAAGAAGTTCAACCTTCCACAGGAGCTGCTGGTCATCTTCTACACTGCCATCATTCAATCTGTCCCGTCTTCATCCATCTCAGTGTGGTTTGGCTCGTCCACAAAACAGGACAGGTGCAGATTGCAACGAACAATCAGGAATGCAGAGAGAATAATCAGGGCTTACCTTCCCTCCATCCAGGACTTATATAGATCTAGGGTCAGGAAAAGAGCTGCTGAAATCTCTGCAGACCCCACACACCCTGCACATAAACTGTTCAGAGATTTACCTTCAGGCTGCCGCTACAGAGCACTGTTCGCTAAAACCAGCCGCCACAGAGACAGTTTCTTCCCCCAGGCTGTTTCTCTGTTGAACATTCAATAGAGTACAAAACAACAGCATACAGATGTTGCAAATGCACATTTTTATTTTTATTATATATGTGTATATTGTACATTGTAAATATGTATATTCTGTAATGCAAAAACAAAACCAAAGAGCAAAGTGTACCGGAGTCAAATTCCTTGTTTGTATGTACGAACTTGGCAATAAAGCTGATTCTGATTCTGATTCTCCAGCAGCCTAAGTCTATAGCAGCATAACTACAGAGATAGCTCAGGATAACCTAAGCCTATAACAACAGATAGTTTCAGTTTTTTTATTTATATAGCACTTATTTACAACAATGTCGTCTCAAGGCACCCCACAAAGGGTCCAGAACGGAGCGGAGCCTGCCGGGGAGGCCACACCAAACCACCGAGTGCCAGAACCCGGCCACCCCAGAATGGGCCACGTGCAGGGGCATTAAGTAAAATAATAAACTGGTAAAGTTTGTCCATCTAGAGCCTACTGATGGCCATTGTTATGCTAAAAACCACAAGGATTCGGATACCTCTCTCTGTCAGACTGATTATAACCATTGGAAAAGAGAAGGGGTCATACAGATAGCAGAAATGGAGGGTGTGTTTGCACCTCAACGATAACTGAGCTGGTTTAGGCTAAACCTGACTCCCCCTTACTACATCCAACAGGGAGGGAGGAAGGCGGAGGTAAAAAATAAGGAAGATAGCTCGGGATAACCTAAGCCATTCTAACTATAAGCTTTATCAAAAAGGAAAGTTTTAAGCCTAGCCTTAAAAGTAGACAGGGTGTCTGCCTCACGGACCAAAACCGGGAGCTGGTTCCACAGGAGAGGAGCTTGATAACTAAAGGATCTGCCTCCCATTCTACTTCTAGAGACTCTATGAACCATCATTAAACCTGAAGTCTGAGAACGAAGTGCTCTGTTTGGAACATATGGAACAATCAGACCTCTGATGTATGATGGAGCTAGATCATTAAGGGCTTTATATGTGAGGAGGAGAATTTTAAATTCTATTCTGGATTTAACAAGGAGCCAATGAAGGGAAGCTAAAATAGGAGAAATATGATCTCTCTTTTTAATTTTCATCAGAACTCTTGCTGCAGCATTCTGAATCAGCTGAACACTTTTAACTGCATTTTGTGGACATCCTGATTACAATAGTCCAGCCTTGAAGTAACAAATGCATGGACTAGTTTTTCAGTGTCACTCCTGGATAGGATATTTCTAATTTTGGCAATGTTCCGGAGGTGAAAGAAGGAAATCCTAGAAACCTGTTTAATATAGGATTTAAATGACATGTCCTGGTCAAAAATAACACCAAGGTTTTTTACTTTATCACTGGAGGTCAATTTAATGCCATCCAGGTTAAGTGATTGACTAAGCAGTTTCTTTTGTAAAGACTCCGGTCCAAGGACGACAACTTCTGTCTTGTCTGGATTTAGAAGCAGAAAATTTAAAGTCATCCAAGTTTTTATGTCTTCAAGACATGCTCGTAGTCTATCTAACTGGTTGGGTTCATCAGGATTTATGGATAAGTAAAGCTGAGTATCATCAACATAACAGTGAAAACTTATCCTATGCTGCCTGATAATTTGACCTATTGGAAGCATATATATAGTAAAGAGAATTGGCCCAAGTACTGAACCCTGTGGTACTCCACAATTAACCTTGTAGTTTAAAGATGATTTATCATTTACATGAACAAACTGGAGTCTTTCAGACAAACACGATTTATACCAGCCTAGCGCTATTCCTCTGATCCCTACAGCATATTTCAGCCTTTCTAAGAGAATATTATGATCGACTGCATCAAAAGCAGCACTGAGATCTAAGAGGACAAGTACAGACACAAGTCCATTATCTGAGGCCATAAGAATATCATTAGTGACTTTCAGCAGAGCTGTTCCAGTGCTATGATGAGCTCTGAAGCCTGACTGAAACTCTTCAAACAGGTCATTGCTGTGCAAATGCTCACACATTTGATTAGCAACTATTTTCTCAAGAATTTTAGATAAGAATGGAAGATTGGATATAGGTCTAATTTATTAAGTCATCTCGATCAAGTGAAGGTTTCTTAAGCAAAGGTTTAATTACAGCTACCTTAAAAGCTTGTGGCACATATCCATTTACTAAGGATAAATTAATCATGTCTAAAATGGGGCTGGTAATCAGAGGAAACACTTCCTCAAATAGTTTGGTTGGGATTGGGTCTAATATACAAGTTTAGATGAAGCTAATATTTCTGATAACTCAGGAAGCTCCACAGGATCAAAACAGTCCACACAAAGATGCGATTGGAGAAGTTACTTAACAGATGTTTGTTTCTGTGGTGCTCGGAACCCAGAGGAAGACATGAATGCTGAGAATGACAGGAACTTGAATGAACGTCTTAGAATTAGAACTGGAGATGTCTTCCCCCGGGATCCGATAGTGGTGATGGAATGGAGGCCTGAGAATAAGGGAATTTAGAGGAGCTGAAAAGCCGGATGGAAGCGATGGGGTGGAGGAGGGTCGAAGCTCGGCTGACAAGCAGGGAGATCCATGAATGGAGGTCTTTAAATGTTGGGCCTTGAGGGGTGATTGGCTGAGGAGGACTGCAGACTTGACGCTGATAGGTTAGAGTGGAGACGTATGGAGATGCACGTGATTGGATGAAGCCGGAGGTGAAGGTAAGTCTCCCAGATTGAATATTTGTCAAAACTCCATTTCAATCCTGTAGAGACTCACATTAAGAAACACAAACATGCTTGAATGAACATCTCAGAAATAAAATTAGAGATGTCTTCCTCTCAAAAGGGGCCGAGGCTGAAATAAAGATTGATTTGTTAATGGGTCTGATAGGCGGGAGCGTATGAATTAAATAGAATTAAATGGAGGAAAGGACTGGGCTAGGAGGTAAATAAGGAATGATGAGCCGGGAGGCAAGGTGAAGGGATAAGTTAGGCCTGAGAGAAAATAGAAAGGAGATGAATGAATGCGCCACAGAGGTGTGACAATGATGAATGGATGCGGGTGATTGAGCCTGTGTAGGCATGGGAAAGGAGAGTGAGCCACGTAGGCGAAAATGAATGTAAAGTGCCACGAAGGCATGACAATGATGAATGGATGCTGCTGAATGAACCTGCGTAGGCATGAAAATGAAGAATGAGTCGCGTAGGCGATAATGTATGTAAAGTGCTACGAAGGCATGAAAATAATGAATGGATGCAGGTGAATGAGCCTGCATGGGCATAAGAATGGAGAAGGAGGCGCGTAGGCGATAATGAATTAAAGTGCCATGAAGGCATGAGAATGATAAATGGATGCAGGTGAGTGGGCCTGCATAGGCATAAGAATAGAGAATGGGTTGTGTGGGAAATGATAAATGTAACGAGCCGTGAAGGCATGAAAATGATGAATCGATGTAGGTGAGTGAGCCCGCATAGGCATGAGAGTGGAGAATAGGCCGCATAGATATTAGATTGGTGAGTGAGCCTGCGTAGGTGTGTGAGTGGTGAGTGGGCTGCGTAAGCTTGAATAAAGAGGCTGTACCTGATAAGAGGAGAATGACGTGATGAGAAGGTGAGAGTATGAATGGATGAGGCTGACGGGAACTGGCAAGAGGACCTTGGAGAAACAGGATAACAGAGATGAATGAGATGACAAGATTTTTGTCTAAGAAGATAAATGCAATTAAAAGGCCATCTATCACCAGATAATGAAAGAAGTTCTTACCTAGGAACTGAGAGACCGTTGAGTGGCTAACACAGAAAGGAAGTCTGGACAAACACATGATGAGAAAGATGAAGAAGACCAGTGGCCAAGTTGTTGAAGGGAAGCTGCTAAAACTCCTTGGGTGGCTGCAGTGGTGGCTGCCCCTATTCTGAATGAATGGCCCGAAAATTGATCAGGGGCAGGTTACATAGGATTAGGGTTTGTTTAAAATATTTGAGAAACCAGGAGACAGACGTTGGGGCCCCTTCAGGAGTGAGAAAGGAGGGCGTGTGAGGTGAGCCGAGTTTGTGGTGTTTTGTAGCAAATTTAAACATGGCTTGAAAAGGGCAAAAAGGATCGTCGACGCGGGCAATAGAAATGAAACAAGGAGCTTTCCCTTTGGTGTGTTTAAGATAAAGTTCATAGTGGTTAGGATAAAACTTAAGGTCGGAAAAAGTTAAGTTTCTAGTTGGATCAAAGGAGTTATTAGGGCAAATGAATTCGCCCAGCCTGTCATCGTTTTACCAAGCTTTTTGACCCACATGCAGAAACTTTCAGGAGACTGAAGAAGTTTAAGATATTTATTTTAGAAGAGACAATAACATGAGTGAGGAATTCAGGGCTGCTCCAGCGGTTCGTCCTCTGAGGAAGGAAAGCAGACGGTGAGCAAGGTTTCTTGAACGTGGAGGGATAGTCAGAGTGATGAAAGCTTACTGTTGCAAGAGGATTTAGGAGTCCGGGAGGGGAGGTCAGTTCTGGATGGACAGGTCTGTGTTTTTCCAGAGGTAAGCAGTTTGTTGGAGGTCGGACAGGTTTTGGTGGCTGAGCATCTGCCTGCAATCCAAACGGGGGAACTCAGGAGGTAAACGGGATGAGGCTGCGCAGGAACCACCGGAAGGATCCAGGGAGGCCCCTTAAGGAAGGAACAGAGCTTTAGGTTACAAGAATCTTTCACAAAGTTACTTGTCAGAGACAGGATACGGGGCTTGAGGTACCACAAAGGATGACACTCAAGCATCGAATGCTCAGCAACCTTCTCCTTAAAAGACTGCCTTAATGAGCTTAATAGCTCACAGGTGTGAGACGGCAGCACGCAGCTCCACCCTCCAACTGAACCTGCTAAAAAAACCAACACAGAAGAGAACACACGGACAGATCCTGACACAGCCTAAGGAAGCCATAGAAAGCCAGAAAGAAGGCACTAGAGAAGAGAGATTTTAAATAAGAAGAATAGGGGCCAGAAGAAAGGGTTGCAACAAGAATTTTTAAGAGGGGGAGTGTAACTGGCCTTCGGGAGTCAGAATGACGAGTGCAATGATTATCGATGCCTTTAAGGAGGAGTTTGATGACATGATTTGAAAAAAAGAGTAGGTTCGGAAGAATGTTGTTTTGAAAAGAAAGTGATGCCTGCCCCTAAGCTCCTGATGTAGGGGAGTTTAAAACGACGGTATACAAAACAAAATGTTATAAAAGTTGGGACGGTTTGAATTAGAACTGGGTAAAGGGGGGTGTTATGAGTGAGACAGATTTTGGCAAAGATTTGCCAAGTAAAGGAATAAGTCCTGAAGGTGGAGGGAGCTAAATGTGATTTGCAATAATATTGTGCTGTTTGGAGAAAAGAATGGAGAGATGGGTTTAGTCCAACTTCAGTTCTTCGAAGGGAGGAATTGGAGTGGGCTGAGTGTTGGCTGTTGGGCAGAGATTGTGGAAGACCTGAAATTTGGAATGAGAGAAAGCGTCGGCGACTGAGTTATAGTAGCCTGGAACATGACGGGCAGAAATGATGAAGTTATGCGTAACAGATGGCGATACGACCAAGATAGGGCATGATAGCTTTAGAGAACGAACGGCCTATATTTATAGCAACCGTGGCTTGTCGCAGAGAGCAACAATGCATTTCCTTTTGGAAAAATTTGTCATAGTTTTTTTTCGATTATTTTGACCCACATGCAGAAACTTGAGACAGCTGATAGTTTAAAGGTTTTTATTTTGTGCAGTAAATAAAATTCGGTTTCGGCAGGAACTCTCAGGAACCGGGTCAGACTCGCCTTCTAGGGAAGAGAAGCAGAGGTGAGATAGTTGGCCAGAAGCAGAGGGGAATTTAAGGAGTGGATGACTGCTTATGGTTGGGAGTGGGGTTTTTATCCAGGAAGATGTCAAGTCCAGGAGTAAGCTTGTCTTGTTTGTTGGCAGAGGTTTGGTTTGTTGGAAGGTGGACAGGGTTTTTGGCTTGGGCTCGGAAGCTTGGAGCGTGACTCAGATCCAGAGACATGGAATCTGTACAGTCCACCCTCCAATTGAACCTGCTTGGAAAAAGAAACAGCAAAACAACCTTGCACAGCCTGAAACCTGACAAAAGTGGCCCCAAACGCAGCAGGCTATGGAAATGGGGATGATTTCATAGAATGCTGAAGATTCTAATTGGGGATAGGAGGAAGGCCATACCCCTGAGAACCATTCGCCTTGAAAGAACCCCCCAAAACCCACGGACGGAGCTGCGTCCGTGAAGAATTGTAATGAATCGGCTGAGTGAATGATGTTGTTATCAAAAAATAAAGATTCCTTTCCAGTCCTGAAGATGACTGGACCAGAAAGCCAAATCAGAACGACAGCCATGATCTAGAGTAACGGTCTAGCAAAGATGAGGAGAAAGTTGTCGAGGAAGTGAAGGATGGAAGGGAGTCTAATGATGAAGAATCCAGCAAAGTGCTTCAGACAGTGTATTGAAAAGGCAGAGGCTACGTCTGCAACCGAAAGAAAGCCTCACTGTGAAATTGTCGGAGTCCTGGGAGTTTCTTTCTGTTTGCCTGTTTTACCTGCTACTAACCCCATCCAACCTCTAGATGGCACCATACGCACGGTTTCAAGTCTCCTCAGGCTTCCTGTGAACGAACCTGGCTCACCCTCCACTGTGCTCCCCTCCCAGATCATTCACCAGGTACCATCTCCACCTCAAGTGCTAGTAAAACAGAATTACCTGGACCTTTCACTTACCCGGCACACTCCCGGAGTTTTCCATCATCTCACTTCTCCTCCCCCCTGGCGGATCTCCTAATCACCCTCTGTAAGCAAAAATATATTAAGATCAACAACCCAGAATATTACCGGTCACTTACCATTGATCCCTTCTCCAAACAGTGGTGAGTTCCTGTTTCTCCAGCAAACAAAATATTTCTTAATAAACTTGCTAAAACATTTCCTGTTTTCCTGAGTGTATTTCTGCATGTGGGTCAAAGCAGCTAGAAAAACAATGACAGAAATAAAATCAGTGGTCCCATTTGACACCTAGATGCCACTGAGAGGGGTGAACCAGCATGACTTTGAAGGCATCAGTAATGTCGGCCTTGGCGAGCCAGGTGCCGTGCCCAGCGGATTTGATGACTTTGATGGCATGGTCGACTGTAGCATAACAAAGGGAAAAAGGGGGTTTGGGAATGATGTAGTTGATGCCAGGGTGGGGGCCAGAGCAGGGGGCTGAAAGGTCAATGATAAGGTGCTTTTTCCCCAAATATTTCCTCGTAGCTATCCCGATAGGGCTAACACGAAAAGAGGGAAAAGGGGGAGATTTAAATGGTTCCATCATGTAGCTTTTAGCGACTTTAAGAAGAAGCTGGGCCACAACCTCTGGTTCATGAAGCGCAGATTGTAAATTAGGGCAGACAAGTTTAGAATTGGGTAACGGAGGGATGCCTATGAAGAACCCTTGGGAGAGGCCAGTAATGAGAAAATCAGAGAACGATCGGTCTGGATGGGATTGGAGGAGTAGTGCTAGTTCTGTGATCTTGACAGGAGTTGAGAGGTGGCTGGAAATTAGTGTTTGGAACCTCGACAGGTTCTGGGGAGGGACGAGTGGCGGGGGCAAACGGACTTTGGACGGGCTGCCTTGCAGAAGCTACAAACATGAAGAAAAGAACAAGTAGAATAGAAACAATAACCTGCATAAAAGTTATTGCAAATGGGCGTATTATTGAGAATCTCAATTTTTCTCCCTCGGCAGTCATGGGCCTGGGAAGTTGGAGGGTTGAGAAGCGGGAGGGCTCGTGGTATTACAGGAGACAGAGGGAGCTCTGATGGCCGACTGAGCCACAAGTGAAGCAGGCAATGGCTTGGGTGAGCATGATGAGAATCTCCGTGTCGAGGATGGACCGGTCTAAACGAACGCCTGACAGGAATAGTGTGGAGTCAGCTTTGGCAGAAAAAATATTGTGATACTGATAAAAGATATTTCCATATTTACGATGAAGGTCCGTTATGAGTGAGAGATAAATGTCGAGTTCAACCAGACGCTCCGGATAAACAGAACAAATGACATCTCTAAATATACTGAAAGCGGCTCAAATTCGCCAAAAGACAAATCTTTGGTCAGGTATGGATCTGAGGATTTGAAAACTGTTGTGAGTCCTTCTGAAGAAGCTACCCGATGTTCAACTTCTGGGGAAGGAAGGATTAGGGAAACCAGATTGATTAGCTGGCCCTGGAGGATCTTGGAGCGGAGTCTGGGAGAAATGTTAGCATGCATGGGTGTGTAAGCTCTGCCTGACTGTGAAAGAGGGGCAAAACAGAATGTTTGAAAGGCATGTGCAAAAGAAAAAGAATAGAAGAAAATGGAGAAATACGTCTCACCTAGAGAGAACCCCTGCTGGGCGTTGGCGAGGGTGAATGTTGGCAGGAGGGGCCGAGGAGCAGTCTGAGCATCTGGAGGACCCGGAAAAAAAGGGGCAGCTGATGTTGCAGCGTTAGCAGCAAACTCTTGGAGGTGGTGGGTGAGACATGTTATAGAACGCTGGAGAGAGTTCATGGACGAGATGAATGAAGCTGGAATGATTTGTGTTGTAGAAGATGTAGAAGCCTGGGGTGTAGGACTGATGGAAGAAGGAGCGGCTGCAGTAGACGAGCCGGGCGGTGCGACAGCAGAAGCCAGAGTTGAAGCAGGCCGACCCCGACGTCGTTTTGCTGGAGGATTTGCCGATTTCTTGCTGTGCTTCCCAGAAAAGAGGAAGGCGGAGGATGTGGAGAGGGAGAAGAATCTTGGTGGGACAGGAGATCGGCGAGCTGGGCAAGGTGTGAAGGTTCTAGGTCGGAACCTGGGGATATGCCACTTGCTCTAAGTTGCGAATTAGGAGAAGGACTGCTACGACTGGAGGCTAGGCGAACGCTCCTGTGGGTAGAGGAGGAGGAAGGCGGGCGAGGATCCGTCACAAAATATTGTGCGGAGCCATTGCATTAATCAGATTTGTCATCAGATATGTTGCTGAATTCGAAGCTTGGCTGACAAGCAGGGAGATCTATGGATGGTGGGGCCTTGAGGAGTGATTGGCTGAGGAGGACTGCGGACCTGACGCTGATTGGTTGGAATGGAGATGCATGGAGGAGCCATTGATAAAGCCGGAGGTGAAGGTGAGTCTCCCAGATTGAATTTTTGTCAAAACTCCATTACTGCTGCACAACTGACCCAAAACCCATTCTTAGTGGAGCTAAAATGGACAGATGAGAATTTATGCAACTGGCAGCTAATGTTAACTCGACAAAGGAACATGGACATCATTTCGGTGAAAAAAGCACCAAAAACAAATGAAATTAAAGACAGTAATATCCACTAACACAGTTTTGTATTCCATTGATATAAACCTTTTCATTTTGATTACATTTTGCTAAAGTCATCTTAAACAGTAGATGCACATCTCACTAGCTTGTTAGCTACCACCACTCTCAGGATTTATTTACTTTTCAGCCAGCTAACGGTGATATTACATCTTTCGATCACAGGTAAGGAACTTTTACTAATAACTTTCCAAACCATTACACAAAAATGATTCAAACTAACCCTTCAGAGCTCACTGAATTAGTAACTAGAATCTAACTGTGTTTAATTTAATCTCAGTATAAATCCAGCTGTCCTGTGAGGGTCTTAGAGGTGAGTTTGGCACAGCATTAAATTTACCAAGACATGGTTGTCCACATAAACTGAAAAGACTGGCAATTTATTTATGTAGCACATTTAATACAACATACATTTACCATAATGCTGTAAGAGCAAAACAAAAGGATGAAGGTGCCTCTGACCAACTAAGGATTTGACCATTGGATCCAGGTCCCATCCCTGTGTAAGAAGTATGATTATTGATTACTTAATATTTACCAAGAATTATAATTTAAAATCATAATTTGAATTTTTTTTAATTTCTTAACCAAAAAAATCATTACTTACGAATCAAAATCGGAGATGTCCTCTTGTGTTGTAATCATGGCTCAAAGGCGTTGATAATTACAATTATTAAATTCTCAGTAATAATAACTATTACTAGATGTCACTGTTTAATCAATTGCTTCACCGAAGGTGGGGGAACTTTGACCTTATTTTGACAGACAAATCACTCTTGCTCAAAATAAACACAAACACTTTCTCTTTATCTATGTGAATATTTATTAAATCAAGAGCCCTGATACACCTCGCTATTCTGATTCAATAATCTTCACCTAATCAAGCATGCAAAGGTTCTACACAAAAGGGGTAAATGACTAACTAAACAAGATAAAACAACATTGAGTGTGTATGAAAGTCAAACCAGCAGTTGTGGCAAAAAAAAAGAGAACATATAGTACTGAGCATAGCTTTGGGAGCGGCCTCCATCAGGCTGCAGTCATAAAACCCCCAAAGTTGGAGCTCAGTGAAACACAAAGGGTCATAAAACTTCTATGCGGCAACCAGTGGAAAAACACGAAGAGTGAAGACAAAGGAATAGTGAGTATTCCACCATGGGTTTCTAGCAGTCCAACTTTAAGTTCACCTGAGTCTGCACTCAGGTGTTCAAACACAGTGAGACACGCACAGCTTCAAAGCGTGGCAGCTGTCAGAGTTCAAAATAAGCAGCAATCAAAGTTTCAATAAGAGATTGCATGCACATACAACTTAGAACACATTGGACTATAAGTGGTGATTCTAAATCACCCTAAACTCCTACTCTATCCTGCCCAAGCTATTTCTAATAAAAATAAAAACAAAACGTGATTACTTGGTGTCTTCTTCTCTGGAGCAGGGGAGAGGGGGAATTTGTTACGCGTCCGTAACAAACTCAAAGACGGTCAGCCTTCCTCCTTTGGCAAAAGGGGAAAAATATGACGGACCGTCAGCAGTCGACTGGAACAAAATCAAAGAGGAAAATTTCGTCTCCTTGGAAAACCTCCGAGGGTTTTTCTTGGGTTACGTGTTAAATCCACGCCTTTGATCAGTAAAGTAAAGTGTACTGGTCTTCTTATACCAGAAAACTCTTCTCATGAGTTTGGCGAGTGGGGAGAATTAATGAAAACCCACGTGTGGTTTCTTCTCCAGAATGATGCGCCTCCGTAGCGTGTCTCGGTTTCCAGTGGGAGAAAAAGAAAAGGTGGGGCGTCTCCCGTGTCCTTATATAGCCCATTGTGACATCAGTGTTGCAACGCCCCTTCCTGTCAGCTGCAATTCCTGCTGGGATTTGTGGTTGCAGACCATCCTGGGGTATATAGTAGCAGATGACACTGGGAGGTATAGTAGCGAACAAATGGCCCAACACCTGCATAAATACTAAAACCAAAACTGAAAAACAAGACTAACTGTAACACCTAACTCAACCAAAAATAAAAGAAAAACCAAATATGGTTTAGAAGAGTGCGGCTTGTTGTTACAAGGTTTTTGAGATTGGAGTAGGTGCCCACCTTCCAGCAGGACAACACTAAACACACAGCAGGAGCAACACAGGAACAGTTCAGATCAACTGAAAATGGTCAGACTCAGTCTCTAAAGGTCAAAACCGGTGCATGTTTCTATAAAGTATTGATTCAAGAGGACTAATTAAATTTGTATGCCACACTTTTCAGATTTGTATATGTAAAAAAAAACAACAAAAAAAAAAACTTTTTTCTGTCCAGAGCATACCCTGCCTTTCGTCCAATGACTGGAGATAGGCCCTGGTACCCCCACGACAATATCCATATTTCTTTTCTGTGATTAGAATATGTCAAAATGTGAAAAAGAGAAAGACATTAAAACTCCTGCAAGACCACAAAAACATGAAAGCTCCACAAGACTTGAATGCTCCACACCATGTAAAGTCTATCATAAGTAACATTATTCTGAACCAGTGTAAAGGATTCACTTTGAATTTTCGTGATATATCCAACCAAATGACAGGCAATCATGAGTCCAAAGCCGTTTGCATTAGGCTGCATATATTTGTGCTGTAAACTGTGCAGCTTCTCTTGTTCACAGGAGAAACATTTCTCAGAGACAAAGCCTTGATAGTTGTCGCACACTGAATTCCAGATCAGTCGCATTTAAAGCCAGAACCCCCAGCAGGAACAGCAGGGTATTAAAGTTTGCCTTGGAATAGATCACAGGTATTGCAAACAGACTGGTTATTATAGTCAAATAGTATCTAAGATGGCAAAAGTCTTTAAAATGAGTGATGATCTTTGAAGAAAAGGATTTAATGTCTTCTTTCAAGCAGATAGGCACAAACCTTTCACATGCTTCACTTCAGTTCAACACAGTTCAGTTTATAATTGCAATTATATTGTCAGCCCACTTGCAGAAGTGAAAAATAATTCATAATAAAATATTTTAATATTTTGACAGCTGTAAAACAGCACATCCCTTAATGTTATTGTGCTGCTCTGGATAATAGAAATACTCGTACTCATACTCGTACTTGTACTTGTCGTCTTCCGCTTTATCCGGGACCGGGTCGCGGGGGCAGCAGACTCAGAGACGCCCAGACGTCCCTCTCCCCAGACACCTCCTCGAGCTCCTCCGGGTGGAGCCCAAGGCGTTCCCAGGCCAGCCGAGAGACATAGTCCCTCCAGCGTGTCCTGGGCCGTCCCCTGGGCCTCCTCCTGGTGGGATGTGCCTGGAACACCTCGTGAGGAAGGCGTCCAGGAGGCATCCGGTATAGATGCCCGAGCCACCTCAACTGGCTCATCTCGATGTGGAGGAGCAGCGGCTCTACTCCGGGCCCTTCCCGGATGGCTGAGCTCCTCACCCTATCTCTAAGGGAGTACCCGGCCACCCTAGGGAGGAAGCTCATTTCAGACTCTTATATCCAGGAACTCGTTCTTTTGGTCATGACCCATAGTTCATGGCCATAGGTGATGGTAGGAACGTAGACCGACCGGTAAATTGAGAGCTTCGCTTTTCGGCTCAGCTCTCTCTTCACCACAACGGACCGGCACAGCGCCCCCATTACTGCGGCAGCCGCACGATCTGTCTGTCAATCTCCCACTCCATTCTTCCCTCACTTGTGAACAACCACTTGAGGCATGAACTCCCCTCCAACCTCAAGAGGAGAAGCCACCCTTTTTCGGTTGAGAACCATGCCCTCGAACTTGGAGGAGCTGATCCTCATCCCAGCTGCTTCATTCTCGGCTGCGAACTGCCCCAGTGCATGCTGTAGGTCTTGGCTAGAAGGGCCCAGTAGGACCACGTCATCTGCAAAGAGAAGAAACGAAATCCTCTGGTCCCCAAACCAGCTCTATACCCTATAATAATAATAGAAATATTCAGTTAGAAAATGCTTGTTCCAGATACATTTTAGTGCAACATCTATCAGCTCAGTTTTTAAATCTGTTTATCAACCACAACAGTTGCTAACTGTAGTCGACTAACTGTTGCTAAAGAGTATTATTTCTATGTTATTCATAGTAATAAATATTTATCCAAGTCTGGTTTCTTGTTAGGAACTATAATGTGGTGAGGTGGTTCATATTTGTTTGGTTTTAGGGGAAATTTTGAATTCACGTACTAGTCATCATATTTTTACACAGCATAATGTAGCTTTTTTAGTTAGGTCCATGTGCATTACCGTAACAATGCTCGACACTATTTATTTATTTGTTTTATTTAAAGGTTTTGTTACAAGTAGTCACTCAATACAGTGGTGAAATAAGTATGGGCTCCCCATAAAGCACTTCTAATTTCCTGGGTAGGGTTCTCATTTATTAGGTCTCCATGCTTGTACTTTATCACAAATTTGTCCTCAAAGGATGGGTTACCATACAAATATTTCTCTTATGAGTTCACATTTGAGCTGGAGACTTTGCTATCTCTATTTTTTTCTTAGGTGGCTATATTGTTATGCATCCATGCCAAAGTGTGGAATTCCAAATGTAGAAGTCCCAGCGGTGGTCCTTGTGGGGTACCGTGCTCTGAGAGGCTTTGGATGTCTGTGGCTCCGGGCTACTCTGTGTCTGCCTCGGGTCCTGGAGGGCACTTTTGTGGCTCCTCATGCCCACTATTATAAAATCTTATGGAAATGGAATAGACAACAGAGGGAAATCTTTGGCGATTAGCAAGACACACACAGTACACCAGGAGACGTGGAGGAGGCTGTAGGAGGGCAACAACCCAGCAGCAGGACCGCTACCTCTGCCTTTGTGCAAGGAGGAACAGCAAGAGCACTGCCAAAGCCCTGCAAAATGACCTCCAACAGGCCACAAATGTGCATTTGTCTGCACAAACGTTTAGAAACCGACTCCATGAGGATGGTTATGAGGGCCCGACGTCCACAAATGGGGGTTGTGCCCACAGCCCAACACCATGCAGAACGCTTGGCATTTGCCAGAGAACACCAGGATTGGCAAATTCTCCACTGGCGCCCTGTGCTCTTCACAGATGAAAGCAGGTTCACACTGAGCACATGTGACAGACGTGACAGAGTCTGGAGACACCGTGGAGAGCGATCTGCTGCCCGCAACATCCTTCAGCATGACCGGTTTGGCAGTGGGTAAGTAATGGTGTTGGGTGGCATTTCTTTGGAGAGCCGCATGGCCCTCCATGTGCTCGCCAGAGGTAGCATGACTGCCATTAGGTACCGAGATGAGATCCTCAGACCCCTTGTGAGACCATATGCTGGTGCGGTTGGCCCTGGGTACCTCATGTGGCTGGAGTGTGTCAACAGTTCCTGCAAGATGAAGACATTATGGCTTTGGACTGGCCCGCCCGTTCTCCAGGTCTGAATCCAATTGATCACATCTGGGACATCATGTCTCGCTCCATCCACCAACGTCACGTTGCACCACAGACTGTCCAGGAGTTGGTGGATGCTTTAGTCCAAGTCTGGGAGGAGATCCCTCAGGAGACCATCCGCTGTCTCATCAGGAGCATGACCAGGCGTTGTAGTGAGGTCATACAGGCACGTGGAGGCCACACACAATACTGAGCCTCATTTTGACTTGTTTTAAGGACATTACATCAACGTTGGATCAGCCTGTAGTGTGTTTTTCCACTTTAATTTTGTTTGTGACTCCAAATCCAGGCCTCCATTGGTTAATAAATTTGATTTCCATTGATGATTTTTGTGTGATTTTGTTGTCAGCACATTCAACTTTGTACAGAACAAAGTATTCAATGAGAATATTTCATTCATTCAGATCTAGGATGTGTTATTTGAGTATTCCCTTTTTGAGCAGTGCATATATATATATATATATATATCAAGAAAAGCATTATAGCGTAAGCTGTAATGCTCTCCTTGTCAAAGTAAATCTGTTGGGTTTCTCCTTGGCACTTAGTTAATAATACTGGGTGCTACACTGATTGGACAGGGCTTTTATCTTATTTGATAAAATCTTTTTAAAATAAGTTCATTACTAACTAGTGGAAACAGATTAATGCTACCGAAAACCATAAGATTTATCTAAAAAAGTGTTGAATATTAAAGAGATATTGACGAAGATTTTATTGAACTTTTTCAGCCACTACTTTTACCTTCGCCTTTTTCTGTTACTGAGCTTTTTGAAAGGCCGGTAAAGGTCTGCATGACCCTCCCTGTGTGCGGCATGAGGTACGAGCTGCAGAGGGGATGGCTTTGTATCAGTGGAGCTCATTTCTTGCATGTGCCTCTGTGTGTCATTCAGTAAATGTTTGTGTGGTCATGGGTGGTTATTAGTTTACCCATGTGTTTGACACTTAAAAGGCACATTCAAGGAATAATGCCCTTCAGGGGAGGCAGGTGTCAAGGGATCTAACTGAGTGGGGTAGTAAGTGTCTTCCTTGTTGGAATAATGCTTGAGACTAAAAATGACTGGAATGATTCAGATTTGCCATCATGGTCTGCTGGGCTCCCACTCACCACAGCGTGAAAATATAGGCTGCAGCAGCACAGTGAGGGATGCTATGGTTTCGCTCTGTTGTGACTGTGTGTGAAGAGGGGAAGAAATGGAAAAGGCCTCATACAGAGCACAGCAGAATCTGGCTGCTGGGGTGACCCCTGGAGAAATTAGCATATAATGTTCTTAAATTATAATTCCTAATGTTCTTTTAAAGGATTGTTACCAGCGTGGCTGTCTGTTCTAAGAAAAGAAATGGCACCACAGAGAGCGTGGAGAGGTATAAAAGATTTTACATGCAGGCAGCCTGTTAATGATGTAGCAGAGAAATGTTCAAAGGACAAGAAAAATAAAACCAGAGATTGTCTTGATTTACCCTTTGATATATATTTTTTGATATCTTATAACGTTGGAGTGACAAACGTCATTGTGTAGTTATGCTCTTATGTGTACAAACCTTGACAGGATTTTTGATGTTTAGACTATTTTTGTCAGACTATGAATCATAATAATAATAATAATAAAAATTATAAATGAGAACATAAACGCCCCAAATGACCTTGGTTGAATGTTTATATAACCTGGAAGTGGGCTGATAACAGACACAAGTTGATACACATTAAGGTACACATGTGATCTCTTTGCTTGTAATAAGTGTGTATACATATAAAATGAGTTGGTTTCTGGGCTCCTCACAGAACCTTGTGAATTTAATCCAGTCCTTCACTGATCCAGGGTCCAGGAAAATCAGAAGACTTATCAAAGGATCTCTGAGAAAATGTAGTTCAACGTAATAAACTAGGAAAAAGACATAAATATCCGAGGGATTGCAAATGCCAATCAACAGTGTTTACATTCTAGTTAAGTTGTGGAAAATTGGGAATTCTGTTAAAACTAACAAACATTTCAGCCATGGCTGCAGAAAAACATTTGCAAAGAAAAAGCAACAAATACATTCACCTAACATTCACAACTTAGGTCTGGAAGAAATTGTTTGTGACTGTAGCAAGATGCACAAAAGGGAGGAACTTTAAGAAAAGTGGGCTGCATGGTGAAGAAGAATGGTGTTACTGTGCCAAACAGCAGAAACAATTCTTGAACCTTATGGAAAAAAAAGTAATTCAGAGTGAAGAACTGGCTGCATTTAAAGGAGAATCAACAAATACTACGATGAAAACTAAACCATACCTACAGTGAAGCACAGAGATGGACTGCTGATGTGTTGGGGATATGTGAGCTACAAAGGCAGATGGAAGTTGGTTACAACTGATGGTGAGATGAATGCAGCCTGTTATAAGAACATACCGGGGTAAAGTGGACACTCATCAGCCTGGATGTTCCAACATGACAATGATCCAAAACAAAGTGAAGGTAGTGGAGTGGCTGTCTCAGTCCTCTGGCCTCAGTATTGTTGAGCCAAGAAGGTGAACCTCTAGCTCAAACTCAGCTCCAATGTGGACTTTAAAGCTCACCTTAAAAGTCTATGAAGTTCTATGAATGATTACTTAGTGTAGTGTTTATATTTTATTTTTTGCTATTATACTTTTTTCCACTCTTACAGCCTCTTATCCCACTTTCCCTCAAAAGGCCCGTTTTTTTGCCAGGCTGCAGTTGTAAATAAGAAATGTTTTTTTTTATATGTCCTGCCTTTAAATAAAGGGTACATTTAAAAAAAAAGTATCAAGTCTTTTACAGTCTTTGACAGCTTTTCTTTTGGGATTGCCCTTTACACACGTGGACAAAATTATTGGTACCTCTCGATTAATGTAAGAAAAACCCACAATGATCACAGAAATAACTTGAATCTGACAAAGGTAATAATGAATAATATTTCTATGAAAATGAACAAATGAAAGTCAAACATTGCTTTTCAAACATGCCTCAACATAATTATTTAAAAAAATAAACTCATGAAACAGGCCTGGACAAAAAAGATGGTACCCCTGAAAATAATGTGACCAAAGGGACATGTTAAATCAAGTTTTGTCCATTAATTAGCATCACAGGTGTCTACATTCTTGTAATCAGTCAGTGGGCCTATATATAGGACTACAGGTAGTCATTGTGCTGTTTGGTGACATGGTGTGTACAACACTCAACATGAACCAGAGGAAGCAAAGGAAAGAGTTGTCTCAGGAGATTAGAAATAAACTTATAGACAAGCATGTTAAAGGTAAAGGTTATAAGACCATCTCCAAGCAGCTTCATGTTCCTGTGACTACAGTTGCACACATATTCAGAAATTTAAGACCATGGGACTGTAGCCAACCTCCCTGGACGTGGCTGCAGGAGGAAAATTGATGACAAAACAAAGAGACGGATTATACGAATGGTAACAAAGGAGCCCAGAAAAACTTCTAAAGAGATTAAAGGTGAACTTCAAGCTCAATGAACATCAGTGTCAGATTGCACCATCCAACGTTGTTTGAGGCAAAGTGGACTTAATGGGAGACAACCAAGGAGAACACCATTGTTGAAAACAAATCATAAAAAGCCAGACTGGAATTTGTCAAACTACATGTTGACAAGCCAAAAAGCTTCTGGGAGAATGTCCTATGGACAGATGAGACAAAAATTGAACGTTTTGGCAAGGCACATCAGCTCTATGTTCGCAGACGGAAAAATGAAACATATGAAGAAAAGAACACTGTCCCTACTGTGAAACACGGAGGAGGCTCAGAACTCAGTGGAGCGAAAGTAATGTTCAGTCTGGACTTTTTAGAGTGTGACACAAGAAACGACAATGTTCAGTGCGGGTTTCTGTATCTCATCGTGGTCTTGATACAGAGCTAAAGTGTATAAAGGACTTATGTCAAATATTATGGTTAAGTTATATGTTGAATCAACTTTTTTATCTGCTCGTTGAGAAGTGTAAAGTGCAGCTCCGAAGTTGATCGTATTTGTCCCGTTTGATTTGTTAGGAATAACCTTTATTAATATGCTCATAGCTGTTTTTCCCATCTATACTATAGTGAAATAAAATATAAGTTCTAATGTTTCCCTTTTGGCATGGGCTGCACGGTGGTGCTGTTGGTAGCACTGTTGCCTTGCAGCAAGAAGGTCCTGGGTTCAATTCCTGCCCAGGGGTCTTTCTGCATGGAGTTTGCATGTTCTCCCCGTGCATGCGTGGGTTTTCACCGGGTACTGCGGCTTCCTCCCACAGTCCAAAGACATGCCTGTTAGGTTAGTTGGTCACTCTAAATTGCCCATAGGTGTATGAATGAGTATGTGCATGGTTGTTTGTGTGTTGCCCTGTGATGGACTGGCACCTGTCCAAGGTGTACCCTGCCTCTTGCCCATAGACTGCTGGAGATAGGCACCAGCTCCCCCACGACCCACTATAGAATAAGCGGTAGAAACTGACTGTTTCCCTTTTGTTACAATAGGATAAGAATGCTCATAGACACACAGTACAAGGAGAAATGTCCCAAGAATTGTCCTAAATGACCTGAAGCTGGGGCACTTGGGTAGATAGTGGAGCAGCCGGTATAACTGGTTTTATTAGAATGCTACAGCACACTTAGATTAAGGATGGACACCCGCTACTACACAATCTAACAGATAGACACCACAATGGTGACACATAGTCTACTGATAATCACTGAGGGAGGGCACATTCATTGCATTGGAGTGCCAGATATAAAAAATGTATGTGACCTTCTATCGAGGCTCTTCGTCATGCTCTACCAGACTGCAGCGGTCTGAGACATGAGCCTCAGCGTTGATCTCAGCGTTGTACTCATTCCTCTGCCTTAATTTAGATTAAAAGAGCTAAAAGTTAGAAACTGTTTGAGAGTCGTTTCTTTAAGAATCTTTAGATAGAGTGGTGAATGTTACTGGGGTCCAAGGACCGGTGGAGCTCCAAGGCGTCTGACCGCCAACAGGTTGCGGTAGCTTTGGACAGGTTACAGCAGGCGATGAGGTGCATTCAAGGTGTCTCTGTTAATTTGAGTTTCCATGTAACGTAATGAAACAGACATGTTAGGTTTGTAAATTCAATATGTACTAGTCACGGTGTTATTGTAAGGTATGCTACAAGATGTCTAAGATCACTGGATGTATAAGAAAGTAATTATTGGTTACTGTTTAGGAATTGTGATGTTCTAAATGCAATTTTTGTTTTATTAGCTCTCACAATGGCAACGCTGGGTGATCCTGTTGGTGAGATTGGAATAAACCATCTGTATATAAAGAACTTGTCCTCGTGATGACTGACGGGAGCAACAGGCTGCTTTGCTGCATCTGGCACAGGGTGTCTTGAATCTGTGCAGGGTATAATGAAACCTCAACACTATCAAGGGATTCTAGAGATAAATGTGCTGCCCGGTGTCAGAAAGCTTGGTCTCAGTCGCAGGTCATGGGTCTTGCAACAGGATAATGACCCAAAACACACAGCTAAAAGCACCCAAGAATGGCTAAGAGCAAAACATTGGACTATTCTAAAGTGGCCTTCTATGAGCCCTGACCTAAATCCTACAGCAAGACCTCCTCTAGGCAAATCAGATCACAATCTTGTTTTTCTGTGCTCGAAATATAAGCCCCTTGTTCAGAGGCAACCTGTAATAAAGAGGACTGTGAGAAAATGGTCACAGGAAGCTGAAGAAGATCTGCAAGGTTGCTTTGAGGCTACAGACTGGGCCAGCCACATGGAGAGGACATCAATGCCTTGACTGAATATGTAACCGACTATATAAACTTCTGTGTGGATAACATCATCCCCTCCAGAACCGTGAGATGCTTCCCCAATAACAAACCTTGGATCACCAGTGACCTGAAGGACCTGCTTAACAAGAAAAAAAGAGCCTTCAGAGAGGGAGACAGAGAATTATTGAGGATTATACAGAAGCAAATTAAAGTCAAGATAAGAGACAGCAAGGAGGTGTACAAGAAGAAGCTGGAGAACAGGCTCCAGCAAAACAATATCAGAGATGTGTGGATAGGGATGAAGAAAATCACAGGCTTCAAGCAGAAGGATGATCAGACCGATGGAGGTCTGGACAGAGCCAATGAACTGAACACATTCTTCAATAGGTTCAGTTCAGAAACAAGCTTCGCATCCTCCTCTCCTGCTCACAGCCAAACAGACATTCTATCTTCCTTTGACCCACAGGACCCACAGCTGTCCAGTAACACCTCACATTTTTTATCTTCCACCTCAGCCCTAGACCCTTCTGCTTCTACATGTTTGCCTTCAACCATATCAGAAGATGCTGATGCTTCCTTTGCTTCCCCCTTCCACTTGTGTGTCTCAAGAAGTCAGGTGAAGAGACAACTGGAGAGACTGAATAGGAATTAGGCTGCAGGTCCAGATCATGTCAGCCCTAGAGTCCTGAAGGGCCTGTGCAGAGCAGCTCTGTGGGATTCTGCAGCACCTCTTCAACCTTAGCTTGGCCCAGAAGAAGGTTCCTGTCTTATTCCGTTACCAAAGAAAACTCATCCATCAGTCCTCAATGACTATAGACCTGTTGTCCTGATATCTCACATCATGAAGGTCCTAGAGAGACTCCTGTTGGCCCACCTGAGTAAGCAAACAGTAAACCATGAGGACCCCCTTCAGTTTGCTTATCGCTGTGGAGTTGGAGTTGAAGATGCCATCATACACCTGCTTCAACAAACCCACTGTCATCTGGACAAAGCCAGTAGCACTGTGAGGATCATGTTCTTTGATTTCTCCAGTGCATTTAATACAATCCAATACAATCCAATACAATTTGTGGCATGGTGTGGAAACAATCATCTCATTTTGAACGTGACTAAAACAAATGAGATGATTGTAGATTTGAAGAGAAACAGGAATAAGTCAAAAACTATTTCTATCATGGGAGAAGAAGTGGAGGTGGTGGAGGAGTATAAATACCTCGGTGTTCACCTGGACAACAGACTAGAGTGGAGATGCAACTGTGAAGCCATCTACAAGAAGGGACAGAGCAGACTGTACTTCTTGAGGAAGCTTAGGTCATTTGGTGTTTGCAGCAAGATGCTGCATATCTTCTATAAGTCTGTTGTGGAGAGTGTGATCTCTTCTGCCATCATCTGCTGGGGAAGCAGCATCAGAGCCAGGGACTTACAAAAGCTCAACAAGCTGATAAAAAAGGCTGGATCTGTTCTGGGACTCCTCTGGAACCTCTGGAGATCATTGTGGAAAGACGGATTCTTCATAAAATGAAGAACATTATGGAGAACCCTGAGCATCCTCTTCATGAAACTGTCCTACAACAACAGAGTGTCTTCAGTCAGAGGCTTCTTCAGATCTGCTGTAAGACGGAGCGCTACAGGAGATCCTTCCTGCCCACAGCCATCAGCATCTACAACGGCTCTTTGAAGAAACCCTCATAATATGAGCTATAACAACATTTAATTTCCCTTTGGGATTAATAAAGTATTTTTGAATTGAACTTAATTGAATTTAGCATCTTTGGAAGGAGCTGAAACATGCCGTATGGAAAAGGCACCCTTCAAACCTGAGACAACTGGAGCAGTTTGCTCATGAGGAGTGTGCCAAAATACCTGCTGAGAGGTGCAGAAGCAATGTCTGAATTTCATTTGTTAATTTTTTATTCATTATTTTTTATTCATTATTACCTTCGTCAGATTCAAGTTATTTCTGTGACCATTGTGAGTTTTTCTTTCATTAAACGAGGACTACCAAAAATTTTGTCCAAGTGTGTGTTTAGCTCTTTATTTAGCTTAATCCCATCTTACCAAAACCAGTTTAACCTTCTTACTCATGTTCGCTGAACCCTACATATCTAGTGCCGTGAATCTCTGCAGCTCCTGCAGAGTAACCACGGGCCTCTGGGTTCCTTTTCTGATTTATACTCTCCTTGCCCAACCTGTCAGTTTGGGTGGGTGTTATTGTCTTGGATGGCAGTTGTTCCATTATTTTTACAATTTCGAGATAACAGTTCAACAGCACTCCATGAGATATTCAAATATTAGGCCTAGTTTTTCTCCACAACTTTCTCCATGACCTTATTGCTATATTTATTGGTCTTCATGATGCTGTTTGTCCGCTGATGTTCTTTAACAAACCTCTGGGTAATTCACAGAACCGCTGGATTTATACTAAGATTAAATTACACAGAGGTGGGCTCAGTTGAACTTTTTCAATTACTTGACTTGCTCTGAATTTTATTTAAGGGCATCTAAGTAAAGTGGCTGAATACAAATGGATGTGGCACTTTTCCTTTTTTATTTGTAAATAGATTATGTGTTGCTTTGTGTAGTTCCATCACATAAACTCTTTATAAATTGCACTTAATTTTGTGGTTGCAATGTGAGAAACTGTGAAAATGTAAGGTTCAGGACGGAGGACCCAGAATTTCAGCCAGAAACAGAATAAAAGTTAAACAATTTATTCAGGAGCAGCGCACAAATACTCAGGACTCCACCAGCCGGGAACCCGGGATCACTTAACAGAGTCCGTGTAGGACGGAGGAATCAGAATAGGCTCCTTTGCGGGGTGTGGTCCTGGCAGTCTCCAGACCGAGAGAATCTGTGCAGAACACGCCGCAGCCAGAAGTCGGATTGCCGACAGGGGGAAAGATCCAAGGCTCGGTAGTCAAGGGGGGCAGTAACTGGGTGAAACCAGGGAGGCAGACTCAGGCAGACAAATCCAGGGGTGAGGCAGGAGGCTTTGGTCGAGAGGCAGAAACAAGGTCGTAATCTAGAGGCGAGAGACATCCAATGAGGGTCAGGCAAGGCAGGGAAATCCAAGATGCAAAAAGTGGTCAAAAACGTGGTCAGGCAGGAAGGAATGCTGGACATCTACTAACTGGTAGGTTTTCAAAAATCTGGCACTGTCTGCCTGTCTGAGGGCTGAATATAACTGCAGAAAAACAGGTGCATGGCATGATTGATTGCACTCCAGTGCAGCAGCAGACAGGTGAAGCAGATTAGCCGATTACATGAAGACAGAGCAGGCAGACGGGCCAGAATCATAACAGAAAAAGCTAAAGGGATATGACTACTTCTGCAAGAAACTGTAAGACACATTCTGAGGTAAACTTCAGAAATTGGGTATTGTGTAATGTCAGAAATTGCGGCTTAATTAATATTTTATTACATCACGTCTCTGTGAGCTGCCATTGTAGTGAAAGAATAAAAAATGGTTTAATAATGAATGAGTCATGAATGTATAATGGCATAAAGGGAATGCCAGCATAGCTCCACTGCCAGCCTCTTCGTGGCTGGCCTCCTGTCTGAGAAAAGCTGCTCCGGGGGTCCTCTACTCTGCTCCGCTGGCTTCCCGGCCGTCCTTCTAGACTCTGGGTCTCACCGGAACGTCCTCCCGGCAATCCGTCTGAGCTCTGGCAAATTGTTTTGCAATTAGACGAGGGACTCTTTTTTTATTTACTGGTCCTTCTCAAAATATTAGCATATTGTGATAAAGTTCATTATTTTCCATAATGTAATGATGAAAATTTAACATTCATATATTTTAGATTCATTGCACACTAACTGAAATATTTCAGGTATTTTATTGTCTTATTACGGATGATTGTGGCATACAACTCATGAAAACCCAAAATTCCTATCTCACAAAATTAGCATATTTCATCCGACTAATAAAAGAAAAGTGTTTTTAATACAAAAAACGTCAACCTTCAAATAATCATGTACAGTTATGCACTCAATACTTGGTCGGGAATCCTTTGGCAGAAATGACTGCTTCAATGCGGCGTGGCATGGAGGCAATCAGCCTGTGGCACTGCTGAGGTCTTATGGAGGCCCAGGATGCTTCGATAGCGGCCTTTAGCTTATCCAGAGTGTTTGGTCTTGAGTCTCTCAACGTTCTCTTCACAATATCCCACAGATTCTCTATGGGGTTCAGGTCAGGAGAGTTGGCAGGCCAATTGAGCACAGTGATACCATGGTCAGTAAACCATTTACCAGTGGTTTTGGCACTGTGAGCAGGTGCCAGGTCGTGCTGAAAAATGAAATGTTCATCTCCATAAAGCTTTTCAGCAGATGGAAGCATGAAGTGCTCCAAAATCTCCTGATAGCTAGCTGCATTGACCCTGCCCTTGATAAAACACAGTGGACCAACACCAGCAGCTGACACGGCACCCCAGACCATCACTGACTGTGGGTACTTGACACTGGACTTCTGGCATTTTGGCATTTCCTTCTACCCAGTCTTCCTCCAGACTCTGGCACCTTGTACCTGGCACCTGTACATATTGTGGCTGTTTATGATAAACTCCGAACTCTTTGAACATATACTCTCAAAAAACAGCAGAACCCGGCGAGTCTCCAAAAATAATTAAAAGATCAAGGGAGACAAATTATTAATATCAATAATATTGATTGGCCAACTTGTTGCGAGTTGCGTCGAGCAAAAAAAGAGAAATAATCTCATCAGGGCAGATGACAAACCTACTGTGAGTAGCACAACAAAGGTTAACTAACTGTAATGGTCCAGAAAAGCAAGGACCAAATGGAAAAGAAGGAAAAATCAGCAACTGAATCATTTATAATGATGCAGCGTGACAATCCCTGCATATTTGTAGCAACACAGCAGAGAATCTGTTTGCTTTTCCTCTTGTTTCAGCCAGTAGCACATGCAATTTCCACAGTTAAATCTGGCAGTCTGCAGCTGTTTTGCACCTGCTATCCATTGCATGAACAATCTTTAAAAATCGTACGCAACAGGCCCACTTATTGCACATGCAATTTATTTATAGTGTTAGTATTATTGTGCAAATTAGCTCCCGCTATGTGGGATCTTTGAAGATCAGGCCCTTAATTTTAACAAGTATGTTAAAACTAAGGGCCTCCTTAAGAGAATTAAGTTATCCAAAACTCTGACAACCCAGGGTTCAGACCAGGAAGCAGGGTCGTAGTTTAATACTCCTCTCAGCAGCTTCTGTACTGCTACCCACCCATTACCCTATTCAAACAGTGTCTCTCCCACAGCCAAAATTGAATAGGTAAAAAAATATCTAAAAGGAGGAAATCAGGAAAATCTAATAAAAATAAACACAACTCAGACCGAAAAGAAAAATAAAACAATTAAATGTGGCTTACTGAACATAAGATCTCTCTTCAAAGACATTGCTAGTTAGTGACCTGATTTGTGACAATCAGATTGATTTATTTTACCTCACAGAAACCTGGCTGCAGCAAGAGGATTATGTTATTATAAATGAGTCATCTCCTACTAATTATTTAAATTTTCACATTCCTCGAAATACAGGGCGAGGAGGAGCAGCAACCATCTTTCAGTCCAATTTATTGATTAGTCCCAGACCAATCAATAGCTACAACTCTTTTGAATCCTTAGTTTTCCTCATCCAAATTGCAAAGCACTAAAACCACTTCTGTTTGTTGTTTTGCACCATCCACCAGGCCCTTACTCTCAATTTTTATATCAGTTTTCAGACCTTTTATCTGATTTAGTGTTAAATACAGATAAAGTTATTATAGTGGGGGATTTTAACATTCATGTTGACACTGAAAGTCATAGCTTAAATATAGCCTTTAATGCTATCTTAGACTCAATTGGCTTTGCTCAAAACATTAACAAACCTACCCACCTTTGTCTTCATTCTCTGGACCTTGTGCTGACATATGGCATTGAGTGAAAAAACATAACAATATTTTCTCATGACCATGTCCTCTCTGACCATTTCTTAATAACCTTTGAGTTTAATTTAACCGAGTACTCCACACCTAAAAGAAAATTTCATTATAGTAGATCATTATGAGGCGATGCTGTAACAACCTTTAAAGAATAGGTTCCACTTTTAATTTCCTCATTATCACTGAAAAGCACAGTGGAGGGGAATCATTCTGTTTCTGCCCCTTCACAAATTGATTCTTTTGTTCATAATGTTTCTTCATCATTGCGTGATGCATTAGACAATGCAGGCCCCTTAAAAAAGAAGGTAATCATTCAAAGGAGGCTAGCTCCTTGGTTTAATTCAGAGCTGTGTACTTTAAAGCACAATGTTATAAAATTGTAGAGAAAATGGCGCTCTAAACACCTAGAGGATTCCTACTTAATCTGGAAAAATAGCCTACTGTTGTATAAAAAGACATTTCGCCATTTCTCATCATTAATAGAAGAGAACAAGAATAATCCTGAATCAGAATCAGAATCAGAATCAGAAAAGCTTTATTGCCAAGTACGTTTTTGGACATACAAGGAATTTGTTTTGGCATAGTCGGTGCAATACAATACAAATTAAACAGTATAAACATATCTACAATATAATATAAATATATGTGCACAGTTTTAAGTGAGTGAGAGTAAATATAGAGCAGTATAAGATGCAAGAGCAATACAACAGTGCAGGTGATCATTGTGCAAGTATGGCAGTGCAAGTAAAGCAGGAGTCCAAGCTGAGCGTTAATGTAACTCATAGAGTTACAGGTTACAAGTGTCCTGTCAGCAAAAAAGGGGGGTGTGGGGGAAAGGGAGAGTGTCAGGGTGGTTTCCGGGCTTTGTTAACCAGGCTGGTGGCAGATGGGAAAAAACTGTTCTTGTGGCGTGAGGTTTTGGTCCGGATGGACCGCAGCCTCCTGCCAGAGGGGAGAGTCTCAAAGAGTCTGTGACCAGGGTGGGAGGGATCAGCCAGAATCTTCCCTGCCCGCTTCAGGGTCCTGGAGGTGTACAGTTCCTGGAGCGACAGTAGACGGCAGCAAATCACCTTCTCAGCACACCGAATGTCATGCTGCAGCCTGCCCTCATCCTTGGCTGTAGCAGCGGCTTACCAGATGGTGATGGAGGAGGTGAGGATGGACTCAATGATGGCTGTGTAGAAGTGCACCATTATAGTCTTTGGCAGGTTGAATTTCTTCAGCTGCCGCAGGAAGAACATCCTCTGCTGGGCTTTCTTGATGAGGGAGCTGATGTTTGGCTCCCACTTGAGATCCTGGGAGATGATGGTTCCCAGGAAGCGGAAAGATTCCACAGTGTCAATTGTGGAGTCACAGAGGGTGATGGGGGCAGGTGGGGCTGGGTTCTGCCTGAAGTCCACAACCATCTCTACTGTCTTTAGAGCGTTGAGCTCAAGGTTGTTCTGGCTGCACCAGTCCAACAGATGGTCCACCTCCCATCTGTACGCGGACTCATCACCATCAGAGATGAGTCCGATCAGGGTGGTGTCGTCCGCAAACTTCAGAAGCTTGACAGACTGGTGACTGGAAGTGCAGCTGTTGGTGTACAGGGAGAAGCAGAGGAAAGAACACAGCCTTGGGGGGAACTGGTGCTGATGGTCAGGGAGTCAGAGACGTGCTTCCCCAGCCTCACGCGCTGCTTCCTGTCAGACAGGAAGTCAGTGATCCACCTGCAGGTGGAGTCGGGCACACTCAGCTGGGAGAGCTTCTCCTGTAGCAGAGCTGGGACGATGGTGTTGAAGGCAGAGCTGAAATCCACAAACAGGATCCTGGCATAGGTTCCTGTGGAGTCCAGGTGCCGGAGGATGAAGTGAAGGTCTAGGTTGACTGCATCATCTACAGACCTGTTGGCTCTGTAGACAAACTGCAGGGGGTCCAGGAGGGGGTCGGTGATGTCTTTTAGGTGTGAGAGCACAAGGCGCTCAAAGGACTTCATCACTACAGAGGTCAGGGCGACGGGTCTGAAGTCATTAAGCCCTGTGGTCCTTGGCTTCTTGGGAACAGGGACGATGGTGGAGGACTTGAAGCAGGCTGGCACATGACATGTCTCCAGTGAGGTGTTAAAAATGTCTGTGAAGACTGGAGACAGCTGATCAGCACAGTGCTTCAGGCTGGCTGGTGAGACAGAATCCGGACCAGCAGCTTTCCGGGGGTTCTGTCTCCTGAAGAGTTTGTTGACGTCCCTCTCCTGGATGGAAAGAGCCGTCCTCGGCGTGGGTAGGGGGCTGGTGGGGGTGAACTTCAGGGTGGGGGTTGGAGGTGCCAAGGCCCCTCTTGAGGTTGGGAGAGTGGGGGTGGTGGATTGTGGCTGCAGCTGTTGGGGGGCGTCGTGGGGGATGGTTGCAGGACTGTCCCTTTGTCTTTCAAAGCGGCAGTAGAACTCGTTCAGGTTGTTGGCGAGGCATCGGTCGTTGATGGAGCGGGGGGCTTTCGGCTTGTAGTTGGTGATTTGCTTGAGCCCTTTCCAGACAGACGCAGAGTCGTTGGCTGAGAACTGGTTTTGGAGCTTCTCAGAGTACAGTCGTTTGGCCTCTTTCACTGCCTTGCCAAACTTGTACTTAGCCTCTCTGTATATGTCTTTGTCCCCACTCCTGAAGGCCTCTTCCTTATCCAGTCTTAACCTTCTGAGTTTGGCTGTGAACCAGGGTTTGTCGTTGTTGTAACTCACCCTGGTGCATGATGGTACACAGCTGTCCTCACAGAAGCTGATGTAGGAAGTCACAGCCTCTGTGTACTCATCCAGACTGTTGGTAGTAGTCCTGAACACATCCCAGTCTGTACAGCCTAAACACGCCTGGAGATTCTCCACAGCCTCACTGCTCCACTTCCTTGTCGTCCTCACAACAGGTTTGCAGAGCTTTAGTTTCTGCCTGTATGCAGGAATCAGGTGGACCATGATGTGGTCGGATTGGCCCAGTGTAACACGTGGGACGGCGTGATAAGCGTCTCTGATGGTGGTGTAACAGTGATCCAGAATGTTGTCTTCTCTGGTCGGACATTTTATAAACTGTCTATATTTGGGGAGTTCGTGGGTGAGATTACCTTTGTTAAAGTCGCCAACGACGATTACTAAGGAGTCCGGGTTGGTCCGCTCCACACTCAGTATCTGGTCGGTGAGCATGCGCTGTGCGACCTGCACGTTAGCTTGCGGCGGGATGTAAACACCGACCAGGATGAACGAAGCGAACTCACGGGGGGAATCCTAGGTTTCTCTTTAGTATAGTTGCTAAATTTACACAGAGTCATAGCTCTGTTGAGCCATCCAATCCCTTAGCTCTTAGCAGTCATGACTTTATTGGATTCTTCTTAAATAAAATGGATTCTATTAAAAAGAAAATCTTTGACATACTCCCGAAGATGATTACTTCATCCTCAGTAAGTGAGACAACATTGGAAATAACAGCAGAACCTGATTTGTGTTTGGACTGTTTTCATCCTGTGAAGCTTCCTGAGTTATCAGAAATATTAGCTTCATCTAAACCTTCAACTTGTATGTTAGACCCAATCCCAACCAAATTATTTAAGGAAGTGTTCCCTTTGATTACCAGCCCCATTTTAGATATGATTAATCTATCTATAGTAAACAGATATGTACCACAGGCTTTTAAGTTAGCTGTAATTAAACCTTAACTTAAGAAACCTTCGCTTGATCGAGATGACTTGAAAAATTACAGACCTACATCCAATCTTCCATTCTTATCTAAAATTCTTGAGAAAATAGTTGCTAATCAAAGGTGTGAGCATTTACACAGCAATGACCTGTTTGAAGAGTTTCAGTCAGGCTTCAGAGATCATCATAACACTGAAACAGCTCTGCTGAAAGTCACTAATGATATTCTTATGGCCTCAGATAATGGGCTTGTGTCTGTACTGGTTCTGTTAGATCTCAGTGCTGCATTTGATACAGTTGACCATAATATTCTCTTAAAAAGGCTGGAATATGCTGTAGGGATCAGGGGAACAGCGCTAGGCTGGTTTAAATCTTATCTGTCTGACAGATTCCAGTTTGTTCATGTAAATGATACATCATCTTTAAACTCCAGGGTTAATTGTGGAGTACCACAGGGTTCAGTACTTGGGCCAATTCTCTTTACTATATATATGATTCCAATAGGTCAAATTATCAGGCAGCATACAATAAATTTTCACTGTTACGCTGATGATACTCAGCTTTATTTATCCATAAATCCTGATGAGCCCAGCCAGTTAGATAGACTACAAGCATGTCTTGAAGATATAAAAAACTTGGATGACTTTAAATTTTTTGCTTCTAAATTCAAACAAGACAGAAGTTGTCGTCTTTGGACGGAGTCTTTAAAAAAGAAACTGCTTAGTCAATCACTTAAAGTGGATGGCATTAAATTGACCTCCGGTAATAAAGTAAAAAACCTTGGTGTTACTTTTGACCAGGCATTACATTTAAATCTTATATTAAACAGGTTTCTAGGATTTCCTTCTTTCACCTCTGGAACATTGCCAAAATTAGAAATATCCTGTCCAGCAGTGACGCTGAAAAACTAGGTCCATGCATTTGTTACTTCAAGGCTGGACTATTGTAATTCTTTACTATCAGGATGTCCACAAAATGCAGTTAAAAGCCTTCAGCTGATTCAGAATGCTGCAGCAAGAGTTCTGATGAAAATTAAAAAGAGAGATCATATTTCTCCTATTTTAGCTTCCCTTCATTGGCTCCCTGTTAAATCCAGAATAGAATTTAAAATTCTCCTCTACATGCATGCTCAGTATGAGGAGAACACTATGAGGGATTGCTGCAAAGTCAACGCCAGTGACTGTCCACTCTCTCTACATGTTCATCCAGGAGGAGTGAATGCTGCAAGTCACTGACTGTATGCAATCTGCTGGGTTTCCTTAGACAGAAAAACTTTTTATCCAATTTGAATAAATAACTAACTCTGACTGAACTGTTCAATGGGTAGGATTAATTGGAATATATGTACCTGACATTTGTGAAGTGCCTTGAGACAGCATGTTTTGTGAACTGGCACTATATAAATAAAACTAAATTGAATTTTTAACTAGGCCAATTTTTTTTTTGATAAGTAATTTGAGGAACATTGAGTTAGTGTTATGTAAAATATAATTTCCTTTGTCTCCACATTTTTATTTGATTTTTGTTTATCAATCCTGCTAAAATTGGCCCCCTCAAAAATGTTGTGAGCACTTAGCTGAAGAATTCATAATATTATTTAAAAATTTATCTCAAACACATATTTTAGTGTAATATTCTCTCCTGTGTGTTCTTGAAATGCTAATTAAATTATTTTCGTATTTCCTGTCTTCCGCTTCCTTATTTTCCTTCCTTAGTTTTATATTTTATGTACTTCCAATATTTATCTGTTTTATCAGCATTTTGCTGTCCTTTTTTGATCTGTTGCCTCCTAGTGAATTATTACTTTTCTCTTGATTTATCTGGAAGTTTTTGTCATAAATAAGTGCTAAATATTTCTTTCAAGGTGTCATGTGGAGTGTCAATGTCATTTTCTTCATAGTTAATCACTTAACACACAGTTAACCACTTTTTTTTGTAAATCAGTTCTAAAAGCATTTGTAGTGTTAATAGTGTTAATTTCCTCTTTTTCACAGGTCACAAAACCTTTACATATTATTTGTGAAGATATTGTTTATTTTCATAGCAGTGTGATGTTATTCTGCTTCGCCTGATTATAAGTAGGTCTAAACTCATGCTGTACATTGTGTTGGCAATATCCTTGGTAGGTAAGTTTTGGATTCATTAAATCAAAGTTAATCTTCACAGATGAACATATGTAGGTAAGGTGTAACCTTTCAACTCAAATTCTACTCCTTTCTCAGGTTGGGGCAATGGTGCTGAATGTTAGTTTTGAACTGATTTAGGAATTCTTGAATGTTGAGGTCGTTGGCATATAAACTCCTATTCTTTATTATTTTGTTTTTCAGATTTTGATTTCCACATTGTGGCCTTTATTTTTTGTTATTTTCTGAAAGTAAGCAGACGAAAGGGTGGAGACAGGATGAAGACATGCAGTACATGTTTTTGCGACCAGGACTCAAACCCAGGACAACTGCTTCGAGGACTGAAGCCTTCACTCCCCCATAAACTCCTGTTCTTAAAGGTAATAATTGAAGTTACTTGTTTAGGATTACTATCGGTGTCCATCTCCAAGGCTTAGCCAGTTTACATAATATGTATAGCCCGCTCTTGGCAGGACAGCCTAGCCTGGTGAATGGTGTTGGAACCTGGAGACCGACCTTGATGGCTGATGTAGGGTCTTTGGGACCTACCCATGTGGCTGGTGAAGGATTTTGGAGACATACCCTATTGGGTATGGGTGATGGTGGGGCCTGGGGGCCTAGACAGGTTGTGCTTGGTGGGTTATTTTGGTGGCTGCTGCTAATTCCTGTTGGTCAGCTGCCTCACTAATGTAAATCTACCCTAACTTTAGGTGTGTAGGATTTTAAAACAAAATGCTGAATTTTATTTCAACTTTTGATTGACTCCCCAAATCCTCCTTATATCCATATATATTGAATGGTGAAGGTTTTATTTAACTGAAGCCCCATTTCCAAAAACTTGGACTTTTTCTTTTTTGCTGTTTGATGACTCAAGAAGTATCATCTTAGCCATTCACTTAGCTTTTGCTTGCTCTCTTTACCAATTCAGCAATACTGTCTAAGATGAATGGAGTTTGTTGTCCAACTTTCTTTGATCTGTTTGGTAGTGTTTTGGCAGTGTCACATTAGGTAGATTCCTTTTTTACCACACACAAACATTAGTAAAAGTTAATATTACACCGGCAATCACCAGTTTGACCTGGGACACGTGGAACATAGGGTGGACACGAAGGGACGAAGGCCATTGTAGGCGAACAGCAGACGGACTAACAACAGACTAAATAACATAGGGACCAATGAAACAGGGGGAAAGCTTTTTGGACATCGCCTTAAGCGGGATGTCCCGTAAGGACAACCAGACCCTCTGACCCGGCTGGTAAACTGGGGCAGGTCGGCGCCTGCGGTCCGCAATCTTCTTGTTGCAGGCCCCCGTTCTGTACAGGGCTTGGACCGTCGCGTCCCAAAACCGTTGCAGCGGCACACATGGTGACGGACGGAATTGACAGCAACATCCCTTTCATCAGCCGTGAATAGAGGGGGCTGGTAACCCAGGGAGGCCTCGAAGGGGGTGAGACCGGTGGCCGAGGACACCTGAGAGTTTATGGCATATTCAACCCAGGGGAGTTGGTTACACCAGTTCAAGGGGTTAGAGGAGGTCATACATCTAAGTACCAATTCTAGGTGTTGGTTCAATCGCTCAGTTTGCCCATTAGATTGGGGATGATAACCCGAAGTTAAATAGACCTTAGCATCAAGGGATAAACAAAACTGCCGCCACACTCGGGCTGCAATCAGACAGGATGTCTTGTGATAAACCATGAAGCTTAAAGATGTGCTTAACTAAGAGCAGTGCTGTCTGGAAAGCGGAAGGTAACCGTCTAAGGGGGACTAGGTGGCAGGCTTTGGAAAAGCGGTCCGCTATAGTGAATATTGTGGTCATCCCATTAAATACTGGTAATCCCGTCACAAAGTCTAATGCTATGTGGGACCAAGGTCGACTTGGAACAGTCAAGGGGCGAAGGAGGCCTGATGGTGGTTGGTTCACAGTCTTATTTCTGGCGCAGGTTGCACAGGCTAGTACATACTCCCTAACGTCTCTATGCAAGGACAGCCACCAGAATCTTCTATTCACTAAGCCTATGGTTCGGCTCACCCTTGGGTGGGCCGAAAACTTGGCAGTGTGGAACCATTGAATCAGCTGTGTTCTCACAACGGCGGGGACATATGTCCAATTGGTGGGTCCCATCCGGGTCCATGCTTGAAGCCCGGGCTATCAGGTCTTCAATCTCCCATGACAATGACCCAATGGTCCAGTTGGGAGGTACTAATGGCTGTAGTCTCTTTTCAAAGCTGTCAGGCGAGACCTGGCAGGACAGGACATCGGGTTTGATATTTTGGGAACCTGGTCTGAAAGAAATGGAAAGGTCAAAACGGGAAAAGAAAAAGTGACCAGCGTGCTTGCCAGGGGTTCAGTGTCTTGGGTGACTGCAAATATGCCAGGTTCTTATGATCTGTCCAAACCACAATAGGATGCTTAGCACTCTCCAACCGGAGTCTCCACTCTTCTAAAGCTAACTTAATAGCCAATAATTCTCTGTCCCCCACATCATAATTTCGTTCGGCATTGCTAAGACGACGTGAAAAAAAAAAACCACAAGGATGGGAGCCTGCGAAAATCTCTCCTTGAGTTTGCAGTTTGGCCGGATCCGCCTCGGGAGGCTAGATGAAAGCAGTCTTGGTAGATGTCAATGCTGTCAGCGAGGCTGTAGTTCCTGATAGACCGTTGATAGAAATTAGCGAACCCAAGGAACCGCTGCAGTTGTTTCCGAGAGTCAGGTACCGGCCACTCGAGGACCGCCTTAATCTTCTCTGGATCCGAGCACACCTGTCCACCCTCGAGTATGAATCCTAGAATAGTCAATGTGGATTTGTGAAACTCACATTTTTCAGCTTTCACATAGAGCCGGTTCTCCAGTAGTCTCTGTAACACCTGGCGGACATGCTGACGGTGTTCAAGTAAGTTCTGGGAGTATATTAAGATGTTGTCTGGGTAGACAAAAACAAAAATGTTAAGAAAATCTCTCAAAACGTCATTAACTAATGTCTGGAAGACTGCCGGGGCGTTGCAAAGGCCGAAAGGCATCACTAGGTATTCAAACTGTCCGAGTGGAGTCTTCCACTCATCCCCCTGGTGGAGCCTGACTAAATGATAGGTGTTTCTGAGATCTAGCTTAGTAAAGACAGTGGCTTCGCACACAGTTTCAAAAGCTGAAACAATAAGGGGCAGCGGGTACTTGTTTTTCACTGTGATCAAATTTAACCCTCGGTAATCAAGACAAGGCCGACGGGTCCCATCTTTCTTCCCAACAAAAAAAAAGCTCGCCCCTAGTGGCAAAGAGGATGGGCGAATTAAACCGGCACCCAGAGACTCGTAAATATACTTTTCTAAAGACTGCTGTTCAGGTCATGAAATATTATAGAGTCTGCTGGAGGGCAACGGGGCACCTGGAAGCAGGTCAATGGCGCAGTCGTAAGGTTGATGTGGGAGCAACAAAAGCGCCTTAGTCTTATTAAATGCTTGCTTAAGGTCATGACACTCTGGGGGTACTCGGGACAGATCAGGAAACTCATTTTCCTCTAAATCCAAGCCGAGGGATGGCTGAGCAACAGCAGATTTCAAACAACAGGTATGACATTCTACGGACCAGGACTCAATTTGGCACTTCCGTAGCCAGGGGTACCCTAGTACTAAGGGGTGTGAGGCAACCGGAAAGACAAAAACGAGATCTCCTACCGGTGGTTACTGGAGAGTAATAATACTAGTGGCCTGGTACGGTGAGTAATCCCTTGGAGTCTCTGATCGTCTAAAGCAGAAACTAAGCGGGACGAATCGAGCGGTTCAGTCTCAATCCATGCGGCGTCTACCAAACCCTGATCTACAAGATTCTGCTCGCTCCCAGAATCGATGAGAGCGGTCAGATTCTGAGTGTGACGGTTGAATAATAATGAGGCTGGTAAACAAAGTCTGGAATCGGAGGAGGCTGTGCAACAGGTTACTAACCGACGGACCTGCTCTTTTGGCTGCAGAGGGCAGGTGGGACAGTCGGCAATCAGGTGCTCAGTAGAGCCACAATAGAAACACTGCCGGGTCTGTCTACGCTTCTCCCTTTCTTATGGGGTGAGCCGAGTCCGGCTAACTTGCATAGGTTCAGGTTCAGTAACTGTCTCCTAGGGTGGGATCCTAGCGATGCCCGGAACCGGAGCGGTTAAATGGGTTCTCATAAAACTACGCTCATACCGAGTTCTTCTTTTCTCCCTCAATCTGCTGTCTATTCAGATTGCTACGGCAATCAATTCATCAAAGGATTCTGGTTCGTCTAGCAACGTTAATTCGTCTTTCAGGGGTTCATCCAAGGCATGAAAAAAGGCGGACTTGAGCCCACGGCTATCCCAGCCTGCAGCCGCCGCTAGAATATGAAACTCTATTGCAAACTCGGAGGCGGTTCAATTTCTCTGCTTTAAGGCCCATAATTTACGGCCTGAGGCAACCTGGTCTGGTTCACTAGAAAATATTCGTCTAAATTCTTTTTCAAAGTCAGCAAAAGTACACCCAAACTGACTGCAACTCAGTCCAACTTAATGCCATGTCATAGGTCTCCGGAGCACTGTTGCAGACCTCCATTCCGGGACGCGTTTTGGATGGGACGCGAGGACGCGCCACTGCCAGTCGAGGACGGACTTCTGCCTCTTCTGGCGCCACTGGAGCTTTGCCACTGGTCTCCTGGCTGGGATCTGAGAAGGATCCCTGCTCTGCCAAGCTGGCCTCAGGTGCGTCGGTCACCACGACGATGGCACCAGGACGAGCTGCTGCGGGAGTTTCCACCGGCCTCTTGCGTTGCTGCTGGACGTCCGACACCGCCCTCCAGGTTGGCAGGGTTCTTTGTCGCCGGCTGCCTGGGTCCTGTCCCCACCGTCGCTGCTGGCCTCCTGGAGCTCACCTCTGCCATTGCCTCCGGCCTCCTGGACCACCGGGTTCCTCATCCTGGCCTGGCCTCCTCCCTGAACGTTCGACATGGGACGAACCCTGGGTCGCCCATCTTGAACTCTGGTTTGGTAAGGGACTGATCGCCTGCCTGGATGATTGATTTTGTTTTCTGGACCTGGCCTTGTTTACGTTTTCTGGTCTGTGTTTGGGTACATTGTTACATATGATACATGTGATACATGATCCTCTTCACTTCAGGAAAGTAGTGCACACTAACGGCTGCTATGGTAGTATTGCTGCCACCACCAGCAATGCACCGTTTCAACATATTAACGCTGTTTTACGCAACTTGGCTTCTACCTGAACCGTTTATCATTGACACTCTGTTAGGTATTATTTAGTCAACTCAGAGGTAAGAACGATACAGTCATAGTTACTTGCAGCAAGGGTAGCCCACTTTGCAGTGAAACTACAAAGTTTTTGACACCCTATCTCTTTATTTATATGCACAGTTCAACAGACAGTTCAGACAGGGTGTATGTGTGTGAGACAGAAAGGAGGCTGGTTCACACAGAGATAACAATGATCTCACACACACAGGGAGGAAGGCATAGTGCAGGTGCCTTGCAACACAAAGTTTTTACATGAGTGATAACAAGTTTTTGCACCCATCCAACAGTCCCTCCTTTTATCACAAGTAAAAACATTTAATATAAAAACGAGTAAGAAAAATACAATGTATGAGTACACTCAGGCTTTTGATGTGATTTATTTACAACATGTCATCATAATCGTCCCCTTCATTTTCGTGCATTTCTACCTGGTTCAGTGTTGCATATGCTACAGTGACTGACTGAGTTACTATTCTTTGTACCATGCATTTGCAACATGGGATAATACATATTGACAGGAGACACAGAAGGCCCATGCATGCTATTACTGCAACTAGGAGAACCTTAAAAAGATTTATCCATCCCCCTGTGAGCATCCAATCTAACCAAGAAGAGTTAGGATCTGGGTGGTCATGTGCCATGACATTTTGCAGATTCCGTAGGTTGTTTAATGCCCCCGTTATGTTTGCAGAGTGTATATTATCTGGGATATATGTGCAACAGGTGTTATTCAATAGAACACAAACGCCCCCTGTTGATGCTGTTAGAATATCCAAAGCCATGCGGTTCTGAATTATCATGGCTCGCATAGCGCTCATTTCTGTGTTTTGACCCTCTTCTACTATTATGGAGTTATTTAGAAACAATCCAAATCGATAACTTAAAGTTTCTACGTGCAGCATTAATTTGCCCACACCTAACCAGGGTAAGAGAGATAATAATGTTTTATCATCTTTAGACCAAAGTTTAAATTCATCTGGGACATTTGTTCCCCAAATGGGGTCATGTGGTTTAACATCTATTTCCCTTTTTGATCTCCTATGTGGTATAACTATAGTCTGCTTACTAAGTACCACAGTGTGATCTGATGTGAAAACTGGGGCACATACACCATACCAACTGGTATGCCACCCCTTCTATCCAGTATGTACTGTTTCCGGGATTATTCCTGTAAGTGTAGAAGTAGTTACATTTCGTAGTATTCCCTACAAAATCAGTATGATTCCCTGTAATATTTTGTCTTATGCAGTGTCGATGGTTTCCGGGGTCTGTTACATATGCTTTGAATGGTTCTGATTTCCCTGTAATGTTGAGAGGTTGCCATTGTTCTCTGTCGCAAGTGCAGTTTTCTGGGTCACAACTGTAATTTAATCTCTGGTTACTGAAAGATTGGTCTGGCATAAGAAAGAACTTTTTATTTGTATATCCTATCAGGCCCATTGATATGGCGCAACTTGTCTCGGTGAGGTTCATAGCTTTGACATATATGGTGGGCCTTGGGAATGCACGGGCATTATAGAAATAACATAACAATCAGTTTTATTTTGAGTTTTAGCTGTGTCATACACATAACGATACCAGTAATTTTGCAGAAATGGGTGTGTGTCATGTCCTTCCGTCAGTGGTCTGAGATGGGTCCCGTCTGATGTCCATCTCTTCTGGTTCGGTATCACCTCCTGTGGATCCTGCTTTAGATAGAGAAAGAGTCCTGCTACCAGAATTAAGCTCAGGCTTATCAGTCCTGTCCACATGTTACAGAGAGCCATTTTATAATTGGGTGCAGATCAGCTGTTTTCTTCACCGGTTTGAGACGCTGGGCCATCTTTGAACCCAGACTTCCTCTGCTACCCCGTCGGTTGGTTTGGCTCCTGTAACGGCAAAACTGGCTTACAGTGGCTTTTATGGATCCAGGAAGGCCTCTCTGCTATTTTCAGAGCTGTGGGCGTTGTCAGGAGTATTTGAAACGGCCCTTTCCACCAAGGAGTGCTCCAATCCTTCCGGCGGAGTGTCTTAATCAGGACCAGGTCTCCCGGCCTCAGGTCATTCTGTGGGATAGGAGCAGAGATCATCGGCAGACCACTGGACATTTGTTCTTCTTTTGTCTGCAACATTTTATTCATCCACTCAGCTAATGAAGTTTCCTGTTGTGCTTTCTCTATTTCATTCATGTCAGAGGGCAGAGAAAACGGTCTGCCATGTACTATTTCTTTGAGAATACAAATTCACATTAGCAACTTGGTGTCACGTGATCTCAGGCTCAGAACACAGTGGGTGGAGCCATACAATGATGTACAGTAGGTGGCAAATGGAGTAAGACCAGTTTGATTTGGAGTTATTCTCATCCATAATTTAACCAGGGATAGGCATTCGGGCCATGGCCTCCCTGTTTCTTCCATTGTTTTCCTTAATCTTTAACTGAAACCCTAATGCATTAGAACTTAGTTCTATTAATTTATTTACAAAATGAGTTCCATTATCTGACCTTATAATCTGTGGGATACCATATGTGGGGAAGAAATGTGTCACTAGGTTCATCTATTACAACTAGGCAATATTTCTTCCCCCGTGTTTGCAACAAATTATGCATGATCTGCAAAAATTCTTTGAATAGCAGAAAAATTTATAGTGTAGCATTAATGCTTTACCAGATGTGACATATTCCCCCCTTGACACGTGGGTCTTCCCAATGTGTCACTGTAGCTGCTGTGTTGTATAAATGTTTTGGGAGGATTGGTTTATCTTCTATCTGATAGATGTCATCTTTTTTCTGTGCTCCTCTCTTTAGCCAGGCCTTTATTTCTGTCTTGGGTGCTGACTGTTGGGCGTCTTTGAGCACGTCTGTGTCTATAAATAGCAGATCTGACATTTTCTCTTTAATAGGTTGAAATGAGTTAGTTCTGTCCCTGATGATGTTTTAAAACCTCTATTTTGCCAAATCTTAGCATGGTGATGTACTGATCCGAACACGTATTGGCTGTGTGTGTATATAGTAAGTATTGGTCCCTCATGTAATTCACATGCTCTTACTACAGCATATAATTCTGCTGTTTGGGCTGAGCATGTATTGGGTAGAGATTTAGCTTTTATTATCCTATCGATGGTTGTTACTGCATAACCAACTCTATTCTTTCCATATTCATCTTTAGATGCTGAGCCATCTACAAACACAACACATGAATCTGGTATAAGGGTTTGAGAAATGTCTTGTCTGGGTTTGGTGTCTTCTTCAACTTTTGCTTTATAAGAATGTGGTTTTCCATCTTCTGCAGTAGGTATTAGAGTACTTGGATTTAAAGGGCACATCTTTTTAGAGTTATGTTTGGCTGTGATAATAATAGCGATGTCAGTGTGATATGCCTTGCATGTAGCGTCAGGTGCTTCTCTTAATATTCCTGACTTCAACATATCTTGTATTACTGGCTTAGTATCTTCTTCAGCTTCTGGCTTTAAGGGGTATTGGCGGACTAATAGTCTTTTTTCAGATATTAGTTTAACCTTGTATGGTGGGAACCCCTTTATAAGTCCTACATCAGTTGACGATTGGGACCACAGTTCAGGTGGGACAGCAGATAGGGCAGGATGCATGTTGCTCTCTTTGCTCTCAGCTAAGCCCTGTATTTGTCCCTCTGCCTCATCTAAATGTGTCCTTGGATGGACTTTGACTGTCCACGCCAGAATGAGCTTCCAGATTCCTGTATTAGGATCTACCTTTGACAGTGTCAGTGCTGTTCCTGCAGAGGTTTAAAGCCTCTGTTTTTCCAAATTCTTCTTATTATTTTTTATCATATTTTATAAAGTAAGTCCTTATTACATTTAAAAATGAGATCAATATTTTTGGTACTTGCTATTATTATAAATAATGCTTGGTTTAGTTCTTATTAAAAATAAAAAATAAAAACTCACTCACTGATGAACACAAAAAATGAAGGGCATATTATATCTTACAATCTTAGTTTGTTTTACCCAGTTTTATAGATACAACATCCAGTTTCAGTCAGCTTTGTATTTAGTTCAAGTAACTAAAGTTTGTTTCAATTAACTCAAGTTTTCTCTATTTCAGTCCAGTCCAGTAATTCTGTTAAGGTTCATTTCATCTTATGTTAAGTTTGAGTCTAATCTGATCATTTTGAACCTGACTGGAAAACGTCTAAACATCTGTTAAAATCTTTTTGTTTTACCATAGAGAACTGACCTAATATTATTATGGTAATGTTGAGGACTCTAATTTTTACATAACATGAAACAGACATTTATTTCACAAAAACAGAAAGTCAAATACAGACATTTGGCCACATGAAAGTTTAAATAACCTGTTTGTAAAAGAATTGTGAAAAATTGAAGACGGATCTATGAACTTTCTTATGGTTATCAGTATTTTCAATAGAGGTAGAAACTTTGCCATCTTTATATGATTTTTCGAAAAAGATTCTGGAAACCTTATTAAGATATAAATTTGGCAAAGATCATCAGAACATCAGACCTTTATTAGCGCTTTTAAGGTCCCTCAAAGATGCATTACAATGAAATCAGTCATTCCCATTCACACACATTCACACACTACTTACTTATTTCTCTGTCAGAGTAATTTTTATTTGCAAACATTTGAGCATAATTTGACTTCTATTATTCTTAAAATGCACATTGTTTCCTCATAACCCCTTTTGTTTCCACAAGGTCTGTTTTGAACGCTTCAATTTTTTTTTTTTATTCACCAAGAATCAATAAGGTGGTCTTAGTGGGGTCCACCTTAAAGGTGTTGTCTGTTGGGTGTCATGTTATCATTGTCAGGTCAGTGAGGTTCATAAGTCAGTCAGAACCTTGGTCATTTGGTCTGTGCACATAATGTTTCATAGATCCAGCCTATGATTAGTCAGCAAAACTTCCACCTATAGGAGAAAAATTGATTGTTAATGAATGAGCTGCATTTCCTAGGAACACTGTCTTCCTCCTGGATGAGCATCACCTGTTGAAAAACTTTCATCATTGTTTGTTTCACATATTCAATCAGATCTTTATATTATACCAGTAGGTGAAGTTGTTAGTATCTCATGTAGACTGACATATACTGTTGCATTTGGAGAGGATCTCAGATTAAATAAACATAGTTAGAGCTTCAATCCAGGTTCATTTTGTGTCTGCAGACTTTAGCCAATTTTTCTTTTCTTTTTTTTTTTTTATACATAAAGAGCAAGATTCAAAACATTTTCAAAAGGCAGATTGTGGCAGAATGTAAACAAAACTGCTTATTGATTGACAAAATAACATTCAAGCACACAATCACCATATTAAAAGGCTCTACTTCTAGAGAATCACTAAACTTCTGAGGTCCGGTTTTGGCCCGCGGACCTTGAGTTTGACACATGCAGGGTAGAGTTACAATTTAGTTTTTTTTTCAGACCTTGCAGCAGAGACAGGCTTCTGCTGTTTGCAGAAGTTTTATCTTTGTTTTCAGGCAGCTGCATCTCTTTATCAAGGTTGTTTCACAGAGCTGAAATTTAACTTCTCTCAAAGAGGAAAAATCAAGAATGCTCACAATCTGAGCCAAATATGGAATTATTTCCCTGTAAAATGAATCTTTTGCATTTTATCATGATATTGTTGGTAGTATAACACCATAGAATGATTTTTAAAGCACCTGTTTCTCACTAATGCTTGCCTACAAAATCTTTTACTCTCAGATTACTTCTTTAACAACATTCTGTTCTCTCTTCTCTAGTCATTGTTCACTGGGTTGTCCAGTTGGACAGTTTCCATGTTGTCCACATTGTCACCTCCTCTTTTAACTTCCTTTACCACGTCCTCTAAAACCACCTCTTAGTCTTTATAATTTGGGGCTACCTTGGTATTCTAAACTGGGAAGGGTGGCAGTCCGCCCCCCTTTATTTGTTTTCAGTTAAGCTGAAAGTTTTTTTCTGTGCTTTTCTTAAGGCCTCAGTATTATGGCTATGTCAGTTAAAGGCTGCTCTTATTGTTGTTTTTTTAATTAAACTTTTTGTTTTAATCTGTTTATCAACTGTGAGCACTCAGGGACTGAAAAGTCCCCTTTGAAATTATAATCTGGTGAGGTTTTTTATTGTCTCTTGAATCTTTTGAATGCATAATCTCCAGTTTAAGATCCCCGTGTAGTTTTAGGATTTCAGTGATAATTAAGTTACCTGAAAATCCGTATTTTTATGCCATCGTGTACATATTTCTGTTAAATCAGAGATTTTTCTCTGTTCTTTCCCCATTGTTCTTTGTTATTTTTCTCTTTTTAGTTTTCATTATTTCTAATTTTAGATCCCCTTGTAATTTTAAGACATCCTTTGTATCTAATTTGCCCAAAAACCCATGTTTTTTATTTTTTATTCCATCTATGACAGATCATACCTGCTCCTTTTACATAGTTCTCCATAAACTTTACATCCCCTTCTAAGTCAATTAGTTTACTTTGTTTCTTCTCCATTATGTTTTATGTTAGTTTAATTATAGTATAAATGTCCCAGATAAAAGGTCACTGGCATGAGACTTATGGAGAGGACATTAACACGGCCTTCTACTGCGACTAATTCGCAGCGGTGTTAATTTTCTGGAATGAAATCCGACCTGAATCTCCAAAGTCACCAGTACGTAGTTTTAATCTGGGCAAAAGAAAACACAGGACTAGCAGAATCCTGCTGATTCTATTAAAATGCTTAGTCCTCCATACACACACAACACAGTCACACAGTTAGTTTCAGGTACCTTGTAATTTTTCTAAGTTAACTTGGTGTTATTTTATGAGCTCAATTTACTCTGTTCTTTTTACTTTTATAGCGCTTATTCTATTCCCTCGCAGGGGAATAACCCTTAGTCGTTTTATTTGGCCCCCTTCTTGGCGGGGCCCTACCTTAATTTGTCACTATTCCTTTCACGGTGGAATAAAACCATACCAATGCAGCGTCCTTACCGGCGACGCACTACCAACGACTTTTAAGTACTTTTCTTCTTTTATTTATATAGCGCTTACTCTATTCCCTCGCAGGGGAATAATCCTCAGTCGTTTTCTTTAATCCCCTTCACGGCGGGATTGTACCAAATTTGTCACTATTCCTTTCACGGTGGAATAAAACCATCCGAATGCAGCGTCCTTACCGGCGACGCACTACCAACGACTGTTAAGTACTTTTCCTATGAACTGTATTTTAAAACTGTCTCACCTCGGAGTTGACTTCTTGGTGACTCTCTGGACCCTGTGAGAGTCACCCCGCGCCGAGGAAGGCAATAGCCCACTGGCCAGGTGTGAATTCACACACACCGGGACTTTCAGCCACTCCGGCTAATGGAGGCTGTGCAGCGGTGCTTCGCTCGACGTCAGGCTTCCCCCACGGATCCCAGAGTCACTGTTAAAGCAAAGATAAATAAGGTTATTGAATTAATCCGGCTACGAAGGACCAATAAATGTTAGGTATTATTTAGTCAACTCAGAGGTAAGAACGATACAGTCATAGTTACTTGCAGCAAGGGTAGCCCACTTTGCAGTGAAACTACAAAGTTTTTGACACCCTATCTCTTTATTTATATGCACAGTTCAACAGACAGTTCAGACAGGGTGTATGTGTGTGAGACAGAAAGGAGGCTGGTTCACACAGAGATAACAATGATCTCACACACACAGGGAGGAAGGCATAGTGCAGGTGCCTTGCAACACAACGTTTTTACATGAGTGATAACAAGTTTTATCCTCTTAGACGTTATTTCCAGGTGAATTTGGACTTTACATCGAAAATTGATTATTTTGTGTCACAATTGTCTTTTATCAAGTTTTTAATCCTAAAATAATGTCAATTACTGCCCAATTCCATTATTGTTAAGATATTTTCTTACCATTTCTGCATTTGTGGTAAACACGTGTCACAGGCACTTTAATGTCCTTATTCACTTAAACAAAAAAGGGAGCTGTACGCACTATTGCAACCCTCATTGTAGCACCTAGAAAAATGTTAACATGCACACTATTGTCCTGTTGATGCCATAGGTACCAGGACCAAAAAACCCATCAGTTACTATTGGATGGGAGTAGTACTACATTACATTGTATTCCTGCTTAAATGTTTTGTAAATGCAATGCCTAATTTTGGTGTTTTCTTTTTTTGTTGTTTTTTTTTTTTACCACTGATAAAGGGCTTTTGTTAATCAGAAAAGAAGAAATAGCAGAGGCTGTGAGGTGGAACTTCAACTCCCACATCCAGGAGAGCTTCAAACACGTTGCAAGGGAGGTGGGGAACATTGAATCTGAGTGGACCATGTTCCGCACTTCCATTGCCGAGGCAGCTTACCGGAGCTGAGGTCGCAAGGTTGTTGGTGCCTGTCGTGGCAGCAATCCTCAAACCTGCTGGTGGACTCCGGCAGTGAGGGATGCTGTCAGGCTGAAGAAGGAGTCCTCTCGGGTCTTTTTGGCTTGTGGGACTTTGGAGGCAGCTGATGGGTACCGGCAGTCCAAGCGGCATGCGGCTCCGGTGGTTGCTTCCACATGGCTTTGAGGTGATTCTGGTCTGCCATACAGCGTCTCAGGGTGGAACAGGTACGCCACCAGCACTGTTTACAGTGGGGAGGGTGTGCAGCCGACCTCAACTCAGGACGTTGTGGGTTGGTGGGCAGAATACTTTGAAGACCTCCTCAATCCCACCTGCACGATTCCACTGAGGAAGCAGAGCCTGGGAACCTTGGGGCGGGCTCTCCAGTCTCTGGTGCTGAGGTCACCAAGGTGATAAAAAAGCTCGTCAGTGGTAAGGCCCTCGGGGTGGATAAGATTCGTCCAGAGTACCTTAAGGCTTTGCAATGTTGTAGAGTTGTGCTGGTTAACGTGACTCTGCAGCATCACGTGGACATTGGGGGCAGTTCCACTGGATTGGCAGACTGGGGTTGGTGGTCCTATTCAAAAAGGGGGGCCCTAGAGTGTGTTCCAACTATAGGGGAGTCACACTCTTAAGCCTCCCTGGTAAGGTATTTTTGGGGGTTCTGGAGAAGAGGGTCCCCTCGGATAGTCGTACCTCGGATCCAGGAAGAGGAGTGTGGTTTTTGTCCAGGCCGTGAAACACTGGACCAGCTCCACACCCTCAGCAGGGTCCTGGAGGGTTCATGGAAGTTCGCCCAACCAGTCTACGTGTGCTTTGTGGACTTGACGTTCGACCGTGTCCCTTGGGGAGTCTTGTGGGGGTTACTCCGGGAGTATGGGGTACCAGGCCCCTTGATACTGGCTGTTAGGTCCCTGACTTGGGCAGACTTGTTTCTGGTGAGGGTTGGACTCCGCCAAGGTCCTGCCTCAAGTGGATGAGTTAAAACATCTTGGGGTCTTGTTCACAAATGAGGGAAAACTGGAGTGGGAGATCGATAGACATTGGTGCTGCGTCAGCAGTGATGTGGGCGTTGTACCGGTCTGTCGTGATGAAGAGAGAGCTGAGTCAAAAGCGAAGCTCTCAATTTACCGGTCGATCTACGTTCCTACCCAAATCTATGGTCATGAGCTTTGGGTCATGACCAAAAGAACGAGATCACGGATACAAGCTGCCGAAATGAGTTTCCTCCGCAGGGTGTCTGAGCTCTCTCTTAGAGATGGGGTGAGAAGCTTGGTCATCCGGGAGGGATTCAGAGTAGAGCCGCTGCTTCTCCACGTTGAGAGGAGTCAGTTGAGGTGGCTCGGAACACCTTGGGATTCTCCTGGACGAGCTGGCCCAAGTGGCTGGGGAGAGGGAAGTCTGGGTGTCTCTGCTGAGGCTGCTGTTCCCCGCGACCCGACCCCGGATAAGCGGAAGACAATGGATGGATGGATGGATGGATGGATGGTATTTTAATGTTCATTGTTTGTTTTGTAGTGTTCATATTTTTCGTTTTAGTTTGCTATAAGATTTATTATGTTTCTAAATTGTATTTTATTTATAAATAAATATCTTTTTTGTGATTCCTTTCCATTAGTGCTTGCTAATTTACATGATTGTTTCAAAAGATCCTCATTCCCTCATTGCTTGATTGTCTCTCTTGTTTAATTCTTCATCCTCTTAGTTAATATTATTATTATTGCTGGTTTTGTTTATCTGTTTAACTAGTTTGATCATTTTAACATGTTTGTCTCTGCAAAGCAATTTGTATTAAACTTACCATAAACCTGGTATGAAAAGTGCTCAATGGGTTTGATTGATTAAACATCCAAGTGCCTAAATATTGTATGTATAAAAAACATACAGGCTGTTGTGGGATATATACAGTCTGGATACAAGCGTGTTTTGTATTATTAAGAAGAATGTACAAAATACAAAAAACTAATGCTCCTCCAAGAGAAAACAATCATGATTTTTGCTGTCATTCTCTTTCAGACACCAAGTACACTCAGTATGCTTCAACACCGTCACAAACATTAGTAAACATGTACTGTAACTTAGTTATTTTCAAACAGAGAGACTACTAATAAGATATTTTCCAACTAAGTTGTCATTCACATTAAATGAAGTATCAAAACAGTTTTTGTGATGTTTCATCTGCACACATAACCCTTAGGGAGGGATTCTGTGAAAGAAACTGTCTGATTGCTTTAATTGACCCAAATCATTATGGTCACAGTGTCAGTTTGATGTGATGTCCACCAGTCGCACCACTTTAACCCCCATTTGTCACAATCCAGAGGTGCTTGGGTTTCTATTTTCTCTTATGTGTGTATTTTGACCTTTTCCTTGCTGTTTATTAGGTTCTTGAAGTCTTGCCTTCTTCACTTCATTTGCCTCTGTCCTTTAATGTTATGTGTTTTCCTTATTCATGCTTTTGTGTTTTATTCTAGTGTTCTATTACATGTAGTTTTTCCTGTTAAATTACTGTTAAATACTTCCCTGGGTTTCCTTTGTTCAGCTCTGTATCAGTGTTAATTGGTCTCTCTACCTCAGCTTCCCTGCCTTCCTTCTGCCACAGCTGCTACTAATCTTCTCTGGTTCTGGTTTGCTTTCTCCATCCCTGACTCTGTATTTAAGCTCTCTGGTTCTTGTTGTTCTCCACTGGATCTTTCCAACACTATGCCCGATTTTTCCTCACAGTTCAGTCCAGTTCTCCATCCATACTAAATGCTTTATTTTTCTCATGACTGCTTGTAAGTTTTTGTATTTTTATTATCAAATCATTTAAACTCATCAAGCTCTTTCCATGGACTAGTCTGGATTTTGGTCCAGCACCTGGACAAATGAATATGCGAACACATGAATTGTAAAGGTTTACAATTCATGACACCATTGTTTAGTTCTTTCATCACAAAACCCATGGGGCATCGAGCACAAGGAATCGTTTTTTTTTTGTCAGTTTTAGGTCTGATTTTAATTATATTTTTGATATACAGTGCCTTGCAAAAAAACACCCCGAAAGTTTCCACAATCTGTCATGTTACAACTACAAATGTCATTGCATTTTATTGGGATTTTATGAGATGTGCAACACAAGTAGTGCATAATTGTGAAGTGGAAGGTAAATAATGCATGGCTTGCAAAATGTTTTACAAATAAACATTTTAAAACTGCAAAACAGGGGTATGTCTCTACCACGTTTGCACATCAAGAGGCTGACATTTATGCTCATCATCTTTTCAGCATAGCTCAATCTAAGTCAAAATGGATGAAAAGTGATTGCAAACATCAATTAACAAGTCTTGCCACAGAAATGTAATTAAATTTAGGTCTGGACTTTGACTAGGCCATTCTAACATATGAATACACTTTGTGCTAAACTATTGCATTGTAGCTCTGGCTGTATGTTTAGGATCGTAATCCTCCTGATGGATTAACTTTTATTCCTTGGTGTTATTTGGTCTTTATAAAAATGTCCTGATATCATGAGAAAGAAGGAGTCACATACAGTATCCCACAATAATGAGTAGACCCCTCACATTTTTGTAAATATTTTGTTGTATCTTTTCACATTTCTGTTTTAGATTCCATCACAGTTGAAGAGTACCTATGAAAAAAAGGAAATACTTCTACATACCTTGCAAGTTGGAAAACCTGCATAATCGGCAGTGTATCAAATACTTGTTCTCCCCACTGTATCCAAATACTGTAGGCAAACAATTCAATTCAATTCAGTTTATTTATATAGCGCCAATTCACAACACATGTTGTCTCAAGGCACTTCACAACAGTCAGGTACATACATTCCAATTAATCCTAATCATTGAACAGTGCAGTTAGAGTTAGTTATTTATTCAAATTGGATAAAAAGTTTTTCTGTCTAAGGAAACCCAGCAGATTGCATCCAGTCAGTGACTTGTAGCATTCCCTCCTCCCAGATGAGCATGTAGAGACAGTGGACAGTCACTGGCGTTGACTTTGCAGCAATCCCTCATACTGAGCATGCATGTAGTGACAGTGGAGTAGAAAAACTCCCTTTTAACAGGAAGAAACCTCCAGCAGAACCAGGCTCAGTGTGAGCGGCCATCTGCCACGACCGACTGGAGGTTTGAGAGAACAGAGCAGAGACACAAAGAAAACAAAGAAGCACTGATCCAGGAGTCCTTTCTATGGGAAGGAAAAGTAAATGTTAATGGATGTAGCTCCTCGTTTCACCTAGAAAGAAAGAATAGATAAACCTGCCCCCATCACCCTCTGTGACTCCACAATTGACACTGTGGAATCTTTCCGCTTCCTGGGAACCATCATCTCCCAGGATCTCAAGTGGGAGCCAAACATCAGCTCCCTCATCAAGAAAGCCCAGCAGAGGATGTTCTTCCTGCGGCAGCTGAAGAAATTCAACCTGCCAAAGACTATGATGGTGCACTTCTACACAGCCATCATTGAGTCCATCCTCACCTCCTCCATCACCATCTGGTACGCCGCTGCTACAGCCAAGGATAAGGGCAGGCTGCAGCATGTCATTCGGTCTGCTGAGAAGGTGATTGGCTGCAGTCTACTGTCGCTCCAGGAACTGTACACCTCCAGGACCCTGAAGCGGGCAGGGAAGATTCTGGCTGATCCCTCCCACCCTGGTCACAGACTCTCTGGCAGGAGGCTGCGGTCCATCCGGACCAAAACCTCACGCCACAAGAACAGTTTTTTCCCATCTGCCACCAGCCTTGTTAACAAAGCCCGGAAACCACACTGACACTCCCACTCCCCCCCCCCCTTTTTTTTTTTGCTGACAGGACACTTGTAACCTGTAACTCTATGCGTTACATTAACGTTCAGCATGGACTCCTGCTTTACTTGCACTGCCATACTTGCACACTGATCATCTGCACTGTTGTATTGCTTTTGCATCTTATACTGCTCTATATTTACTCTCACTCACTTAAAACTGTGCACATATATTTATATTATATTGTAGATATGTTTATACTGTTTAATTTGTATTGTATTGCACTGACTACGCCAAAACAAATTCCTTGTATGTCCAAAAACGTACTTGGCAAAAAAGCTTTTCTGATTCTGATTCTGATTCTGATAAACTCTAAGCCAGTTTTCAAGGTTGGAGTCTGAAAAAGAGCAAATAGTTAGTCACAGTAAAAGCTCAGTCAATTGCCATGTCTAGGAGAGAGAAAGGGTTAAGCAGCTAAAGACAGGGCCATGTGGATCATCGGTAGAGGGTGAGCATTAAGTTGTTGGCAGCAGAAGCTTGGAGGATGCCCCTCTCCAGAAAGGTGTCACAGGTAGACACAGAGTCAGGCCAGGTGTAGCTTCTAGGAAGAGAAGAGACAGAACATAAACTTAAAACCTAAAATAACAGCAAATAATGCAAAATTGGAGAGTAGTGTGAGAATGTAGCGAAGAGTGGGCATCATGTCCTCCAGCAGCCTACGCCTATAGGAGTATAACTACAGAGATAGCTCAGGATAAACTAAGCCACTCTAATTATAAGCTGTATCAAAAAGGAAAATTTTAAGCCTAACCTTAAAAGTAGACAGTTTGTCCATCTAGAGTCCACTGATGGCCATTGTTACACTAAAAACCACAACGATTGGGATACCTCTCTCTGTCAGATTGATAATAACCATTAGAAAAGAGAGGGGGTCATACAGGTAGCAGAAATGGAGGGTGTGTTTGCACCTCAACCATAACTGAGCCGGTTTAGGCTAAACCTGATTACCCCATACTCCATCCAACAGGGAAGGAAGAAGACGGAGGTAAAAATAAGGAAGATAGAGTGGCTTAGGTTATCCTGAACTAACTATAAGCTTTAACAGAAAGGAAAGTTTTAAGCCTAGCCTTAAAAGTAGACAGGGTGTCTGCCTCATGGACTAAAACTGGGAGCTGGTTCCACAAGAGAGGAGCCTGATAACTAAAGGATCTGCCTCCCATTCTGGGAACCATCAGTAAACCTTCAGTATGAGAACGAAGTGCTCTGTTAGGAACGTATGGAACAATCAGATCTCTGATGTATGATGGAGCTAAATCATTAAGGGCTTTATATGTGAAGAGGAGAATGTTAAATTCTATTCTGGATATAATAGGGAGCCAATGAAGGGAAGCTAAAGTAGGGAAAATATGATCTCTCTTTAATTTTCATCAGAACTCTTGCTGCAGCATTCTGAATCAGCTGAATACTTTTAACTGCATTTTGTGGACATCCTGATAGTAACGAATTACAATAGTCCAGCCTTGAAGTAACAAATGCATGGACTAGTTTTTCAGCGTCACTCCTGGACAGGATATTTCTAATTTTGGCAATGTTCCGGAGATGAAAGAAGGAAATCCTAGAAACCTGTTTAATATGGCATTTAAATGACATGTCCTGGTCATAAATAACACCAACGTTTTTTACTTTATTATTGGAGGTCAATTTAATGCCATCCAGGTTAAATGATTGACTAAGCAGTTTCTTTTTTAAAGACTCCGGTCCAAATATGACAACTTCTGTCTTGTCTGAATTTAGAAGCAGAAAATTTAAAGTCATCCAAGTTTTTTATATCTTCAAGACATGCTTGTAGAGATCTAACAGGACAAGTACAGACACAAGTCCATTATCTAAGATTGGATATAGGTCTAATTTATTAAGTCATCTTGATCAAGTGAAGGTTTCTTAAGCAAAGGTTTAAGTACAGCTACCTTAAAAGCTTGTGGCACATATCCATTTACTAAGGATAAATTAATCATATCTAAAATGGGACTGGTAATCAGAGGAAACACTTCCTCAAATAATTTGGTTGGGATTGGGTCTAATATACAAGTTGAAGGTTTAGATGAAGCTAATATTTCTGATAACTCAGGAAGCTCCACAGGATCAAAGCACTCCAAACACAGATCAGGTTCTACAGTTACTTCCAATGTTGTCTCACTTGCTGAGGATGAAGTAATCATCTTCGGGAGTATGTCAAAGATTTTCTTTTTAATAGAATCAATTTTATTTAGGAAGAATCCCATAAAGTCATGACTGCTGAGAGCAAAGAGTCAACAGAGCTATGACTCTGTCTAAGTTTAGCAGCTGTACTAAAGAGAAATCTGGGCTTATTCTTGTTCTCTTCTAGGGCACCCTACTACACACAGGCTGTAGAAGGGTGCCCTAATATTTTTTTGTGACTACAGTACAGACCAAAGGTTTGGACACACCTTCTCATTCAAAGAGTTTTCTTTATTTTCACAACTATGAATATTGTAGCTTCACACCGAAGGCATCAAAACTATGAATTAACACAAGTGGAATTACAGGTCCTTCTCAAAATATTAGCATATTGTGATAAAGTTCATTATTTTCCATAATGTCATGATGAAAATTTAACATTCATATATTTTAGATTCATTGCACACTAACTGAAATATTTCAGGTCTTTTATTGTCTTAATACGGATGATTTTGGCATACAGCTCATGAAAACCCAAAATTCCTATCTCACAAAATTAGCATATCATTAAAAGGGTCTCTAAACGAGCTATGAACCTAATCATCTGAATCAACGAGTTAACTCTAAACACCTGCAAAAGATTCCTGAGGCCTTTAAAACTCCCAGCCTGGTTCATCACTCAAAACCCCAATCATGGGTAAGACTGCCGACCTGACTGCTGTCCAGAAGGCCACTATTGACACCCTCAAGCAAGAGGGTAAGACACAGAAATAAATTTCTGAACGAATAGGCTGTTCCCAGAGTGCTGTATCAAGGCACCTCAGTGGGAAGTCTGTGGGAAGGAAAAGTGTGGCAGAAAACGCTGCACAACGATAAGAGGTGACCGGACCCTGAGGAAGATTGTGGAGAAGGGCCGATTCCAGACCTTGGGGGACCTGCGGAAGCAGTGGACTGAGTCTGGAGTAGAAACATCCAGAGCCACCGTGCACAGGCGTGTGCAGGAAATGGGCTACAGGTGCCGCATTCCCCAGACCTGGGCTACAGAGAAGCAGCACTGGACTGTTGCTCAGTGGTCCAAAGTATTTTTTTCTAATGAAAGCAAATTCTGCATGTCATTCGGAAATCAAGGTGCCAGAGTCTGGAGGAAGACTGGGGAGAAGGAAATGCCAAAATGCCAGAAGTCCAGTGCCAAGTACCCACAGTCAGTGATGGTCTGGGGTGCCGTGTCAGCTGCTGGTGTTGGTCCACTGTGTTTTATCAAGGGCAGGGTTAATGCAGCTAGCTATCAGGAGATTTTGGAGCAGTACATGCTTCCATCTGCTGAAAAGCTTTATGGAGATGAAGATTTCATTTTTCAGCACGACCTGGCACCTGCTCACAGTGCCAAAACCACTGGTAAATGGTTTACTGACCATGGTATTACTGTGCTCAATTGGCCTGCCAACTCTACTGACCTGAACCCCATAGAGAATCTGTGGGATATTGTGAAGAGAACGTTGAGAGACTCAAGACCCAACACTCTGGATGAGCTAAAGGCCGCTATCGAAGCATCCTGGGCCTCCATAAGACCTCAGCAGTGCCACAGGCTGATTGCCTCCATGCCACGCCGCATTGAAGCAGTCATTTCTGCAAAAGGATTCCCGACCAAGTATTGAGTGCATAACTGTACATGATTATTTGAAGGTTGACGTTTTTTGTATTAAAAACACGTTTCTTTTATTGGTCGGATGAAATATGCTAATTTTGTGAGATAGGAATTTTGGGTTTTCATGAGCTGTATGCCAAAATCATCCGTATTAAGACAATAAAAGACCTGAAATATTTCAGTTAGTGTGCAATGAATCTTAAATATATGAATGTTACATTTTCATCATGACATAATGGAAAATAATGAACTTTATCACAATATGCTAATATTTTGAGAAGGACCTGTATATACTGAACAAAAAAGTGTGAAACATCTGAAAATATGTCTTATATTCTAGGTCCTTCAAAGTAGCCACCTTTTGCTTTGATTACTGCTCCGCACACTCTCGGCATTCTGTTGATGAACTTCAAGAGGTAGTCACCTGAAATGGTTTTCCAACAGTCTTGAAGGAGTTCCCAGAGATGCTTAGCACTTGTTGGCCCTTTTGCCTTCACTCTGCAGTCCAGCTCACCCCAAACCATCTCGATTTGGTTCAGGTCCGGTGACTGTGGAGGCCAGGTCATCTGGCGCAGCACCCCATCACTCTCCTTCTTGGTCAAATAGTCCTTACACAGCCTGGAGGTGTGTTTGGGGCCATTGTCCTGTTGAAAAATAAATGATGGTCCAACTAAATGCAAACCGGATGGAATAGCATGCCACTACAAGATGCTGTGGTAGCCATGCTGGTTCAGTATGCCTTCAATTTTGAATAAATCCCCAACAGTGTCACCAGCAAAGCACCCCCACACCATCACACCTCCTCCTCCATGCTTCGGTGGGAACGAGGCATGTAGAGTCCATCCGTTCACCTCTTCTGCACCGTACAAAGACACAGTGGTTGGAACCAAAGATCTCAAACTTGGACTCATCAGACCAAAGCACAGATTTCCACTGGTCTAATGTTCATTCCTTGTGTTCTTTAGCCCAAACAAGTATCTTCTGCTTGTTGCCTGTCCTCCGCAGTGGTTTCCTAGCAGCTATTTTACCATGAAGGCCTGATTCACACAGTCTCCTCTTAACAGTTGTTCTAGAGATGTGTCTGCTGCTAGAACTCTGTGTGGCATTGACCTGTTCTCAAATCTGAGCTGCTGTTAACCTGCGATTTCTGAGGCTGGTGACTCGGAAGAACTTATCGTCCACAGCAGAGGTGACTCTTGGTCTTCCTTTCCTGGGGCGGTCCTCATGTGAGCCAGTTTCTTTGTAGCGCTTCATGGTTTTTGCGACTACACTTGGGGACACTTTCAAAGTTTTCCCAATTGTTCGTACTGACTGACCATTTCTCAAAGTAATGATGGCCACTCGTTTTTCTTTACTTAGCTGCTTTTTTCTTGTCATAATAAAAATTCTGACAGTCTATTCAGTAGGACTATCAGCTGTGTACTGTATCCACTTCCTGCACAACACAACTGATGGTCCCAAACCCATTTATAAGGCTTGAAATCCCACTTATTAAACCTGACAGGGCACACCTGTGAAGTGAAAACCATTTCAGGTGACTACTTCTTGAAGCTCATCAACAGAATGCCAAGAGTGTGCAGAGCAGTAATCAAAGCAAAAGGTGGCTACTTTGAAGAACCTAGAATATAAGACATATTTTCAGATGTTTCACACTTTTTTGTTCAGTATATAATTCCATTTGTGTTAATTCATAGTTTTGATGCCTTCGGTGTGAAGCTACAATATTCATTGTCATGAAAATAAAGACAACTCTTTGAATGAGAAGGTGTGTCCAAACTTTTGGTCTGTACTGTATATGTTACTAAACAATGCCTGAATCTCTTAAAAGGCAAGGGAATCACTTTGATCCTTGATTCAATCAGCATAGTGAAGGCAGATTTCAAATCTCATATCCACTCATTAATGAATGACTTAATTCTTCCACCTGACTGCTCTCCTTGTCTTAACAGAATGAGCTTTGCTTCAACTAATTCACTGCTTCTGATCTTGTGAAATGGGAGAATATAATTAGTGAACTTCCAAATGAGATTGATTAACAGGTCTAAACCAAGAGACTTCCCTACAGATTAAAAAGAGAGACACATATAATCTCTACTTGCATTCAGGGAACAAAAACTGTCCCTCTTTAATTAAACATAGCTATTGGGGACGGGGAGGATACAACCGATTGAACTAGATTCCTTCAGGTGCTGATTTGATGGACATTTGTTTCTACTTTGATAGCATTACACCGAAGGCTGCAGCTCAGTTTCCCCAGGTTCTCCATCAGCTCATTCCCCGTCCATCCAAAGACAAAATATGATGTTAAGATTTTTTAAAACCTAGTTGGTTTTAATTTTCCATCAAAAGGACATTTAACATAGCTGCTAATTACATTTTTTCCATGACAACAACTTTAATCCTGCAGGCTGGCTGTGGTGCCTTGTGTTTTTCTGCAAAAACGAGTGTGCAAGTGAAGCCACAGCAGCTTCCTCTGTATTGACCAAAGCTTATGTTTGCCGTGAGTGTGCTAATGCAGTACCTGCTGTTTTCAACGGTTCTTGAGAGATATGCTGAAACCACGTCAATATTTATGAGTATTGCTGCTGTGGGCTCTTCCCTAATAGCATACGGCTGCTGAGGTGTCCATGCAGAGTGGTGAAAGCAGGACGCCTGAGGCTGGGAGAGCTGACGGAGGTGGGCAAGGGGCAGAGAGACATATTGAAGGTGTAGTTTTGAGAGTGTGTGTGAAAGAGAAGGGGTTCCTTCAGTACATATTGATCTGGCTTTTTAATGGTGATGGTTCAAGCTTGGCCCCAGGATTAAAGATCTATTCATTTTAAAGTGCAGAAGAGATTATCTGGGCTTAAATGTGTGTGTGTGTGTTCCTGTGAAGAAAACTGTGTTTCAGCACTATACCATGCATACATTCATTATATAATTCATTTAGTAAAGTGTACTGAATGAATTGTTTGTGTACAGTGCAATGCAAAAGTATTAATACCTGTAGTCAGATTACAATCACAAACTGCAACGCTCTTTATGAGAATTTTATGTGATAGACCAAATCCAAGTAGTGCCTTATTTTGACACAGAAGCAAAATAATATAAAATTTACTTACTACTAGTAAATATCAGACTAGTAAGCTTTTGCATTTTATTCTCAGAGCCCTATATTATTCCTGTTCAAATAATTGTCTTCAGAAGTCATAGTAACCCTGTGGGACCTGCAGAGATCACACAAACCAGCTGAACGGAATCTGTCTAAAAGACTAAAGGGTTAGGTGTGCACTACACAAATTTGGATGTTATGGAAGAAAATTGCAAGTTTGCCAAAAGCCATGTAAGAGATAGACTAAACATGTGGCAGAAGGAGCTCTGGCCAGATGAGTCAAATATGGAACTTTTTGCTTAGGGTCAAACTAACACTGCATCTTACATCATGTGACACGTGGTTCTGGCAGCATCATGCTGTGGGTATTCTTTTCTTCAATAGTTATGTTGTATCAAAGTTTATGAGAAAATGTAGGACAATCCTGATAGAAAACTTTTCAGAGGCTGAAAGGACTTGAAACAGTGCGAAACTGATCTTGCTTAAATTATTTTGCTTTCTGGTCCTTGCCAGCATTCTTGCAGCTGAGTTCTCAAGTAGCTGTAATGGAGCTAAAGTTATTTTAGGAAGCTTGCAAAACAGAGCATTGCAGTAATCTGTTCTACAAGTTTTAAAGTCGTGAACTAAAGTTTCTGCATTGGACTGGGAGAGAAACGGCTGCACTCAATATTCTCCAGATGATGAAATTACTTTTTGTAGTATTTTTAATATGTTTTTTGAAGCTTAAGTCTGAACTGAAGAATCTATTGCCAGTGTTTGAAGTTGGGCTTTCAGTTCTGTCTAAAACTCTCTGCCAATAACTAAAACTTAATCCTGACTAATCTGAAGGAAAGTCTCTGCTTTCCATGACCTAATGTCTAAAATAGAATTAAAATGCATCAACGGGTCTAAGCTCAATGTCACTTAAATGACTTAAGCTACAAAACCAAGGTTAGCTAGTTTACAAAATCCTTCATCTATTTGTGACATCAGAGAAGAAAGACTGCCCAGTGTTTTAAAATGTCTACGATAATCACCAGCGCGAGAGTGTAATGACCCAATTTAATACTCAGCATTGGTCTGATAACTTAAGGTTCAGATAAAAATTACGTCTTCTTAACATGTCATTTTTCATACATGCTCTGTCTAGTTATAGTTGATACAAAGCTCATAAAAAGACACCAGAAGAGTGTGTTTGAAATGTTTACTCTTCCAGCTGTGATCCATCATTACAAACTGATTCTCGCTGCTCTGTGATTGCACCCTTTGTGTTGTTTCAGATGCATATAGAACCTAATTATCACAGCTTTTGTCTCTTGATGTGCTTTTAGACGCCTTCTGACTGCTAATTTTCCCCGTATTGCTCATTCATTAAATAGTCAACTCTCTCGTTATGAGGGTTGATACTCAGTTCTAATTAAAGATGGATCTTGTTGTATTGCCAGACATTGATTGTTGTAACTTGGGGTTCAATTGGACCTACAGGTATTATCCAAAGCTGAATGGTAGAGTAATGTTAACAGCATGTTTGTTCCTTAAGTGTATCCACCCAGCCAAAGAACCCTTCATAAAACTCATGTTTGGTTTACAGTAGTGGTGCTGATCAAAACACGTGCTGTTCAGTAATTTACTTTTCTTTTGTTCCTTCACCAGTGGTGACAGCAGTGTGCTTTAAATTATGTTTTCTATTTAATTGTATCTCAAACATTCTGCAAAAAGATGTGTCAGTAATTATTGCCTGTCTTTGACAAAAGTCTCTGAAACGCATAGTTTCAAGATTTCACTATAATTGCTTTAGTTTATTTAGTTTTTCTAATGAATTTTATTCAAGTTGATAAGAAGTTAGGTGTTTTATTCTGATTATTTATGATTGTTTTTTTCACTGAAACTCAACAATTAGGGCAAACAGTAAAACAAAATGTAGTAAGTTAACGGATACTCAAAGTACAAGTTGTAAAGATTGCGAAACAATGTTTTTACTATGTGCTTAGTTGACAAAAAGAATGGGTGCTTAGAAGATCATATTTAAGAACTCAAGAGACAAAGCATAGATGGAGGAGTGGAAAAACCCCCCGGAAGAAATAGGGAAGAAAAAAAAGGATGGATTAAAGGAAGAGAGACAGAAAGAAAGACAGACATTATCAGGCGCTTGACATTGAGATCTTGTAAGTCCACACATGTTCACCAGATGGTAGACCATGTCTGATTACACTGAAATACACAGTTTGAATCAGTGAGCCAGAGTTAAACATTTTACTGTTAAATATTGTCTCTCCTACTATGTTTTTAACCATGTTGTTGAAAAGAAACATGAAAATTTTATGAAACTCGTAATTTTTCAGAAGAATGAAAAGAATGATTAATTTTGCCATACAAAAAGCCATGAGACTTTAGATTGAGATGATAACACTACATCCTGAAGTCAAGTGATTCATTCCTGCCTTATCTCAGTGTGGCAGACATCACATCACCTTTAGCTGTGGGAAAACTTCTTTGATCTTTTATTTGGTTCACTAAGATTTTTTTTTCTTAATGTTGAAAACACATCTTTGAAAGTTTTTTGCTGTAAACTTTAGATTACATGGATTAAACATGTCATGGCGACATTAAAAATACATTCCTTTTGACAGTTAACAATAAAGTAATAAAGGTTTTTTAGGGTGTATTCACACCAGCCGCTATTAGTCCGCCTTAAACAGACCAAAGTTTCTTTTGAGCAGGTGTGAATAAGCGATACCTGGTCCGGACCAAACAACTGGACTGAGACCCACGTTATAACTGAGACCCACGTTATGGCTAAAAGTCCTTTGGTCCGCTTGTTTGGTCTGGACCAAAAGCGAAGAAGAAAATAAAGTTCGCTGTTTGCAAGTGCACTATAACTTGTTAACAAAGCCAAGCATGTGATGACCGTTGCTCCCATTGGACAGAAATGACAAAAGGTAGGACAGAGCACACACTGGAATATGGAGGAAAACAACTGTGGAAGTGTTGCATGCAGCACCTCTGTTCTGTATATTTGTGTTGTTATTATAGCTGCAATAATATTGTGATGGTCAAGAGCAGCTCATTCAACACAGATGTTGCAACGTTTTATTTTTAATTTAGGATCCCAGTGGGAGAATGCGTGCTGCAAGCTGAAGAAGACGCCGTGCTCTGCACTGAGCTAAAACACGAAGGCAATAGCGTTGCTCAGAAACAGAGTGCGGTTCAGGTAAGATTTCAGCATATCGTTCACTCCTATGGTGTCTTGTTAAGTCCAATTAGGCATGTGTTTTCTATAGTTGGGTCGGATCGAGGTTGATTTGTATTTACACCAGAAGCAAACTGCACTAGTGTTTGTTTGGATGCAGACTGAGACCATCAAAAATTGTGTCTCAGCCCAGTTGATCGGTCCAGACCAGGGTTTGCTTGAGTGTATTCACACTTGCACAAAAGGTCCGGACCGAGGGTGGAAATGAACTCTAGTCCGTTTAAAGCAGACCAAAAGTGGCAGGTGTGAATACACTTTGAGGCGGTCTTGGTCCGCTTAGAAAAGGACTCTGGTGCAGTTCGCTTACGGCCTCAATCCAACCCAACCTAAGAAAACATATATCTCTTTGGTCTTAACAAGCCGCCGTGGTTGGAAGCAAACTTGAAGGTTGTACTCAATATTTCATACATGATCAGCCGTCTATTGTTTAGCAACACCGCTACCAGCATGTTGTGGATCAGGGCACGCAGAGCAGGTCATCTCCTTTGGTTTGCAGCATGCATACTCCAACGCTGTTCCAAAATTATGAAAGAGAACGAACAAAACCTGTGTGGAATAAGCTGTTTTGACACTCTTGATTTTGGTGCTGTAATAACTGCACAAATATTCAGAACAAAATGCAACAAAGCATTACTTCCACGATAGTTTTCTTACATTTCTCAGTCAGTGCTTTGTCCAACCCCTGTCATTTCTGTCCAATGGGAGCAATAATTGTCACGTGTGGTTTTGTCTACAAGTTATAGTTCACTTGCAAAATGTACAATCTGAAAGCGAACCGCACCAAACTAAGAAAATAAAGTCCGCTTTTGGTCCAGACCAAACAAGCAGGACAAGTACACCTTTCTGTGCTGCAAGAGCCATATAAAAGTGCAATACAGCGACATAACAAGTCCATATGGCATGCACACTGAGGAGAGAAGGATGCAGAAAGGAGACTAACCACAACATCTCAAAGAAACACTTTGAGACGCTCTGCCATCTCTCTTTCTAGTCATTGTGCCTGTGAGTGTAGCTGAAGTAAAAGCACAGTCCCCATAAACTATATGCATGTTTTTTTTTTTTTTTGTCAGATGATGCAGTGTTTAGATACTGGTAGAATTTTATTAAAGCTGTGATGACATATCAAGCCCTGAGGGCTTTAAAAGTGGACATATTTAAATTCTGAGGCTGATGGGACACTTTGTTGGCTTCTGATAACAGAGACAGGAAAATATGTAAATGAAAGAGCCTTAAATGAGAATTTGGCTGTATAAAATGTGGTTTGTGTAAGTGCAGAAAACAGGAGAGAAGATCCTAGGACCATTTAGTAAGACACTGTCACAGAGCAGATTACAGCAATTTGATGAGACACCATTACATATGATGACATCTATCAATTGTTAATTAGTATAGAAGACTATATCTCCTTAATAATAAATAATACAGGCACATCTCAATAAATCAAAAAGTTCATATATTTCAATGATTCAATTCAGAAAGAGAAACTCATCATAGATCCATCACACATTTTTTTTAAGTGTTACATATACTTAATAAAAAGTATGTTCATGTCTGCACACAGTACTTAGTGAGAGCAAATTTTGCATGAATTACTTCACCAATGCAACGTGACACTACTGATGTGTAATGGAAGCTCAGATTGTTTTGATTGCGGCCTTCAGCTCTGGCTGCTACCTGTCTGCATTGTTGGTTCCGGTGTCTCAGTTTCTGGTGTCTCAGTTTCCTCTTGTTAATACTCCATAGATTCTCTACGGGGTTCAGGTCAGGCCAGTCTGCTGGCAAGATCAAACCAAGTGATACCATGGTCATTAAAGTAGATGTGGCCAGGTGCCATGTTCTGCTTGAAAATGAAATCAGTATCTCCATAAAGCTTGTCAGCAGAGGATGAGGTTTTATGGGTTATTACTGGTATAATAGTAGTTAGTATAACTGTTAGTATTAATATTTGACAATGTTTTCTAACTGTTCATCGTCTCAGACACGTCACTGCACATATGCGCAGAATGCAGTGAAAGTAAAGTGGGGTTATTTTAATCAGTCTGATTAAATAGATGATTTTACGACAAGTTATATTTTACCAAATATTATGAGTTTAACTTGCAAAAAAAACCCCACTTCAAACTTGACTTAGACTTTTGCTCATGAAAAGTCTGTATCTCATGTAATCAGGAGTGGAACTTAACTGTTATGTACAGCTACAGACAGCAGCTCTGTAAGGGATGGCCATTATACGTGAAAGGTGCGTTTGATTTATTAGCCAGGGAAGTTTGTGAAACAAGGGCCATTGGAGGCTCATGTTAGCCGTAGCCTCATATTAATGAACACATTGATGTATGTCTAGCTAAAGTCTGTATTAAATACCTGTATGTAATTTCAGCAAAATAGAATAAATTTCAAGTACCTCCAGCGTCTTGTTCCCTTGCTGTTAAGCTAGCTTAATTAATAAAACACTTTTGATTACACAGTTTTTTTCAGAATAAAAGCATCTCATCTCATATCCTAGTCATTTAATCACTTCATTGCTTTATTTTGTAAAACATTCTGTATAATTTATTATTCTGCAATTCAGAACATACGTGTGAAACATATTTACATTTAGACTTGTCAATAAGTCTTAAATGCAAGTCTTTTAAATCCTAATAATCTCACAGTAAAGAGAATAAAGTCATCCAAACCCTGTATTCTACACTATAAAAAAGCAAATGACAGTTTGAACACAGTGATCTTAGGCCTAATTTAATTAGGTCTAAGAATAAAACAGTGCATGGTTCACAGTAAATGCATAACCAACAAATGCAGTATATTAGTCAAACTACACTTAAGAGATCTGAAGAGTGAATGTTATGTTCAGACTTTAGAGGGTTTAGTTGGACTTAGGTTAATCAAATCAAATCAAATGTATTTATATAGCACATTTAAGAACACTCACACTGTATTAAAAGCCAGTGAGCATAAATGTGTTTTAAGAAGATCTTGGTTTAAAAACACCAAGATTTGAAGCCTGTCTAATATGAAGGGGCAGTTGGTTGCACAGTTTAGGAGCAACAACAGAAAAGGCCCGATCATCTCTGTGGACCAGCCTTGACCTTGCGACAACTAAACACAAATGCACAAATTTGATCTAAGGGATCTAGAGGGCAGATAAGGCTGCAGGAGATCAGACAAATATGAAGATGCCTGCCCATTTAGGGCCTTATAGGTCAACAATAACACTTTAAAATAAATTCTAAGACGAACCAGTGAAGGGAAGCAAGCAATGGTGAGATATGTTCACGCATTTGTGTTCGTGTTAAGAGACGAGCTGCAGCGTTCTGAACCAGCTGCAGTCGTGAGTGGCTGGCCTGGCTTACACCAACATACAGAGAATTGCAGTAATCAAGTTGGGAGCTGATGAAAGCGTAAATCGCCCGTTCAAAATAGTTAAAAGGGTAAAAGGATAAAAGTCTTAATTTAAAAAAGGATCTTTTTACAACAGAACCAATCTGTTTCTTAAAATTAAGACTGGAATAAAGAGTTACTCTAAGATTTTTCACGAGATTTAACGAACTGCTCAAGGCTACTGAGATCAGAAGGTGACGCACTATGATTTCCACTGGGACCAAAAATCATAACTTCAGTTTTATTTTCGTTGAAGTTTAGAAAATTCGAAGCCATCCTAGCTTTTACTTCAGTAAGGCAGTCAAACTGTGAAGTGAGAAAGGATGATTGTGCTTCAATTGGAAACAAATCTGAGTATCATCTGCATATGAATAAAATTAAATATAAAATTTTCAATAAATGGAACCTAATGGAAGCACATAGATAGAGAATAAAATAGGTCAAATAATGGATCCTTGAGCAACTCCACATGTAAGGGGAGCTGATGGAGAAGTAGATTCTTCAATATGTACAGAGAAACTCCTATCTGACAAATAAGACCTGAACCATTCCAGTGCAGAGCCTTTGATACCACATAGTTTAAGTCTAGAGAGCAAAATACTGTGGTCAGCATTATCAAAGGCGGCTGTCAGATCTAAAAGGAGGAGAATAAATGAGTCTCCTGCATCTGTAGCTAATAAAAGGTCATTAAAGACCTTTAAAAGTGCAGTTTCAGTGCTGTGAAGGGTTTTAAAACCTGATTGAAAAAAGTCAAGGAGGCTGTGAGTATTTAAAAAAGACTGCAGCTGAATAAAAACTATCCGTTCTAAAATCATTGATAGAAAAGGAAGCTTTGAGATGGGCCTACATTTTGAAAGAACAGAAGAATCAAGACTGGGTTTCTTCAGCAACGGTTTAACAACCGCACATTTAAAACAGTCTGGAACAACACCTGGGCTGAGACTGCTGTTAAAAATCTCTAAAATGTCTGACCCAACAGATTTCAAAATGTTCTTTAAAACATAATTTGGAATTACATCATGTGAACAGGAAGACATCTTCATTTTATTAACTATTTTCTCCAGCTGATTAAAGCACACAAGTTCAAACTGTTGAAAGCCAGCGGAACTTGCAATAAAGGTGAAGGATTTGTATGAAGGCTGAGGTTTTAGTGATCTCAGGTTTTGTATTTTATTGATGAAAGACTGTGGGAACTTTTCACAAGTTTCAGAGGAGTTCTCAAGACATAAAGATGGAGGAATGTTTATGACAGAGTTAATGGTGGAGAAAAGAACTTGTGGATTGTGAGAGTTATTCACAATAATGCCAGAAAAAAGTTTGAGTTTTTCAGCCTGAACAATGTTTTTTTTACCTCCTCAGGCTTTCTATTAAGATAACAAGAGACATATAATTTATCTTTTTTCCATTTTCCTTCAGCTTTCCTACACTCTTGTCTGGCAGAGCGATTAACATCATTTAACTGAGGTTCAGACTTTGGTTTAGGTCTCACAATCTTGAAAGGAGAACCATTTGACATTTATGATAAAAATTAAAGGTGATCTCTTCAGAAGTTAAATCAGCAGGAGACTCCAAAGTCTCATTAAAAGCAGCAGTGGCCTGTTCAACAGCTGATATGTTAAAAACACGACGTATTGGAATCAAGAGTTTAGCATCACAAACGTGAAAAAAGGTTTCAAACACAATAGGACAGTGATCAGAAAACACAGCCTCACATACTTCAATGTTTAAAACCATTAAACCAAAACACAACACAAGGTCCAGGGTGTGACCATGTCCTTGTGTTGGACCCGACACAGACTGAACAAGATTAAAAGAGTCTAAACGTTTAAGAAAATCTTTGACTAACGGCTTGGCAGGACAGCACACACGAATGTTAAAATCATCAACAATTAAAACATGATAATATTTTGACATAATCCCAGCCAAGAAGTCCGACAAATCCCCAATAAAATATTTGTTATATTTCCGAGGTCTGTAAACAATAGGACAGAGAGTTGGGCGAGTGCGACCCAACTCAAACATCAGACACTCAAAGCTTGAGTAACAAACTGTTAAAAGTTCTTTACAGGTGAATGTCTTCTTAAAAACAACAGCAACAACTCCACTACGTCCAGAAGACCTCGGTGCATTAAAATATAAACAATCTGTAGGTAAAAGATCAAAGAAACAGCTGGACTCAGCATGCTCAGCCACGTTTCAGTCACACACATAAAGACCCAGCCACACATGGTAAAAAGTTAATTTAGTATAACAGTCTTATTAGATAGCGATCTAGCATTTAAGAGGGCCATTCTTGTAGGCAATGGAAAAGATGATCGAGGCGCCAAGTCGCAGGTTTAATAAGTTTATCCCACGACTCCTAAGACTGGAAAAACAGCGGCGAGCAGGACCACTGTGAACACCAAAGCCCACCAGCGGAATTAGACAGGGTTCAGCAGGATCCACAAAGCACCACGACAGACGATAAATGTGTATGTATTGTTTATCTGTAATGGTTGTATTCAAAAAGGGTGCACTTTCTGTTTTTCTCATAAATGTTTAATTTAAAAATCACTGTGAAAGCACTTTATTACAGTATAATATTATAAATTAGTTCTGGAGGGGTCGAGAATATTCCATATAAAAAGCAGATATGATTAGCAAGTTCTCTTGGGTTTGAATCAAAGTTTCAGTGCCTCCCTCATTAATGCCCAGAGCAGTCTGACTCCACAGCGCTGCAGCTTTCCCACCACTAAAAGAGGATATGCTACGCGCTGTTGGTGGTGACAGAAAAGTATTAATCACCATAATGTGTGAATATGCACATAATTGTTGTTTTGACACATTATTTTTGCGTGCAGAACCTCACTGTTGTCTGCGGACCCATGCTTACATGGGTGTCTTCATGCCTGTGCCTTAATGTGCATATGCCTGGTGTGTGTGTTTTTGCTGAGAGAGATCATTAGCAGTAATACGCACCGGCCCGGTTCACCTGGCCTTCGCACCTTCAGATGTATTAATAATTTGGAGGAGTCACCTGGTGAAACTAAAACCTTATGCATGCACAATCAACACAAGAATGCACATCCACTGTGAATGTGAAGACCTTATTATCGAGACAGAAGCAGGAGATTTGCATTCAGTGTTTTAGCGTGCAATGTTTAAAGGAGAAGAACATTATTTTTCTATGTTTAACCATTAATTTGTCAAAGATAATTTAACTAAATTTCAATTGTTTTAAAATATATTAATATCTTCCTGTGTTTAATTATTACATCCCCATATTGTATCATTGCACATTTGTAATAGCTTATAATTGTGACTGAAAAATTGTATGACCAAAGCCAGGATATTTTGATTCTGTTAGATTTCTTGTTTATATCTGAAGCAAATTTTGATTAATTGTTTAGTCTGGGAAAAGCCCTGTTACATTTTTTTCTTATTCTGGCCAGCAGGGCAGGATGTTTAAATTTACACAGAACTTACCCTGAAATCATTATGGCTTATTATGGCTTATAATCATGATTTTAGAAGTGAAGTTTTTAAAAAAATAAATAGTTAATATCTTATTTGTGGTAGATAAATCTCTTTGTATCTTCATTTAGTATAAATCCAGATTAGCTTGACCCAGATGCTGAACCTTCTTCTTCTTCACAAAAAAACAACTGTGTAAAAAAAAAACATAGGAGTTTTTGCAAACACTGCTTTACACACCTTTAATCCTTCATCACATTAAGACTGGACGATTATTTACACTGGAAATGAATCCATGAAGCAGTATGCCACCGATGGCATTCCTGTGTGAAACACAAACTAGGAATGATGCATGCTGTTTGTGTTTAGTCAGAGTAAGCTAAGGCTAAATTCATTCCTCCCAGTTCGATCCTTTGTGCACTCCACCACAACGATATTGAGAGGAAAAACAAAGTACTGATGTCTGTCAATCTTAAAAACTCTGTATAAAAGTTGCCAGCCTACCAAAATTATTCCAAGAATGCATCTATGGCTCATCCAGGATATTACAAAATAACCCAAAACAACATCTAAACTACTGCTAAACTACTAAACTCACTGGCCTCGGTTAAGGTCAGTGTTAATGACTCATTAATCAGAGAGACAGCCCTGGGGCACACTGACACAAATACTTGCTGGTTATTCTATCCTCACCTCCTCCATCACCATCTGGTACGCTGCTGCCACCATCAGGGACAAGGGCAGGCTACAGCATATCATTTGCTCGGCAGAGAGGGTGATTGGCTGCAATCTTCCTTCTCTTCAGGAACTGCATGCCACCAGGACTCGGAGGCAAGCAGCAAAGATTACAGCTGACCCCTCCCACCCTGGACACAAACTGTTTCAGAATCTCCCCTTTGGCAAGAGGCTGCAGTCCATCAGGACCAAAACCTCTCGCCACAAAAACAGCTTCTTCCCGTTTTCAGCTAGCCTCAACAAGGACCTGGTTCCCCATAGTACAAATATCTCAGCACATATAAATACTATTTCATTTAATTGTATAGTTTTTGTATATTTTTAATATTTGCCACAGTGTGCTACTTTTCTGAAAACATTCATAAACAACATGTTTTTGATTTTAACTACAAATTTATTTCTGTCAGCTGTATGCTTGTCTATATGTAGCACCTTACCACCAAAGCAAAGTTCTCATACGGGTCAAACACTACTTAGCAATAAAGTTTTTTCTGATGTGATTTTGATTAGGTTTAGTGGGTTTTTAACTTTTTCAAAGAGGGCAAGTCTATATAAGGTAACGTTTTCTCTTAATGAATGAAATTATAATTACAAAACTGCATTTTATATTTACTTGGGCTGTCTTTGTCTAATGATTATTCTTTTGAGATTTTTCTTCCTCTTTCTCTAGTTAAAACCATTCACTTTTGAAAGTTTTTCTTATTCTGGTTCTGGATTCTGTGCAATTTGAAGGATTTTTGGAATGACTTTTTTACTTTTGGCCACTTATGATGTGGAACCATAGCAATGAGATAGTTATTTATAAGCAGAGGCAGCTACTTGACATTTCATATGGACAATTATTGTCCAAATTGTGATACCGAAACCTGATGAGCTACAGACCATTGTGGATTCAGAGAAGGACCAAAGCATACAGAGAGAAGGAGGAGGTTCTCCTTTATTGATCAGAATGATATCACCTGCAAATAAAACAGAGGAGCTTGAAGCACTCCCAAGCACCCTGCCAGAATATTGGTAATGCAGTGTGAGGTGTTTCATGAGACATCGCTGCAGAATCATATTCGTGACATCTGCGGGGTTTTTTTTATTACAGTAAACCATGACAGATGTGTGTAACTGATATAAAGTTCTGTGTGGACAACACCTTCCCTACCAGAACCAATTAACCTCATTCTTCAACAGGTTCAATTCAAGAACAAACTCAGCAATCTCCTCTGCCGCCCCTAGCCCGGCAGACCTCAATTCTCCATTAATCCACACCTTTCCATTCACACTTAAAATAAATATATATATAAATATTATATCTTCTACCTTTGTCAAGGATCCGGCTGCTGCTCTATCTTTGTGTTTAACACTGGAATGGCCACTCTGCTGTAACTATTAGAATGACAAGAGGTCATTTTGGCCACAGCATTTAATCCTCAGTTAATTTACCTTGTAAGTTTACAACAAAGATAATGATAAATGTAATTAGACAAAAAATGTTTTACAAACCAAATAACATCTAAATGTACTATCTTTAATTTACGTTTATTTATAAAATAATCTAATACTTGTAACACATATAGAAGAGCAAATATTGTCTAGCAATTTGTCTGATGAATTTAATACAAATATATTACTATAAATCAACAACAAATTTAGATTCCTTTATCACTAAAACAAAATCTAAACACCAATTTTCATAACGGCAAAAATATTTGTAATAATCAAATAATCAAAGTGATAAACAAGTGTGAAATGATGTAACAGAAAACACACAAACTAGATATCAAAAGTCAGAAAAAGGATCTATGAAAGCAAGAATATTTCTGTTCTTCTATTTACAGTGAAGCTAATTAAATTATTTACAACTTGCAACCAGTGCATATCACCTCTCTTCACTTGGCACAACTCCTGCACACAACTTTGCGGCATCTACTGCAGATGTCAGAGGTTTTTTTTTATTTTTAGAGCAGCTCCTTTACACCCGGCACTGCCTCCTTTTTAGAGCCTTTTGCACTTTTTGAGTCCTGATGGCTTAGACCACCACCTTGTTCCACCTGCCTTCCCTCCATAAACTCAACTCCCAGTTGCTGCAGAAACGTCCGTCATGGGGCATGGGTTACAATGCACTTCAGGAAGAGAATGTGAGCATTTATTCCTGTAAGGTCCAGTATGCTTTAAAACACAGTCTACCCCCCTTTACTGAATATTTCCTTACCCAGAATGTCCATGCTATATTTTATGTTGTTGTACTAATGCACAGACTGTGGCTTTGCCTTTGGCCCATCAGTGATGCCCACTCCTGTGTGCACAGTGCTCAGAACACAAACATTTCTCCCTGATAAATGTTAGCAATGCATCTCCGCATTTCAGCATCCTTGTAGAGAACAACTCCACTTACAGTTTAGTGGAGTGAGGTAACTCGCACTTTGTTTTCACCAGAGTTCCCACAAGGCTGGTCTGGTGTTCAGTGGTGATGTTTCCACTACCAAAATGTGATCCCATATTTATCAAGCTTATGTACCATGTTTTGAATAAATTTGGACTTGGTCTTAGCATGGAAAAGCTATTCATCAATGGTGATGTTGGCACCAGGGTTTTAGCAGGCAATACAGTTTTCAACAGACTTGTTCCAGGTAGCAAAGATTGGCGCAAATCCTCCAAAACAAAAATCTAATGATCTCCATGAACCTCTTTCTGGATATTGTCTCCTTGAAAAACTTGAAGCCCAAAGACTGTCAGGATCCATATTTTTGCTCGCTGTGCTTCTCTTATATACAGGAGGCCAATAAAGGCTTTCAGCTCAGCCACAGTCATCACCCTGATGTCGATGCGCCTCAGCTAAGGTGCACTCTCTGATGTGCTTTAGCACGCCTGGATTAATAATGCACAGAATAACTGTGAGTGTACCATCGATGTTGTGTTTTGTGTATGGTGTGGGGCTGGCAGACGTTTTGACTCTGACGGCTCCCTGTTTGTTCAGCAGGCTGAACAACTGTCCACACAGCTGACAAATGCAACCTAAATACGATTTATTTTTGCTCATATGCAACCAATATAAGACTTTTTTATGGCATTCTGAATGGCACACTTTGGTTTTTTCACCTTTAAAACAATTTGAATTTTGCCACTTCCATATGTGGTTTGAAACTTATCTGATGGTTCTCAAAGCGTCCACAGTCTCAACGGTCATGTTGCTTTTCATCCAACTTTTATGTTATCGTCCTGGTACCGACTCTCATCCACACAGACTTCTCTACAGAAGTAGCAGTCACTGCTCGGCAGTAGGCCATTGTTGATAGTTGTGCTCTCTTGTTTCCTACCTTTCTTTCTATCATGTGGTCATAATATTGTCGGCCCCAATTGCTCACCAACTTAAAATATGATGCACAGATACCAACAGATCCATATTTACTTCCTTACAGTGTGCTGCTGTGGGACGTCAACATTCTCTTTCTGAGCATGCGGGTCGCTTTGGGGTGGTGAACTGTTCACACTGAAGTCAGATGGCAGTCACAATTTAAAAGTAGTGTGAACCACTATGCAAAAAAAAAAAAAAATCAGCTGTCATACCAGCATTTGGGTGGATGTCAGAAGATTTTATGCATCTCCTTTTCGTATAACTCATTGTGAAGATGAGGAGTTTACATCCACCGAGGAATTTTCGCTGCCGTCAAGCTCATACTCCAGACTTTCTAACATCATTACTATGGTCTGCTTTCTTTTACACCTCTGTGTCATTTTCTGGCTTCTTTTATATTTTTAGATAGAAGAAAAAACACTTATGACCAACAGTAGCCTGACCAAACACCGCTGGAGATGCCCTTTGACAAATCTCAAATTTTCTGCCCTGGCGTTCCATTTCTACCTTGCCTGGGAACATTGAAATAGACCAGAGCAAAATTCCCAGCAGTCAAAATGACTGTGGTCACAATAGGTAGAAATAATTGTATTACATTTTTTCTTTGCGCACTAAATATGAAATCTATTTTTTAGAAAGATTTACACAGTTTTTCAAAAAGCCAGGGACCAAAAAGCCTTTAATATTTTATTCAATAAATAACATACAAGTTGCACAATTATTATTATTATATGATTGTTCTAGTGTTAAACAAATTGGAAGATAAATTTGCTTCAGAGCTGATGAGTTGAATTCATGGTTCCTTGAATACCAGCAAGTCATCACAGTCCTAAGGCAGTAGGAGACTACCACCACCAACTGCTGGCTTGCTTTTCTTTATTTAAAATACTGTGCAAGTCTTACACTACATGTAATGGGACATGCACCTTTCCAAAAGTTCAGTTTTTTTTGTGCCGTCAGTCCACAGAATATGTTCCCAAAAGTCTTAGGGTCATGAAGTTTCTTGGGAAATTTCAAAAGGGCCTTGGTGCTTTTTATGCCTTGGAAGTCTGTGACACAGATGTAATTTTTGCCCAGTTTTTAATGGGTCATGAGCACTGACACTAACCAATGCAAGTGAGATATTTGTTATTAATATTTATTTTCCCATTGGCATTAACAAAGTGTTTCTGAACTGGTTTGAACTAAAGCATGAAAGGTTGACAAAAAGGCAAAAATAGAAGCAATCTTTAAGAGGGCGAATATATTTTCTAAACAATTTGAGCAGTATTTAGCCTCACATTACATGAAACTGTTGAACATATTATTACAGTATGCACAACTCGAAACCATGTTTAGATTTTTATAACGGGGTAATTAGGCGACAGTATAGGGCGGTTCCCAGTGCATCGTGTGAACCAAGGACACAACAACATCTGTGAAGATGTGTGATCTTTGTAACATTTCGGTATGCATTTTTTTGTCAATGTACGTGTCAGCCGCTGAACTGCTTTTATCTTCTTGATAAACAGCCTTTCTCTGTAGAAACAATCCTCAAGTCACAAGTAATCTTTAAAGAGATGTACAGAGGCATCCTTGTGGCTCCTCTGGCTCAGTCATGTTTTCAGGATGTCTCTTTGTTCAGATCTGGATCAAAACCTTTGTCACGTGGTTCACTTATTTTCAGTCAGTATTTTACATCTTTTCATCCATCTGCTGCAGATTTATTTAATAAATTAACAAAACATGATTGGTGATGAAGACATTGTCTGACAGGTGAGTGGGCAAATACCTAAACACACATCAGCAAACTGCAAAATATAAAAACTCAAAATCATATGTACTGGTGTGGTACATGAAATAAATAATGACTTTAAAAACTCTTAAAGCTTGTTTTTTTTCCTGTTAACCTGTGGCTGAAATTTTATTCTACTTTGTGTCACATTTTTGCTTTGGGTTAAGCTGCATCTTCCTTACCTAAATGCAAATAGAGGCATTTTAAAGATCTAACAAAGGTAAATGGCAAAATGGAGTTCTATATAAAGAAACTGAGACTACGCATTAAAACATAATTAGAGCATACAGGCAAAAGTGTGATTCTGTCTTGGTGTGCAGTACTGACTTGTGCTATGTACCCAGTTGCCCCCATTATGTGTGCAAGACTTCCACTCAAGCTGTTCCCAATATGTATGACACACTGAGGTGAAAGAACCACATAACATATGCACATTTATTGGTCTTTGTCACAGAGATTGCCAAACACAAAGGGCGTTCACACCTTTTACACAGAGTATTAAACAGAGCAGTATAAGATGCAAGAGCAATACAACAGTGCAGGTGATCATTGTGCAAGTATGGCAGTGCAAGTAAAGCAGGAGTCCAAGCTGAGCGTTAATGTAACGCATAGAGTTACAGGTTACAAGTGACCTGTTAGCAAAAAAGGGGGTGTGTGGGGGAAAGGGAGAGTGTCAGGGTGGTTTCCGGGCTTTGTTAACAAGGCTGGTGGCAGATGGGAAAAAACTGTTCTTGTGGCGTGAGGTTTTGGTCCGGATGGACCGCAGCCTCCTGCCAGAGGGGAGAGTCTCAAAGAGTCTGTGACCGGGGTGGGAGGGATCAGCCAGAATCTTCCCTGCCCGCTTCAGGGTCCTGGAGGTGTACAGTTCCTGGAGCGACAGTAGACTGCAGCCAATCACCTTCTCAGCAGACCGAATGACACGCTGCAGCCTGCCCTTATCCTTGGCTGTAGCAGCGGCGTACCAGATGGTGATGGAGGAGGTGAGGATGGACTCAATGATGGCTGTGTAGAAGTGCACCATCATAGTCTTTGGCAGGTTGAATTTCTTCAGCTGCCGCAGGAAGAACATCCTCTGCTGGGCTTTCTTGATGAGGGAGTTGATGTTTGGCTCCCACTTGAGATCCTGGGAGATGATGGTTCCCAGGAAGCGGAAAGATTCCACAGTGTCAATTGTGGAGTCACAGAGGGTGATGGGGGCAGGTGGGGCTGGGTTCTGCCTGAAGTCCACAACCATCTCCACTGTCTTTAGAGCGTTGAGCTCAAGGTTGTTCTGGCTGCACCAGTCCAACAGATGGTCCACCTCCCATCTGTACGCGGACTCGTCACCATCAGAGATGAGTCCGATCAGGGTGGTGTCGTCCGCAAACTTCAGAAGCTTGACAGACTGGTGACTGGAGGTGCAGCAGTTGGTGTACAGGGAGAAGAGCAGAGGAGAGAGAACACAGCCTTGGGGGGAACCGGTGCTGATGGTCAGGGAGTCAGAGACGTGCTTCCCCAGCCTCACGCGCTGCTTCCTGTCAGACAGGAAGTCAGTGATCCACCTGCAGGTGGAGTTGGGCACACTCAGCTGGGAGAGCTTCTCCTGTAGCAGAACTGGGATGATGGTGTTGAAGGCAGAGCTGAAATCCACAAACAGGATCCTGGCATAGGTTCCTGTGGAGTCCAGGTGCCGGAGGATGAAGTGAAGGGCTAGGTTGACTGCATCGTCTACAGACCTGTTGGCTCTGTAGGCAAACTGCAGGGGGTCCAGGAGGGGGTCGGTGATGTCTTTTAGGTGTGAGAGCACAAGGCGCTCAAAGGACTTCATCACCACAGAGGTCAGGGCGACGGGTCTGAAGTTATTAAGCCCTGTGGTCCTTGGCTTCTTGGGAACAGGGACGATGGTGGAGGACTTGAAGCAGGCCGGCACATGACATGTCTCCAGTGTGGTGTTAAAAATGTCTGTGAAGACTGGAGACAGCTGATCAGCGCAGTGCTTCAGGCTGGCTGGTGAGACAGAATCCGGACCAGCAGCTTTTCGGGGGTTCTGTCTCCTGAAGAGTTTGTTTACGTCCCTCTCCTGGATGGAAAGAGCCGTCTTCGGCGTGGGTAGGGGGCTGGTGGGGGGGAACGTCAGGGTGGGGGTTGGAGGTGCCAAGGCCCCTCTTGAGGTTGGAGAGATGGGGGTGGTGGATTGTGGCTGCAGCTGTTGGGGGGTGTCGTGGGGGATGGTTGCAGGACTGTCCCTTTGTCTTTCAAAGCGGCAGTAGAACTCGTTCAGGTCGTTGGCGAGGTGTCGGTCGTTGATGGAGTGGGGGGCTTTCGGCTTGTAGTTGGTGATTTGCTTGAGCCCTTTCCAGACAGACGCAGAGTCGTTGGCTGAGAACTGGTTTTGGAGCTTCTCAGAGTACAGTCGTTTGGCCTCTTTCACTGCCTTGCCAAACTTGTACTTTGCCTCTCTGTATATGTCTTTGTCCCCACTCCTGAAGGCCTCTTCCTTATCCAGTCTTAACCTTCTGAGTTTAGCTGTGAACCAGGGTTTGTCGTTGTTGTAACTCACCCTGGTGCATGATGGTACACAGCTGTCCTCACAGAAGCTGATGTAGGAAGTCACAGCCTCTGTGGACTCGTCCAGACTGTTGGTAGTAGTCCTGAACACATCCCAGTCTGTACAGCCTAAACACGCCTGGAGATTCTCCACAGCCTCACTGCTCCACTTCCTTGTCGTCCTCACAACAGGTTTGCAGAGCTTTAGTTTCTGCCTGTATGCAGGAATCAGGTGGACCATGATGTGGTCGGATTAGCCCATTGCAGCACGTGGGACAGCGTGATAAGCGTCTTTGATGGTGGTGTAACAGTGATCCAGAATGTTGTCCTCTCTGGTCGGACATTTTATAAACTGTCTATATTTGGGGAGTTCGTGGGTCAGATTACCTTTGTTAAAGTCACCAACGACGATTACTAAGGAGTCCGGGTTGGTCCGCTCCACACTCAGTATCTGGTCGGCGAGCATGCGCTGTGCGACCTGCACGTTGGCTTGCGGCGGGATGTAAACACCGACCAGGATGAACGAAGCGAACTCACGGGGGGAATAGAAAGGCTTACAGTTTATGATGAAGGCTTCCAGGTCTGGAGAACAGTGCTGCTGAATCACTGTCACGTCGTTGCACCAACCACTGTTGAGCAAAATAAGTATAGCTTTGTGTTTTTACCACATTGCTGCTCTGGTAACCAGGGCGATGCAAAGACATCGATAAGCACAAGCAAATTAAATTGGTAAGGGCAAGTGTTATTACAAGATGTGAATTATCAGTAATTTAATCTGTTAGCTATTTTCTTGAGAATACAGTATTTAAGAATGGGAAAATATACTGTTCTTCCCTGTTTCATTCCATTTTTTGTTAAGAAAATAACAATACGAACGTGATAAAGAGAAACAGATTTTAATCATTCAAAACAGCAACAGTTTCAGAGTTTCCTCTCTTTTAAAATGTATTAAGGAGCAGGGAGTTCTATACATATACAACTACTCAAGACACACCAAAACCAACCAGAAAATCACACTGTTCACATTTAGTCCAAATAATTTTAATGATACATCAAACATAAAGTTTTATGTTGTTTGGCACCTAGGCAACAAAACATTCAAATAACAAAGATTATGAGCAATTGTTAATCAATTTGTTTTTCTGGCAGGGGAACCCTTTGCTTTGCCATAAATGAAATCATAATTTTACATGCTTAAGTAGAAGGAAACTGGACTTCTTCTCTTGTAACTTGAAAACATTTCACATCTCTTCCAAAAGGCTCATTGAGTTCTACATATGGTTGGAAGAACATGCTTATACATTGTACTTAGAACAAACACTCTAATAGTGCCATCAAATTTACTAATAGGGCAATTAGGACACATGGGTCTGAAGAAGTCTTTTGGATGAGAGGGGAAATTTCTTCAAGAATCTGAAACTGCAGTTGCCTTGCATTTAAGCACTTAGGATTGTCTAAGTTTGCATTGGATGACTGAGAATTTACACCAGCAGGTAAACTCTTAAAAGGCTGTTCTCACAATGCAAAATATAATTGGTATATAAGTAATATAACAGGTTAAGTCAAAGTGAGGTTGTGTGAAGTTACTATAGTTCCCTAACCTGTAATAGAAAGATAATCCAGTAAATTCATTTGAGTCATACAAATCACAAGTCAAGTACACACATTCCAAATTGACATTCCAAGTTATGAAACAATGCAGTCAAGTTAAGTATATCATTTAAAATGGCGATAGTAAATCCAGACGTTATCTTATGCTTACTGGCTGACCAGGAGTATCCAATTAGATTGGGCAGTCCCAGTCCGCCAGTAGATTTATCCCTGCAGAGCAGTGTACAACATACCCTGGGCTATTTACCATCAAAGATGAATGATGAGATATTGTCATTTATGGCTAAGAAAAAAGGATTTGGGAGTAAAATATGCAGACGTAGGAAGACATACAAGTATACTGGTAACATATTCTTTTTGACCCAGAAAGAAAGCGAGGGAAGTCAGGAAGGGATGAACAAGTGAGTGAAAGTGGGAAATTTTTTTTCAATTCCAGAGCAGAAAATGTTGTTTTGAAGTCGACTGCAATGCCAGCTTTGTGGTTTTCAAGCATGTTAGCTATGTTGAGTAGTGCTGTGTTGCTGCCAGTCGGAGAGGTGTCCATTTTGTTTTTTTTTTTAGATTTTTTTCCGTTGCCTTTGACCTTTCTCTAGGCTATTCATGGTTCTACGGTTAGTTCCTTCACTCTCAATTTATTGGGGTTTTAATGATGTCTATGATCTCAAACAGTGACAGTCAGCTCAACGACTCAGCCAGCTAACAAAATGCTGAGAATAAACCCACCACTGGAAGATCTCTGCAATTAAATAAATCAGAATGGCCAGAATTACCGAGAAATGCCCCTGTTTCCCCTGGGAAAAGGAGACTTGGACAGGGAGCTGTTGTCACAACAACTGATAGAAGTGAGCCAGCGGGAATTCCCCTCCAAAACAGGTTTGCCCCACTACAGAATGAAAACCAGGAAAATGATCCATCTTATAAGAACAATAAAAGGTATGAGAACAATCTTCATTCTAGACAATCTTCTCCTAAGCTGCCAGAGAAAGAGTGTCCTACCGGGCCAAGTACCCTAATAATGGGCAACACAGCTGTGAATGGGATAAAAACCTCTGGAACAGGAAAAAGACAGAAATTATGATTGGTACCAGTATTGTTGTGTCCGATATCTCAGAGAATATTCTGGGAATCACGGATGAGCGCCCGACCCTCAAAAACCTTATCATACAATTTGGAGCCATGGATGACGTATCTAAGAAAAAATCAGAAGTTTTGAAAGAGGATTTCATGCGTCTGCTGAATAAAGTTGGAAGTCTCAATATCAATATCAACGTGTTCCTCAGCTGACCCTTTGCACCGATTTTTCTTTGGGCGCCAGTGGTAATTCTATCATAAATGATAATTTCCCTGAAAAAATTGGGCTCCTGATGGGAGATAGTTGTAAAATATCTGTGATTTAACATGACATAACAAAGCTAAAGGGATAAGAGACCGTAATAAACAATCAAACTTGAAAACCATAAACTGGTAAGGTACAACCAGACGCAGAGTTAATATCAGCCACTAAGTCATATGATCTAATGTTCAATAACTGGCTTTACTGAACATTAGATCTCTGTCAGGAAAATCATTTTTAATCAATGACTTCATTATGTCATACCCACGGTGCTGTGTTCACTTTTGTGTGTGTGTTGTGCATTTCCCTCTGCTGCAGGGTGTGACTGACAGGTGCTGCTGCACAGGTGTTCCTAATCAGAACATAATCAACTGGGCTTTATAAGGAGCTGGAACCTGGAAGGAGGCGTCAGCTCGTTGTCTCTGCCAGCGTGATCTGGTCCTGGGTGATAACACTCTAGGATTCCTAAGTTCCTTTTCTCCGTATCATGCTCAAGCGAGCATTGGAAACCAGACCCCGCTGATCCAGCCGTGAGTCTCCTTTCCACTTCTGCCTCCAGCCCAGCCGCTCAAGAACTACCTCGTGGGAACACCTAAATTTCGCTCACCTGCCTGTCCACCCTCCAACACCGCACGCTCATGCCAGTCTCAGTCACCATGGAAAGGACTTATCTCCCCCAACAAGCCTCCATCAACTATCAACAGTAAGTCAGCCTCAGATCCTCTCTGCACCCATCTCTATTTCCTTCCTGTAGCCTCAGTAAGCTCTACCCTCTCCTCCTCATTGACAATCCAGATCCCTTCGGCAGTGCCAGTCCGGGCTCCAAACCTAACTGCTTGCATATTCAATAAACTGTTAAAACGCTGTCCTGTCCTCGTGGTTGTGTCACTTCCAGAGTCAAGTAAATTCAACATTATGACACATTACTGACCATAATCTTGATATGTTTTTATCAGAAACATGGTTACATGAATTTAATGAAGCAACCATTCTGGTAGAATCGACGCCTCCGAACTACAATTTTCTTTGTGAGAGACATCAAAGCAAAGGTTGAGGGGTGCCCACTTTGTTTGAAGATTCACAAAAGTGGGCAAATTTGACTCTTTTGAATATTTGGCTCTCCATGTAAAGAGCCCTGTCCGAACCATGTTCTTGAATTTTTACAGGCCTCCTAAGTCCAAAACAAACTTTTTCAGTGATTTTATTGAGCTTTTATCTGTGATATGTGTTGATTATGACTGTTTAATTATTGTGGGAGACTTCAAAATTCATATTGACAATCCTTAAGACAGAACTACAATAGAGCTTTGTGACACTCTTAGAAATTTTGGTGCATCTCAACATGTTAAACAGCAAATGCACAAACAGGGACATATTTTGGACTTGGTCATCAGTAAGGGTCTAAACATTTTCAAGGTGTCTGTAACTGATGTTGCCCTATCTGACCACTTTTCTGTTATTTTTGAAAGCATCATCTGCAATGACTGAGTTAGCCAAAGAGATATTATAAGAAAACACATCTTTAAGGACATTGCTGCTGAAACCTTTAACCAGATTTACTCTTCTACCGCCACTTTGCCCTGTAACACTGTAGATGAGCTGGTAAATAACTTTGATTCTAAAATCTCGGACATCATTGATTCATTGCTCCAATTAAAGCGAAGGTCGTTTCCGGGAAAAAAAAGTCTCCATGGAGAAGTGCTCCACCAGTCAGAAGTGAAAAAAGGGAGTGTCGAAAAGCTGAACGCAGGTGGTGAAAGACTGGACTCCAGGTTCACTATATTATCTATAAAGAGAGACTATATGGATATAACTTACAACTGAAAACTGTGATAGAATCTTTCGTCTCTGAAATCATCAGCAAAATCATTAATAATCCTCATGCCTTATCTAACACAGTCGACAGGTTAACAACTCCTGTAACTGTAGCATCTGAACTCCACTGTACCAGGGCCTGCAACAAATTTGCTAACTTCTTCACTGAAAAAAAATCCAAAAGATCAGAGGGACAGTCAGCACATCCACATCAAGTCCAGTACCAAAGTTGTCTCCAACTATAACTGATTTTGACAAAATTTCTCAATTTCACCAAATAAACTGCAAAAACTTAGAATAAATTGTACAGCAACTAAGCTCTTTTTCCTGCTGTCTAAATGTTTTACCCACAGCTTTCCTTAAGAAAGCTTTGCCTGTCATAAAGTCTGATTTAACGGAAATAATAAACACATTCCTTTTAGCAATTATCAAACCGCTATTGAGAAAGAGCAACTTGGACAAATTGCTACTACAGAACTACAGCTCTATATCAAACCTCCCCTTCATCAGTAAGATTATTGAAAAAGCCGTGTTTCAACAGTTAAACAACTTCCTAACAATGACCAATTGCTTAGATGTCTTCCAGTCAAGCTTCCGTGCTCACCACAGTACAGAGACTTCCCTTCTCAAGGTGTTCAATGACATCCGTATAAATGCAGACTGTGGACAAACCACAGTGCTGGTATTATTGGACCTTAGTGCAACATTCAACACTGTTGATAGGGTCCATCTTAGGGCCCCTTCTATTCAATATCTACATGCTCCCCCGTAACTCACATTATAATAAACAACAACATAAGTTATCATATCTATGCAGACAACACACAGCTATACATTACAATGTCACCAGGTGACTATGAACCCACTCAAGCATTTGGTAAATGCTTAAAAGAAATCAATGCATGGATGTGCCATACATTTCATTCAACTGAATCAGAATCAGAATCAGAGGCACATAAAGACAGTAACAAGATTGACCTTCTATCACCTAAAGAACATATCCAGGATTAAAGGACTAATGTCTCAGCAGGACCTTGAAAAACTAATTCATGCGTTCATCTTTAGTAGCGCTGAAACCCTAAGTTGCTTTAAATCAAGATTAAAAACTTCTTTGTTTAGAAGGGCCTTTGACTGTGCTATCTAAACATTATTAGTTAGGTTTTCAGTCCAACTTTCCTTTTATTTTCTTCTCAATCATTTCAATCTGAAAGACTCACAAAGAGAGGGATGGCAATTAGAAAGGTTTTAATGATGAGAAATTACATGGTTATTTCTTTGGCGCTCGGACCTGGGAGGGAGACATGAATGCTGAGAATGACATGAGCTAAGATGATCATTTATAAGGCTTAGATTTAAGGTAAGGTAAGTTTATTTATATAGCGCTTTTCAGCAACGAGACACTCAAAGCACTGTAAATACAATTACAATACAAAGCAAATAAACACAGAAAAACAAATCAAATGATAAAGTCAAACAACAGAAGTAATTTAAAAAAGTAAAATAAAATAAAATAAAGAGAATAGAATAATGGACAAGAAAATGAAAGGAAAATTGGACTGAAAACGCAACTAATCATGCCCAAATGGCACAGTCAAAGGCCACTCTAAACAAATAAGTTTTTTATCTTGATTTAAAGCAACTTAGGGTTTCGGCCTTTTTACAGTTTCCTGGCAGTTTTTTCCAGATTAGTGGAGCATAAGAACTAAAAGCTGCTTCTCCATGTTTAGTTCTGGGTATGCAGAGTAGATTTGAGCCAGAAGACCTGAGAGGTCTGGGTGGTTGATACACTGACAACAAGTCTGTAACGTATTTTGGTGCTAAGCCATTCAGTGATTTATAGACTAACAGAAGTATTTTAAAGTCTATTCTCTGAGCTACAGGGAGCCAGTGTAGGGACTTTAGAACCGGGGTGATGTGGTCCACTTTCTTAGTTCTAGTGAGGACGTGGGCAGCAGCGTTCTGGATCAACTGCAGCTGTCTGATCGACTTTTTAGGCAGACCTGTGAAGACACTGTTGCTGTAATCAATTCTACTAAAGATGAACGCATGAATTAGTTTTTTAAGGTCCTGCTGAAACATTAGTCCTTTAATCCTGGAGATGTTCTTTAGGTGATAGAAGGCCGACCTAGTTACTACCTTTATGTGCCTCTGAAGGTTCAGGTCTGAGTCCATCACTACACCGAGGTTTTGAGCCTGACTGGTGGTTTCTAGCTGTATTAACTGAAGCTGTGTGCTAACTTTTAAATGCTCTTCCTTTGGTCCAAAGATTATTACTTCAGTTTTGTTTTGATTCAGTTGAAGGAAATTTAGGCCCATCCATGCATTGATTTCTTCTAAGCATTTACCCAGCGCTTGAATGGGTTCATGGTCACCTGGTGACATCGTAACATATAGCTGTGTGTCGTCTGCATAGTTATGATAACTTATGTTGTTGTTTATTAAAATCTGAGTTACGGGGGAGCATGTAGATATTGAATAGAAGAGGCCCTAAGATGGACCCTTGGGGAACGCCACATGTGATTTTTGTGCTCTCCGATGTAAAGTTACCTACTGATACAAAAAAGTCCCTGTCCTTCAAGTAGGATTTAAACCAGTTGATTGCTGTACCAGAAAGGCTGACCCAGTTTTCCAGGCGCTCTAATAAAATGGAGTGATCAACAGTGTCGAATGCTGCACTAAGGTCCAATAATACCAGTACTGTGGTTCTTCCACAGTCTGCATTTATACGGATGTCATTGAACACCTTGACAAGAGCAGTCTCTGTACTGTGGTGAGCATGGAAGCCTGACTGGAAGACATCGAAGCGGTTGGTTGTTGTTAAGAAGTTGTTTAACTGCTGAAACACAGCTTTTTCAATAATCTTACTGATGAAGGGGAGGTTTGATATAGGCCTGTAGTTCTGTAGTATCAGCTTGTCCAAGTTGCTCTTTTTCAATAAATATGTGAAGTGAAAGCCGCAGGGAAGATTAAAAGCAGAGAAAAGAAGTTTGTAAATAGGCTATGAAGCAAGGAAAATAATAAAGAAGCAAAGCAGATGGAAGATATGCCGTGAGGGGCAATGCAAGGTGATAGATATGCCGAGAGGGGCAATGAGAATTGATAGATATGCCGAGAAGGGCAATGCGAGGTGATAGATATGCAGGTTTGGCAATGCTTGATTATGCTTAGAGAGTAGAGCAAGGTGATAGATATGCCATGTTGGCAATGCAAGGCGATGCAACGCTTGATGAAAGCTTAGAGAGCAGAGTAAGGTGATAGATATGCCGATGTAGGCAATGCGTTATTTCAAACTTTAGAGAGCAGAGCAAGATGATAGATATGCCGTGTGGCAACGCGTGATTAGAGGTATATTCCGCTGAGGATTTGAATAAAGATATGAAGTTATGAACTAGTAGAGAGCTAGTAAAGAACAGATAGAATGGGTAATGAAGGAATAAAAAGATGAAGGATGAAGAAAAATGAGATGAAGAAATTATGGAAAGCTATGTAGAGCTGAAAATGCCATTAAAGAAATGCAGATGAAGATAAGAAATAAGGTTGAAATAAAGATCTATGAGTCGGGGTTGAGTAATTAGAGAACATCAAAGTAAATGCAGAAAGATGAGTAAAGTAATTGCACAAAGCATGAGAAGACAAGGAATAATCAGCTTCCAATTAAGGAAGGGCGAAATAAATAGAAGTACTTTTCGAAGAACATAGGTGAGCTAGAGTGAGGGAGAAAATTAGACAAGACTGGCAGGTGCTGAGGGGAAGAGACTTGCAAAACAGTAACATGACGATTGAACACAGCCAATGATGGATAAAGGCCAACTACCACCAGGAATTGTTGGGAGCTCTTACCTGAGAGCTGATAAAACATTGAGCAGATAGAACGGAGTGGAAATCCGGGCGAACATAGGAAGAGAAGGATAAAGAAGACCAACAACCCAATTGCTGGAGAGCGGCTGAGGGAGAGACATTGGGTCACTGCAGTAGTGGCTGCTCCTATTCTGAAGGAATGGCGTGAAAACTGGATGGGGCGTAATGCATTGAACTGGGACATGCCTATAATATTTGAGGAACCAGGATGCGGACATGGGGCTCCTTCTAGCGTGAGAAATGGGGCATGCGAAGGAAAAGGATTTGAAAGTAGAAAAAAGGTTAAACCTGATAAATAATAGAATGCAGGTTGATATTAGCAAGGATGAAGAGATGGATTCAATCAACCTTAGACTGTACAAGAGAAATTGAAGTAGACTGATGGGGAGAAACAACAGAAGACCTAGGAACTAAATAGAATAACCTGGAACATGATGGGCAGGATTGATGAAGTTATGAGTTATGACTTGCCGGGATGCACCGGAGGTAAGGCATAATGCCTTAGAGGACGAGCGGCTTTGACTAACGGGATTGACCACTGCTGCATTATCAGAAAATTGGCGATGTGCTTCTTCCAGAAATGCCCCAAATGCAGCAGGCTATAGTGATGGGATGATCTCATAGAAAGCTGGGAAGTAAGATCAGGGAAGAAAGAAGGCCTTACTGCGGAAACGAATTGCCCTGGGAAACCCCCCAAAACCTATGGACGGGGCTACATCCGTGTAAATAACCTTACTAAAAATTGACTGTTCATAAATTGTTTCATAAGAGTTTGTTAAGCTGCTGTGGCAGCAGCACAATTAGTGCTTATGTTGAAACGCATAGTCCGGGGAGATGCTGTAAACCACTGAACAGAGCAGCGCCAACCATGTACGCAGAGAGAAAGTGTGCTTTACAATCATCATGGGAAAAGATAGTTATGATGACTATCGTAACAGGAAATAGTTTTAGCGCCTGGGTGATAAGGGAACAAGGTTGAAATATTATAATAATAATCCCTGACTGGCTGCTTGGGGTTCCACCATCAGAGATAAGGGTCGGTAGCCAATGAGAGGCACATTGCTTAACTCCACCCCTGGCGGGTCATATCCACCTGTTCACAGGTTACGGTAGAGCATGGTGCCAGTTGCCACAGACAGGAAGAAAGAAGAAATGTTCAATGATCTCTTAGCCATGCACTAAGGAAACATCTCAACGTGTTACTCAGATGATAAACACCTAAATGAATTTATAGCTGAACTCTGCTATTAAAATGACTCTCAAATCCTTTTGGGAATAAGACCATTAAGACGAGCCTTTCTTGTCAACTAAAAATCTGGCTGCTTCTGGCAAAAAAAATAAGTGATTACATTTTTAAAAGCTGCGTCGAGGATAAAGATTTGTCGCTCAAGTACAATTTCCTTTTTGTTGAGTCACAGAGAAGCAGACACAGGCTCTTCCTTTACAACTCTGTGTTTAAATGGAAGACAGACAGAAGAGAAGGAGTGCAGCAAGGTCATGTGCTGAGCTTAGTTGGCATGCAAATACCAAGTTACATTATTTATTAAATTTTTTTTTTTTTAATAGAGGGTGCCAATATTCTTAGTACGTAATGCACGCTTAATCGCAATACGAAGGTTTATTAGATTCGATATCATAAACTAAGTAAAGTCACAGACAGTTGAAATATATATTTTATATCATTTCATGGCACTGGGAAATATTGGGAGGTGAGATGTTTAATGAATATATGGTGAAACAGGGTAAAAGCACTCAAGGGAAAGATTGTCAAGGGCGAAAGGGTTGTAATAATTAAAGATAAATAAGTCTTTTATGGTAAGGTAATGAGGCAAAGAGGTTAAAAGCAGCATAAAGATTGAATTATTAAAAGGCATTACATTCTGCATATCCTTAGATCTTACAATGTGATCACATGCAAGGCTCTTTCAACAAAGGATTGTGAACCATACGCTGAGAGACCTGCTTTTAGACCGAGACGCTACAGACTGTAAAACGTAAGACGAGTCAGCCGATCGAACGGCGACGCTGGTAGAGAAGGAGATACCGTTCCAGTTAGAAAGGAGACTGGAGCAGAAAGCCCGGCAATTTGTGACCATGCAGAATTTCTGGAAAAAGGAAGAGAAGAGCAAAGCACTCTGATGGCCGACCAAGCCGCTGGAATCAGAAGGTGGCTTGCAATATAAATGTCAGTGGAAAGAACAGCGCAGTCTAAGCGGGCTCTTGATTGAGCGGTGGTGGATGCAGCTAAGGCTGAGAAGGACTAGAGATACTGATGAAAAACGAGCAGCCAAATTAGAAATAGGACAACGATGAGGTACGGAAAGTATTGAATTATCTTTGCTCGGGTGAAACTATGCAACTGCTGACTCTGAATGCCTAGAGACGCCTGAGCGCCAAAAGAGGATCCTAAGAAATGTTAGGGAGAATAGCAAGGGCGAACGGTGGTGGGAGGAGCCGAGGAGCAGGCAGCTACGATGGAGGAGGAAGAGGAAATACTGATGTGGCAGAGATGGCGGCGAACTCACCGCAGGTGAGCAAGGGATGACGTGGAGCGCTGGGGGGGGGGGGGGGGATCCATGAACGAGATGAATGAAGCATGTAAATTTGTAGGATGATCGGTTTGAGGGATGAAGATGGAAGGAGAAACTGCTGGAGAAACCAGGCCGGGTGATGCGGCCGGTGAGGAGGCAGGGCTACTTCCGCGACGCTTAGCAGGAGAAGTGTAGGAGTTCTTTATGCGCCATGAGCCATGAAGCGAGGCAAGGTCTCCTACGAGCGGCAGGGGAGGAAGGAGAGTCTGTTACGAACAGTGTGAGGAGGCGTCGGAGTCGTAGATGAGGTCAGCTGACAAGAGAAGATGAACACGGTAGAAGCTCCTTTAAAAGCAATGCGTCGGAAGGTGATTGGATGGAGAATCAGACGGACAGGATGCTGATTGGAAGGCCGGGAGCCGCACAGAAGAGTCATTGGAAGGTGGAGGCGGTGAAGATTAGTCTTTCATTCTGAATTTTTGTCAAAACTCCATTTTATTATTATCTTTTAATTTATTTTTTATTCTTTTTAATTATTCATTTTTATTCTCTTTAAATATTTAAATATTTAATTTAATATTTAATTACCTTTATGCCACTGCAATGTACTTTTGTCTCTTTTTCTTTTTTTCATGAACAGCACTTTGAATTGTCTTGCCACTGAAATGTGCTATATACAGGTCCTTCTCAAAATATTAGCATATTATGATAAAGTTTATTATTTTCCATAATGTAATGATGAAAATTTAACATTCATATATTTTAGGTTCATTGCACACTAACTGAAATATTTCAGGTCTTTTATTGTCTTATTACAGATGATTGTGGCATACAGCTCATGAAAAACCACAATTCCTATCTCACAAAATTAGCATATTTCATCCGACTAATAAAAGAAAAGTGTTTTTAATACAAAAAACGTCAACCTTCAAATAATCATGTACAGTTATGCACTCAATACTTGGTTGGGAATACTTTGGCAGAAATGACTGCTTCAATGCGGCGTGGCATGGAGGCAATCAGCCTGTGGCACTGCTGAAGTCTTATGGAGGCCCAGGATGCTTCGATAGCGGCCTTTAGCTCATCCAGAGTGTTGGGTCTTGAGTCTCTCAACGTTCTCTTCACAATATCCCACAGATTCTCTATGGGGTTCAGGTCAGGAGAGTTGGCAGGCCAATTGAGCACAGTGATACCATGGTCAGTAAACCATTTACCAGTGGTTTTGGCACTGTGAGCAGGTGCCAGGTTGTGCTGAAAAAGGAAATCTTCATCTTCATAAAGCTTTTCAGCAGATGGAAGCATGAAGTGCTCCAAAATCTCCTGATAGCTAGCTGCATTGACCCTGCCCTTGATAAAACACAGTGGACCAACACCAGCAGCTGACACGGCACCCCAGACCATCACTGACTGTGGGTACTTGACACTGGACTTCTGGCATTTTGGCATTTCCTTCTCCCCAGTCTTCCTCCAGACTCTGGCACCTTGATTTCCGAATGACATGCAGAATTTGCTTTCATCCAAAAAAAGTACTTTGGACCACAACAGTCCAGTGCTGCTTCTTTGTAGCCCAGGTCAGGCGCTTGTGCCGCTGTTTCTGGTTCAAAAGTGGCTTGACCTGGGGAATGCGGCACCTGTAGCCCATTTCCTGCACACGCCTGTGCACGGTGGCTCTGGATGTTTCTACTCCAGACTCAGTCCACTGCTTCCGCAGGTCCCCCAAGGTCTGGAATCGGCCCTTCTCCACAATCTTCCTCAGGATCCGGTCACCTCTTCTCGTTGTGCAGCGTTTTCTGCCACACTTTTTCCTTCCCACAGACTTCCCACTGAGGTGCCTTGATACAGCACTCTGGGAACAGCCTATTCGTTCAGAAATTTCTTTCTGTGTCTTACCCTCTTGCTTGAGGGTGTCAATAGTGACCTTCTGGACAGCAGTCGGGTCGGCAGTCTTACCCATGATTGGGGTTTTGAGTGATGAACCAGGCTGGGAGTTTTAAAGGCCTCAGGAATCTTTTGCAGGTGTTTAGAGTTAACTCGTTGATTCAGATGATTAGGTTCATAGCTCGTTTAGAGACCCTTTTAATGATATGCTAATTTTGTGAGATAGGAATTTTGGGTTTTCATGAGCTGTATGCCAAAATCATCCGTATTAAGACAATAAAAGACCTGAAATATTTCAGTTAGTGTGCAATGAATCTAAAATATATGAATGTTAAATTTTCATAATGACATTATGGAAAATAATGAACTTTATCACAATATGCTAATATTTTGAGAAGGACCTGTAAATAAACCTGCCTTGCCTTAGAGAAAGAGTTATTACTACATGAGACTTAGACAATGCTACTCTTACATGCTCATCCAAACCTGAAACATTTCTTCTATTGTAAAACACTGCATATATACACATTTAAATAAAACAAGTCCTCTTTTTTATTTTCTACCAAATTTCTATGTGTTTATTAAGGTCTGTACATTGAGAGCAAAATGGAACCTAAATCAAATTATCTGCTTGTGTGCACAATCAGTAGCTGATAATGCTAATTTTGATTAAGTGCAACTTAAATGTTGCATTATTTACCTGATATTAACATTACTTAATCTCACACTTGCGTTATGCAACCATTCTGCCTTACCATGTTGAATGCTTGGTTCCAATCCACCTGATAGCCATCCTATCTACTTTGTCATAAATTGCTCTATTTTGACTACTTAGTCAAACATACATCATAGATGCAAAATGACTTGGTGTTCTACAAAAGGCAGTAAATCTTTTTATGTTTAAAACAATTTAAAACATGTTTATAGTCTCCAATATACAAGCAGCTGTTCACCATTGTTCTCCAAAGTAACACCATTGTCACTACTACTGCATGCAAGTTACTTACTACTTAAGATTGTAGATTGTAAAAAATAACTTGAAAAGTGCTTGCAGTGCTTCTAAAAAACTGCAGAAGCTTGTTAGTTGTGTCTTACGAAGGCAATATGTGACGAGAATTTCTCCTTTGCCAGTGGAAGATGGAATGCCAAAGCATTTTTAGTGTTTTCCATTAGTCTATGAAATACCCAAGAGACATAATATACCAGTTGAACACCTTCCCTTTGAGTGTGTGAGATGGCGAGTGTATTGCAATGTAAGTGTTCTGGAGAGTTGGGAGTTACAAGCGAGACAGAAAGGGAGGGAAGTCAGGTAGGGATGAACAAGTGAGTGAAAGTCGGTAAAATGAAGCAAAGATTTCAGGAGGGCAAGAAAAGAGAAGCAGAAATGAATTAAGAGAGAGAGGAGCACGGTTGAGCAAGTGAAAGAAAAACGGGGGGAGTACAGAGGAAGAGGGTAAAAAAACCTCTGAGAGCATCTTGAAGTGAGTAGGTGTGTTTAAGGTAACAGCAGATCAGGCTCCACAGGGGGCTGAAGAAAAGCTTCTTGGCCTCCAAAACCTTCCGCAAAAACAGTCGTTTGACTCCAAACACAAGCTAGAAGTTGCATTTGGCCTACAGGCTAAAGCTCAGCAATCACAGAGTCTGGAGTTCAAGGTTGCTTGCTGAAAATACATCTTTACATAATGTGCTGCTTTAGATGTCTGTTTTCTGACAACAAGGTGTTATCTGGTGATGCCATTTTGGTAGCATATAATTAGATTTACACACAATGAATAACTCACTCCGTCTTGTAAGGACTTTGGTTGTTGCCATAGATGTTGATGGCTTATAAATTCACTGCTTTTAATTGCTACCATCATTGCTGCCTTTTTTAGATGAAGGATTGAGAAAGTTCAGAAAACAAGGTTAAACAGCTCTATTTATTTTGGTCTTATTGACTATCAATTACATGTTTTCATTTCTATCTTAACTCACTACAGCACACACAGAACCGAAGCCTGGAAACATGACAGTTAGCAGTAAGGAGTTCTCCATTCTACAGAGACCACAAGTAAAATATTTAATTAAAATGAGCGAAAATTCTTAAAAGGTTTATTTTACAAAAAGAGAATAAAAGATCTTGTTAGTTCCTTGGGTTGAGATGGGTTAATCAGATGTAGAAGAAAAGGAGAAATATAAGAAGAGCTCAGGTGGGACTTAGCTGCTTTGCAAATAGAAATTATGAGTCTTATTTGGCAGGTGAGGTTGTCAGTTGTCAAAAGGGGATTTGGAATGTGAGTAGTGGAGGTAACTGCGAGATTACCCAAATTATCTTTATTGCAGGTGGAGATCTGACTGAGAACATGGAGATTTGAAGTGTGATTGCAGGTAAGGTGAATGAGGCTAAGGGCAGATGGGTATGTACAGGTCCTTCTCAAAATATTAGCATATTGTGATAAAGTTCATTATTTTCCATAAGGTCATTAGGAAAATTTAACATTCATATATTTCAGATTCATTGCACACTAACTGAAATATTTCAGGTCTTTTATTGTCTTAATACGGATGATTTTGGCATACAGCTCATGAAAACCCAAAATTCCTATCTCACAAAATTAGCATATCATTAAAAGGGTCTCTAAACGAGCTATGAACCTAATCATCTGAATCAACGAGTTAACTCTAAACACCTGCAAAAGATTCCTGAGGCCTTTCAAACTCCCAGCCTGGTTCATCACTCAAAACCCCAATCATGGGTAAGACTGCCGACCCGACTGCTGTCCAGAAGGCCACTATTGACACCCTCAAGCAAGAGGGTAAGACACAGAAAGAAATTTCTGAACGAATAGGCTGTTCCCAGAGTGCTGTATCAAGGCACCTCAGTGGGAAGTCTGTGGGAAGGAAAAAGTGTGGCAGAAAACGCTGCACAACGAGAAGAGGTGACCGGATCCTGAGGAAGATTGTGGAGAAGGGCCTATTCCAGACCTTGGGGGACCTGCGGAAGCAGTGGACTGAGTCTGGAGTAGAAACATCCAGAGGCACCGTGCACAGGCGTGTGCAGGAAATGGGCTACAGGTGCCGCAATCCCCAGGTCAAGCCACTTTTGAACCAGAAACAGCGGCACAAGCGCCTGACCTGGGCTACAGAGAAGCAGCACTGGACTGTTGTGGTCCAAAGTACTTTTTTCGGATGAAAGCAAATTCTGCATGTCATTCGGAAATCAAGGTGCCAGAGTCTGGAGGAACACTGGGGAGAAGGAAATGCCAAAATGCCAGAAGTCCAGTGTCAAGTACCCACAGTCAGTGATGGTCTGGGGTGCCGTGTCAGCTGCTGGTGTTGGTCTACTATGTTTTATCAAGGGCAGGGTCAATGCAGCTAGCTATGAGGAGATTTTGGAGCACTTCATGCTTCCATCTGCTGAAAAGCTTTATGGAGATGAAGATTTCCTTTTTCAGCACAACCTGGCACCTGCTCACAGTGCCAAAACCACTGGTAAATGGTTTACTGACCATGGTATCACTGTGCTCAATTGGCCTGCCAACTCTCCTGACCTGAACCCCATAGAGAATCTGTGGGATATTGTGAAGAGAACGTTGAGAGACTCAAGACCCAACACTCTGGATGAGCTAAAGGCCGCTATCGAAGCATCCTGGGCCTCTATAAGACCTCAGCAGTGCCACAGGCTGATTGCCTCCATGCCACACCGCATTGAAGCAGTCATTTCTGCCAAAGGATTCCCAACCAAGTATTGAGTGCATAACTGTACATGATTATTTGAAGGTTGACGTTTTTTGTATTAAAAACACTTTTCTTTTATTGGTCGGATGAAATATGCTAATTTTGTGAGATAGGAATTTTGGGTTTTCATGAGCTGTATGCCAAAATCATCCGTATTAAGACAATAAAAGACCTGAAATATTTCAGTTAGCGTGCAATGAATCTAAAATATATGAATGTTAAATTTTCATCATGACATTATGGAAAATAATGAACTTTATCACAATATGCTAATATTTTGAGAAGGACCTGTATATTAGAGGGTGACACGGGAGTGGATTTTCTCTCCTGTCCCATCCCGCTCCCACAGAAAAATGTCTTGTCCCATCCCAATCCCAGGCCAGCATAACGAAAAAAATCCTGTCCCGTCCCACTCCTGGTAAATTGACTCCCACTCCCGTCCCGCTCCCATTCAGAACGACTCCCACTCCTGTGCCACTCCCATTTTTGTTTTCTTCATTTAGTCTTTTGGCAATTTCTTTCTTTGAAGGACCAGTTAGGTCCCTGTTTTTAGCTGTAGTAAAGGCCAGTTAAAGTAAAAAGAATAATAATGAAGAAATAATAAAATATTAAACAAGGAAACAGACCATGCCTATCTTAGTTGAATAAACAAAATGTACATAGTTGTATTTTACTTATTTATTAAGTGACTATTTCCTTTGAACAATGCCATTACTTTTATGTTTCAAGTTGCTGAAACGAAAGAAAAATGCACCTAGTAAGAGAACTGTACTTGTTGAACAAAAGGCCAAAAAGGCATTACCTTCACAATTTAGAAACTGTACCTCAATGGTTCACTGCCCTGGTCCTCAGGGACCCCTTCTCTGCAAGTTTTAGATGTGTCTGCTCCAGAACACCTGATTTAAATTCTGACATGACCTCCTATACAGGCATCAAGAATGGAGGGTCAAACTGGACAAAATTAAAACAATAAAATCATCATTAAATAAATAAATGTTGTGAATGTCCCATAAATGAAGTAAATGTAACATGAAAGAAATGTAACATTAAATGTGCCATTAAATTAAAGGTACCATTTATTTATTTAATACATCATTAGAAACAATAAATGTACCATTATATCATGAAATGGACTATAATGCAATTAAATATGCCACTGAATAATTAAGTATAATTTTAAAGACGACATGACGTAATTAGTGGTACACTTAATATTTAATGATGTATTTAATAAATTGTACATTTAATGGTACATTCAATTTTTTTCTATTTCACAACATATTTATTTAATATCTTCCCTTGATGAAGCCTTTCTACGAGGTCCGCGATGGGACATGGGGAATTTTTTCTCTTTTGTGTCCCCACGCAATAGTCTTTGCGTTATTTCGCAATACTTTGTGGGATAGTTTCCAAACCCGATAACTGCAAAATTGAAACAAACACTACACCCGTTTTGAGATTTATTGAGTTTTATTTTGAAATCAGCATTAAATAAAATTATCTTCAAATCAGACTAAAAGACAGTTTTTATCCACAAGCTGTCAAACAAACTACTGAACTCTGGGCCATAAAACTGCACAAAACCACATCTGTGACACTTTATTTCCTTATTACTGCTGCATGATGTGTACTTTTGTTTTGTACGCCATTAGTGTTTTTGTTTTTATCGTGATTTGAACGGTTCTTCTTATCCTAAGCATTTTATCACATTGTTTACTGCGTGTTAACCTGCATATGACAAATAAACCATATCAATGACATATCAGTGTTTGTTTTATGAGCAGTTTATCATCTGTGCTGTTGCTCCAAAATGCCGAACGCAAAAGTATTGCGTGGAGACGCAAAAGTAATAAATTTCCCCATGTCCCCTCATGGGCTTCCGTACCTTACCTCTTAAATCTTTAGAGCACATGCAGCAATTTTGTTGGTCAGATGAGACTTAACACATGTTGGTACTTTTGGTTTGATGAATGAAGAGATGCAGGGCTGATTTAATCCAGAATCTGTTTTACAAGTGTCCCTTAATCGCTGGTGAACTTGATTACAACTAAACACGTTTTACAAGCAGCATACTGCGTGTTAACACCGCTACATTCAACTCTCCTGAAGTTCGGTAATATTTGCGACTTTCCTCTCAGCTCTATGAGTTTAATAGATAAGTCCTTATTTCTGACTTTACGTTGCAAATCCAATTTTACCACGTCCAGTTCTCCACCTGCGTTTGCTCCCTCCATTCTGAACGCAGGTGGAAAACATCGATCAGAAGCACTGTTGGCTTGTGGGTCGTGTAGTTCGTTTGACTCACATTATAGTATAGGCTTCTTGGAAAAAAACTACACAATGGCGGCGTCGATTCAAGTTTTTTTTTCTTAAAGTTTATAACAAAGTCTCAGTTTACATTTCCAAGGACAATTGATCCTAGTTTATTTTCCCTCCTATTAGTTAGCTCCCGCTCCCGTCTGCTCCCGTTCATTTTTTATCCTGTACCGTCCCAATCATGGGATCTTTACTGATGCTGTCTCCCGTCCCGCGGGTTTCCCGTGGGAATCCCGTGACCCGTGGGACTCCCGAAAAAATGTCAGCCTCTAATGTATATGTAGTAAATTTAAGTTGAATGTTTAGTAATTCCTTAGGTAAGGTAAGGTAAGTTTTTTATATAGCGATTTTCAGTAACGAGACACTCAAAGCGCTGTACATACAATTACAATACAATCACTAAGAAAATAAAACATAGATACAGACACAGAAAAACAAATCAAATGATACTACAATCCTTCTGAGAAATCTAAAAATCTCTGCCCAACATTACAATGATACAGATAACATTAATAGTCCTTTGGGTTTTACTGGTAAGAGCTGGTTCTAAACCAATCTTACTAAAGAGGTAATTATATCATTAAGTCCTCTATGTAGGGGAAAGCATCCTTGGAAGATGCAGCAGTATTAGCTGCAGGGGACTGAGTGTGGTCGCCAGTCCAGGTAAGCATGGATATCTCTTGACAGATGTGGTGTTTTAACACCAACACTTTTCCCAGTGATGTTATATAATACCCACACTCTTTTTTCACTTTTAAATAAATGCCTTACTGCAGTGGCTGAGTTTCTCTGGACCCACTTTGTCTTTGCTGAGGCTGTCTGCCACCTATCCCCTTCCAGCTCTTCTCATTCCTTGAACCCTGACACCGGCTTTGTTTGAGACAGGTGTTTCAATGAGGAGTGCATATCTGCTGAAATTTGCACCACTCAATGAGTACAACTAAATACACCTGCGCCATGCCAAGTTAGTAATCCCAACAGAATCTGCATCCCTTGCGTGCTTGGCAGAAAGAGTGGCACATTTTATAGGGCTTACAGTCAAGTCAAGTCAAGTTTATTTATATAGCGCTTTTCAGCAACAAGGCACTCAAGGCGCTGTACATAAGGAAAAACATTACAATAATACAGAAAATCAAACAATAGAGGTAATTTAAAAAAGAGAGAGATAATAGAATGATGGATAAGAAAATGAAAGGAAAATTGGACTGAAAATAATGTTCAGATAACACATTCAAAGGCCACTCTAAACAAATAAGTTTTTAATCTTGATTAAAAGCAATTTAGGGTTATGGCGCTTTTACAGTTTTCTGAGAGTTTATTCCAGATTAGTGGAGCTTAAGAACTAAAAGCTGGTGGGGAGAACAAGTATTTGTTACACTGCCAATTTTGCAGGTTTCCCCACTTGCAAAGCATGTAGAAGTCTTTGATTTTTGTCATAGGTAATCTTCAACTGTTAGTGACGGAATCTAAAACAAAAATCCAGAAAATTTAAAAAAATTTAAGTATTTTATTCCCACAAGCCAACCTGAGGCGGCTGACGGGTACTGTGGGGCCAAGCGTGCCGCGGCCCGGACGGTGGCAGAATCAAAAACTTGGACCTGGGAGGAGTTCGGTGAGGCCATGGAGAAGGACTACCGGTTGGCCCCGAAGCGATTCTGGCAAACCGTCCGGCACCTCAGGAGGGGGAAGCAGTGCTTCGCCAACACTGTTTACAGTGGGGTGGGGAGCTGCTGACCTCGACTGGGGACATTATCGGCCGGTGGAAGGAGTACTTCGAGGATCTCCTTAATCCTGCCATCACGCATTCCCTGGTGGAAACAGAGGCTGGGGACTCGGGGTTGGACTCTTTCATCAACCAGGCTGAAGTCACCGAGGTGGTTAAAAAGCTCCGCGGTGGCAGGGCTTCGGGGTTGGATGAGATCCGCCCTGAGTACCTCAAGTCTTTGGATGTTGTGGGGCTGTCATGGTTGACACGCCTCTTCAACATTGCGGACGGGGACAGTGCCTTTGGATTGGCAGACTGGGGTGGTGGTCCCCCTTCATAAGACGGGTGACCGGAGGGTGTGTTCCAACTACAGGGGGATCACACTCCTCAGCCTCCCTGGTAAGGTCTACGCCAGGGTATTGGAGAGGAGAGTCCGGCCGATAGTCGAACCCCAGCTTCAGGAGGGGCAGTGTGGTTTTCGTCCTGGCCGTGGGACACTGGACCAGCTCTATACTATGTACAGGGTACCCGAGGGTTCATGGGAGTTTGCCCAACCCGTCCACATGTGTTTTGTGGACCTTGAGAAAGCATTTGACTGTGTCCCTCGTGATGCCCTGTGGGGGGTGCTCCAGGAGTATGGAATCGGTGGCTCTTTACTAGGGGCCATCCGGTCTCTGTACAAGCGGAGTAGGAGTTTGGTTCGCATTGCCGGCACTAAGTCGGACCTGTTCCTGGTGCATGTTGGACTCCGGCAGGGCTGCCCTTTGTCACCGGTCCTGTTCATAACTTTTATGGACAGGATTTCTAGGCGCAGCCAAGGGCCGGAGGGGGTCTGGTTTGGGGACCAGAGGATTTCGTCTCTTCTTTTTGCAGATGACGTGGTCCTGCTGGCCCCATCTAGCCAAGACCTACAGCATGCACGGTTCGCAGTCGAGTGTGAAGCGGCTGGGATGAAGATCAGCTCCTCCAAGTCCGAGGCCATGGTTCTCGACCGGAAAAGGGTGGCTTGTCCTCTTCAGGTTGGAGGGGAGTTCCTGCCTCAAGTGGAGGAGTTTAAGTATCTCGGGGTCTTGTTCACAAGTGGGGGAAGAATGGAGTGGGAGATCGACAGACGGATCGGTGCGGCTGCCACAGTAATGGGGGTGCTGTGCCGGTCCGTTGTGGTGAAGAGAGAGCTGAGCCGAAAAGCAAAGCTCTCAATTTACTGGTCGGTCTACGTTCCTACCCTCACCTATGGCCATGAACTTTGGGTCATGACCGAAAGAACGAGATCCCGGATACAAGCGGCTGAAATGAGCTTCCTCCGTAGGGTGGCTGGGCACTCCCTTAGAGATAGGGTGAGAAGCTCGGCCATCTGGGAGGGGCTCGGAGTAGAGCCGCTGCTTCTCCACATCGAGAGGAGCCAGTTGAGGTGGCTCGGGCATCTATACCGGATGCCTCCTGGACGCCTTCCTCGGGAGGTGTTCCAGGCACGTCCCACCGGGAGGAGGCCCCAGGGGACGGCCCAGGACACGCTGGAGGGACTATGTCTCTCGGCTGGCCTGGTAATGCCTTGTGCACCCCCCGGAGGAGCTGGAAGAGGTGTCTGGGGAGAGGGATGTCTGGGCGTCTCTGCTGAATCTGCTGCCCCCGCGACCCGGTCCCGGATAAAGCGGAAGATGACGAGTACGAGTACGAGTATTTTATTCCATGACATAAGTATTTGATACATTAGAAAAAAAACTTATATTTAGTACAGAAATCTTTGTTTGCAATTCCAGATTTCAGACATTTCCTGTAGTTCTTGACGAAGTTTGCACACACTGCAGCAGGGATTTTGGACGACTCCTCCATACAGATCTTCTCCAGATCCTTCAGGTTTTGGGGCTTTCGCTGAGCAATATGGACTTTCAGCTCCTTGCAAAGATTTTCGTTTGGGTTCAGGTCTGGAGACTGGCTAGGCCACTCCAGGACCTTGAGATGCTTTTTACGGAGCCACTCCTTAGTTGCCCTGGCTGTGCACTTCAGATCGTGGTCATGCTGGAAGACCTAGCCACGACCCATCTTCAATGCCGTTACTGAGGGAAGGAGGTTGTTGGCTAAGATCTCCTGATACATGGCCCCATCCATCCTCCCACCAATAGAGTGCAGTCGTCCTGTCTCCTTTGCAGAAAAGCATCCCCAAACAATGATGTTTCCACCTCCACGCTTCACTGTAGGGATGGTGTTCTTGGGGTTGTACTTATCCTTCTTCCTCCAAACACAGCAAGTGGAGTTTAGACCAAAAAGTTCTATTTTGATCTCATCAGACCACATGACCTTCTCCCATTCCTCCTCTGGATCATCCAGATGGTCACTGGCAAACGTCAGACGGGCCTGGACATATGCTGTCTTGAGCAGGGGGACCTTGTGTCCGCTGCAAGGATTTTAATCCATGGTGGCACAGTGTGTTACTAATGGTCTTCTTTGAGACTGTGGTCCCAGCTCTCTTCAGGTCATTGACTAGGTCCTGCCGTGTAGATCTGGGCTGATCCCTCACCTTTCTCATGATCAGTGAAGCCCCACGAGGTGAGATCTTGCATGGAGCCCCAGACTGAGGGAGATTGACCATCATCTTGAACTTCTTCCATTTTCTTTTAATTGTGCCAACAATTGTTGCCTTCTCACCAAGCTGCTTTGCTGTTTTCCTGTAGCCCATCCCAGCCTTGTGCAGGTCTTATCCCTGATGTCCTTACACAGCTCTCTGGTCTTGGCCATCTTGGAGAGGTTGGAGTTTGTTTGTTTGAGTGTGTGGACAGGTGTCTTTTATACAGATAATGAGTTCAAACAGGTGCAGTTAATACAGGTAATATGTGGAGAACAGGAGGGGTTCTTAAAGAACAAACAGACCTGTGAGAGCCGGGATTCTAACTGGTTGTTAGGTGATCAAATACTTATGTCATTCAGTAAAATGCAAATTAATTACTTAAAAATCATACAAGTGGGAAAACCTGCAGAATCGGCAAGGTGTCAAATACTTATTCTCCCTACCTGAGCTCTCCCCACTCCTTTCTCCCTCTACACAAATGATTGCACCTCAGCGGACCAGTCTGTGAAACTACTGAAGTTTGCAGATGACACCACTGTTATTGGACTGATCCAGGACAGTGATGAGACAGTGGAGGTGGATTGGCTGGTACACTGGTGTGGTCAGAACCACCTGGAACGTAACCCACTCAAGACTGTGAAGATGATTGTGGACCTTCGGATTGTGGACGTCAGCTCCAGTGTTATGGTCTCCTGACCCAGAGAGACAGTTTATTATGGAGGTGGAAAGGGAGGTCCAGGAAGCCATTAGAGATCTGCCTATCCCACCATCATGTCCACCTGATCGCTGTTTTGTCCCTGAACACCTTGTGCCTAAGGTACTGGAGTCTTGTCATTGCTCTCGTTTAGTTTGTCATCCAGGAATCAGCAGAACCATTCAGACAGTTAGAACTCAGTTTTGGTGGCCATCGCTGGTCAAGGATGTCAAAGACTTAGCTGCTGAATGCACTCAATGTTGTCGAGCCAAGCCTTCTCGTCGCCCCCCTTCGGGGTTGTTGCACCCTTTGTCAATTCCCCCTCGCCCGTGGTCACATATTGCGATGGATTTTGTGACAGGTCTACCGGTTTCTAATGGTCACTCTGTACTACTAACCATAATTGACAGATTTTCAAAGATGGTTCATCTGGTGCCCTTGGAGAAGCTTCCATCTGCTAAGGAGATGGGTGAGATATTGACCCGAGAAGTTTTCAGGCTCCATGGAATTCCAAATGACATTGTTTCCGATAGACGACCCCAATTTGTGTCACGTTTCTGGAAGGAGTTTTGTTCGTTGTTGGGAATTTCTGTTAGTCTTTCCTCAGGGTTTCATCCTCAGTCTGATGGCCAAACCGAGAGAGCCAACCAAGAAGCTGAAACCAAACTTCGTATATTATGTGAGTCTGACCTGACCAAGTGGTCACAAAATTCGCCCTGGGTTGAATACGCCATGAACTCTATGCAATCAAGTGCCACTGGTTTGTCTCCTTTTCATGTTGTGTTTGGTTTCCAGCCACCCATGTTTTCAGTTCAGGAGAGAGAAGCTAATGTTCCGTCCACCCAAGCGGCTGCCCTAAGGTGCCAAAGAATATGGAGAAAGGCCAGGAGGTCGATGATCAGAATATCACTGGTTCAGTCAAGAATGGCTGACCGGAGACGGATCCCTGCCTCTAAGTACCAGGTGGGGTAGAAAGTTTGGGTCTCCGCCAAGGACCTCCCATTAAGGGTAGAATCCCTAAAATTGGCACCCCGATTTGTTGGACCTTTCCCAATCTCCAAGATCATCAACCCTGTCGCTGTACGACTGAGATTACCCAACTCCATGAGGATTCACCCCATGTTCCACGTTTCTCAGGTCAAGCCCTTTGTGGAGCCCCGACCCTCTGCCTGCCCCTTGCCTGACGCCTCTTGTTCCGATCGTTGACCCTGTTTCTGTCCTTGGATTATTGAGCCAGCCTAGCCCCCGGATTATTCAACCTGGAGTCATTTCTTACCTGTGCTGTGGAGATCACTGCCTGCCGCCCACTGAGGTTTCCCCTCTGGGTTTCAAGTTCCACTCAAGACAAAAGCAGGTTAGTGGCTTTTCTGATCCCTGCAAAATCTGGAGAGACTACAAGTCACTAATCCCTCTTTCTGCCTCAGTGATTCCTGGAAGCTGTGAGGAGTGTTACCTGTGTGACGTTTTCCTGTAGCTGAATAAACCTTTTAAACTTTCAGTACTGTGTCTGGCTGAATCTTAGGTCTGCCTTTTTCTGATTCATAACAGGCAGCTCCATACAATTCGAATCGTTTCCATACCCTTGCTGATCTGCATGTGAATTTAATTACGTCCAAATCAGGGCATCGCTGTCACGATGTGGTTTTGGGTCGGACCAAAGTGCAGACAAGAGCTTGGCAGCCGCATCTTAGTTTATTTTCAAAAGGTCAAAAACTTAACAAAACAGTGCAGGTATGAATCAGAGTCAAAATCCAAAAACTTACAAAACACTGCAGGTACTCATGGCAAAACGTAGCATAGGTTTCCAAACGAAGCATAAACAAAGCATAGTCATGGTAGGGAAAGGGGTAGTGACGAACACAAGAAACCAGCAACGAACAGAGACACCAAACCAACTAATATACTGGGGAAAGACAAAGGCAGGTAATCAAGGGAACTGAGAACAGGTGCGACAAGGAGGCAGGGAACCAGAAGGAACAGGTGAAACAAATACAAAGGCTGAGGAAGAGTGAAAGGTCTAAATAAACAGAAAACACAAACTAAGCAAGAGAATAAATCAGAGGAGGAAATAAAGAACTAGAATAACTATGAACTAAAGTAAACAGAGAAACTAGAGGGAAACATAGAAACAAAAACAATAACCTAAGAAATAAACAAAGAGCCCATAAGAAGAGTCAAAATTACAAAATAAACAAACCAAACTTAAACAATAATTAAAGCTGGAATAAGAACAAATACCAGACCATAACTAAACACAGAAATACTAAATTAGAATCCAAGGGTGAATAATAATAATAATAATAAAAATAATAAGAAAGCAACAACAAAAGGAACTAAGAGTTAGAGGAACACAATACACACAGGAGAAGGTAGAGGGAGGAAAAGAAACTAATAAACATGATACCAAAAACAAACTAGAAAACAACTAAACAAAAGTAAAACACAAAACCACAAAATAAGTCCAAACTAAGTTTGAGCTCAAATACATTAAAGAAATTTTTTTAGGTAGCCTTTTTTGCAAATATACTTAGCGTTTGTATTCTTTTTTTTTTTTTTTTTATATGTACTGTATATCATGCAACATTTTGTGTCAGATCTGCTTGGTTTAATTTGGCTTTAAACGCATTTGCCTGTTGAAATGGAGTTTAAACAAAAATTCAACATGGAAGACTCACCACCCTGCCACGTCCAATCACTCCTCACTGGCTGCTCCAATCAACGGCAGATCTGCACTTCTCCTTGGCCAATCATCTCCCAGGGCATCACTTTTAAAGACATTCTGCATGGAAGACACCGCTCTTCTACTGAGCTTTGACGATCAGCTGCGACATGTCCAACTAGTTTCTGGCGACGTGGCGGTTCCTCGCACTGTTTTGTGACGAATCCCGCCCTTCTCCATCCTCCTACGCTCATAGGAGCGTTCGACTGGCCTCCTGCCTTGATGACCCCTTTTCACTTGTCTGAGCTCCGGGCAAGCGGAAGGCGCCTTAAGAACTCCTCCAAACCTCTAAGCGTCGCTGAAGTCGCCCTGCCTTCACCCCGGCTCCCGCCACCACTTCACCGTGCCCAGCTTCTGCAGTGGTTCTCTTCCGATCTCGTCTCCCAAACCGATCTACCCGCTCCCCAGGCTTCGACGCCTTCTTCTACTCCGGTCATCCCAAAATCTTCCCTGCTTCATTCATCTCGTCCATGGATTCTGTCCAGAGCTTCATATCATCTTTTACTCAGCTTCTCCGGGAGTTCGCCTCCAATTCTGTCACATCAGCAATTCCTCTTCTCCGCCAATGGTCAATCTGCTCCTTGGCTCCTCCCACTGACATTCATCATCGCAACGCTCATCCTGGCTCGTCTCTTAGGGTGAGATGTATCACTTCATTCTCTTTTCTCAACTGTTTTCTCATTCATTTGCCCTTCAACCACGCTGCGTACCCCACTTCTTATTTATATTCAGGTAAATCATATACTTCCATGCATTCTAACATCTCTCTCAGGCTCCGCTCCAAATCCTGCAGAGGCAGCTCATTAATCTGGTTTCTCTCATTTTACTTTCTCCCGAGGTTGACTTCTGTATTGTTTTGCCACATGGCTTTAATGCTGTGTTTAAATTATCTACTTTCTACTACTTTCTAAGAATCCCCTTTAGCGAGCTTCCGGCCACCTTTAAGCAATTCAGAGACGTCTTCTGATCTGTTTACTGAGCATAGAATAAGCGCGATACCTATCCGTCCCTCATAGTCGACCTACATTTCAAACATGGCTTCCAGATTTTCTATCAATATCACAAATCCTTCTCTGCCAAAGCTGCATCCACACTCGCTCAATCAGGAGTCTGTCTAGACTGGTTTATTCTCGCCACTGAAATTTTGTCATGACGCAAGCCACTTCTGATTCCTATGGCTCATTCGGCCATCAGAGCGCTCTTTGTTCTTATCTTCCTTTCTTTCAGCACTCTGCCCGGCCAAACTCAAAATGCTGGCTTCCAGCTCCAGTCTCCTTACGAACTGGAACGGTATCTCCTTCTTTGTCGGCGATGTCATTCTCACGGCTGACTCGTTTCAGTTCTTTATGGCCTGTACCATCACGGTTAAAAAAGATGATCTCTCAAACGGATGGTTCTCAATCTTTTCATTGCCTTGCATGTGAACACGTCATTATAGCTAAAAAAAAATACATATACACAGAACGTAAATACCTTCAGTAACTAACAATATGCTGCTTTAAATCTTTTTGCCTTATAATTTATCATAAATGAATTATTTACCTTAATCTTTACAACCCCTGTTTATCCTTGACAGACTTTCCCTTGAGTGCTTTTACCACATATCTTTATTAAATTTGTACCCATTGCCTTCTATATTTTCTCTGTACAATAAAATAAGTGCAACGCAAATTATTTTAATTGGCTGTGACTATACTTAACTTGTTATATTGAAACTAGTAAACCTTTGTATTAGCTCCCTCTACTGGGGGGATGTACTTTTAAAAGCAACCTATTTGCTCTATAGAATATCTAAATTTTCATTTACGCATTTGAACATTTATACCAACCTTCTTCCCTTCTTAACCAGGCGCTAAGGAACCATTTAGTGTTTTATTATACACCTTAACTATATCTTTTCCCGTCTAATCGTGGAGTACACTTTCTCTCTGCATATCGGGTCGGAGCTGCGTTGTTCAGTTTGAGACAATTCATTTACAGCACCGTCCCGGACTAAGTGTTGTCAAATTTAAGCATTAACTGCATTACTGCCGCAGAAAAATAACAAACTCTTACTAAACAATTTATGAACAGTCAATATTAGTAAGTTCATTTCACGGACGTACCTCTTACCTCCGTAAAATCTTGGCTGGCCGTAACTCATAACTTCATCATTTCTGCCTGTCATGTTCCAGGTTATTCTAATTCAGTCGCTGATGCCCTGTCTCATTTAAAATTTTCAGGTCTTCCGCCATCTCTGTACATCAGTCTACTTTTACCCTACTCCAATTATTCCTCTCTCTCCTTCCTCTTTCGCAAATATGCCAAACACTGCTGTATCTCAGGTCTAGCTTCTTCTTCTTTCAAGCCTTATTCCTTCGCCTGGCAAACCTTTGCTAAATTTTACCTTGCTAATAACACGTCATTGTACCTGGTTTACATTCAGTCCTAGCTTTCATTACTCATTGTTTTGAACACCATCGTTTCAAGCTCCCCTACAGCCGCAGCCTTTAGTAGGCATCAATTTTTATTGATGAGCCCACTCCGAGCCCACTCTGAGCCTTTTACTCATTACACATTAACTTCTCCTCAAAGGCTTCTCAAAACATTGCATTCCGCAGCCTGACTCCTGGAGATCTATTACACTTCCCCACCGTAAAAATCTTCTTATGACCCTTTGCTCCGGCCGTTTTTCACCTTATTTCCAGTTCTAGTCCTAGATGTCCATTCAAGCTCATGTCATTATCGGCATCCATATCTTCCACCGGGGTCCCAATGCCAAATATATGAAACTCCTCTCCCTAGTCTTCACTTCATGCTTCTTCTTATCAGGTACCGTGACGTCATCCTCATTTATCTTCATAATTTTTCTTATCATAGGTTCTCCTCCACCCTCACTGGCTTCTCCTTCACTCTCCTTGCCTTCTCTGCTTAACTCTTCATCATTCCCATTGTCTTTGCGGCAATGCATGCATTTCTTGATGCCTTCGTGGCTCGAAATATTTTTCTCATTGCCTCCGCGGCAATGCTTCTGTTTCTCGATGCCTCGGCGACACAAAATATCATCTACGCCATTGGCAGGCGTTTCATTCAGCCTTGTCAGGCTTACTCACGCCATTGGCAAGCGTTTACAAACATGCTGAGGCAAGCATTTCATTCAGCCTTGTCAGGCTCACTTACGCCATTGGCAGGCGTTTCTGAACATGCCTCGGCAGGCATCTCAATCCTACACCTCATCAGGCATTCATCTAGCTGCCTTGACGCCTGGTCAGGTGCAGCCCCATCTTTGTCTGACCTGTCATCGGCCATCCATGCCTCTTCAGACATAACTCAGGTAAGCCCATTTGAGCCTAATCCATTAAAACATTTTTGGTCATTTGATCATTCATAACTAATTTCCTTTTCCTTCAGTTCAGCCTTAGCCTGGCCTCGGCCCTTTTTGGGGAAGACGTACCTAATCATAAATAAAGATGTTTATTCAAACCCACTTTATCCTCAGCGTTTACGTCTTCCTCAGGGGTGTGAGCGCTAAAGAAATAATCTTTCATTAATAAACTCTTTAACCGTCATCTTTTTGTTTCTCCCTTATGTGAGTCTTTCCAGGTTGAATTAACACTGTATATGACTATGTGCCAATGTACTGTAAATGCATTCTTCTCCTTCTTAGTACTATTAATATCGTGAGTGAAGTAGAAAAAATATCCTGAAAACAGACACACTCTTATTAGCATTAGGAATTATTCACTATTTGTAAAACAAATAGTTTTTATTTTGATCATTATTGAAACACTTTAACCTGATGATCTCTGAAGACATCTGAGCCAGCTGAATTGGATTCCCTGTTTGAGCGCTGGTGCTGTGATGGATGATGGTAGGCTACACTGCCAATGCACCCTCCTCCCTTAGTGTTCTGATCTTTAGGCTCATGGGGAGAGACTTAATGGCCCAGCTGTATACGCTTTCCTGTCTCACAAGGTTTTTTAGTCATGAAGGTCATTACAGTAATGGAAAAGGTTTGTTAATCTTCTCTTTCTTGCCTGTTCTCCATGACAGGGAGACAGACCTTAGATACAACAAAGAAGGAGGTTGTTCTGGGACACAGTGAAACAGGAAGCTTGGTTAACTTTTTAAAACACTCACTACCTCTGCACATCAGTTAACTTCATCATTTGATTCATTATTTAACTTCTGTAGTTTCTCTTGTCTTCCCATCACTTCCTTTTGGACTTGTAGTGATTTCTTTTTCTTGCAGCCTCACATACTGTAAAAACACTGAATAGTGTCCCTATTGTCCACCTACAAATCATGTCAGTTTGTTTAACATATACACTGCCTAGCAGAAGTATCTATCACAAACGTCAAAATATTTTATTGAACTTTCACGTGACAGGCCAAGACAAAGTAGTGTATAATTGTGTAGTGGCAGGAAAGTACATTGTTGTCAACATTTTCTATAAAAAAAAGGTGAAAAGTGTAGCATGGATATGCATCCAGTCCCCCTAAGTCAATACTTAGTAGAATCACCTCCTTACGCTTCAATTAAAGTTGTCCTTTGAGGTATGTCTCTACTAACTTTTCACATATACAGTTTGTTTGTTTTTCTTTATGATGTACAGGGGTTGGACAATGAAACTGAAACACCTGGTTTTAGACCACAATAATTCATTAGTATGGTGTAGGGCCTCCTTTGCGACCAATACAGGATCAATTCATCTTGGGAATGACATATACAAGTCCTGCACAGTGGTCAGAGGGATTTTAAGCCATTCTTCTTGCAGGATAGTGGCCAGGTCAATACGTGATACTGGTGGAGGAAAACGTTTCCTGACTCGCTCCTCCAAAACACCCCGAACTGGCTCAATAATATTTAGATCTGGTGACTGTGCAGGCCATGGGAGATGTTCAACTTCACTTTCATGTTCATCAAACCAATCTTTCACCAGTCTTGCTGTGTGTATTGGTGCATTGTCATCCTGATACACGACACCGCCTTCAGGATACAATGTTTGAACCATTGGATGCACATGGTCCTCAAGAATGGTTCGGTAGTCCTTGGCAGTGACGTGCCCATCTAGCACAAGTATTGGGCCAAGGGAATGCCATGATATGGAAGCCCAGACCATCACTGATCCACCCCCATTCTTCACTCTGGGCATGCAATAGTCTGGGTGGTACGCTTCTTTGGGGCTTCTCCACACCGTAACTCTCCCGGATGTGGGGAAAACAGTAAAGGTGGACTCATCAGAGAACAATACATGTTTCACATTGTCCACAGCCCAAGATTTGCGCTCCTTGAACCATTGAAACCGACGTTTGGCATTGGCATGAGTGACCAAAGGTTTGGCTATAGCAGCCTGGCCGTGTATATTGACCCTGTGGAGCTCCCGACGGACAGTTCTGGTGGACAGAGGAGAGTTGAGGTGCACATTTAATTCTGCCGTGATTTGGGCAGCTGTGGTTTTATGTTTTTTCGATACAATCCGGGTTAGCACCCGAACATCCCTTTCAGACAGCTTCCTCTTGCGTACACAGTTAATCCTGTTGGATGTGGTTCGTCCTTCTTGGTGGTATGCTGACATTACCTTGGATACCGTGGCTCTTGATACATCACAAAGACTTGCTGTCTTGGTCATAGATGCACCAGCAAGACGTGCACCAACAATTTGTCCTCTTTTGAACTCTGGTATGTCACCCATAATGTTGTGTGCATTTCAATATTTTGAGCAAAACTGTGCTCTTACCCTGCTAATTGAACCTTCACACTCTGCTCTTACTGGTGCAATGTGCAATCAATGAAGACTGGCTACCAGGCTGGTCCAATTTAGCCATGAAACCTCCCGCACTAAAATGACAGGTGTTCCAGTTTCATTGTCCAACCCCTGTAGCTCATGCTTAGATTGGAAAAGCGTTGCTACGGATTCTCAATAGGATTTAGGTCTGGACTTTGACAGGGACATTCTGACACATAGATGTACTTTTTTCTAAATATATTTCACTCTACCTTTGGCCTCTATGTTTATTGTTGTTTTTCTGGTGATAGGTGAACCTCAGACTCAGTCGCATGTGCTTTGAAGCCTCTACAAGTTATTTTCTAGATTGGCTAGTATTTAGCTCCATCCATCTTTATATGAACTCTGGCCAGCTTTCCTGTCCTTGTCGTCTTGCCATTATTCTCTAAATACTAGATTTGTGGAGTGCACAGGCTTATAGTTTTTCTGTCAACAGATTCCCCCACTTGAGCTGTGAACCTCTGTAGCTCCTCCAGATCTCATGCATACGGAGATTAAAATAAAGAAAGTTGGACCCAGTCTATGGTCTTTTTCAGCCTCCAACTGGTTTTCTTTTTCCCTTGTGTTTTGCTCCAGCTATCTTCCATCAAATCTGATGAGCTTCTGTGTCCTTGCTGAAGTAAAAGATTCCCACAGCATGATGCTGTCTAAAACAAAGTTTCTTGAAGGGGATGGTTTGTTCAGGGTGATATGTAGTGTTAGTTTTCTGCCACACTTAGCACTTTAAAAGTAGTCCAAAACGTGTGCCTAAAGGGGGCTTTATAAGTATGCATGTCATAATTTTCAGATATTTTTTAAACAATGTATGATTTTCATGCCACTCCACAATTATGGACTAGTTTGTTTTGGTTAATCAATTAAATCCAAATAAAATACTTTATTTTTTGTTGTAAGGTGACAAAATGAAAAAGTTAAGGGTATAGTAATTGTAAGGCAGTGTATGAACATTCTTGTCATATTTCTTTGTTGAAGGAAAGTTTCTTTTTAGGAGCAAATTGTAAGACCTAGTCAGTTTGCTTGGAGTTAAAATCATTCTTTCTTCTTAGCTTGTATCTAATGAAAAGTTACAAAATGGCAGGCCTTTTTAAAAATACTTGTACGCCTTTGAAGCAATAATCCGAACAGTATTTAGTAGGAGTTAAATGCCAGGAGTTCTCAATCTCCACACAGTGTTCTCAGGCATCTGTTCTCTGCAATTTCCTGAATCCTAATGAGTACATTTCTAACAGTAGCAGCAAAAACAATGGCGGTCTCACTATTCATTTGTACTTGCAACAGCAGCTCAGCTTCGCTCCTGTGATCACTTAGACACATGAATATTCCTTGTTGCAGATTAGTGTCTCTAATCAGCATTCAACATGCACTGAGAGGGTGATTCATCCACATACCCACCTTTAGTAAGGAATAGATAGAGGATTTAGATTATTTAAGTTGATGAAAAAATAATTTGAAATGAAAATACATCAAATCTTTCAATAGTGGATATAGAGCTGTAAAACAGGGTTTTTGCAAATATTTTCATATAATAAAGAGAAAACATGTAGTTGACATTGTAATTTGTGTTTGGCATCTTATATCAGTGATTAGCATGGCTAATATTACTGAAACAGCAATACCCATGTGTATTACTTACAATAGGGGACACATAATCCAATCCTTGAGAACCAAAGTCTGCTTTCAGCTGCAGTTCTGGTCCAACAAAACTGACTCAAATGAATGGGTCAACAGCAGGCCTCTGCAGAACTTTAAGACATACTGATGAGGTCACTTTATTCTATGGTGTTGGATCAGGGATGCATCTAAAAGTTACAGGACAATGACTTTCAGCTCTTGAATAAGTATACTCTGCCCTCTGAATGTTGATACTTATCTTGGGTTTTCCAAAAGGCTGCCAACATTTCAACATCTGGGTGTTCCATGATACACAGAGGTTGAAAGCTCAGAATGATAGAACAGAAAACATTACTTGTAACAGCCTTTTAGTTATCTGCTGGTAGCCACCTTCTTTCGCAGCCTGAAAGAACCACATTCCTCAGGATGTAGTAGAAAACATATTTTTTAATACAGCTTATTATATTTCTATGCTTCTTATGACCTTACTTTTAAAAACCTCACTGATACTAAATTGCTAAATTTGTGTCTTCCTTCAGTAAAAGCATCCACACTAAAGAGTCCTGTTTTTAGCCGATCTGTTAGAGCTTAAGTATGGTGCCTTCAGTGACTGAAAAAATAATTTTATTCTTAAGGTTTCCGGTCAATTTCTTGGTACATCTCTAAAATTGTGGAATGAACTTGTTATACATCAGGCACACAGAATCAGAATCAGAATCAGAAAAGCTTTATTGCCAAGTACGTTTTTGAACATACAAGGAATTTGTTTTGGCATAGTCGGTGCACTACAATACAAATTAAACAGTATAAACATATCTACAATATAATATAAATATATGTGCACAGTTTTAAGTGAGTGAGAGTAAATGTAGAGCAGTATAGGATGGCAGAGCGGTACAACAGTGCAGGTGATCATTGTGCAAGTATGGCAGTGCAAGTAAAGCAGGAGTCCAAGCTGAGCGTTAATGTAACGCATAGAGTTGCAGGTTACAAGTGTCCTGTCAGCAAAAAAAAAAAAAGGGGGGGGGTGTCACGGTGGTTTCCGGGCTTTGTTAACAGGCTGGTGGCAGATGGGAAAACTGTTCTTGTGGCGTGAGGTTATGGTCTGGATGGACTGCAGCCTCCTGCCAGAGGGGAGAGTTTCAAAGAGTCTGTGACCGGGGTGGGAGGGATCAGCCAGAATCTTCCCAGCCCGCTTCAGGGTCCTGGAGGTGTACAGTTCCTGGAGCGACAGTAGACTGGAGCCAATCACCGTCTCAGCAGACCGAATGACACGCTGCAGCCTGCCCTTATCCTTGGCTGTAGCAGCGACGTACCAGATGGTGATGGAGGAGGTGAGGATGGACTCAATGATGGCTGTGAAGAAGTGCACCATCATAGTCTTTGGCAGGTTGAATTTCTTCAGCTGCCGCAGGAAGAACATCCTCTGCTGGGCTTTCTTGATGAGGGAGCTGATGTTTGGCTCCCACTTGAGATCCTGGGAGATGATGGTTCCCAGGAAGCGGAAAGATTCCACAGTGTCAATTGTGAAGTCACAGAAGGTGATGGGGGCAGGTGGGGCTGGATTCTGCCTGAAGTCCATAACCATCTCCACTGTCTTTAGAGCGTTGAGCTCTGAGTCAGTGAAGTGACTCATGCATTTCCTTGCTGCATTTCCTGGTTTCTGTTTGTCATACCATCTAGGTTTTTCCTTTTTCATTTTCAATAAACTGCCTCAATCTTATATGCAGTTTGGTCCAAATCTTAACATGCATAACCTGACAGAAGAAACCAGCCATTTGAACCCGGCAGATTCCTCCTCTGATATGGACAGTGTCCCTGCTCCTGTCCCCGAGGGTCCGGCCGATGTTTTCAACTACCTCATCACTACCTCATCCTCTTGCTGCAGACGACACTGCCACTAATGCCACAAGACCTCCACTCCTGTTCCAGAGGTTCTGGTTTACTTCTTCCTTGCATCAAGTGCAACCTCTCCAGTACCTTTTAGCTGTCCACAGCAGACACTAGAGCCTGCTTTTCACCCGCCACAGAGCCAGAGCCCACTCCGTGCTGCCTTAGAGCCACAGAGCTCGCTCATGGTCTCCTCTACACTCCCGAGCTCAGTCCTCTCCAGGACCTCCAGCTGCTCTTTCAGCACCAATCAGCAGACCACATCATACAGAGGCTCCCACTCCATCCTTCTTGTTAGCAGTTAGTGCAATGCTCTTGTCTGCAACAGCATCAGAGATTCTCCCTGTGCAGTGTTCAGGCTCAGCATCATCATCATCACCATTTGCACCTTATGTCTAGCCTTCCTTTATCCACTCCAGCTTCATGTTCCTGAGTTTTCCGAGGGGTTTGAGGACAAAGCACCTACTGCCCCGATTCTCAAATTCTCACAGAGGTTTGATGACCTGCCTCGTGCTCCTGTTTCTGAATTGTCTGATGAGTGTGTACAGGTAAACTCACCTCATGTGTCACATTTGAGTTTTTGGAAGCAAGACCAAAACATGGCGTGGAGGCCGCATGGTGAGTAGAGGAAAATTTAATGATGAAGATGAGGCTTACAGGCAGGCAGAGTACAGAGCACAAAGCAAACTAACTTCTCAGACCAGGACCTGTAGAACAAAACAGGAAGTGACAACTAGCAAACTCAGGGAGAACACAGGGTAGTTAGTCGTGGGGAACAATGAAAACTAGAGAGCTTAAACACAAATGCGAAATACAGGGAGAACCAATGAACAGAGGGACAGAGTAATCATGGGGAACAGGAAACAGGTGTGGAACAGGCTGCAGGGAGACTGAGAGGAATGTATCTAATTAAACTAATGAGCATTGAGGAACTGAACAGCAAAGAAGACTAGGCTAAATAATAAAACTAAGGGAAAGCAGATATAAAGGGAAATATAAAGAAACACATGAAACACAAGAATTCAGAGAGAAACAACTAATAGAAACAAACTATAGACCCGGAGGAACAGAAAAACACCTGACTGAGCAAATGTAAACAAACACAAAACACTAAGTGACAGATTGTGACATCATGTTATTTATCCCAAGGACTCCAAGGTTCCAGCAGATCCACTATTGTTCTCCAATGTTTCTCTGAGGGTTCCAGCATCCTATGGACCTGACCTCAGAGCTCCACTGTGGGTCCCAGTCTTCAGAGCACCTTTTTAGGTCTAAACCCTTCATTTAAACATTTTCAAAACAGTTTTACAAATGAAAATCTGAAAATTGTGGTATGAATTTCAGTCCCCTTTATTCTGATACCTCTTAGTAAAATCCAGCGTAACCAATTGCCTTCAGAGGTCACCAGTGAATAACTTAATCTTAATATAATTACATATGTCCTGTTTAGGTTTAATATGTTTGTTAGAGAACATTAGTAACTACTGCATCATGAAAACCAAGAAACCCAGCAGATGGGTTAGGGAGAAAATGGTGGAGAACTTTAAAGTAGGGATAGATTCTAAAACAATTAGATGGCACAAATACAAAGCCCAGACATGGCAGTCCACCTATACATTCTGGGCAAAGAGGGTGTTCGTCAGAGAATGTTACAAATACAATTTTTTTACAATCATGTATTATTGTCCTATCCCTTCCACAGTTAAATGCTACTTTGTGTTGATTTGTCACATGAAATCGCAGTGAAGTACATTAAATTTATTGTTTTTAACATGATTAAAAGTGAAAAACTGAGATTAAAAGTCCCGAGACTCGCATTCTAGCATGCTATGATGCTTGGTAGAGACTTTATGTACAGTCAATAAAACCCTGGGGTTTTACAGCTAATTTCCATGTGATGTAAGGAAACCAATATAAAGGAAAACTATCAAGCTACAAGACATGTTAGCAGAAACAAGGAGATATGTTTGGTGGAGTGTGTTCTTCTGGTTAATAAAGCAGCCCTGTTATATTTTGTCCTTGAAACAAGACCCATTGAACGGCATTGATAAATGTTTAAGCTCCCCAAGCCTTTGATAACAATGAATACCAGGCCTGCTGTAAACACTGCATGGTTGGAACATCCCCCTCTTTGTCATGCTGATGTCATGTCTACTGTACAACCTGCAGTTTGGCCACGCATTTCAAACCTTCAAATCAAATTCAGAGCCTTTCACCACAATAAGAATATACTGAAATAGCTTTATAATACAAGTAAGGGAACTACTACTAATAACTTCACAAAACCTCACTTCAAAAAATATGAACAAACTCTTTAAAACAAGGAAGCTGCAAACCATTTGTCAGCTGAGAAAGCCAAGCTCCTGCAGCAGGCCAAAGTTCAGCCTCAAGCTTTAAGATACTTAATAATAGGAAAGAATAATTATCTTCATCAGAATTTAAAAGTTTGAGTCCACTCCAGATAGTCAAAACATTATACATTATTATTTTGGTCTGAATGCACCGTATATAAACAACTGCATATATAATCCATGAAAAAAAGTTATCAAAGAAGAATCAGCTTTATCCACCACTCAAACAAAAAAAAAAAAAAAAGAATTTTTTTAAATGTAATATTGCATTACATATAATACATTTTTTATGTCATAAACATTTTAGAAAAGCCATCATGCCAAAAAACTATACCAGGAAGACAACTTGGGGCCAAACTCCCCTCGCAGATTTGGAGAGTGCAGCTGCCGAGGTCATGCCAGGAAAGAAGTCCTTAAGAAAAGCTGGAAGGGATAGAAATATTGACAAGACAACCTCAGAAAGATTCATAATGAAAAAAAGAGAAAGGGGAAGTAAAATCAGTAGCCTGGGGCGCAGTAGCTGAGGTCCAGAGAATATTACAAACGCGTCCAGGGTGGATGGTGGGGGTTCGGCTGGAGGGCACGAGTCACTTGAGAGCACTGGCTTTATCTGGCATACATAGGATGTATGAGAAGGCTTGCAGGTAGATGGAGATGAACCGCTGAGGGACTGATCACTGTCTCAATCTCATAAGGTCCGATGAAACGAGATGAAAGCTTTCGGGACATAGACTTCAGTTGTATATAACGTGCTGATAACCAAACCTTTTGGCCAGGCAGATATTCCGGGGCAGGTCGGTGTCTTCGATCAGCGAATCGTTTATTCTGTTCTGCGGTTCGTTGGAGGGTTTGGATGGTTAAGTTCCATATGGATTTGCAGCGTCGGATGTGACGGTGGACCGAGGGAACCATGAAGTCTGTCTCATCGCCAGAAAACAAAGGCGGCTGGTAACCTAGGGATGCCTCAAAGGGGGAACGTCCTGTAGCAGAGGAAACGTGAGAGTTCAAAGCATATTCAACCCATGGTAGGTATGAGCACCAGTCGGTTGGGTTAGTAGAAGTGAGACAGCGTAAAGTGGATTCAAGTTGTTGATTGAGTCTTTCTGTTTGTCCGTTGGATTGAGGGTGATAGCTGGAGGTTAATGAAACTCTAGCTCCCAAAGTTAAACAAAACTGTTTCCAGACCTGAGAGATGAATTGCGGACCTCGGTCAAACAGAATGTCATGTGGTATTCCATGCAAACAAAAAACATGTTTGGTGAGACGTTTGGCTGTTTGCAGAGCTGACGGAAGTTTCCTGAGTGGGATGAGATGGCATGTCTTAGAGAATCGATCGACAATTGTGAGAATTGTCGTCATACCTGAAGATAAGGGTAAACCGGTAACAAAGTCAAAAGTGTTATGCGACCAGGGACGACCAGGAATTTTGAGTGGTTGGAGGAGACCTGCTGGTGGTTGATTGCTGGTTTTGTTTCTGGCTCATGCGGAACAAGCCTGAACAAAGTCTTTAACATCCTTATGAATTGAAGGCCACCAAAACCTTCTCTGTATGAGAGCTATTGTCCTGTTAATTCCGGGATGAGCAGAAAACTTAGCTGTGTGCAACTATGTGTATCTATGACAAATCTGAAGTGGGACCTAGGTACGATTTGGTGGTCCTGTGCCAGGGTCGGGTTCCTGTTGTTGTGCTCTGTGGATTATGTCTTCCATCTCCCACCTGAGTACCCCGACCATCCAACTCGGCGGTAAAATGGGAGCTGGCTCCTTTATTGAGTCATCTACTGCAAACTGTCTGGAGAATGCATCAGGTTTAGTGTTTTTAGGTCCAGGTCTGAAAGAAATACAAAGATCAAAACGTGAAAAGAACAAAGACCACCGGGACTGATGTGGGTTCAATCTTTTAGCTGACTGTATGTAAGCCAAGTTCTTATGGTTGGCCCAGACTTGAACTGGATGTTCCGCACCCTCAAGCCAGTGGCGCCATTCCTCAAGAGCTAACTTCATAGCTAATAGTTCTCTATCTCCAACATCATAATTTCTCTCTGTGTTGTTCAGTCTGCGTGAAAAGAAAGCACAAGGATGTAGTTTCCCATCCACTGAATTCTGCGATAACACTACCTCAACGCCAATATCAGAGGCATCAACCACTAAAATAAACTGTTTTGAAGAGTCAGGGTGAATTAAGATGGGAGCTTGTGAGGATTTCCTCTTTAGTTCCTGGAATGCTTCTTCAATCTCAGGTGCCCATGAAAATGAAACCTTTGAAGAGGTTTAGGCAGTAAGAGGTGCGGCTGTCTGACTGTAATTTCTTATGAAGCGTCTGTAAAAGTTTGCATATCCGAGGAATCTCTGCAATGCTTTGCGGGTGTCTGGTACAGGCCACTCCAAGACTGCCTTAATCTTCTCGGGGTCAGATTTTACCTGTCCACTCGAGAATGTATCCTAAAAAGTGACAGAGGTTTTTTGAAACTCACATTTTTCACCCTTCACAAAGAGACGGTTTTCTAGAAGACGTTGAAGTACTTGGCGAACATGGCGACGATGCTCCTCGATGTCCTTTGAGTAGATCAAAATATTGTCTAGATATACAAAAACAAAAATGTTCAGAAAATCTCTAAGCACATCACATCGTTAACAAGGGCCTGAAAGACAGCAGGAGCAATGCATAGACCAAAAGGCATGACCAGGTATTCAAAGTGACCAAGTGGAGTCTTGAAGGCCGTCTTCCACTCATCCCCCTGGCGGATCCTAACAAGATGGTAAGCATTTCTCAGATCTAGTTTAGAAAATACTGTAGCACCATGAACCAGTTCAAAAGCTGAGGAAAGTAGTGGAAGAGGATACTTGTTTTTTGACAGTGATTTGATTAAGACCTATAATCAATACAGGGTCTTAATGACCCATCCTTTTTCCCTACAAAGAAAAATCCGGCTCCAAGAGGTGAAGAAGATGGTCGGATTATTCCTGCAGATAAGGACTCATTAATATAATTCTCCATTGATTTCTGTTCGGGACGAGAGATATTATATAGTCTGCTAGATGGTAAAAGGGCGCCAGGGAGAAGGTCGATAGTGCAGTCATAAGGCCTGTTCTTACTAAAGACTCCCTTGAGGTCATGATATTCTGGGGGTACATGTGATAGATCAATGTCCTTGTTCTCAGAACTCTGTTCTGAAAAGCTCGGAGCGAATGCAGACTGGAGGCAAGATGAGTGGGGACTAATGGACCAAGATTCAACGCGACTCTCCGACCAATCAAGATGAGGATTATGTTTTCGCAACGAGGGGTAACCTAAGACCAAGGAGCCCTGTGATAATGGAAATACAAAAAAGGATATCTTCTCTCTATGGTTTCCTGATAACAAAAGGTCAATGGGTTTAGTCTGATGTGTAATTCGCTGTAAAGCCTGTCCATCAAGGGCTAACACAGATTGCGGGGAAGCAAGTGGTTCTATTTCAATTCCGGCTTTGGGTACTAATTCTGAGTCAATTAAATTCTGTTCACTTCTGGAATCGACCAAGGCGAACATAGTCAAAGCTTGTTGGTTAACTATGATAGTTGCTGGCAAGCTGAGTCTAGGGGCTTCACTATTTAAAGAATGGTCCACCAACCCCCCTTCATGGTTAGCGGACACTTTCTTTTCTGGTTCTCCTTCTTTCCCTTATTCTGTTATACACTCTTGTGGCCAAATACATTACTTCATCCAATGTGGGAGGTTCATCAACCAGAGCTAACTCATCCTTTAGAACCTCGTCTAGGGCATGAAAAAATGGAGACGTTAAGGCACAATCATTCCAACCGGAAGCTGCTGCCAAAGTAGAAAATTCAATTGAAAACTCAATGAGGGGTCTATTGCGTTGCTTTAATGCCCGCAGCTGCCGTCCAGTGTCTGATTTGTCCACTGTGGAGGAAAATGTTTGCTTAAATTCTGAAATAAATTCTTCAAAGGTACAACCAAAATTACAGGAAACTGAAAATCGGGCCTCGGCCCATTGCAAAGCCTTGCCGGTCAACAAACCAATGATGTATGAAATTTTAACATCATCATGTGGGAAGGAATGTGGAGAGTGGTTGAAAACTAATGCACACTGGAGTAAAAACCCCCTACAATTACCCACCTCCCCAGAGAATTTATCAGGGTTAGGGGAAATGACATCACGAGAGAGAGGCGGCTGTGGAATTACCAGAGATGCGGCAGCGCCATCTACCTGTGTGGTGGACTGGGTTCTGAGGGTCTGTTGTAGCATGGAGGTAATCTGCACTAACTGCTGGTTACTTTGACGCTGCTGCTCTGTAAGAAGACGGAGAGATGAATCATGAGAATAAATTTGATTTGCATGTTCAGAAAGAGTTCTTCGGAGTGTTTCTGCAGGGTCTTGTTGGCCAGAGTGTTCTCTCATTTTCAGTAGTTTTGACCCACATACAGAGAACACTCAGAAGTAAAAGTTTTATGGGTTTTATTGTCAGCAACGTAATCAGGGACGAGGACTGGAAACACCAACTGTACAGGAAGGAAGAAGAATGGACTGGTGAACAAACGAATAATATGAAGCAACTGATTACTTAGATCTGAGAAATAGCTTACTAAATTGCTGTAGCTTGAACCGCCAGGGGTAGAGAGCTTAAGAGAGTCTTAAGTTGCGAAGATAAATTGTTCAGTTGTCTTTTAGTTGTGGTCTTGGTGCCAACCAATTGGAGCTCAGGTGCTGATGCTTGTGATGGAGGATGGAACCGGGTACGCTTATGCCTTGGTCCTGGAGTTGAAGGAAAGGGGAAGCCGCCAGCTTGGTCTGTGTCCAAAAGGTACAGACAGTAGTGAGAGAAATCCACAAGAAGGTATATCCGAAACTCAGTAGTTGATTATCAAGATGCACAGAGAACCTCTGGAACAAAGTCGGAACTCAGCAAGGTAAACAATGCCTCAGGTAAAAAGCTGCGAGGGAGCAAAATACAAAATTACTAGAAGCACACGAACGAAGCGGAAAAATCAGTAGAGGCTGAGCTTGTTACCACTAAGGCAAATACTCTGGCATCGAAATGCTGGCAGCCTCCCGCTTAAGTACTCCTCCATGCAATCAGCAGATAGGAAACACCTGTCATCCAGCGCACCTGAGAACTCCAACACCAACTGTGAAACACTGAATGGTTATGCAGACAAGTACACCAAACACACACACACCAGCACATACACTAACACACCTACTCAGACTCTGACAAAAGGTGCCTCGACCAGAACAGGATGGATGACTGAAGACACCTGGCCAGAGTTCCTTGATTACATTATACAGCACACTAAGTGCGCTGCATGACGTGACTGTGTATGGCCCGTTCAAGACCCTATACAACCGAGCCCTTGATGGATGAAATCTAACCCTGGCAAAACAGTCTCAATCTACCAGACTGCAGGACTTGTGAAAGAGGCCTTCTTGTCAGCAGTGACACCACAAAATATCACTTTAGGATTCAAGTCCACTGGGATTTCCCATATAGCAGAGATATTTTCTCTGAGGAAGCGTTTGCACCATCCAAGGTGTCAGACCGGCCAAACCCTGCATCCACTGGTCCACCCCCTGCAGATGATCCAGATTTTCCACTCCCCGCAGATTGACCATCTGCTGCAGATGATCCACTTGCTGATGCTAATGCATCCACTCTGCATGGTCCACATTGATGTGCTTCGTCAGCTGACTCAGATGTTCCCAGCTGACCTGGATATGTGTCTCCTCCTGAAATCCTACCACTTCTCAAATGTCCCCCAGAAGTACAAACCAAAAGAAAACGTGTGAAGACAGCCATCCTAATAGATAATTGAAGCAGACAATAGAAAACGCTTATGAAGAAAGACAAAAGAAACTGGCAGGGCAAAGCAAAATAGCAAAGAAAAGGGAAAACTGAAAAGAAACACACCATGGTGATGGTGATATCCATGTCCCACTTGATGATGAGCTCTCTGAGGATGAGAGAAGTGATCCTGCAGACACTGATCTGAACGTGGGTGACTTTGTCATGGTTAACTTTGCAACCAAACACAGGAGTCTCTGTTACTTTGGTATAGTTGAGAAAGTTGAGGATGTTGTACTTACATAACTCCTCAGAAGAATCTACGGAAACAAGAAACAGTGGGAGAGATCCATGTTTGCTATTAAAGAAAATGATGTGGCACATGTTCCTAAAGGTGATGTGGTGAAGAAGCTGCCGAAACCTAATAGGCCTGGAGGAGCCACACGGAGAGAGCAACTCTTCACCTTTCCCTGTAAACTTCAGGGCTGGAATGTAGAGTAGGCCTTGTTATAGAGTCTGATCTAATCCTGTGTCTTAAGTCCCAGGCTGTTCTAGCTGGTTCTGATGGTCCTATGTTCTGAGCCCCAGACTGTGTACTTGCAGGTTCTGATTATGCGTCCATGTTCTGTCCCCCAGACTATGCACTAGCCTGTTCTGATTATCCTGTGTTCTGACTTACACGCTGTGAATGTTAATTAAAACATTTCAAATTATATCATGTTTTATTTGATTTGTTTCTTAGTACTTTGGGTTACTTTCAAGTGTTCAAAAAATGTGCTTAATTGACCAATCCCCATGATTCTGATACTACGATATTAGTTTTGGAATGTGTGGTTGTCACTCTAGCTGATTCTAATTGTTACAATATGTGTTATGGTAGTTGTAAAGTGGAAAATGTAAGTGGATTAGCTTACCCCCAACTGCTGCACTTTACCCCCTTGATTTCTCTGGTCTGTCTAAGTTTACCCCTGAGCTAGGGAAAGTGAGACACAAGACCACTTTTTTAAAAACAATAATTTTTTCATCGTTTTTTGTCCTGAAAAAATTCTGATAGGGACCGGTGCAAAGGGGATTGGGTGGCGGACGAAGGTGGAGACCTCAACGGCCCGATCCCCGGATGCTTAGGCTGGCTCTAGGGACGTGGAATGTCACCTCGCTGGGGGGGAAGGAGCCTGAGCTTGTGCGGGAGGTCGAGAGATATCGATTAGAAATAGTCGGGCTCGCCTCCACGCACAGCGTGGGCTCTGGAACCCATCTCATTGAGAGGGGTTGGACTCTCTTCTACTCTGGAGTGGACCACGGGGAGAGGCGGCGGGCTGGTGTGGGTTTGCTTGTTGCCTCCCAGCTCAGCCGTCTCGTGTTGGGGTTTACCCCAGTGGATGAGAGGGTTGTATCCCTGCGCCTTCGGGTTGGGGAGAGGTCTCTGACTATCATTTCAGCCTACGGGCCGAGTGGTAGTGCAGAGTACCCTGCCTTCTTGGCGTCCCTGTCGGGGGTGCTGGATAGTGCCCCTCCCGGGGACTCCATTATTCTGCTGGGGGACTTCAACGCCCACGTGGGGAACGACAGTGACTGAAGAATCCAGGGAGAAACAATGAAATGCCAGGACTTTAAATATTGAGGCAGGGGTGGAAAATGACAAAGGGACCAGAAGAACTTATCATTGGGGATGTGAAATGGAGCTGTGGCAAAATGAAAGCAGGGAAGCTGAGGGAGGGAGACTAATTATAACATATTAGGGGATCTGAACTAAAACACAAAGAGACTACTAACCAAGTGGGAAAGACCAACACTGGTCTAAGAGAAATAAATGCAAATGAACAAATAACAGAAAACAAGAATAAAATAAGAAACTGAACACAAGTAATGAACCGATGGAAACACCAGCAACAATGAAGCCAGAGAAACGAACTGAAAAGGGCAAGACCTGCAGAACATAAATAAACAAGAAAATGATAAAAATAAAACATCCCAAACGAAAACCAAAACATCCTAGGATTTTAAAGATATGTTTATGTTAGGTATTAATTAGTCAACTCAGAGGCAAGAACGATACAGAGTCAGATTTACTTGCAGCAAGGGTAGCTCACACTTTGCAGTGCAAATCTACAAAATATTAGCACCCCTCTCTCTTTATTTATACATGCTGGTTCACACACAGTTCAACAAACATTCAGGGTGTGTGTGTGTGTGTGTGTGTGGGGTCAGAAAGGTTAGGGTTCATGTGTCTTGATTTTAAACAAAGAGGGAGTGAGGACTCGGTACCAGTCCCTAGATGTTGCTGATAAAAGCATAACTCACTCGTCTGACCTATATCACTTTCTGTGGCATGTAGGAGGGAAAAGCACTTAGAGCAGACATGAGTGATAAACAATACAAAAGTTTTCAAACCCTAACAGTTTATGTATTTGGGTCATTACATTGAGCATAGGTAAGTGTCATGTTAACGTGGTGGAGATAGAATATTTAATGAAGTAAGTGACAGACTTGCAGAACATGAGGAAAAAAAACTCTTGAGCAACAGTAGAATCCAGTGGAGAATTACCAAGACTGAGAGACTTAAATACTGTGGAGATGTGATGAGAAACATTGAAACCAGGTGAGAACAATCAACAAGATACAGAGCAGCTGGGGGAGAATCTAAGCAGGGAACCAAGGAAAGTTGGAACAATGCCCACAGGAGAAACCAATACGAACACAAGCGAGAACCAAAACACAAACAGCTGTGGATCATTACAGTAAGGAAGTTAATTTCTGAAGTCGTGATATTATTCATGTTATGCAAATTAAAAAATACTCAATAATGACACAGCTGAAAACGGTGTTAGCTAGGAAAATAAAAGAAAGAAAGCCGGTTGAAGAGTGTGGTAAATAAATAGAGACGAGCAGAATGCTAAAAAAAGTTTAAAACTCAAATGAGTGAGAAACTACCAACTGCATTCATTCTTGACCAATATGTATATTTAAGTCAGCACTTATACTTTTGACACTGCATTGTAAAAGTCCCAGTAAAATAAAATGTTATGTTTTTTAATGTATTGAAGTTGTACTCGTACCTGTACTCGTCATACTCATCGTCTTCCGCTTATCCGGGACCGGGTCGTGGGGGGCAGCAGACTCAGCAGAGACGTCCAGACATCCCTCTCCCAAGACACCTCCTCCAGCTCCTCCCAGGGGGAGCCCAAGGCGTTCCCAGGCCAGCCTAGAGACATAGTCCCTCCAGCATGTCCTGGGCCGTCCCCTGGGCCTCCTCTCAGTGGGACGTGCCTGGAACACCTCCTGAGGAAGGCGTCCAGGAGACATCAAATATAGATGCCCGAGCACAGTGAGCCCCACCAATCCCTCTGTCGATCTCCCACTCCATTCTTCCCTCACTCGCGAACAAGACCCTGAGAAACTTGAACTCCTCCACTTGAGGCAGGAACTCCCCTACAAACTGAAAAGGACAAGCCACCTTTTTCTGGTCGAGAACCATGGCCTCGGAGTTGGAGGAGCTGATCTTCATCCCAGCTGCTTCACACTCTGCTGCGAACCGCCCCAGCGCATGCTGTAGGTCTTGGCTAGAAGGGGCCAGCAGCAACACGTCATCCGCAAAAAGAAGAGACGAAGTCCACTGGTCCCCAAACCAGACCTCTACTGGCCCTTGGCTGCGTCTAGAAATCCTGCCCATAAAAGTTATGAACAGGACTGGCGACAAAGGGCAGCCCTGCTGGAGTCCAACACGCACTGGGAACAGGTCCGAATTAGTGCCGGCAATGCGGACCAAACTCCTGCTCCGCTTCTACAGAGACCGGATGGCCCCTAATAAAGGGCACCCGATTCCATATTCCTGGAGCACCCCCCACAGGGCACCACGAGGGACACAGTAAAATACCTTCTCCTGGTCCACAAAACACATGTGGACTGGTTGGGCAAATTCCCATTAACCCTCAAGTACCCTGTAGAGTTTAGAGAGCTGGTCCAGTGTTCCAGGGCCAGGACGAAAACCACACTGCTCCTCCTGAAGCCAAGGTTCAACTATCGGCCGAACTCTCCTCTCGAATATCCTGGCGTAGGCTAGGCCTTCCCAGGGAGGCTGAGGAGTGTGATTCCCCTGTAGTTGGAACACACCCTCAGGTCACCCTTCTTATGAAGGGGGACCACCACCCCAGTCTGCCCGTCCAGAGTCACTGTACCCGACCGCCACACAATGTTAAAGAGGCGTGTCAACCATGACAGCCCTACAACATCCAGAGACTTGAGGTACTCAGGGCGGATCTCATCCACCCCCGAAGCCCTGCCGCCGCAGAGCTTTTTAACCACCTCTGTGACTTCAGCAGAATAATGGAGTCCCTGGGAGGGGCACTATCCAGCACCACTGACAGGGACAGCAAGAAGGCCGGGTACTCCGCACTACTGCTCTGCCCATAGGCCGAAACGACAGTCGGAGAACTATCTCCAACCCGAATGCGCAGGAATGCGACCCTCTCATCCATTTATGCATAAACCCCAAAACAAGATGGCTGAGCTGGGAGGCAACAAGCAAACCCACTCCAGCCCGCCGCCTCTCCCCACGGGCCACTCCAGAGTAGAAGAGAGTCCAGCCCCTCTCGAGGAGATGGGTTCCAGAGCCCACGCTGTGCGTGGAGGCGAGCCCGACTATTTCTAGTCGATATCTCTTGATCTCCCGCACAAGCTCAGGCCCCAGCGAGGTGACATTCCACGTCCCTAGAGCCAGCCTAAGCATCCAGGGATTGGGCTGCCGAGGTCTCCACCTTCGTCCGCCGCCCAATCCTCTTTGCACCGGTCCCTCACGGTTCCCCCTGCAAGTGGTGGGCCTACTGGGGGAGGGCCTCGCATCTCTTGTTCAGGCTTGGCCCGGCCGGGTCCCACGAGGAGCAACCCAGCCACCAGGTGCTCTCCGACGAGTCCTGAACCCAGGCCTGGCTCCAGGGTGGGACCCCGGCTCCGCCGTACCGGGCGGCGTCATGTGCCTCGATTTAATAGTCGTCATGAGAGGTTCTTGAACCGCTCTTTGTCTGACCCGTCACCTAGAGCCTGTTTGCCATGGGAGACCCTACCAGGGGCATTTAAGCCCCAGACAACATAGCCTCTAGGAACATTCGAGCACTCAAACCCCTCCACCACTTTAAGGTTGGTTCAAGGAGGGGCTGATTGGTGTAGTAATGTTAAAACAAGTTTTTACATACACTAACCTATAAAAATTGAGTTGTTTATTTTTTGTAGAAAATGTATAAGCTATATTATTAAAGACGGTTTAGTTCAGTAGGTTTTATGAAACCTTATAAATACTGAGGCTTTTATTTGGATGGGTATTTTTACACTTTATTTAAAAATTCCATATTAATTAATTGCTGATCACTAGATTAGGCCCAATAGAAATTTCAAACATATTCTTGTAATTGTCCAAGATACAGTCTGTTATTTTGTAGACTTTATTTTGAAAGAACCCAAAAATCTTGGTTCCTTCTTCAGCTGAAATATCACCTCTAAAATAGAAAGACCCCTATTTCAAGTATCTGTGGCTTTACAGCAAAAATCAAAGTCCAAACTCATTGTCATCGTGATTAACACCTTTAATTTGACTTGAAGATCTTAACATGCACTGAACTCTTCTCCATTAATGTCAATGGCAGGCAAAAAATAAACTGATTGTTTTCATAACCTAAACAGCATTACAAAAAGGTCACTTAATAAAAATAAAGCATAGTAAACAAACTGTTCACGAAAGAGTTAGATATCAAGTGATAAAGTAAATATATTCAGTGTTCGTTATCTATTTTTCAATGATAAATCTTTACAATTACAGCAACACGATAATTTGAAAAGTATTTTCAGGTTAATAGGGCAAAATTCCAGTTAGAAATATATTTTTTTTAATTCAGAAATTTGTGTTTATTGTCGCTTGAAAATAGACACACAGTTTGGCTGGTTTATTATGGCCATCAACTGATTTAACTTCTCCCCTCTCCGTCAGGAAAATATGCATGCTGAAGGTGAAAGGTAACATCTCCATGGGGAGGAAAGTTATTAGATCAGTGTGAGAGAAGGGTTTCACCAATGGTCCCTGTAGGGCAAAGTGATTGATCTCTGAAGACAGATTGTGTGCAATTACTGTCCATTTGTTCCAGCCATGCGTCCTCTCTGTGTTCTAGAGGACCTGGTAATAGAACTGGGTTTCATCTGGCTACTATTGTCTTTGACGTGGCTTTTTTTTCCCCCTATTCTCTCTGTATTCTTTACCTTTCACTTTCTATGTGTAAATCTGTCTTTTAAGTCTGATCTCCATTTTCTTTCACTTTGTGTTTATTAAATACACTGAAATCTGTAACTCTTTTTCTTTTTACCTTTCCTTCTATCTGTTGCCATACTGCTCATTCTTCAGACCCATTTTCCCTCTGTCACTCTGGGTGAGTCAATTACATGCTTCATACTTCCAGCTAAGGGCCTCTCCTTCTAGGAAGCAAGAACCACATGCACCGAAAGGATGATAGAATCAGATTCAAACAACTCACAATGATTCACAAGAATATGACAAAATTTTATCAATATTTTTGGGTAAAACTAAACATTTTTTTGTTTGTTGGTTTTCAAAATCATTGAGGCAGCTGCAGCCCATCCAGATTACTGCTGCCAGAGTCCTGACCAACACCAGAGAAAGGTATCATACAACACCAGTTCTTAAAACACTGCACTAGCTCCTTGTTTGGCAAAAGATTGAGTTTAAAATAGTGTTGATGGCCTGTGAGGCAAGGAATGAACTGGGGCTTGGACAGATGGAAGTTGTTGGTCAGGTAGAACCATGTAGATCCCTTGGGGCATGAGAGACCTATCTACTCAACGTTCCAAGAACCTGAACTAAAGAAGGCTGGCAGCATTTAACCTCTATGCTCTTTAGCCCTGCAACCAACGGCCTGAAAACCTGAGGTGTACAGAAACTGTTGGCTTCTTTAAATATGAACTAAAAACATTACTGTAACAATTCTTCATTTTTATATGATCACGACTCATGTCATTTTATGTTTTATTTTTGTTTCTTTGTTGTTCCTGTAAATTACTTTGAAAAAAAATCACAAAGACTGTAATCACAGACAGACCAGCAGATGCTGAGGCACAGAGGTCGCCAACTTTCTGCAGAGTCAATAGCTACAGACCTTCAAACTTTATGCGGTCTACAGATTAGCCAAAGAACAGTGCCTAGAGGGATTCATGGAATAAATCTGCATGGCTGAGTGATGTAGCCTCTAAAAGTGTGAAAACATGTTCTATGGACTGGCGAATCATGCCTCTCAAGTAAGCTAATTTACACCAAGATTTACACCAAGCTACTAGACGAGTTCTGCAGTTTGAGTTTGTACCAAAAACTCAAACTGCAGAAATAAAAAAGAATGTGCAAATATATTAGCCTGTAGATGTGGAAAGCTGGCAGATTTGTAGTAGTAACAGAGGGCAAGGTGATCGTAGCATTAACTCATATTTAATCGTATGGCTTAAGAATAAATGGGATGTCATTCAAGCGTATATGTGTATGAAGGCAGACGAGCAAATACTTTTGTCCAAATAGTGGATATTGCGGTTTTTAAAGCTTGCTTAATTGTAACACGGTCCTAATGCCAAAAAGCATTGCAATTCTCTCCTTTTGTGATTTGACAAATAAACATTTTATAAACTTCAAAAGGTCCTTTAATGAATCTGTGTTCAGTGTAAAAGTATCCAGCTTAGGTTTGTCTTAGTATTTTCGATTTTGAGCTAGAACTGATTAAACACAGACTCATCTAAAAACTATGAAATAACCCTTAATTTTAATGACAATATGAAAGACTGAGTCAGACTGAATTTCCTCTTTGTTTACAAAAAATCTGTAGCTGGTCTTTCACTTCCTTTGCAATCAGAGTACCTAAAATGCTGCAACACAAACAATTTAAACACGGTGAGGGCTTTTCAATGATTTTGTGCCAACAAAATAAGTGAACAATGCTAGGCGTTAATGGTAAAGCACTCATCTTTACATCTGGGTCTAAGACATAGCTTATTCTGACTTTGCCACACAAAATGATATAGTGACAGCAACTGAATGGTGCTTCACAAGACCACACTTTGATTAGAAATGTTAGGACATAGGTGGGCAATTTGAAGTCCAGATCCTGTGTCCCACATGTTTTGCAGATATTTCCTTGCTTGAGTAGACAGAAATGAACTGTTCATTAGCTGGCTCCTTCAGAACTTGTTGGCAGGCTAGATAATTGAACAATGCTGTATAAATGAGGAGTGCTGAAAAACGAAACTACTAAACTTCTTCCAAGGTTCTCACAGTCGACAGACATAAATTATATAAAACAAAACCTGGGGTAAGCCTAATAGAAGAGAGCATGAGGTAGACCTCATAATTCTGTATGATGTCTTGAAAGATTGTGCAGAGAGGAAGATACTTCTCTCTGTATGCCTCCAGCCTTGTGAAATGATAAAGAAGGATAAACTATTAACAGAAAGGGTTCCAGTGAATGTGGTCTTGCTGATTTCTTAATGTGAGTTTTTCACTCTGTAGACAACTATGCTTAAATGAAATGTTCGTTCATTTTGATTTGTATTGGAATAACTGGTTAGCAGAAAGCATATAAAATTGGCACTTTATATACACCAGGATGCATGCTGTAAGTCCTAAAAACCAACATAAATAGATGAGCAAAATAAAACTTTCTTCAGATGCTAAACCTACTAAAAGTCATTCATTGTCAAAGGAATCTTGTCCTGAAAGATCACTGCATCTTCTTCATATTCATTTAGCCTTCTTCTCCGGCTAAATAGTCCACCACCAAATATTTGTGTCGACCATGGATTACTTGCTACATGCACACGTACCAACATACTGTATAAAATCTGTATAAAACTTCTCATGAATGTTGATGAACAGAGAAGCCCCTTCCTGGGTATAGTGAAAAATCAAAAGAAAGTTTTGTTGGACAGAAATCCATGTAGTTACCAAACAAAAAATTTTTATTTTTGATTCTTCCATTCACACAGTCTGCCACAGTATGCAGTGCATCTCTCTTGCAGTTTTATGAATGTATTTCATGGATGTTTACAGTAATCAGAGTGATTGATAAAGCCTTGTTAGACTGATGGCTAATTAGTGTAATTATTGCAAAATAGATTTTTTATAAATGAAGACATGTAATTGATTTTAGTTTGTACACTTGGTGTTGATTAGGATTAAAATTCATAACTAAGATTTGCAGGGCAATGACTGAGCTGCATGTGTTTACTGACTTCAGTAATTTACAAAGTGAAGATGTCCTATGTGAGATATTATGGGAAGAAACTTGTGCCATCAGAATGTATTTGTGTAATTTGAAATTAAATGCATTGGTTTGAAAATGAATTTCACTAAACTGAAACTGAATATAATGGTTTAAAACTGAACTTGTTTGCTTTGAAAATTGCTTTGCTTTGTTTTGAAAATTCAGTTTGATTACTTTAACTTTCAGGTCTGAAATTAAATTTCAGTTCCAAAATTCAGTTTTTTTTGTGTCACACATCCGGGTTTTTGAAGCCACAGATTAATCAAACACAGATTTACTGATTCACGGATGTCATTCACTATTGCTGTGTCCAAATTCAGGACTGCATCTTTTGAAAGACGCATTTGTAGGCCGATGACTTCCTGGATGAGAAGACAAATGCTGTCCAATCTCCAAGGTTCCAACAAATGCGTCCTTCTTTTCCCCAGATTTGAAGGATGGGTCCAGTGTATCCTCCATGTCTCACCCTATCCCATGATTCATTTCGGGTCAAAGTAGATTGTTCAAACGGAAATAGCAAAGGCCGGAGGAGAGAGAAAAGTTGTGAATAAAATTGGATATATTGCACATTCTGTGAAACAACTGAACTTTTACAATGTTTTTAGAAGAGAATGCTGCTGTGTAAACCTAAAATATCTGATAATTTTATCAAGATATTGAATAATGACACAAATATGCCAATGTGTTCGTCCGCTGCCCCAGCAGCCAGCTTGCCTCACCAGCTGTCAGCTGACCGGGCGGTTGAGGTGCGCTAAACCCCAAGAGAACAGCTGACTCCTGGCACATTGTTTTCAAAATCCCGCTGGGTTTCCCCAATGGGTGGAAGTTAAACAGATATAATTCAGACAGATGAAATCTAATATTAATCTTCGGTTTATTTATTATAACAATAATAATAATTATTATTATACTCTGAAAATAAACTGAATTCAACTTTGTTCCTAAAGTTAATAAGTTAATGTTTAAGTTGTTGAAAGCTTTACAAATAAATTAAACAAATGGTATTTGTCATCAATGTATTTTATCTAGTGTTAGATTTTTATATCTATGAACACAAAAAACATTTTCAACATTTTAAATGGCTGAATAATGAACAAGATCATAAATAATAACATTTTAAAACAAAACAGCATTATAAGCCATCAGCAATATGAAAAAGTGTCAATCAAGACCATGTAGTTACACGGTTGCTAGGCAACAGAAGTTATGCTGCGATAAGGGCAAGAGAAACACAGACCGACATCGGCAGAATACTATGCTAATCTGGCATGTTAAGCTAACAGCTACAGGTAGCATAAGTGTTACTGTTTGACCATCATTTGTTTACATGACGCTTCTTATAGACGCTCATTTGACTTGGTGATTGACATCCGCCAAGCTCATGTATGCTGCACTGCTCCAGCTCAACATGTCGTAAAGGAAGTTTAACCTGATGTGAAACATAAATCGATGAATCTGTGTTTGATTAATCGGTGGCTATCCTCAAGGACTCGGATGTGTGACACAAAAAACTGAATTTTGGAACTGAAATTGAATTACAGACCTGAAAATAAAAGTAGTCAAACTGAATTTTTAATACAACGAAATATATTTTAAAAGCAAATTAATTCAGTTTCAAACCATAAAATTCAGTTTCAGTTTAGTGAAATTAATTTTCAAACCAATGCATTTATTGGAAATTACACAAATACAAAGCAGAGCAATTCAAATTCAGTTTCTGATGGTCAAAGTTTCTTCCCTTAAGATATGTAGAAGAGTGTGTGTTGCAATAACACAAATCATCTTATCACACACCTCACCTGGGTGCTGTTAAAACCAGATTTTCACACTGCTTCTTTGTGTGAAGAAAGAAAAAAACCTAAGGAAATTAGCTAAAATATCAGGGAGAAATGTACAAAAGTATGAGGAAAGTATAAGCAGCATTGGAATTTCCAGTCATAATACCATTCATGGGTTCTGGGTCCCAGGGGTAAATGGCTTTTGGTGCAAAATCAACCCCAGGCCAAAAGCAAAACATCTTGTGAAGAAGTTGGCTGAAGCTTGTATGAGAGCGTCAAAGTTCACAGTGAAAAACGTCCTATACCAACACGGGCTGGAAGGCTACTCAGTGAGGAAGAAGCCATTGCTTCAAAAGGAAAATAAAAATTAAGATTACGGTTTATTCCATAGTGGGTTGCAGGGGAGCTGGTGCCTATCTCCAGCAATCTATGGGCAAGAGGCAGGGTACACCCTGGACAGGTTGCCAGTCAATCGCAGGGCAACACACAAACAACCATGCACACACTCATTCATACACCTAAGGGCAATTTAGATTGACCAATTAACCTAACTAACTAACCCCGCCTCTCGCCCATAGACTGCTGGAGATAGGCACCAGCTCCCCCGCGACCCACTATGAAATAAGCAGTAGAAAATGACTGACTGATTACGGTTTACAAAACCACTCCAGGAGAAAGACTTTAAATTTTGTAGATGTGCATTGTGGTCTGATGCGACTAAAATTTAAGTGTTTAGCCACCATCAGTACTTTTGAAAGTAAAAGTGGGAAGCTTGCATGCCTGAGACCACCATCCCAACTGAGATGTACAGGATTGGCATCCTTTTGCATTTTACTGAAGGTGAGATTGGCAGACTTCACAAAATAAAAGGATATTGAGGAGAGAACATTTTGTAGAAATATTGAAGCAAATCTCAAAGCATCAGCCAGGAGGTTAAACTTGTACATAAATTAATCTTCCAAATGGTAGTCCAAGCAATGATAGTAATCAGTAATCAGTAATCAATGTTACAAAGTGGTGAAGACAACAAACCTGTTTCAATTCCAGTAGTTCTGTCTGTACGAATCAACCAAATTTCTAGCAAATTGTTAGAAGCTTGTGGAAGGACAGTTAAAATGTTTGACCCAATTGCTATAGTTTAAAAGGCATCTTCTCAGTAGGAAGAGTAGTTGTCTTGCAATCAGAAGGTTGTGGGTTCGATTCCAGCTTCCTCCTGCCATAGGTCGATGTGCCCCTGGGCAAGGCACTTAACCTCAAGTTGCCTACCGATCTGCGTATCGGTGTATGAATGTGTGAGCGTTAGTGAGTGCAATTGGGTGAATGTGGCTCTAGTGTAAAGCGCTTTGAGCGGTCTGTATGACTGGAAAAGCACTATATAAGTTCAGTCCATTTGCCATTTACCATTCATAAGTCATTTGAGGTATGTATTTTATTCATCTCATTTATGTAATTACACAGAAACAAAAACACGATTGTTATAAAATTTTGTTGCATGTTTGGAAAATAATCAAACTGAACATTAACAGCCATCTGAGAACCAAATGAAAATGTGAAACGTGAAACATGTCCCTGTGTCTCTATTGCTTTTTCCACAAAACAGTGTTCTTATTTGGGGCTTTGCGGTTTCGCAGGTTGTGCTGGTGTCGACCTGTGTACCCTCCTCCCTATTCATTCGCCGGCAGCACAGGTGAAGGACAAGTGCCACTTAATTATCTCCCAACTGCTGCTAGGGCATTGACAGCCACTGTTAGCCCAGCCACAACACTGACCAGCTGTCTCGTGTGCACTGCAATGGCCACGGCGGAGGATGCGCACAACATTGGACACAGCTCTGACCTCCTACGCAATGGCCTGCACTGCATCTGTCTGATGTATTTGTTGCTGCAGCAGCTCCTGATCTATGTCATCACAATGAGGATGCCTTCTTGGCTGTGCTGGGGCGTTTACTGGTGTATACAAATTGGAGGAGCACTGCGGGGATTGTCCGACATCTGAGACAGGTTCTCTGGTTAAGAATAACGGGATGAACATTAGTGTTTAATGGTCGTGACCAACAACTTACTGAAACATATTTGACACAATAACAATATATGAAGTAATCCTGTATTCAATAAAAAAAATAAAATTTAGATTAAATGAAATAAATGTGTTATGGATCTACCTTGGTTTACTATGTTTGGGTCAAGCAAGTCATATCCCTCGATTCCAACAATCTGCTCATCACAGAATGTTTTCTGAATCCGTTGTGTGATTGGAGAGAGAGGGATCTCTTCCCCTCGGGCCCCCCACCTCTTTTAAGTGCAGATAATTAATTGTGGGAACATTTTTCCTTTGTTCTTCTATGGATATCCTGCCATCTTCTCTTAACTTCCTCAGGAGATCTTCTGGTTTTGCTCACAGCATTCACCTTTTCACAGAAGGCCTCCCAAATCTCATTTCTTCTTGCAATGCTTAGGTGTCTCTGATGGAGTTCACCATTGTATGAATTTCCTCCACCAGGACCTCAAACTCCACGGTTTCAAACTTATATTTCCTTTTACCGCTCTTTTCTCCGACTCTGTCCATGATGACAGCCATTAGGACACGCAATTTCCTCATTTAAATAGGGCAGTCTGCAAATCTTTTGCACCTGTTATCCATTGCACACGCAATCTTTGAAGATCACATGCAACACCGCCACTTATTGCATATGCAATTTATTCTTTGTACACGCAAATTAGTACCCGCTATTTGGGATTTTTGAAGATCAGGCACTAAGTGTAATCTATTTGGAAGTGACATAATCAAATGTAACTCAAGCATATACAGGTCCTTCTCAAAATATTAGCATATTGTGATAAAGTTCATTATTTTCCATATTGTCATGATGAAAATTTAACATTCATATATTTTAGATTCATTGCACACTAACTGAAATATTTCAGGTCTTTTATTGTCTTAATACGGATGATTTTGGCATACAGCTCATGAAAACCCAAAATTCCTATCTCACAAAATTAGCATATTTCATCCGACCAATAAAAGAAAAGTGTTTTTAATACAAAAAACGTCAACCTTCAAATAATCATGTACAGTTATGCACTCAATACTTGGTCGGGAATCCTTTAGCAGAAATGACTGCTTCAATGCGGCGTGGCATGGAGGCAATCAGCCTGTGGCACTGCTGAGGTCTTATGGAGGCCCAGGATGCTTCGATAGCGGCCTTTAGCTCATCCAGAGTGTTGGGTCTTGAGTCTCTCAACGTTCTCTTCACAATATCCCACAGATTCTCTATTGGGTTCAGGTCAGGAGAGTTGGCAGGCCAATTGAGCACAGTGATACCATGGTCAGTAAACCATTTACCAGTGGTTTTGGCACTGTGAGCAGGTGCCAGGTCGTGCTGAAAAATGAAACCTTCATCTCCATAAAGCTTTTCAGCAGATGGAAGCATGAAGTGCTCCAAAATCTCCTGATAGCTAGCTGCATTGACCCCGCCCTTGATAAAACACAGTGGACCAACACCAGCAGCTGACACGGCACCCCAGACCATCACTGACTGTGGGTACTTGACACTGGACTTCTGGCATTTTGGCATTTCCTTCTCCCCAGTCTTCCTCCAGACTCTGGCACCTTGATTTCCGAATGACATGCAGAATTTGCTTTCATTCGAAAAAAGTACTTTGGACCACTGAGCAACAGTCCAGTGCTGCTTCTCTGTAGCCCAGGTCTGGGGAATGCGGCACCTGTAGCCCATTTCCTGCACACGCCTGTGCACGGTGGCTCTGGATGTTTCTACTCCAGACTCAGTCCACTGCTTCCGCAGGTCCCCCAAGGTCTGGAATCGGCCCTTCTCCACAATCTTCCTCAGGGTCCGGTCACCTCTTCTCGTTGTGCAGCGTTTTCTGCCACACTTTTTCCTTCCCACAGACTTCCCACTGAGGTGCCTTGATACAGCACTCTGGGAACAGCCTATTCGTTCAGAAATTTCTTTCTGTGTCTTACCCTCTTGCTTGAGTGTGTCAATAGTGGCCTTCTGGACAGTAGTCAGGTCGGCAGTCTTACCCATGATTGGGGTTTTGAGTGATGAACCAGGCTGGGAGTTTTAAAGGCCTCAGGAATCTTTTGCAGGTGTTTAGAGTTAACTCGTTGATTCAGATGATTAGGTTCATAGCTCGTTTAGAGACCTTTTAATGATATGCTAATTTTGTGAGATAGGAATTTTGGGTTTTCATGAGCTGTATGCCACAATCATCCGTATTAAGACAATAAAAGACCTGAAATATTTCAGTTGGTGTGCAATGAATCTAAAATATATGAATGTTAAATTTTCATCATTACATTATGGAAGATAATGAACTTTATCACAATATGCTAATATTTTGAGAAGGACCTGTACATCAATACTGTACTGAAAGAAAGATAAACATGTCCACTAGAAACATTGGTATGCAGTAGAGAATATTCTATATTATTAAACACATGTGCACTGTTCATAGCAAAGCTTGTCAGAAAGTCAGAATCCATGTTCGATCTTAGCTGTTTAGGTACGTGCTTTATGAAATAAAGGACGTTCTCCAGACGTTCTCAGCTAAATTGCAAAACATTATTTGGAATTGAAGCTCTCAACTAAAGTCTATTCTTCTCATCAACAACAGCACTTTGTCGTTTTTGCACCTCGCTATAGGTAGCTCATTTTCCCTTCTCCTGCACAATGCCCCTGTCCGTGTCTTTGGGACCAATGGAGTGTGTCTCACGGGAGTAGCATTGAGTAGAGCAGAATTACATAAACTTTCAGCAGGCTCAGCAGATGTCAAAGATCGCAGCTCTATTTTGGTTTTAGGCGGACAGTCTCTGTCAGAGCGGTGTTATCAGATGTAATTAGCTGCACATTTTATCTTGTTCTTCTGACACTTTGTTGAAATAGAAACATTAGATTCATGTGATTGTCTGAAAATGTTGATAAAACAGAGGACATAGGAGTTAAATATAACCTGTCGTGGATTAATGCCCACTCACACACTGTATCACCACTCTCCTGGCATTTATGTTTCCAGCCCTACATTTTTGTATTGACTACCTCATCTATCATACAAGATAGGATTTCAAGAGTAGCTCTGTAGTCTTAGTAGTAGCAATCTTGCACTATAGTCCGATGTACATAAATCGAAGCACTGACATGTACCCAGTGCTTGTAGTTTTGGAACACTCTTTCTTAATTAAAGAGCACCATTGTGTGGGGAATATTGTGCTTCTGGAATGATGATTGTTAAGGAGATTTACCCTTAGAGAAGACCAGAAAACCTAATGACTTCATCACGGTATTGCTTAGTCTTCGGTTTGAATAGACCACAATAACCTTCCACATTCCTCACAATGTCTGTCTTTTAATAGTAATATTTACTCCCCATAACTCAGTGTATTTCTAAACATACTGATATGTTGGTGTTACATAACAGAGTCTGTCTGCCTTGGCTTTTCTTTAGAGATGCACTGACAAAAATTGCATGTTGACTATAATAAGCTGATTTTCAGCTTAATAGGCCCCAACCAAAAACCAGCCATTTAAAAATCAAATCTTTTCCCAATCAGTGAACACACCATGCATAAACTCCAATTGACAAAAGCACTTTTCAGTCATGTTAGTATTTTGTTCAGCCTGGGAGAAACTGGGGGATAGTAAAACTTAAAGAGGATAAGAGGAAGTGTCCTGTTTTTAACCTTTTAAATTTTCAGGCTGTGTCTTTCACGGAACATGCTGGATCTCACTTGTCATAAACATTTCATATAAATATATATATATATATATATATATATATATATATATATATATATATGGACTCTTTCATCACCCAGGCAGAAGTCACCGAGGTGGTTAAAAAGCTCCGCTGTGGCAGGGCTTCGGGGGTGGATGAGATCCGCCCCGAGTACCTCAAGTCTCTGGATGTTGTGGGGCGGTCATGGTTGACACGCCTCACGAGAGATGCCCCCACAGGGCACAGGGCATGCCCCACAGGGCATCACAACGGATGCCATTCTGGGTGTCTCTCCCCGGGACCGGTAAGTTACGCTGCGGGTCAGCGCCTGCCTCCTCCGCCAGTCGCAGGCAGCGACGGAGGCGTAGAACCCCAGTCCCAGACTCCGTGGCGGGTCGAAGGGACGCCTCAGCTCCTTGCTCTACTGGGGGTCCTCATGATGCCGCAACACCAGGTTCTGGATCCCGTTCGCCCCCGCTGTCTGGCTTCGCTCCGGAGGAGCGCACAGCGAAGCCGTCCACATCAGCAGCAGCGCCTGAGCTCCTCATGGCCTCGACAGCCTCGTCTTAGCTCAAATCTGCAGCAGCTCCAGCTGTACTTCGCACGCCCACCGAAGTAGCTGAGAAAAGATTTACTCCAGTTTGTTTTTCGCCTTATTCCCTGGAGTTCATGAGGCGGGTGCTCAGAAGAGGCAAGGTCCTTACAGACTTAATCATCCATCTGTTAGTTTCTGGTGATTCGCCTGAATACACACTGGAGGTCCTGGACCAGCTAATAGACTGGGAGACTAAGTGGGGACGCTACTCCCCAAGTTCATTAACGGTGGAGATCCTTGAGTTGGAGCGGCAGAGAATTATTAAAGAGGCGAATTCTACAGAGCCTCAGCCGGCCGCCGCTGCCGCCGGATCTTCAGAACATCGCCTGATCCAGGAGGAGCCCGTGAGTGGGCTGCCTCCACTTCCTCGCCTGATCTGGGAGGAGCCTGTGAGTGGGCTGCCTCCACTTCCTCGCCTGATCCGGGAGGAGCCCGTGGGTGGGCTGCCTCCACAACCAGGTCCGGAACACCTTATGGTTTTTCTTTGGGGGGTGCTCCTGGCTTTACAGCCTGACACACAGCCTGGGTTCGCCTGGCCTCGCCGCCGGCCTCCGAGGACCTCGCTTCGAGGGTTCGCCTGGCCTCGCCGCCGGCCTCCGAAGACCTCGCTTCGAGGGTTCACCCGGCCTCGCCGCCGGCCTCCGAGGACCTCGCTTCGAGGGTTCGCCTGGCCTCGCCGCTGGCCTCCGAGGACCTCGCTTCGAGGGTTTGCCTGGCCTCGCCGCCGGCCTCCTAGGACCTCACTTCATGGGTTCGCCAGGCCTCGCCGCCGGCCTCCGGACTGCCCTCATCTCTGTCGCCGCCGGTTTCCTAGACGCCTGCTGCCCTGCCTTTGGCTATTCCATGGCAGGCCTCCTGATCGTCTGCTGCCCTGTTTCTGGCTCATTAGCAGTCAAATTGTTGGACCCTTGTTTTTTATGTGCTCCTGGCCTCTGGATCTAGGTTTTTTGTTTTGGACTCAGGTTTCGCCCTCATTGGCTTTATTTTTGTTTTGGACTTTGGCCCTCCTTCCTGGCCCCCTCCACCCACCCTGGTTGGGTTGTTTTGTTTTGGACTCTGTTTGTGTTTTTGTGGTCGTCTGGAATCCGACCTTGAGGGGGAGGTACTGTCAGGATGTGAGATTTTGGACTTTGTTTGTGGTTTGGTGTTTTTGTTTTACTAGATGCACTTTTTTGAAGTTTTGTATTCTTGTTCATCACTTTGTGCTCTGACAATTCTGGTTTCCTTTTGCCTCCCTGTCTGTTCTCCTCTCATCATTAGTTTTCCTCTTTTAGTTGTTAATTACTCAGTTTCTGTTCCCTTTACATACATTGTCCCTCTTAGCTCTGTTTCTTCTGTTTATCTTTATTCTCCAATTCCTCCTTTAACATGTTAGCTTTAGTTACTGTTTACTTTTATTCTAGTCATCTTTTCTCCTGTTCCGCTTGGGTCTGTGTTTCTCCTTATTGGTTAATCTGTTTCACCTGCTCCCTCTGCCTCCCAGCCTCCTTGTGTCACCTGTTCCCTGTTACTGATTACCTGCCCTATTGTTTCTTGTCCACCTTTGTCTGTATTTAAGTTTGCCTTTGTCCTTTGTTCCACGCGGTGTCGTTATGTCTCTTTGGATTTTGTTCTTGCTGCGGATCCTGTTAAGTTCTAGTTTGAAGATGTCTTGTAATCAGGATTATCCTGTCATCCAGTACCTCGCCTGCATGTAAGTGGACTCACTTTAAATTAAAGGAGTTTTCGACCACCTCTCTGCTTTTCTCCGTGCTTGTCTGCCTTTTGGTCCACCACTAAATAGAATTATGACAGTTTGAAGATGCACATAGACTTACAGGCAGGCAGAGTACCAAGTACAGGCAGGTCATACAAATAGAACAGGTTCAGAAGGCAAACAGAAAACAAACCACTAGGAAGAACTCGGGAAGATAACAGGGGAGTTGATGAGAGGACCCAATGAGGAACCATGAAAACAAGCCAGATTAAATACATATGGGGAATATCGGGAGAACCAATGAACAGAGGGACAGAGTAATTATGGGGAACAAGGAACAGGTGTGAAACTAATGAGCATGAGGAACTGAGCAACAAAGAAAACTAGACTAAATAACAAAACTAAGGGAAAACAGATCTAAAGGGAAATATGAACAAACACATCTCTTCTTTTCCTGCTCTCGGTGGAGGTGGACGCTTTTCCTCTGTCTCCCGCACCCCTCCCATATCTGCCCTGCTTCAGCTCTGTATCTTGTCTTTTTGGAGCCTCTTTTTGCACATCTTCCAAATTCTTCCAAAATATGGATTTGGTCAGCTGGTCTCTCAATGCAATTGATCAAATTTTCTCGACGAGAAGACAGGGGTCGGGAGAGGCCGCTTGCCCGGACGGGACATTTTTCTCCGGATACACGATGGACTCCTGGCAGAAGTGGAGGATTGTGTGTTTGTCGATAATGTCAGTCGAGGATGTGGAAGATGTGTATATAATTGGATGTTTGATATCAGGATTTCTGCTTTTTGGAGTCAGCGGTTACGTGGCATATTGAGAAATTTGGAGAATGTCAGCAGCTGTTCTGGCCATTGTAAGGCTGCCTGGCATGTGTGATGGGATCTTCAGAGCGATCAACACTCAGACTGAGATGTTACGTGAGCTGAATCGCAGACTGGATGTGATCCTTATACAGGATCACAGGCAGGTTGCGGTTCCTGGACTCAGGGGTGAAATGGTATAAATCTTGGAGAAAGTTGTTCGCTTGGATCTGGCAGAAAGACCAGGAATTTGGCTGTTTGGATTCGCCTTTGTGAAGCACCAGCAAGACTCTCAAGGCTGACGGAAAATTAAGAGTCAGCCTAACCCAAATAATTATTGTTTTTCTGAATCTGGCTCCCCTGCGCGGCCTTGATGGCTGGTTATCTTCAACTTCTCCTGGAAGTTATGTAAACGTGTTGCTCTGCTCCCTCTGCCCCCTCCCTTCCCTGAGGACATCTGTGGACCTGCTCAGAACTTGGCCGGTTGATGAACATTCCAACGAACCATCAAGGACAATGGCCTCTGTGACAGTGCTTCATGGACTTACTTGCACACACTCACTCGCACACACACACATGCTCAAGATAAGCATATGCAACCCCTCACACCACCTTCACCATTCCCGGCATGATGTTGTTTTGTCAACTGTTGCTTCTTTGTGCTGAGGTTTTTTTTGCAATCTCAAACTGTATCCTGCTAAGGATAAAATGTGAAATATGATTTTTTTTCTCCCCTCTACTTACCTAATGTGGCCTCTTTTCTCATCTAACAAGGGCAGTGCCTGTGAGTGGGCAGCAAAGCCTCGGTGACCCGTCTCCCTTGTCTTGTGTCATGATGTATGTTTGGATGGGTTGTACTGGAATTCTAATTTCCCCTCGGGGATCAATAAAGTATCTTTGAATTGAATTGAAACCAAGGATCTAGGAAGAAACAACTGACAGAACTAATCTAATGACCTGGATGAACAGAAAACACCTGGCTAAGAAAAGTAAACAAAAACACTAACTCAAAACACTAACACTGGCAGATTATGACATAAAGTCTACAATGTTAGAGGGTGTAGAGAAATGGTGCCAGCACAGTTTCGTGCAGGGCTCCCATACTGCAGACCAGCTTGTCAGAGACATGGCTCCAAATGCTCACATACTGTGAGCAGCCATTGAGGTAATTCAGTATCCACTGGGACAGGTGGTGGTCCACTCCTAACAAGTCCAGCTTGTCCCTCAGAAGTGGATGGTGTTAAAGGCACTGGAGAAATCAAAGAACATGATCCTCACAGTGCTTCCAGGCTTTTCTAGGTGGATCAGAGCCCGGTGTAGAAGGCAGACAATGGCATCATCCACCCCGATGCCAGGCTGGTGGCGAACTGCAGAGGATCCACTAAAGAGTATTCAAGATGGATGCTACTCACATCAATAGTAGTAAAACGTTCTACTACTTTCAGTGTTAATAAGAGGAGATGTTTGAACGCTGTTAATTCAACCTGGTAAGACTCACAAATGAGAGAAACACAGAGATGCCAATTAGAGGAGTTTATTAGCTGATGTTTGATTTCTTTTGGTGCTCGGACCCCGGTGGAAGACATGGATGTTGATAATGACATGAGCTTGAATAAACATCTTAGGGTTAGAATTAGAGAATCCTTCCCCCCGGGATCCTGATACTGGTGGTGGAGTGGAGGCCTGAGAAGATAAAGCCTAGAGGGGTGATTGGCTGAAGAGGAATGTAGATCAGGAGCTCTTTGGTTGGAGCGGAGAATGTGGTGGAGTAATTAGATGGAGCTGGAAATGGAGGTGAATCTTCCAAGTTGAATTTTCGTCAAAACTCCATTATGGACGAAATATCGCGTGGAACAGTATTATTGTCATTATTGTTGCAAGACTGCTGCTACAGTTGCTATCAATATGAACAAAACAAGCAAAAAAACTGGAATGCTACAACTCGGAGATGACATAAACTCCGACATCCCAGTTCAGACTTTTGAGGTTAATGGAATTCAGCATGAGAACTGAGAGGTTTAAAGTTCTGGAAAGAAAAACAGACAGTCATCTAAGATAGGGGGCAAATGGGTTGGGGGAGGGATGTCTGTCTGATCAAACCTGTTGAAGAACTGATGGAGATCATTCACCCACTCTAAATCTCCCACAGCCTGGGAATTTGGTCTGTTACCTAAAATTGTTTTCAGGCTCTTCCAAACTCCACTGATGTTGTTCTGCTGAAACTTTCCATCCCTGATCTTCTTTCTCAGTTCCAAAAACAACTTCAATAATTTTTAAAAACAACTCGATGTACAAGTTTGAATTTATTGTGGATTTCCTCTAATCTCTGGTCAAAATTATACAAACACTTATGCATACTCACACCCCGAAAAGTATTTAAAGAAAAATAACTTTATCAAGTTACAGGGAACCCCCACGCTTGGGTCCTGGCATAATTATGGCTTGATATGAGAACACAATGGTTTTGGTAGGACCCATTTAAATTAATTGGATTTTGACACAAACAGAGCTTTTAAGCATGGTCTGTAAATGTCATTACGGTTGAGGTCTGAGTTATTTCAAAGCTTAAATCTCAGCCTGATTTATCAATTCCAACACCAGTATTGATGTGCGTTTTGGAACATTGTCCTGTTGGAACACTTAATTGTGTCCAAGTATTAATTACACTATATTGCTGAAAGTATTCACTCACCGGCCTTGACTTTCATATGAACTTAAGTGGCATCACTTTCCTAACCCATAGGGTTCATTATAACATTTGTCCACCCTTTGCAGCTATAACAGGTTCAACTCTTCTGGGAAGGCTGCCCACAAGGTTTAGGAGTTTATGACCATTCTTCTAGAAGCACATTTGGGGTCGTAGACTGATATTGGATGAGAAGGCGTGTCTCTCAGTCTCAGCTATAATCCTAAAGGTATTCTATTCGGTTGAGGTCAGGACTCTGTACAGGCTAGTCAATTTCATCCACACCAAACTCTCTCATCCATGTCTTTATGGACCTTGCTTTGTGCATTGGTGCACAATCATGTTGGAAAAGGAAGGAACCATATCCAAACTGTTCACACAAAGCTGGGAATTGTCCAACATCTCTGGGTATGCTGAAGCATTCAGAGTTCCTTTCACTGGAACTAAGCAGCCAAGCAAAGCATCAGAAAAACAACCCCACAGCATAATCATCCTCCACCAAACTTTACACTTGGCACAATATAGTCAGACAAATATCGTTCTCCCCGCAACCAGGACAAACCCAGACTGAGTCATCAGATTGCCAGATGGAAGCACAATCATCACTCCAGAGAACCTACTGCTCTATATTCCAGTGACGGTGTGCTACACCACTGCATCCTACACTTTGCATTGCACATGGTGATTCATGAGTTGGATGTGGCTGCTCGGCCATGAAACCCAAAAAGCTCTCGATGTGCTGTTCTTAACCCCTTAAGCATTTTCTCTGGCCGTAAAACTGGTTATTTTTCTAAATATCTCGGAAGATCAGGCTTTAATGTTGATAAATCAAGGTGTCAGATTTGTTTTACAAAATTCTTTCGGTTTTACAGCACTTTAAAAACACAGGAAGTTGTTTTAAGGTTCTACCAGAAGTGGTGTTTCTTTCGGGAAAATGCTTCCGTACACAGACATAGTATGGTCTGCCCCCACTTGACTAGTATGTACGGAAACTAGAGACCCTCACCTTTCGAACGAGGTATGTCACATGTTTGCTCGACGTTTTCCTGTGCCGTAATTTCCGTGCGCAACGGAGGTTGAGCGATATTGACATAGTGGATTCTTCACATGCAACTGTGGATTTTGATGACGAAGAAGATGAGCAACTTTTTCTCATTGACTCGATTCATAAGTAAGTAATACCGTTACTTTTTATTTCAAGTGTCTTTATATTACATGGCTGTTATTTCAAAAAGAGATGATATGGCATATTTACTGTAATTTTGTAACCAGAAAACTTAGCAATGACCCTGTGTCCCTCCCCCCACTCCAGCACAACAAAGAAATACATACCTGTCCTGTATGGTGACTGGCTGAAAGCTTGTTATGAATCTGTTTTATTATTTACACTATACCAATTACTCTACTATTTTATAACATTGCTGTTTTGTGTTGTTTGTCTTTTTTTGGAGTACAGTAGCAAATAATTTATCTATTTCTATATTTTTACAGCCTATATTTCTATTTCCATATTTTTTTATATGTAACTGCTTTTTGCACATTTGTTGACATTGTTTTCCATTGAAAATTCTTGTTTTCAAAACTGACAAAACTATACAATTCAACTTGTTTTTTATTCATTATATTGATATTATGCTGTGCACAATGATACATTTTGATGGTACACAGGGTAAATGTCATCCCCAAAGGCTATGTCGTATGCAGAATGACTCCTACAATGGTAATCAGTACTTTTATTTCACCAGATTCCCTTTTATGAGGTGAAAAACGCATTCGGCACAGTTTTGGCACATTTGGCTAAATTGTGCCCAAATCCTAGCTCCGCCTGCCACATTGCCCATTAAAACCTTTGTGGAACTTAAATGCTTCAACTTTTTCAGTCCAAATGTGATGCAGTTATAGCAAAGATGTTTATGAATACAACCTGGGGGTTCTCCTAGGATTTCCACAGGATTTTCATGGTGTTTTGCAATGTTTATTTAGAAAACAATTAAGGCAAGGGCCAAAAAATAGAACATTTTCTGTGTTTAATTATGAATAAATAGACATAGTAATGGTTGCAACAGTGGTTCCACTAAAATATATTAATTTATGTCTTACCTTTACACAGGTACCAAAGGTTTGCATGTAGTCCTTGTAATTGTGGAGGTATACTTGATTTATGTAAAGTATGTAATTTCAGGCAGAAATTGCTCTGAAACCCCTTAGGGCTTCACAGGTTAAGCTAATCTGAAGGTCACATGAAGTTTGGATGTCTGTAGCAACTGACTTTGTAAAAAGTTGGTAACTTCAGCACACTATGTATCCGCTACTCATGCTCCATCAGTTTACGTGGCCTGCCACTTTGTGGCTGAGTTGCTGTCATTCCCAATTGCTTCCACTTTCTTATAACGGAGTAAGGAAATTTGAAGACAGGTGGCATCCTATCACAGTACCACACTGAGCCCCTCAGAGCAACCCATTCTTTCAGAATTGTTTGTAGACACAGTCTGCATGCCTAGGTGCTTGATTTTATACACTTGTGCCCATGGAAGTGATTCGAACACCTGATATAAATTATTTGGATGGGTGAGCAAACACTTTTGGTATAGCGTATGTGAACCAGACTGTCATCCTCAGGTGAAAATAAATTGTTAAGGATAATTAGCAAGTATCTAGGAACTGCCACACACTGGAAGGTGCAGGAAGACCAGAGTTTGTACTAAGAAAGAAGAACATCTTAACGGGTGCCGACCAAAAGAGAAGCATCTACTCCAAAATCATCACATTTGATCTAGAATAAAATTTCTAGCTGCTAACATGGACAGGCCAAGTACCATCTGGAGAAAAGCTTCAAAGTGACGTGCAGACTCCAGCAACACCTATGGACTGAGGAAACAACTTAGTAACTCAAATAAACGTTTCCTGTGTATTTCAAGTGTTGCAGGGGTCTTCACATTAGCAGATCTTTGTCCTTCTTAATGTGCCTCGGAAGTAAGTAATGTTTTGCCAGCAACATTTGGACATCTGAAATAGATAAAGATTCAGTTGTTTTCCCCCAATAAGCATGCTTGAAATCTTAGACATTTATGGACTGTATTTAGAAATCAGCTCGGTGCCAGAAAACCTACCAGTTTATTTGAACTCTACCAATGTTGATAAATATTTGTAGAGATATATATTATTAGGGTTTTGTGTGTAGTTTGTTTAATATGTATGTGTATTTTTTTTATTGTTGTTTTTTTAAATTACTGAAATTTATTTTATAACCATGCTAAAAAAAGAACAGGTAAAAAGTTAAAAATTAATATGATAATCCTGAACATGATACGTCTCACTAGGACTGTACATGTGGAGCCTCGAATTACAAGCTAAATTTGTTTAAATGACTTTCTCCTCACACGGCCCATAAAGAAGATAAACTGAATCCTTTCATCCTCTATATATACTTTGCACATTGCAGATACATTGTCTTATATTTGCATTAGTTAAACAGAACTTAGTGTTGCTTTTCTATAGTTTGTAGATTGTATTTCACCACTGGTAAAATATGTCCCGGAGCAGGGTCCAGGTGCAACGCAGCAGGAGACCCTTCCCCCTCCTTCTTGTTCTTGTCACTGAAACCTGGTGATTACAGGACAATTAAGGTAAATGTTACCAGCTGAGCTCCTTCTGAAGCACAAGCCTTATCAGTCAGCTGCCCCCCTCTCTCTAAGCAACACTGGGCATTTATCTCTATCTAGACAGACAGACAACCCCACTGGGCATCATCCTGCATGAAAATTGCTTCATTCTAAACACACTCATCTCTAAAATACCATATTCAAATGTTTTGGTTTGTCCCTGAAATCATCTTAAAAATAAACTACACCAAAATATAAATGATATTCTGGTTTCAAAAAGCAATACTTTCCTAAAGGACTATTGTCTTGCTTGACCATAGCCCTCAGACCCAGACCTCCATGCAGAAACCAAACAAAAAAAGAGTTCTCAGAAAATGTAAGAGGCCTATTATCCAATATTTACAAGGTTCAGATTTCTGCATAGTCACCAATTTCAGGTTGCGTGGGTATGATGGTGGTTTTGCTGGTCATGGTTGTGGTGGTGGTGGCAGGGGGTGTCGTGGGTGTTTGTAATGGCTTATTGATCTCAGAAGAGGAAGTCTGTACAGAGTGGGGTCGAGATGGTAAGCAAAGGAGCGTGGGCAGGGAGATGTTTTGCTGAGGGGAGAAGAGCTACAAGAACAATCGTGAAAGCAGGTAGAAATGCCATTAAGTTTACTAACAGAAGGAAGTGGCGGGATAGAGCCGACATCTGGTGAGGTAAGTGCATTCACAGTGAACAACTTAGGAGGAACAAGGGACATATCCTTGATGAGTATCTAGAGGAGAGAGAATATTTGTAATTTGTGAAACCTTTACTCAACTTGTAAAAACAATCTCTAAGGTTACAACCCTGAGAGATAAAGTTAAATACAAATTGTAAAATGGATAAACAAATAAATTTTCATTATTAATTTGTTAGATATTTCAAAGGCTGCAGTCACTGAATATGTAACTAGCTGGATAATGCAAATACTGTACTCTTTGACTTGCATACAGACAGACAGACAGACAGACAGACAGACAGACAGACAGTTTCAATTCTCACTTAATCCATTGCAGGAATTATTTGCAATGAAGCCTGGACAAGTCACCTGTAAACATGGGCCAACAACCTTGCAAATGCCTACACTCCAGACCCAAGAGCAATTTATAATCTCCAATTAACCTAACATGTTTGTTAGATGGCTGTGGGAGGACGCCAGAGAAAACCCACCAATATGCATGAGGAGACCTTGCTGATAAAATACAATGATACAGGAATAACAACAAATATCTGGACTCGAATAAACATTTTAACACTGGTGTACTGCAGTGTTTGCTTGGTTGAAATAAAATTTTTAAAAAGTTAAAAAGAAGGAGAATCAAACCTAAAACAATGTTCAAAATTCAAAATATTTGAATCCCCTCATAATTCCAATTTAAAAGTTATGTAGGACACAAGAAGCTCCAAAATACATTACTGTTTGTCTGTGTTTTTCTTGTCTTTCAAAGCTGATCTAACAGCAATAAAAACATTTTATGGTTCTTAATTCTCAGTTTCCAAGTAGCACAAACAAAAGTAAAATATTCCAAAAACATCTAAAAAGGAAGAGAAATCCTCTCAAACTCCCACTGAGTTGCACTTTTTTACAAGAAAATGTTAGTTCAACCCGTAGTATTCTGGCAATTTGTAACCAATCAAATCAAAATCATAAATTTCTTTCCCACCTTCCCTTTTCAATCCACACACACATTCAGGTGTTTTGGAGGCTTTCTGTTGTGAACAAAGCTGAAGGTAAACTGTTATTAATGGGTTTTGGGGGATTTTTCATTGGCATTGAGTATGGCTTTTGCTGTGCTTAAAAAACAAACACAAAGTACTGTAGATGTTACAGTCAACCTTAACACATGTTTAGTATTAGTAATACATGCAAATTCTCAGCTGGTTCCAATGTACCTCCAGCTGTCCTGCTGCTGGCCAATCACTACTAAAAACACAGTAATTTCAGTTAATTATGCCCACTCATGTCCTAAATGTTTGTGCATTGGTATCATGCATGTCTTTGTTTACTGCATAGCTGCAAGGAAAGACAACTGCAAACCATGTGACATCCATCTGCTCTCCTAGTCCTCCTCTGCAGTCTGCCATGTCTGTTCTTCTGTATTCTACAGTGAACTCTGGGAAACGAGTCTTTTGCAGCTGTATTCATGCTAATCCTGTGATACTGCTGCATGGACCCTAATTATTCACTGACAGGCTGTTGTTCCACTTGCTCTAGCATCTAATGTTGCAATCTGCATGGCAATGTCAGGATCTGAACTGCTGATAATGCCAGTAACCAGTTTCTTCACTTGGTGTCGCAGAAGTCCTGAGATCTGGAGGCTGACAGGTGCAGCCGATCTGGTCATCAGCCACGGCGCAATAAAAGGGAGGACTGCCAGCATATCAGCGGCTGACTGTTTTGCCCCAGTGGTATTACAACCGGCTCTCCTCGAATCTCACATTTTAAAGTGTTCTTGTCAAGCCAAGCTCTCAGTAACCTTTGCCTCTCTTATGCAGGTATTGCTCTATGCTTCGCTACTTTGGTTTAGAAGAATCTCTGGAATTCCCATGGACCGTGAACTTCACCGGACATCTTACCTGGCTGGCAGTCCGAACGGATCAGTGTACCGCTCCAGCCGCGAATCTTGTCCACCCCTCCTTAAAGGATTATTTCCCTGGCTCCTGCCGACATCGTTCTCTGGATCAGCTCTCAGTCCTGACGCGTCCTCTCCCTGGCAGATACTGACGCCCCATCAGTAAGCATTACCTGCACCTTGTATATTCGTTCCAAGTTACTATTACTTACCTCCGTTCCTTCCCATCACAGCCCAGCCCGCCCTTCATGGTTGCCAGATACTCGTTCCTGTTTTTAATTAAAATAATTAAAACATTATTTGTTCCTAAGTGTTCTCTGCATGTGGGTCAAGTCGGCAATCAAAACTATGACAGAACAGTCAGCCCAGCTGGACCCAGCAGAGGCACTCCACAGAGTAGTGTCGGATCACAGTCAGTAGATGGAGTGTCACGGAGCTACCCTCCAGTCGCTTCTTGAGCAGCAGCAGTGGGCTAGTCAGCAAATGGATCAGATGGCAACTATGTTACAGCGTGTTCTGACTCCCATGTTGTCCGCAGCCACCGGAGGCGCTGCCGAGGCCACGGCCGTCCGACCTCTTCCTCAGGTGCTTGATGTCACTTCCCCTAATCCTGAAAAATATTCTGGTGAGTTAGGAAATTGTGGAGGTTTCCTTTTACGGTGTGCTTTGGTGTTTAACCGTTCCCCTCATGCCTTTCCCCATGATGATGCTAGGATTTCATTTGTTTTAGGGCTTTTGACCGGTAAAGTGCTCCGTTGGGGGGAGTCGCGCTTCACCAACCCCACACGTTTTGGTTGTACTTTCGATCAGTTTGTCTCAGAGTTCAAGCAGGTTTTTGATGTGGCAGTGGATCAGGCCGCTGTTGCCCACTGATTGTGGGTCATGAAACAACGTAACCGACCCCTGGCTGAGTTTACTATAGATTTCCGCACTGCAGCGGCAGCCTCTGGTTGGAATGAGAGTTCATTAAAGACAGCCTTTTTCCATGCTCTGGATGAGACTATAAAAGATGAGTTGGCCTTAGTAGATGAGCCGGAGTAGCTCAACAAATATATAGCCTTGGCGATCCGTTTGGACACCAGACTGCATTGCACAGAATCACCCACTGTACTAAGCCTTTGGAGTTAGTTTTATCTGGAAACCCTAGAGAACTCATCTCCCTACATGTTTTCCCAGTCTCACAAAGCGCCCTGGTCCTGGGTTTCCCTGGTTGTGGGGACACAATCCCCACCTAAACTGGGCTGAACTCGGGGTAGACGCCTGGTCACCCGTTGCCTGACAACCTGTTTAAGATCAGCTGTTACCCCTAGAACTAACCCTGCAGAGACCGTAGCTATTGAACCAGCAGATTTAGCCCAGGTCCCACCCGAATACCATGACCACTAGTCATTTATTTAGAATCTCTCAGCCTGAACGATTAGTTATGGAGAAATACATAGCTGACTCCCTAGCTGCTGGAATCATTTGCCCCTCGTCTTCACCTCTGGGGGCAGGGTTCTTCTTTGTAGGGAAAAAGGACGACAGTCTCCGGCCATGTATTGATTATAGAGGCCTAAATGCCATAACAGTTAAAAACTAATACCCATTACCGTTACTCTCCTCAGCCTTCGAACCTGTACAGGATGCCACCATCTTCACCAAACTAGATCTTAGAAACGCCTATCACCTTGTACGTATCCGCTGGGGAGACGAGTGGAAGACTGCCTTCAAGACGCCATTCGGCTTATGCAATGTCCCAGCGGTCTTCCAGGCCCTGGTGAATGATGTTTTAAGAGTCTATTTGAACACCATTGTTTTCGTTTATTTGGATGACATTTTAATTTACTCCAGGAACCTGGCTGATCACTGCCGGCATGTCCGCCTGGTTCTCCAACGTCTGCTGGAGAATCAACTTTTCGTGAAGGCTGAGAAGTGTTACTTTCATCAGGCATCCATCAGCTTCTTGGGGCTAATTCTCAAGGGTGGACAGGTTCACGCTGATCCGGAGAAGATCAGAGCTGTCTTGGACTGGCCTAGACCTGATTCAAGGAAACAACTGCAGCGATTCCTCGGCTTTTCTAACTTCTACCGACGCTTCATACGGAACTACAGCCAGGTGGCCAGACCTTTAACCGCCCTCACTTCGTCCAAGGTACCGTGCACGCATCTGGACCACTGAGGCCAACGCAGCCTTCTCCAGACTCAAGAACCAATTCTCCCAGTCCCCCGTGCTTATCCACCCGGACACCAGTAAGCAGTTTGTTGTGGAGGTGGACGCCTCAGACGCCGGAGCTGGGGTGGTACTCTCCCAGCGCTCGGACCTGGATGGGAGACTCCACCCTTGTGCCTTTTTCTCCCGCCGCCTGTCTGCGGCTGAACAGGACTACGAGGTGGGCGACAGAGAGTTGTTGGCCATCAAGCTGGCGCTGGGGGAATGGCGTCACTGGCTGGAGGGCGCTGACCATCGGGTACTGGTATGGACAGACCAGAAAAACTTGTCTTACATCCAGTCTGCCAAATGTCTTAACTCACGTCAGTCACGTTGGTCGTTGTTTCTCTCCCGTTTTAATTTGTCTATTTCTTTTAGGCCCGGATCTAAGAACACCAAGCCTGACGCTCTCTTACGTCAGTTCAGTCATGATGATTCAGAGAAAGAAATAGTTCCTATTCTACCCCCCAGCTGTACTGTCTGCGCATTAACCTGGGAGATAGAGGAGAGCGTGCGGCGAGCCCTTTCTGATGACCCGGGGCTTGATAACGGACCAGTGGGCCACCTCTATGTTCCTGTTTCCATATGATCTCGTCTGATTGGCTAGTTCCATTCGGCCAGAATTGCCACTCATCCCGGGGCCAGCCGAACTATAGCACGTGTTTTGACTCCATGGCATCCCTCAAGAGATCTTATCTGACCGAGGTCCCCAGTTCACTGCCCTGGTTTGGAAGGAATTTTCCGCCTTGGGGCAAAGGTCTCGCTGACCTCCTTCTACCATCCCCCGTCTAATGGTCTGGTGGAGCGGTTGAATCAGGAACTGGAGTCGGCCTAAAGGTGCATCACGTCATCAGACCCCACCGAGTGGACTACCTTTCTACCGTGGGTGGAGTACTCCCACAACTCTCACATCTCGGCTGCTACAGGCTGTACCCCTTTTAAAGCCTCCTTGGGGTACCAGCTGCCCTTGTTTCCTGCCGACAACGAAGAGGCAACCGTACCTACAGTCCAGCACCACATCCGCAGATGCAAGCGAATGTGGTCCCACCTACCGCCCGGGTCAGAAGGTTTGGCTCTCCGCATGTGACGTCCCACTCAGGTCTATGTCAAAGAAACTGTCTCCCAGGTTTATAGGTCCTTATGTCATCCATTCTATTATCAGTCCCTCCACTGTTCGTCTCCACCTGCCTTCCAGTTTCCGCATTCACCCTGTATTCCATGTCTCTCTGATTAAGCCTGTCCATGCCAGTACGCTCTGCCCTCCGGCCGAGCCCCCTCTGCCCGCCCGGGACTTCCAGGGCCACCCCGCTTATTCGGTCCGCCGGATCCTGGCCTCCCGTCGACGAGGTCGTGGGTGGCAGTACCTCGTCGACTGGGAGGGGTACGGTCCGGAGGAACGCTCTTGGGTGCCAGATTCCTTCATATTGGACCCTGCCCTCATCCGGGACTTCCTTGCCTCCCAGCGGGTTTTGCATGGGCCGCCAGGTGGCGGCCGTTGAGGTGGTGTCTGAACTTTTGATCATGCCAGTAACCAGATTCCTCGCTTGGTGTCGAAGGAGTCCTGAGATCTGGAGGCTGACAGGTGCAGCCAATCTGGTCATCAGCCACGGTGCAATAAAAGGGAGGACTGCCAGCATATCAGTGGCTGACTATTTTGCCCTAGTGGTATTACAACCATCTCTCCTCGAATCTCATGTTTTAAAGTCTTCTTGTCAAGCCAAGCTCTCAGTAACCTTTGCCTCTCTTATGCAGGTATTGCTCTATGCTTTGCTACTTTGGTTTAGAAGAATCTCTGGAATTCCCACGGACCGTGAACTTCATCGGATTACCTGGCTGGCAATCCGAACGGATCAGTGTACCGCTCCAGCCGCGAATCTTGTCCACCCCTCCTTAAAGGATTATTTCCCTGGCTCCTGCCGACATCGTTCTCTGGATCAGCTCTCAGTCCTGACGCGTCCTCTCCCTGGCAGATACTGACGCCCCATCAGTAAGCATTACCTGCACCTTGTCTATTCGTTCCAAGTTACTATTACGTACCTTCTTTCCCATCACAGCCCAGCCCGCCCTTCATGGTTGCCAGATCCTCGTTCCTGTCTTTAAATGAAATAATTAAAACATTCTTTGTTCCTGAGTGTTCTCTGCATGTGGGTCAAGTCGGCAATGAAAACTATGACACACATACTGTGGGTCTTCAGAGAACATTCATACTACACGTGAGTCAATGAGCTTGTGTTAGAGTCATTTTAATCTTAACCAATTTTAACTAATGAATCACAATGGTCTTTGTAAAAAGTTTGAAGCTGTCAAATAAATTATAATAATTTTTTATTAACACATGTTAAAGTACGAACCTGTACTTATACTTGTACCTATGATCTATGTTCTTTTTTTGTAATTTTAAATACATTTGCTAATACAGAAATTTGTTTGTATTTGCGGCATTAATAAACAGTCACGATGGTGACCAGTGGGAGAACACATTGTCTCTTGGTACCCACATTCTATTTTGCATACAAAATAATTTTCATATCTAGTTTCCTACTTTTCTTCTTTTTTTTTTTGGATTCACTTTGAGTGAGGCTCTTAGTATTTTGGATGTAGGTAATAGCCAAAATAAATTACTGGTAAAATCTGAAAGATGCCATGCTCAGTGTTTGTCATAGTGATGGGTTAGATTTGGAACAGGCCAATTGAATGCATATTCTCAACTTATGTGGTCATATGAGGACAAGATTAGCTATGATGCTCTAGCCCCTGAAGAGGTCAGTCTGAGAAACCTCCAAATACCTTTAACAACTAGAAGGCCTATGAGAAACCTCCATAGTCCTCTAGCAGCCAGAGGGACTACTCTCAGGAATCTCAAAAGTCCTCTAGTTGCCAGAATGGTCAGGCTAATGAACCTTAATGTCCTCTAGCCACTACAAGAACCTGTCTGAGGAACTCGTAAAGTTCTTTATCAGTCATAGAGGTCAGTCTACAGAACCTTCAAGGCTCTCCAGTGTCCTCTAGCAACCAAAAGGGCCAATCTGAGGAACATCTAAAGTCTTCTAGTAGGCAGATGGGACAGTCTCTGGGACCTCCAGTGTCCTCTAGCTGCTGAAAGGGCCAGTCTTATGTACCTCTGGGGATATCAAGCTGCCAGAAGGGCCTTGTCTGAGAAACCTCAAAGGTCATTTAGCTGCCCAAAGGCCATTCCTAGGAACATCCAATCATTTTTAATAGTCAAATGGAATTGTTTGAAAGGCAAAATTTTGAATTTGATAGACTGTTTGAAGGTGTTCAAATGGTCCAAGAGGCCAGCAAAAACTAGCATTCCTTAATATATTGTACATAGCCTAGATATTAAATGTGTCAAACATAGCTGTCCAGATACAACTGATGTTGTCTTACTTATGTGTCATCCTAAGAGCTCACTCTTAAAATGTACCATAGTATTTCAGTGACTTCTATCAAAATAGACTCATTTTTTCATCTACTGTTTAAACATTAACAATATTTTTCTTATTATTGAATTCTCCAAAGGGTTAATATTAAGATTGGCTTTTGTTTTGTTGTTTTTGATTCCAAGTGTGGACGCAAGTGTAGAAAAGGATATGTCTGTTTAAATGCCATTCAAATCTATTAAAACCTCTAGAACCTTTTCAAATTTTGCCAGCTCAAACCCCAAATGTCAAAGTAGTTTATTAGGTGATAGATCAACAAACAGTTGTGCAAAAATGTGAAATCTGAATCCCTTTACACTAATACATTTCTCATTAGGAGAACCTATGCAGGGGGGGGGGGGGGGGGGCATGTATGTCAAATCAGGATGTGACATGCTAATAAACTCCTGTCAAAAAAGATTGAATGCTGGAATGGATTCAAAAGGTGATTTGACAAATAATAGTTCTAGGGTATTTACATTTATGTCACCTGGTTATTACAACCTTTTTTGTTTTCATATCTTTTCCTCTTTTGCTTGTATTTGTTTTTCATCTAGATTTTATGGGACAATTGTCACAATAAAGATGAAAGTGTTGAAGTGATTTATTACACCCTGGGATTTTATCAAGATGTTTGAATACCTGGCCCTGAAATCAAACTGTACTCTAATGTTATTCCCTGTTTGTCCCTAGTCATGTCTCTGCTGTCAAAGGATGCCATTGATGCATATTTCTGCGGTTTGGTTCTGCTGTTTCTGCTGTTTTCTTTGCCACAGATGTCAGTGATTTTCTAGTTGTTTTATGGAGGGCCTCTGGACAACAAACTCAAACACTTGGCTTGTAATAATTAAAATATTGCATTGCTTAACGTATGCTTAACATTAGCATTTTGTTCAAATACATCAGAGTGGGTATATTCTGTTTTTTTGTTTGTTTTTGTTTTAATTTTCAGCCAAGCAGCGAGCAGGAAACAAATGGGATGTTTTGATTCTGACAATGACAACAGTACAGCGCTATCATAGCCATGATCTGAAGTGTTGTATTTAACATCAGCCATTCATATGTTGATTTTAAATTAGCAACGGTGCCATTCTGTGCCAAGTGTCTATAATCATAGTTTCAGTATACAATATTCTGACCTGTAGGCTAGAACTCCCTCTCCAATTATGTTTCTCTTGGCCTGAGATTGAATCTATTACTGTGTAATTGGCTCTATATCTCCAACTATCACCCACAGCAGTTCCACAGATTTTTCACACATATGGTGCGTAAATGTTTGGTGGAAATCAGCGCTATTTTTAGGATGCTGTGGATGTTGAAGGAGCAGTCTCCTGACACGGCACAATATTGCAGTACAAAGTTATTGAGGGGAATATCGTATTCCAGATTGCTGGCGATGGTGACCGGGGCACTTTCTCCGTCTGTGAGCTTACTAGAATGTTTTTTTTTTTCATTTAACTTATTCAGTAATTCTCTATATATGTAAGCATTAACCAAATGCAGTGAGTGGTTGGAGGCACCAAGACAAACCAGATACCAGTCTATAAAACCAGAGTTGACCAAGCAGTCAGACACTGAGAAATAAACTCTTAACAGACCAGCACTTTAAAGTCTCTGGATCATACTTTAACAGAGATTGATAATTAAGTACTTATAATTAAAGTTATTGTTGGTCTTCCCAGTCTTCCAAGTAGAATCAGACAATGCATGAGCTTGGACGTCCCTTTTAGATGACCCTTTATTTTAATGAATTTTAAATCTTTATCCTGCTGCTGGTTCTGTCTTAAACATTATTCTGCTGAGTTGTAATTTAAAAAATCAAAGATAAAAAGATAAAATATAGATCACACAATTTTACTGTAATAAGTTTAAAAACAAACAGCTCTAAAACATTCTACATACATTTTGAAAAAAATGTACAAGGAAGATTATTACCTTGAGCTAAAACTTTACTCTGACACCCGTAAGTAAAATCCAGTGAAAACCAGTTGCCTTCAGATTGGCACCTACATAGTAAACAGAATCCAAATTTAAACTCAGTACAAATCCAACTGTTCTGTGAAGGCCTCAGATGTTTGTTAGGGAACATTAGTGAACCAACAGCATTATAATGACCGAGGAATACAGGAGACGGGTCAAACAGGAAGAAAGTAGTGGAGACGTTTAAGACAGAGTTAGGCTATATAACACTATACCAAGCTTTAAACATCTCACTGGGGCAGTCTTACAGCAAGACACTTATTAGTTGTGCACTTGACAGAAAGTGAAAAGAAGAAAGCCGTTGCCAAAACAAAGGAGTGAAAAGTTAAATTATGCCTCAGGCCACGTTGGGAGCAAAGGGGTGGATGAAGGTGCTCTGGTCAGATGAGACCAAAATTGTTTCCAATGGAGACCAACATTTTTACTTAAATGCAAAATGCTATGTGTGGTGAAAAACTAACACTGCTCATAAGTCTGAAAACATCATTCAGATGGTGAAAAACTGTGGAGGCAGTATAGTGTACAACTTTAGCAGGGATAAAGGCATCATTTACCTTCCCACAGGCGAATGCTCCTAAACATACATCTAGAACTACAATGGAACAATTTAGATCAGGGGTCAGGAACCTATAACTTTGAAAGATTGAAGAGCTGTACAATCTACCTAACCCTTACAAAAAACATGATTTATAATATTTATATTAGTCATTGCTACGTCATTTATTGTCAACGTTATTGAGAACCACTGTGGAGAAGCTGAAGAGCTACTCTGGGGCCACAGAGTAACAGAAAAATCCAGCAATGCATAGAGAGAAACCAGGAGCTTAAATTCTGAGAATGGAAAATTACATTGAATGCAGGTGAGTTAATCAGAGGATTAGGAACAGCTGTGGGAGAGAGAAATAGGCAGATCGAGGGAAGGTGAATAATTGCCTTGAACTTTGTGCATGTAATAAAATAAGGCGAATCCATATTTTTAAAAGCCCAAAGTGAATTTTCTGAAATTGACCTTGTTTTAAATTATCCTTTTTTAAAAAAAAATGAGTTTGGCATAAAGCGGTGAGTCTTGTGTTGGTCCTGTGTGAATAATCTGCGGACTATAAAACCTTCCATTTCTTTTAGGTACACTTGTTCTCTATAAACTTTTCTTAGTGCCTTTGTCCCAACTTAATTTTGGATTTGTTTGCAATTGAAAACTTTTTTTCTTGGTGTCCATTTATTTAGGATTCATATAAATTAAAAAGCTTAGAATGTTTCCCTTCTGTTCTGGAAAATGAACTTGTTAGACTCTGTCGTATTTTAGTCCACATGTAATTTAGAAAAGCAGTTATTTTAAGAAATTATCTTTGATTTGGTGAACATAACCCATTTAGAATGGTGCACATCTGTTTTGATCTGAAATATTATAGAGGACTTTCATATGAGAACAGAAATATCAGGAATATTGACTTTCTATAGGGATTATCTGGTCATTTGTCTAGTGAGACACACAGATGATCTGTAATTGTGATGTTATGTCAACTCAAATGCTGCAAAACATTTTCTCAGTGTGAGTGGTGATAATATATGTGGTGTTCATATCATGATGTGCCAGAAACAAAGCTCAGTCATTTCCACCCCAGACTTCATCGTTCTTTTTCCTCTGAGCTCCACTGCAATGTCACATTGCTGTATTTCTAGCCGCAACAACACATTTTATGCATAGAACCTAAGCTGTGAAGTAAATGTGAGAAAGAAACTGTTGATAAAGTTCAAGTGTGAAAACAGATACACTGCATAAACGGGCAACGAACATTTATCCCATAATCACATCAAAAGCATCTAGTAGTTAGATTTAAACAAAATTTTAAAATTTTCTAACACACAAACCCCCATTTAAAGGTGTCTGATTCTACTCAAAACATTTAACAGCTGTGATCATACACTTAAAATAAATCTGGCAACCCCATTTTGAGGATTCTCAGTTTTACAGCGATTTGCAGAAGTATTCACACCCCTCCCATTCCACTTTTTATGACGTTAATAAATAAACCCGGATTAATGTTTTTGTGGTTGTTTGTGTTAGAGTGACACAAAGTAGTGTATAATTGTGAAATGGAAGGAAAATAAAACAAAGTCTTGTTTAGAGATATAAATCCAAAATATTTTACGACCTCCTGAGTCAATACTTTGTAGAACCACTATGTGCTTCAGACATAGTTGCAAATCTTTTTGGGTAATTATCAGCTTTTCATATCTAGAAACTAATACTTTTGCCTATTTTTCTTTGATAAAATACACCATATTGACAAAAGTGTTCATGCACTTTAACAGACACATAAACTTGAATAACATCCCATTCATTATCCATAGGGTTTTATATGTAAACCTACCCTTTGCAGCTAAAACAGCTTTAGCTCTTCTGGGAAATGTTTTCTCAAGACAAGTGGCAGTGTGGTTTTTCAACCTCTGCATCCAATTCTTTTTATGGCGCTTTGTAATACTTGGTTGCTGCTACTCTGCAATAGAAATCCAATTAATAAAGCTCTTTCAGCACTGTTCTTCAGCTCATTTGAAAGTCATCTAAAGGTTGAACGTTAATGCCTATTGAAAACTTTGGTCATCAAAGGCCTTCATCCAGAGGTGGAACTGCAAAGCAACTTGACTGCTGTGGTTAATACTCCCTTGCTCGACCTTCATTCTTTTCTTTCCCTCAATTATGGTCTATTTGTTGTTGGTCTGTCACATTAAATTCTGATAAAATACAATATAATTTTTGGTTGGAGTGTAAATAAATGTGAAACCGTTCAAGGGCTATTAATACTGTATCACTTACATTAGTATAAGAGATGGGTAGTTATTAAATGATTGTCTAGCTTCTTTTCTTTATCCAGAAATCGGTTATTTCAGGTTACTTAAGGCTTTTTTTTTTACAGAGATTACCTACGTGCAGCATTCACACGCCTACCATTCTACATATTCAAACACCTCACACAGAAGCAGAGTGACCTTCACACAACTATCTGCTGTGTGTTATAAGATGTTCAGACAGGCGATTACTGAAATATTAAAGCAGCATAATGTGCACTGTGTAAACAGAGAAGCTCTTTGAGAAAACTGGCTTTACAGACTCAAATCAACCATCTTCGTGGGGTCATTGCACTTGTGCTAAATAATTTCTCTTATTTCAGGAGCCTTGAGGAAAGCAGATAAGAATCTGCTCACAGTTTTATGGCCACAGGTGATCGTTTGGTTTTGAATGCCTGAGAGGAAGAAGAGGCTCCAGAATGTACAGCCTGTTAATGATGGTGCATTGAATGTCCATGAACAGCCACTCAAATAAAACGATAAAGCTAGGCTTTGAAATGAGCCTGCAAGTGGAAATTGTGCCCCGTATGCAGTTTGGTTGTGTATAAATGTATCTTTACAGACTGCCACTCAATTTTCTGTAAAATAAAAACACATTTTCAAGAGTGTACCTTTTATTCCTTGTGTGTACAAGACAAAACTTACAGTATATGACTGCATGAAATTATTATGCAACCATCCTATGCTACATCCATCATTTCATTAATCTATTGCCTTCCATGTCTATGAGATTAGGTGGTGGAAGTAGAGAAACATGTGCAAGTGAGCCTCAGTGACACTTTATAGCTCCCCACTGGATAACCCAAGCTTCTTCTAGCATGTTCTGACTCTGCCTCAGGATCTCCTCACAGTTTGATGTTGCCTGAAAAACCTGCTAAGTGGAGATATCCAGGAAGCCTCCATATGAGACATCTAAATCCCCTCAACTGACTATCGATAAGGAGGAGCAATGGAACTATTGCAAGCTCTGCCACAACAATTCACCCTGTCTCTGAGTGTGAACCCAGCCACCCTAAAGAAAACTACAGGTCCTTCTCAAAATATTAGCATATTGTGATAAAGTTCATTATTTTCCATAATGTCATGATGAAAATTTAACATTCATATATTTTAGATTCATTGCACATTAACTGAAATATTTCAGGTCTTTTATTGTCTTAATACAGATGATTTTGGCATACAGCTCATGAAAACCAAAAATTCCTATCTCACAAAATTAGCATATCATTAAAAGGGTCTCTAAACGAGCTATGAACCTAATCATCTGAATCAACAAGTTAACTCTAAACACCTGCAAAAGATTCCTGAGGCCTTTAAAACTCCCAGCCTGGTTCATCACTCAAAACCCAAATCATGGGTAAGATTGCCGACCTGACTGCTGTCCAGAAGGCCACTATTGACACCCTCAAGCAAGAGGGTAAGACACAGAAAGAAATTTCTGGACGAATGGGCTGTTCCCAGAGTGCTGTATCAAGGCACCTCAGTGGGAAGTCTGTGGGAAGGAAAATGTGGCAGAAAACACTGCACAACGAGAAGAGGTGACCAAGGAAGATTGTGGAGAAGGGCCGATTCCAGACCTTGGGGGACCTGCGGAAGCAGTGGACTGAGTCTGGAGTAGAAACATCCAGAGCCACTGTGCACAGGCGTGTGCAGGAAATGGGCTACAGGTGCCACATTCCCCAGGTCAAGCCACTTTTGAACCAGAAACAGCGGCAGAAGCGCCTGACCTGGGCTACAGAGAAGCAGCACTGGACTGTTGCTCAGTGGTCCAAAGTACTTTTTTCGGATGAAAGCAAATTCTGCATGTCATTCGGAAATCAAGGTGCCAGAGTCTGGAGGAACACTGGGGAGAAGGAAATGCCAAAATGCCAGAAGTCCAGTGTCAAGTACCCACAGTCAGTGATGGTCTGGGGTGCCGTGTCAGCTGCTGGTGTTGGTCCACTGTGTTTTATCAAGGGCAGGGTCAATGCAGCTAGCTATCAGGAGATTTTGGAGCACTTCATGCTTCCATCTGCTGAAAAGCTTTATGGAGATGAAGATTTCATTTTTCAGCACGACCTGGCACCTGCTCACAGTGCCAAAACCACTGGTAAATGGTTTACTGACCATGGTATCACTGTGCTCAATTGGCCTGCCAACTCTCCTAACCTGAACCCCATAGAGAATCTGTGGGATATTGTGAAGAGAACGTTGAGAGACTCAAGACCCAACACTCTGGATGAGCTAAAGGCCGCAATCGAAGCATCCTGGGCCTCCATAAGACCTCAGCAGTGCCAAAGGCTGATTGCCTCCATGCCACGCCGCATTGAAGCAGTCATTTCTGCCAAATGATTCCCGACCAAGTATTGAGTGCATAACTGTACATGATCATTTGAAGGTTGACGTTTTTTGTATTAAAAACACTTTTCTTTTATTGATCGGATGAAATATGCTAATTTTGTGAGATAGGAATTTTGGGTTTTCATGAGCTGTATGCCACAATCATCCGTATTAAGACAATAAAAGACCTGAAATATTTCAGTTAGTGTGCAATAAATCTAAAATATATGAATGTTAAATTTTCATCATGACATTATGGAAAATAATGAACTTTATCACAATATGCTAATATTTTGAGAAGGACCTGTACAAGTGAAGGTTTGAACATTACGGTACAGACCAAAAGTTTGGACACACCTTCTCATTCAAAGAGTTTTCTTTATTTTCATGACTATGAATATTGTAGCTTCACACTGAAGGCATCAAAACTGAATTAACCAAATTAATTAATCAAATGAATTAACACATGTGGAATTATATACTGAACAAAAAAAGTGTGAAACAACTGAAAATATGTCTTATATTCTAGGTTCTTCAAAGTAGCCACCTTTTGCTTTGATTACTGCTACGCACACTCTTGGCATTCTGTTTATGAGCTTCAAGTGGTAGTCACCTGAAATGGTTTTCCAACAGTCTTGAAGGAGTTCCCAGAGATGCTTAGCACTTGCTGGCCCTTTTGCCTTCACTCTGCGGTCCTGCTCACCCCAAACCATCTCGATTGGGTTCAGGTCCGGTGACTGTGGAGGCCAGGTCATCTGGCGCAACACCCCATCACTCTCATTCTTGGTCAAATAGCCCTTACACAGCCTGGAGGTGTGTTTGGGGTCATTGTCCTGTTGAAAAATAAATGATGGTCCAACTAAATGCAAACCAGATGGAATAGCATGTTGCTGCAAGATGCTGTGGTAACCATGCTGATTCAGTATGCAGTCAATTTTGAATAAATCCCCAACAGTGTCACCAGCAAAGTACCCCCACACCATCACACCTCCTCCTCCATGCTTCACCGTGGGAACCAGGCATGTAGAGTCCATCCGTTCACCTCTTCTGCGCTGCACAAAGACACAGTGGTTGGAACCAAAGATCTCAAACTTGGACTCATCAGACCAAAGCACAGATTTCCACTGGTCTAATGTCCATTCCTTGTGTTCTTTAGCCCAAACAAGTCTCTTCTGCTTGTTGCCTGTCCTCAGCAGTGGATTCCTAGCAGCTATTTTACCATGAAGGCCTGATTCACACAGTCTCCTCTTAACAGTTGTTCTAGAGATGTGCCTGCTGCCAGAACTCTGTGTGGCATTGACCTGTTATCTAATCTGAGCTGCTGTTAACCTGCGATTTCTAAGGCTTAACTTAGATTAACTTATCGTCCGCAGCAGAGGTGACACTTGGTCTTCCTTTCCTGGGGCGGTCCTTATGTGAGCCAGTTTCTTTGTAGCGCTTGATGATGTTTGAGACTGCAATTGGGGACACTTTCAAAGTTTTCACAATTGTTCGGACTGACAGACCTTCATTTCTTAAAGTAATGATGGCCACTCGTTTTCCTTTACTTAGCTGTTTTTTCCTGCCATAATACAAATTCTAACAGTCTATTCAGTAGGACTATCAGCTGTGTACTGTATCCACCTCCTGCACAACACAACTGATGGTCCCAAACCCATTTATAAGGCTTGAAATCCCACTTATTAAACCTGACAGGGTACACCTGTGAAGTGAAAATCATTTCAAGTGGCTACCTCTTGAAGCTCATCAACAGAATGCAAAGTGTGTGCAGAGCAGTAATCAAAGCAAAAGGTGGCTACATTGAAGAACCTAGAATATAAGACATATTTTGAGTTGTTTCACACTTTTTGGTTTAGTATATAATTCCACATATGTTAATTCATAGTTTTGATGCCTTCAGTGTGAAGGTACAATATTCATAGTCATGAAAATAAAGACAACTCTTTGAATGAGAAGGTGTGTCCAAACTTTTGGTCTGTACTGTACATGTACAAGATGATCGACAACTCTGCCTTTTTATGCTTTATGTGGATTTGCATGTTCTGCACATGCATGTTTGGGTTTTCTCTGGGTGCTTCAGCTTACTCTCACAGTCCAAAAACATACATGTTAGTTTAATAGGAGATTCTAAATTTCCACTAAATGCAAGTGACTTTTTTTATGACTGTGTGCTACCTGATCTTTTCAGGGTGTACATTGCCTCTCTCTGACTATTGCCAAAAACTCCAGTACCCCTGATACCCTACTGAAGATGTATGAATGATATACACTGCTCAAAAAAAAAAAGGGAACACTCAAATAACACATCCTAGATCTGAATGAATGAAATATTCCATTGAATTCTTTGTTCTGTAAAAAGTTGAATGTGCTGAGAACAAAATCACACAAAAATCATCAATGGAAATCAAATTTATTAGGCCTGTATTTGGAGTCACACACTAAATTAAAATGGAAAAACACACTACAGGCTGATCCAACTTTGATGTAATGTCCTTAAAACAAGTCAAAATGAGGCTCAGTAATGTGTGTGGCCTCCATGTGCCTATATGAGCTCCCTACAATGCCTGGGCATGCTCCTGATGAGACGGCGGATGGTCTCCTAAGGGATCTCCTCCCAGACCTGGACTAAAGCATCCACCAACTCCTGGACAGTCTGTGGTGCAACGTGACGTTGGTGGATGGAGCGAGACAGGATGTCACAGAAGTGCTCAATCGGATTCAGGTGTGGGGAACGGGCGGGCCAGTCCATAGCTTCAATGTCTTCATCTTGCAGGAACTGCTGACACACTCCAGCCACATAAGGTCTAGCATTGTCCTGCATTAGAAGGAACCCAGGGCCAGCCGCACCAGCATATAGTCTTACAAGGGGTCTGAGGATCTTATCTCGGTACCTAATGGCAGTCAGGCTAACTCTAGCGAGCACATGGAGGGCCATGTGGACCTCCAAAGAAATGCCACCCCACACCATTACTGACCCACTGCCAAACCGGTCATGCTGTTGTAGAGTAGGCAGCAGATCACTCTCCACAGTGTCTCCAGACTCTGTCACGTCTGTCACATGTGCTCAGTGTGAACCTGCTTTCATCTGTGAAGAGCACAGGGCGCCAGTGGCGAAAAATGCCAATCCTGGTGTTCTCTGGCAAATGCCAATCGTCCTGCACGGTGTTGGGCTGTGAGCACAACCCCCATTTGTGGACGTCGGGCCCTCATACCATCCTCATGAAGTCGGTTTCTAACCATTTGTGCAGACACATGCACATTTGTGGCCTGTTGGAGGTCATATTGCAGGGCTCTGGCAGTGACACTACGCTGACAGACACAGCAAACCTTCTTGCCACAGCTCGCATTGATGTATCATCCTAGATGAGCTGCACTACCTGAGCCACTTGTGTTTGTTGTAGAGTCCGTCTCATGCTACCACGAGTGTGAAAGCACCACCAACATTCATAAGTGACCAAAACATCAGCCAGAAAGCATAGGTACTGAGAAGAGGTGTGTGGTCCCCACCTCCAGAACCACTCCTTTATTGAGTGTGTCTTGCTAATCGCCAAAGATTTCCCACTGTTGTCTATTCCATTTGCACAACAGCATGTGAAATTGATTGTCAATCAGTGTTGCTTCCTAAGTGGACATTTTGATTTCACAGAAGTTTGATTTACTTGGAGTCATATTGTGTTGTTTAAGTGTTCCCTTTATTTTTTTGAGCAGTGTACATGTGACGGGGTATTAGGGCCAGGCTAAGAGAATTTATTTTTTGAAATTTCGAGAATAAAATCATAATATTACATATTTGTTTTTAGGTGAACAAAAAAGTTATGCTGTAGTTTTTAATATTACACCTTCCATATCTGAAGAATTCTTCTTTACACAGTGCTCTCCAGAGGCCCCAGAACAGAACCAGTCTTCTTTACCAGCTTGTTGAGCTTTTGTAAGTCACTGACTCTGATGATGATGGCATAAAGGATTGCACTCTCCATAACAAACTTATAAAAGATATGCAGCATTTCTTCGAATTTACATTTGTGCTATTACCTTAACACTGTAACTAAACCCCAAATCAATTTTTTTTGGATAAATTGTATAACTTGAGCCTTAAAGGTGTTATCTTTATGCAATTTTTTACATTTTCGTATAAACTTGTTTAATTCAACAATATTTGTCCTAAAACCATCCTACTGCTGACCTTTTTGGGTTGAACTACTGCAGTTGAATATTCCTATTGTTTTAAACGGTAGAGCTTGGCACGTGTCATTGTCACAGCCTTGCATTTGGGTATAAAACCATCTCACTCAGACAGAGTGCACCCGAAGCGATTCAGGAGATGAGAACTGCGAGCATTGATGATAGCGTTTTATGCTGTATACCTTCAATCACATGCTTTACTTGAAAAATATATAATTCTATACTACCGCTCAAAAGTTTAGGGTAACCTAGAAATGTCCTTATTTTTCAAAAAAAGCACAACTTTCTTCAATTAAAATACCATTGAATTATTTAGAAATACAGTGTAGAGAATATTAATGTGGTAAATGACCAATATAGCAGGATATGACTGTTCTTTGTTGTAATATTTACATAGGTGTACAGAGGCCCCTTGTCAGCAACATCACTTACGTGTTCCAGTGGCACATTCTGCCAATCCATGTGCATCATGTTGAAAGGCTAATTGATCATATGAAAAGCCTTGTACAATCATGTTAGCACAGCTGATAACTGTTCTACCGATTACAGAAGCCAAACCATTGGTGTTCATTTGGCTAGTTGAGTATCTGGACATTAGACTATAGTCTCACAATGGCCAGAAAAAAGAACATTCAACTGAAATCCGACAGTATATTCTTGTTCTGAGGAATGAGGGTGGTTCCAGGAGACGAGTTTCTAAGAAACCGAAGATCTCATACAACGGTGTGTACCATTCACTTCAAAGAAAGTGCAAACTGGCTTTAACCAGAATAGGAGGAGAAGTGGGAGACCTGAGCACAACTGAGCAAGATGATAAGCACATCAGAGTCTCTAGTTTGAGAAACAGATGCCTCATATGTCCTCAATTGGCAGCTTCATTAAATGGTACCTGAACAATACCAGTCTCAACGTCAATAGTGAAGAGGCGACTTCAGAATGCTGGTATTCTTGGTAGAGTAGCAAAGAAAAAGCCATATCTGAGACTAGACAACAAAAGGAAAAGGTTAAGATGGGCAAAAGAACACAGTGACTGGACAGAGGAATATTGGAAAAGGATGTTTTGACAGATGAATATAAGTTTGAGGTTTTTGGATCACAAAGAACATTTGTGAGATGCAAAAAAAATGAGAGGATGTTGGAGGAGTGCTTGACGCTGTCTGTCAAGCATGATGGAGGAAACAAGACGGTCTGGGGATGCTTTGGTGCTGGTGAAGTGGGAGATTTCTACAGGATAAAGGGAATATTAAATAAGAAAGGCTATCACTCCATTTTGTAACGCCTTGTCATACCCTGTGGACAGCACTTGATTGGAGCCAATTTTGTTCTACAAGACAATGACCCAAAGGATGGCTCTAAACTATGCAAGAACTATTTAGGGAAGATACAGTCAACTGGTATTCTTTCTTTAATTGAGTGGCCTGCACAGTCACCAGATCTCAATCCTATTGAGCTGTTGTGCAATCAGCTTGACCATATATACTGTATGTATATTGTGTTTAATAAGTGCCCATCAAGCCAATCCAACTTGTGGGAAGTGCTTCAGGAAGCATTGGGTGAAATTTCTTCTGATTGCCTCAACAAACTGACAGCTAGAATGCCGAAGGACTGCAAAGCTGTAATTGCTACAAATGGAGGATTTTTTGATGAAAGCAAAATTTGAAGGACAAAATTATTATTTCAAGTGCAAAATTTTATTTCCGACCTAAACAATGGCTTGAATATGTTTTCTATTCATTTTGCAACTTATTTGATTAATAAAATGTGAGTTTTCTTGGAGCAGCATTACATTTTTGGGTGACCTCAAACCTTTGACCGGTAGTGTAAATGTAAATGTAAACTTTCTGAAAGTTTGTTACTGCTTTAACGTTAGCCCATGTTAGCAACGATGCTGCTAACATCACTTTTCTACTCAAAAACTGGGCCCATTCTGTCCTTCACTGCCTTGGCAGCATCAGGTTCAGCATTGCTGAGCCCCTGGGCTCCATAAAGGCTCGCTCAACCTCCCGTAATGAGGGGGATGAAAATTCCTCCACCTCAAACGTTGGTAGTTTTGCCACGGATCATTCTGCTCCCTCTCCATGTTTCAATATGTCGAATTAACCCCCTCCGCTCATCCCCACACCTGGCCGTGCCCCTCAATGTTACTTGGCTCTTCCCACTTTGCTGCTATTTTTCAAAGTATGTCTGGGGGCAGGGTTATGCTTTTACAATGGGTTTAGTTCCACTTTAATTATTTATTTATATGAAAATCATCATCGTATTATTTCAAAACACACAACCTTAACGTAATGGTTTACATCTAGATTTCTAAGTAAGACATAAGTATTAAAGCCTATATTTGTCATTAACTAATCTTAGGGTGAGGGGTCCAACATCATGAGCGGCTCAAAATAGAGCCCCTGCACTTCTGCGTTGAAAGGGGCCAGTTCAGGTTGTTAGAACATCTTCTTGAAATGCCTCCTGGATACATCCTTTTGGAGGTTTTTCAGGCACTGGAACAAAACCCTGGAACAGAACCAGAAAATCCAGGTAAGACAATATATATTTTCTGGCATAAAAACACCTTGTGATACCCCAAAATGAGCTGGAGAGTGTCCCTGGAGATGTCTGGGTTATCCTTCTGGATCTTTTACTCTTGCTACTCAATATGGTAGACAATGACAATACACTAAATAAAGCGATATGCTTTGGCTCTCTTTAGAACAAAGTTAGTTCTAAAAAGCAGCTCGTCAAAGAATCACATTTTGTCATTTCACACAAAATATCTGTTTTTACTTGTTGTCTATTAGCCATTTTTTTCTGCCATGCCTTGCTTTTCTGGCAGTGATAATAAAATGAGTACTTTTCTGTGCAATTTCAGATAATAAGGGGAGTAAAAAAATATTCAAATCGTCTCTTGCAATGCTGTAAGCTGGGTAAAGCAGGATAAAGATCCAAAACATGTGGCCAAATCATAGTTCACCAGACATAAAATCATCCTACTGTGGCCATCACAGTCACCGTAAAGCCTATGGAAAACATCTGGGGTGAGCTGAAGAGAAGAAACCATGAGAGAAAACCCAGCACTCTTTTTCAAAGAAAAATGGTAAAAGATCACTCACTCTGTATGCTCTAGTCTTGTAAATTGTTTAAGCAAATACTAAGTGTTGTTCTATTGGCAAAAAGGGGTTGTGCAAGGTATTAAAAGCAAGGGTAGCAGCAATTGGACTAATCGGGATTTTATTGAACATAAATATTTCCTATCAAGTGTTATTTTTTCAAACTGCAGTCTGGAAAATTGTGGCTAAAAGGACAGCGACATCTGGGGTTGCAGAAGCAAAAACTCTGGCTTTTGAGGAATTTGGCGCGACTATAGGCCTATTAATGGAGAGAAGTGTCTCCGGTTTGAGAACATCTGGGTCTCATCTTTGCTTGATATAGATGTCGTCCTGTTGGGATCTTCAGAAGATAAGTGTGCAGTGGGGCCCCCACTTATGGCCATGAGATATGGCTCATAACACAAGATTGCAAATACAAGCAGCTGAAGTTTCCCCTTTAGTGTGATTTAACCTTAGCTGGCTGGCTGGCTGGCTGGCTGACTGGCTGGCTGGCTGGCTGGATGTTTTTTACCACTTTGACCCCTTTGTTTTTTCTAAAGTGTAATAATGTGGTACAGCAAGAAAAGGTAAAATTATGTTAAGGCTTTAGCACATCTTTTCAAACAAATTTGTACACATTTTATGTGTAAGTCATGAAAGAGCAGAAGAAAAATCGATACTTAGTAAGAATGTTTCCTTGTTTTCATTAAAAGCAAATATATGGAAAGTTAAAAATAAATGGCTTTGCGTGCATCACCAGGCTGTTTCTCTTTGTGTTCCCACATGACCAAAGCTAACATTCTGTGAGGAAATGTGGCTGACTGCTGGCTGTATGTGTGTGGGCATTCCACTGATGTTTGTGACACCTGATTGATTTATTCATCTTCCCTGGATTGGCCTTGCCCATGACAGCAGTCTTCGTGTAGAGCTCTGACAGAGGTTGGGGCCTCACTGTGACAAATGTAGAGCTGACTTTTCTATAAGAACCCTTTTGCTGAATTTCAACTGGGAAACTGCACAAGAGATGTTTGAAGAATGTATATTTATACAAAGAGCATAGTTTGTTTAGTGTGTTTATACAGGTCCTTCTCAAAATATTAGCATATTGTGATAAAGTTCATTATTTTCCATAATGTCATGATGAAAATTTAACATTCATATATTTTAGATTTATTGCACACTAACTGAAATATTTCAGGTCTTTTATTGTCTTAATACGGATGATTGTGGCATACAGCTCATGAAAACCCAAAATTCCTATCTCACAAAATTAGCATATTTCATCCGATCAATAAAAGAAAAGTGTTTTTAATACAAAAAACGTCAACCTTCAAATAATCATGTACAGTTATGCACTCAATACTTGGTCGGGAATCATTTGGCAGAAATGACTGCTTCAATGCGGCGTGGCATGGAGGCAATCAGCCTTTGGCACTGCTGAGGTCTTATGGAGGCCCAGGATGCTTCGATAGCGGCCTTTAGCTCATCCAGAGTGTTGGGTCTTGAGTCTCTCAACATTCTCTTCACAATATCCCACAGATTCTCTATGGGGTTCAGGTCAGGAGAGTTGGCAGGCCAATTGAGCACAGTGATACCATGGTCAGTAAACCATTTACCAGTGGTTTTGGCACTGTGAGCAGGTGCCAGGTCTTGCTGAAAAATGAAATCTTCATCTCCATAAAGCTTTTCAGCAGATGGAAGCATGAAGTGCTCCAAAATCTCCTGATAGCTAGCTGCATTGACCCTGCCCTTGATAAAACACAGTGGACCAACACCAGCAGCTGACACGGCACCCCTGACCATCACTGACTGTGGGTACTTGACACTGGACTTCTGGCATTTTGGCATTTCCTTCTCCCCAGTGTTCCTCCAGACTCTGGCACCTTGATTTCCGAATGACATGCAGAATTTGCTTTCATCCGAAAAAAGTACTTTGGACCACTGAGCAACAGTCCAGTGCTGCTTCTCTGTAGCCCAGGTCAGGCGCTTCTGCCGCTGTTTCTGGTTCAAAAGTGGCTTGACCTGGGGAATGTGGCACCTGTAGCCCATTTCCTGCACACGCCTGTGCACGGTGGCTCTGGATGTTTCTACTCCAGACTCAGTCCACTGCTTCCGCAGGTCCCCCAAGGTCTGGAATCGGCCCTTCTCCACAATCTTCCTTGGTCACCTCTTCTCGTTGTGCAGCGTTTTCTGCCACACTTTTTCCTTCCCACAGACTTCCCACTGAGGTGCCTTGATACAGCACTCTGGGAACAGCCTATTCGTCCAGAAATTTCTTTCTGTGTCTTACCCTCTTGCTTGAGGGTGTCAATAGTGGCCTTCTGGACAGCAGTCAAGTCGGCAGTCTTACCTATGATTGGGGTTTTGAGTGATGAACCAGGCTGGGAGTTTTAAAGGCCTCAGGAATCTTTTGCAGGTGTTTAGAGTTAACGCGTTGATTCAGATGATTAGGTTCATAGCTCGTTTAGAGACCCTTTTAATGATATGCTAATTTTGTGAGATAGGAATTTTTGGTTTTCATGAGCTGTATGCCAAAATCATCCGTATTAAGACAATAAAGGACCTGAAATATTTCAGTTAGTGTGCAATGAATCTAAAATATATGAATGTTAAATTTTCATCATGACATTATGGAAAATAATGAACTTTATCACAATATGCTAATATTTTGAGAAGGACCTGTACAAGGAATAGTGCCAGAGGTAAGTTATTTAAACATATAAAAAAATTATTCTACTAGATAGATGTGGAAAATTTCACAAAAGTAGAGAACGATTTAATTTAAGAGCACTACACAGTTTAAGAAACCATATGCTTCATCAATAAATTGCTGAAAATGTCTGATAATAATATTGAAAAAAGTAGGTTATATTTACTCCAGTCGTAAATTTTATACTCAAAATTAGGAACTTTTGTTGATTATGATCATCAGGTCTAACTTTAAAAACAAACAGAAAAACATTAGTGATAATGTCCTGTAGGGTTTCACTTAACTTTGTTTTCAGCGTTGCAACATGTTATGAGAATTCAAATGTTCTGTTTTCAACCATGCTTCCCACAGAAGAACTTAGGGCTAAATTCTGACATCAATATATAACATGTTTAGCAGACCTTCCCTCAGTTTTGCATACTTGTGCTAACTGATCCATATGACACCTGTTAATCTCTAGAAGTGACAGATACAGTAATTTAAGTGTTTAGTTGTTTAATTATTGATTACCAACAAAAATGAACTTTGTTCTACACAATAATAAAAATGTCTTTTCTAGCAGCAGAGGAATAAAAAATAGGACCCCCTTGATAGTTAGTACTACCACAAGTTGAAATAACTAGTAAGTGGTTTGCTGAAGATCTGTTGGTTTCTAACACTGATCTGAAGATAATTTGCCAGACACAGAGCCCATATCCAGTCACCCCAGAGCATCTTAATTCAATTAAGATCTGGGCTATTACTTACACAGGACTGTTCATCTCTTAAATCTCAGTCAGTCCTTGGTGGATTTACTGGTATGTTTTGTGTTATTGTTATGTTGCAGGGTCCAGTTTTGCTACAGATCTTTTATTTACAGATGGTTTCACAGTTTCCTCATGCAATCTTTGTTACTGGGTAGAATTAATCTTGAATTCCATTATCTTAAGCAAAAGACATTTCCAGTTCTATGCTTCACATTTGGTATGAAGTTCTTTTTCTGGAATGCTGTCTTTGGTTTATGTCAAACATGTTCTTTGTTGTGATGTCAAGTATTTTTATTTTTTTATTCATCTGTTCAAACAACATTATTCCAGAAATCATTCAAGACAAAGAACCCATTCAAGTTAAGCGAATGTAACCTCTATCTGATTATGTATGCAAGAGCTTTCCAATCAACAGTAGCATGAGCCTGCTGTAGGTCCCGTAATTACATTTGTGGGTTTTTTGGGGATTTCTGTTAGCATCCTTCAGTTTGCTCTCAGGTCAAACTTACTTCAAGTGAAGGATTTGGGCATCTTGGCAGTTTAATGTTTAATGTTCACCCTTTGCATTATATTTTTGTATGGTTTAAATAGTGGATTTTAAATTCTTTTGAGACCTCTTTAAACCCTTTAACAGACTCACAAGTTGGAACAAACTTCTTTGTAGAGGCCTCAGACAGCTCTTTTCAACTCACGTAAAGATAACACCAGAATTAATGTCTAAAGTTTAAGCAGGACAAATCTTCTTCAAAATGCTTTTTAATGATGCCTCTAACCATGTGCACTTGATGTGGAAAAAATGTGGGGGGTTGTTTTTTTTTTATTCCTCACCAGAAATTATTACATTTTATAAAACATTGTGAAAAGTCGAGTTTCTTCAGCTTCTATTGTGTTTGTTCACTTTATTTTCTCAATACCATTTAAATTGATATCTTGTACCTATATGTCTAAACATTTTTGAAAAACTCACTGGCTGTCATATGATGTCACAATTTTTGCCTTGACTGTATATGTTTTAGTTGAATTTGTTGTGCTTAAGTTATTTAGTATTTAAATAAATAACTTTTGGTCTGTTAAGTATTGTCCTGTGAATATCACCCCAATATGGTGGTGGTGTTTGAACGTAACATGAAAGAGTAATTCGTGGACTGGCATTCTCAAATTTTTTTTAACAAAAACAGTTCAACTCCAGATTAAACATGTATCAAAAACAAAACCTTTGCTAAATGGGAACAATTCAACTAAAACTATCAAGCAAAATTAAGGATTAAAGAAATCTAATGAACTATACACAAATAAAGAAACAAGGGAACCGATTAAATTGATTCAATGATATGACAGTTCAATGTGGTTATTTATGTTTAAGAACCAAGGTTTATCTTGAGGAACTTGGCAAGAAGCTCAAATTTGTTTTAAATCTAGTTAAGGACAACAATTCACAATGCAAAATCAGAAAGTAAGTGAAACATTATTTTAATAAAATTTCATTTTAAAGAATGTTTTGACAAACTAGAAGTTTATCCCAAGTTTTGCTCACGTGATGCTAGGTGCGGAATGACTGCTCAGATGACTTGACTGACGTACCCATCATGGCGTAATGCGGCACAGAGAGAAAGAAAACAACAACCCGAGATTAGATTTCATACTTATGCATGAGACACACAAACGAAAACTAAGCACATTATCTCTATAAATTCAGTTAATTTTAGTTAATTTTGTGAACACTCATTACAGTTTCAGTTAGTTTTTGTTTGTTTGCAAAGTGTCATTCTTATTTTTATTTCGGTTAACAAATTTTTTTTTTACTTCTAGTTTTCATTATTTCGTTTCCGTTAACGATAATAACCTTGTTCTGGACCATCAGTGTTTAAAACATCTCAGTGAATTTAAAGTATGTAACAGCTTAAAATCACAACACAGAACAAATAGATTAGCTCTAAGTTTTATAGGTCTGTTCGCATTAGCCTCATCAGGTAGCCATTTAACACCATGAAATAAACAATGTAAATTGTTTTGTCCTAAACAAATTTTCTCTGTCCAAACATCACCTCTTACTTGAACAGTTCTGATGAACAGGAGGACAAGAGGTCCAAAGGGCACTGCGTTATGCAGAAAAGGTGAACAAAGAACCGTGGTTGCTGCTCTCAGTAGCAGCTGGGGGTGCGGGGTAGCTTCTGCTACCTGGACCGGCACGCAGGAAGGTGTACAACGCTGATGGTTCCTACGCTGTCTTCATTCAGGCAGTGGGGAAACCGCTTCATTAGACATGATTAGAGACACCGTCTCATCTGAGGAAATCTCTGGCTCAGATGCTTTTCTGCAGAAGGTCAGAAAGGTGTGGCATAAGTAACTTAAAATGTAACTGGTTAGAGTTACAAGTTACTCAATACAAAATGTAATAGTAATTTAGTTACTACAACAATGTAATTTATCACATTTTGTAACTTTTTTATCAATTTTCATTTGGATGAGGTGGCAAAGTAAAATCAACTTTCTACCTATTGGGGATGGAATTTACATCTCTTTGAAGAAAGACAATCTTTATGGATCTGTTCCTGAGTAGTTTGTTGTTTATTTGATTTTAAGAAGCCAATTTGGGGTAAGACGAACAAACATTCATCAACATTCATTTGCTTAGAGTAGTTAACATTTCTCCTTGAACTTACATTTTTGGACTTGTAAATACATAAGGGATCAAACAAAAAAGGCTTTAAGCACACATTGTGGTTACAAAAAATGTCACATCTATATAAGTAATGGCAGCCTTTGAAAAATGTTCACAAGAAGTATGTTACATTAAAAACAACAGTTTCCACTGACAGCATTCATAAGCAATACTGCTGCAGATGTTTACCTGATTATTGCCCACACCTACTAAACAAAATTATTTTATCTGTCATCTGTTAAGTTGAGAATGTACAGAACTTCTTGTTGCAGGTGGTGTGTGAATGGTGAGAAATTGAGAATAAAAAATGTTGAGATATTTTTCTTGTAGTTACTGTATAGCATCCCATGTTTTTAGGATAGAATGTGTTATCTTTAATGGCAAATACTGGGGATAGCACCCTCACTTTCATACTGAGGGTGTGTCTCTTTCAATAAAGGATGAGAAAAGCTGTGTGAATAATTCTTTCTTTAGAGGCTGCCACTTGTAACCAGTAACTCTATGCGTTACATTAACGCTCAGCTTGGACTCCTGCTTTACTTGCACTGCCATACTTGCACAATGATCACCTGCACTGTTGTATTGCTCTCGCATCCTATACTGCTCTACATTTACTCTCACTCACTTAAAACTGTGCACATATATTTATATTATATTGTAGATATGTTTATACTGTTTAACAAATTCCTGGTATGTCCAAAAACGTACTTGGCAATAAAGCTTTTCTGATTCTGATTCTGATTCTGAAAGTGCTAAGATCACAACTAAATGGCTGACTGACATGCAAAACACTATGTGTGGTGTATAACTAACATTACACATTATAATGTGTCACCATTCACATAGTGCAAACATGGTGGTGGCGGCATCATGCTGTGGGGATGTGTCTTTTCAGCAGGAACTGGGAAGCTGCTCAGAGTCGATCAGAAACGAACAATGGAGCTGAATACCTTACAACTGAACAATGACCTCAAACACACAAACAAAACTGCATTAGAATGGTTTAAATCAAAGCTTATTCATGTGTCAAATACCAGACCTCGGACCATCTTATACCCTGTGGCAAAATATGATAATTGCTGTTAACTGAAGCTCTCCATTTGATCTGACTGAGTCTGAGCTCCTTTACAAAGAAGAATGGGCGAAACATTCAGTTTGTAAATTTGCAAGGCTGGTAGGGACATGCCCCAAAAGATTATAATTTTCTCAGTTTTACAAAACTTTGGTTCAGTGGGACTAAATACAAATATACACTACACTTTTTAGAGCTTTTGTAAGGCATTGTTTGTGAAAGATAAATCAAAGAAATGTCAGCGTAATGTGATGAAACTTAGAACATACAGAAAAGTAACTGCTGGGATGTGTCATTCTCTTTTAATACCCTGTGTACACAATCCACACATTTCCATAAATAATTAATGTAATTCAGTAGCTGTATTTGAGTGTGAATTCCTTAACTTAAACATTGTTTTAATGTGTGTATTAATGGCTGTAGACTTCTGGTTTTGCATAATGTCTGCCGTTCTATATCAATAAATTACTTCAGGTTGTTGAGTCAAATCATGTAGCTGGTGTGCAAATAAGCCTGTTGGCTATGTTGAGTGCTTGCCAGGTTGCTAACATGATGGGGTCCTTATTCATTGCATTACAGGTCATTGTTTATTGTTACAGTTATGCGTTATTGCCTCTGCAGCAGTGTGAAACTCAGGGGATTTACAGCTGTTGTTGCCTAATGAGGTGTCAAAGATTATGTTGTTTAGATCAGTGAGGATGTGTTGTTTGCAAGTCTAAGGTTTTCATGAATCTATATCTCTGACTTACAAGACATAGTGTAAGATTCCACAAGTTGCAAAGTGGTATAGCCATATTGATGCCAGTAGAAATTTAAGTACAAATTACTGGATATGAAAATGAACATAAAATCTACTGAAGACAGTAAACTATTAGGCCAACAATTTTCTTATAGTTAACTGAAAAAGCATGCCATTTCACAAACCATTTATGACAGGAATCAAGTTAATGGCATCTATGGGTTTTGAGAATCTAGTGCTACAGTGGCTCATAAAGTGCACCTTGTTAAAAAACCAAAAGTTTCCAACTTAATTTAACATAAATCATTAAAAAAAAATTCCCTTTGTAATGTGATTTAAAGTTATATTTAATAATTCAGAAATGCGTTCTGATGAGCCACATTTATCAGATTAAAAGTACCTTTTGAAAATAAGAGCCCTTAAGCAGATATTGAACATACCTTTCATTAAGCCAATTGTTTCTGCTGGGCTCCCCTTTGGTTTAAAACAAAGTCAACCAGACACACATATGCTGTTTTCATACTCCACTGCAGTTTATTTCACACCTCAACCTTTTTTGAAGAATTTAACTAGTAAACGTATACTGCAACAAATTACAGGTTGCAACTACAGCCTTGTTCAAATAACAAAACAAAAAATTACCTTTACAATGTAATTATTTTAAGTGTAACTTCTTTTTTTTTTTTTTTTTTTTTTGCTGTGTAACATGTAACATTGCAATCAATAAATTTTTCAGAAAACACCTCTGTGCAAAATTATTCATTCACTCAATTCATTCCTAGTGTTCCCCCCTTGCAATGTATCTGCGCTCCCCCTAGGGGGCGTTCCCCCCACTTTTGGGGACCACCCACATTTCTGTATTGAAATTTTTTTTATTTGTCTGATGTAATAATCCAAATTTTATTGTAAACCGAAAATCCTCAAAATTAACAGAAATAAAGGCTTGAAAATATTAGTATGTGCATTGTGTTTTACTAAGTCAATTGAGTTACTGCAATAGAGAAATTTTTCTATAATATTTAAATTTATTACATATGACCATCTATCCTGTAAGGCTGAAGTGATAAACAAATAGGTATATTAAGACAAAAACATAAAAAGTCAAAACAGTTACAGTGATCCGCTGGCCATAAGTGAGCGCACCCTTAAACTCATACTGACTTGAAGCACCATAACATCAGTTATAGTAAATCAGATTAACTTAATATAAAGTTAATCTGTCCTAGATTTCTCCTGACATTTAGTAATTTGCGTCCTTTAGCCAAAGCCATAGTTTGCAGAGACACTGGGCAGAATCAAAAGGATCTGATTGCACAAATGTATCAGTCAAGGGGAAGATCTTCCGCTCCATTCTTCCCTCAGTCGTGAACAAGACCTCAAGATACTTGAACTCCTCCACTTGAGGCAGGAACCCTCCCTTCCAACCTGAAGAGGACCACCCTTTTCGGTAGAGAACCATGGCCTCGCACTTGTAGGAGCTAATCTTCATCTCAGCCGCTTCATACTCGGTTGCGAACCATCGCAGTGCATGCTGTAGGTCTTGGCTAGAGGGGGCAGGCAGGACCACGTCATCTGCAAAAAGAAGAGATGAAATCCACTGGTCCCTAAACCAGACCCCCTTTGGCCCTTGGCTGCACCTAGAAATCCTACTACAAGTTATGAACAGGACCAGTGACAAAGGGCAGCCCTGCCAGAGTCAAATATGTACTGGGAACAGGTCCGACTTAGTGCCGGCAATGTGGACCAAACTCTTGCTCCGCTTGTACAGAGACTGGATGGCCCCTAATAAAGGGCCGTACTCCTGGAGCACACCCTACAGGGCACCACGAGGGACACAGTCGAAAGCCTTCTCCAGGTCCACAAAACACATGTCGACCAGTTGGGCAAACTCCCATGAACCCTCAAGTACCCTGCAGAGGGTGTAGAGCAGGTCCAATGTTCCACGGCCGGGACGAAAACCACACTGCTCCTCCTAAAGCCGAGGTTAAACTATGGGCTGGACTCTCCTCTCCAATACCCTGGCGTAGGCCTTACCAGGGAGACTGAGGGGTGTGATTCCCCTATAGTTGGAACATACCCTCCGGTCCCCCCTCTTATGAAAGGGGACCACCACCCTATTCTACCAATCCAGAGGCACTGTCCCCGACTGCCATGCACTGTTGAAGAGGCGTTTCAACTACAACATCAACAGACTTGAGGTACTCAGGGTGGATCTCATCCACCCCTGAAGCCCTGCCACCATGGAGCCTTTTAACCACCTTGGTGACCTCAGCCATGGTGATGCAAGAGTCCAACCCCAAGTCCCCAGCCTCTGCATCCACCAGGGAATGTGTGACGGCAGGATTGAGAAGATCCTCAAAGTACTCCTTCCACCGCCCGATAATGTCCCCAGTCGCGGTCACCAGCAGCAGTGCCAACAGCTCCCCTGTTGGCGAAGCACTGCTTTCCCCTCCTAAGGGCCTGGACGGTTTGCCAGAATCGATTCGAGGCCAACCGGTAGTCCTTCTCCATGGCCTTACCGAACTCCTCCTGGGCCCAAGTTTTTGCCTCTGCCACAGCCCGGGCCATGGCACGCTTGGCCTCACACTACCCGTCAGCCGCCTCAGGAGCCCCAGAAGCCAACCACAGCCGATAGGACTCCTTCTTCAGCTTTACAGCATCCCTTACTGCCGGTGTCCACCAGCAGGTTTGGTAATTGCTACCGTGACAGGCACAGCAGACCTTATGGCCACAGCTACAGACGGCAGCATCGACAATAGACGCAGATAACATGGTCCACTCAGACTCTATGTCTCCAACCTCCTCTGGAATATGGTCAAAGCTCTTCCAGAGGTGGGAGTTGAATACATCCGTGGCCGATGTATTCAACTTTAGATGAAGCCTCTAAAGGAGCTACCACGTTTAAGGTTTCATTTTTCTTGTCTATAGAAAGTAGTACTGGATTAGCACTTGTGTTTTCTTTTTGTGTCTCAAATCCCCAGTCGGTTGTTGCAGATGGCCGCTCACACTGAGCCTGTTTCTGCTGGAGGTTTCTTCCTGTTAAAAGGGAGTCTTCCTCTCCACTGTCAATATATGCATGCTCAGTCTGAGGCATTGCTGCAAAGTCCACCAAGCAACTATCCACTGTCGCTACATGCTCATTCAGGAGGACTGAATACTGCTAGTCACTGACTCGATGCAATCTGCAGGGTTTCTTTAGATAGAAAAAATGTTAACCAATTTTGATAGTTAGGATAAATTGAAATGTATGTACCTGACTTGGAATCTGTATGATTCAATTGAAGTGACTTTGTAAAGTGCCCTGTGGACAAGATATGCCACTACAGTTTGGAGAATATTTGCTAGGTAGAGTGATAAAATGTAGATAGGTCAAGTCCTACTTAAGAAGACTTTATGCTTAAGTGAAGTTAAGTATTGGTTTAATGCCATGTTCACATCTTCCTCTAGGTTCCTATAGCTTTTTTACCTTTCCCTGTATCCAATTTGCCAGTTTTTATATTGAGTTGTGCAGGATATATGTTACATTAAATGAGTTTTGAAATTATTTATCTCAGTCTATGTTTATCTTGTAGTTAAGAACCTGACATTTTAACAGGGCTTTGTTGACTTTTGAGATCCACTCAATAAGGAACTGCTCCACACTTTAAGCATTATGAAATACCTTTCCTAGAATTAACGTATTTTGTATGTTACTCTTCTATTCAGTTGTGCAAATATTACCCCAAAGATTATGTTTCGAAAGTGCCTAATTAACTCTGGATGTATAAATATATGGATGTACTGTTGCGTCTCCTATTAGGAGTGCCCTGCCTGCTTTTTATCGGGGTTACTCTGCAAGGGTGTTGTGGGATGGTTAGAGCTTGTTTCTTATCTACAATACTGGTTAGTTTACAGTGAACCATCCACAAAATGTTCCTTCAAGTTTGACCAGACCCTTTATTCCTATTACACACATGAGGGTCACCAATTTTCTGTCTGATTTTGATGTAATGGTCTAAATCTTTAACAAAGTGTAATTCATTAACAGTTTGTTTTGTGACAATAGTTATGTGTCCTTCCAAAACTGCTTGGTTGTATTTCTGTAATGCAATGCAGCCCTAAACTCTGACTCTGAGTCGGTTTCTGCCTCTGCCCATAATGCAGCAATTAAGAGTGTGTTCATACTCATCTTACTGTGGTAAATATCAGTTAAATGCACAGTAAGTAAGCGTTTTTTAAAGGTGGCAGCTGGGAAATTTGCTGTAAGGTTGGCACTCTGGTAAACAACCACACAGGCTCTATTTGTGGATCCGTTTCAATGTAATCCACCATTAGGCTGGATTCAAGTGGACCCTCAAGGTACTGTGCTAGAAAAACATATTTGCCCCTTTATGGATTTCTTCTGTTTTTGCACATGTGTTTCAGATCCTTCAACAAATTTTAACACCAAAGAAAGATAATCTGAGTAAATGTAAAATGCAGGTAAAATTATGATTTCATAAAACTAGTTTCAAGAAGCTGTCCAAACCAACCTGGCAACCACCTGGCAATCATTATGAGAAAAAGTCATAGTCCTGAAAACCTTAGAACTAGTTGTGCCACCACCGGTAGCAGCACACACAATCAGGCATTTGCAAAGGGGCAATGAGTCTTTTTCGTTACCTGCGAATAAATTCTAGACCACTCTTCTTTGCAGAATTTCAATTCAGCCACACTGGAGGATTTTCAATCCAAGGAAGTCCCCCTGTCTTTTCCAGGCCGTCAATCAGTATGTAATGATCAGCTGTGTCAAACATTGAGATTCAGTAATACCAAAAATACATCAATGCTAAGACAGAGCTTTACATTCACTCATTATAGCCAGGAAATCTAATTATATTAATTTCGGGCAATGCAGACCGAAGCTTTCAATGATCTTGAAGATGAATGATAGATGAATGATAGATATGTCCACAGTGAAAGGAAATTGTTCAATGTTATAGGGAGGGTGTCAAAAAAAAGCAAACATCAACTTCTTCAAAATCAGCACCTTTAAACTTTATTGAAATAAAAGCCAAATGCCCCAGGGAGACAGGTTAAAAAGACAGTTACGAGAAGAATCTTTGGTGGAGTCAAAGTGAGGATTTCAAATTTCAACCCTATACCAAATGTCAAGCATGGTGGTGGTAGCATAATGCAGAGCGTTTGCTTAGCTTTGAGTTGTTCAATTCATCTGTGAATGAGGTGGCCCCCAAGGGGTATTCATGCTCATGACTTGGTGCCCACACCGTCCCTCACATATGCAACACCAGACAGCATTAGGGTCTTTAGGTGTGGGATGATGAGTCTTGTGGGCAAAGTTGGAGCAGCATGCAGTGCCTCCCCTCTGCCATATTTGGCCCCATCCAGCACCTCAATTTTACTGCACTTGCATCCTTCTACCATTTTGCCAGACTTACAAAGGTACAAAAGTACACTTCCAGGTGATAAACCCATGCTCACACACACCCACTTAACACAAACACAATTATTTCAACCCATATACTTAAACACCCACCCACCCACATACACTCTTGTCTTTCAGTTTGTCGTGAGGGCATTACATTGACTGTCATTGACTTCCATTGATTCATCGGTGCTTGGGTGCTTCAACCCTGCAATGATCCCAAACACACATCACTGCTTGTTTTGGAATGGATAAAGCAACATAACATTAAGCCTTTGGAAGTATTGAGTCTGTATTTATTACACTAAAGAAATAGTAGAGTTAAAGCTGAGATATCAGAATATCAAATCTGTGAGCCTAAATGTCGTCCAAAAAGAACAAAACACGGCGTTTAAAACTGCTTCTTTCCGCATGTTTGTTTTTATTTTAATTTTACTGAACATGAAGTGTCTAAAAAATAAATCCAATTGGGGAAAACTAGAGTCCATAATCCAAAGCAAAACAAAGTCCAGGAAGCCGGTGGTGAAGAAGCTAATGTTCTGGAGGCCTACAGTGAAGGAGCCAGCGGCAAAGCAGCTGTCGATCTGGAGGCCTGCAACTATGGAGCCAGCGGTGAAGCAGCTGACGATCTGAAGGCCTGCAGCGATGGAGCCAGCGGTGAAGCTGCTGAGGATCTGGAGACCGGCGACGAAGATGCAGGCGTCTAGGAGGTGTGGCCAGGTTAAACACAAACGAGATCTTAGGAGACGTGGGTCTGGCGTCCAGCTTGGACCCAGGCGGGAACCTTGGAGACTTGGGCCTGGCGTCCGGCTTGGACCCAGGCATGATGTCATCAGGCGTAGAGTCGTCAGGAGTAGAGCCTGGCGTAATGTCAGTCGGCTCAGGAGCACTGTAAATCAGCTCGGGAGCACAGTCCATCTGGCCAGAATCAGTCTAGCCAGAAACACAGTCCGTCTGGCCACAGTCAGTCGTGACAGGAGCCCAGTCAGTGGGCCCTGGAGCCAGGATCACAGGCGGTTCGTCCCTGAACCCCACCGGAACAGGGAGTAGAGGCAGTTCTTCCCCGAACCCCTCCACCACAGGGAGTAGAGGCAGACTTAAGCAAAACTCAAAGCAGGTAGGCAGGTTGCAGCAAGCAGATCAAATTATCCAGGTCAAAACAAAGTATTAAACTAAAAGGACTAGACAAAGCGAAGGTACACTAAGCGAGACAAACAAACAAGAGGACAAGAGACAAACAACAAACCAGCAAAGAACAAATAAACTAGACTAACTAATATACAGAGGGTAGCAAAGGGCAGGTAATCAAAGGACCTAGGAACAGGTGTGACAAGGAGGCAGGGAGGCTGAAGGAACAATGCATAGACTAAAACATGGGCAAAGGGACTAATTAACAATAAAGAAACACAGACCTAAGCAAAACTATAGACCAAGATAAAATAACCAAATGAAGCATAAGAAATCTAGAATAACCATGAACTAAAGGAAACAGAGAAACTGGAGGAAACAGAAAAACAAAAACAACAACAACAACCTAAGATCTAAGGACTTAAATGTAAACAATAAATAAAGCTGACCTAACAGGAGGGAGAACTAGAACTATAGAAACTAAACTAGAAAATACAAGGGAACTAGAATAACAACACATAAAATAATAATCATTATCATAAGAAAACCATAACAAGTAATAGGAAAGCAACCACTAAAGGAACTAGACAAAACCCAAACTAAATGAGAAGTTGAAAACACGAGACCACAACAAAGTCCAAAAATGTCCAAACCCTGACACTTTATGAAAAACATCTCCAGTTCTAAGTTGTGATTTAAGAAGTGACCATTCTTTATGCGACATCAAATAATTTCTCAACTGCAAGAATCTATAGCAGTCAGTTGAAATCAACCAATGCTGGACTGCTTTGCCCTGGTAAGAAATCTATTACATCTGCAAATTTTCATGGCTTTAGATATGGATTGGGGAGCATTAATAATTTTTCTAATAATACTCAGAAACTTCTGGGTACATTTCATTAATCTATTTGTGACTTTTTATGCCCAGTAATATAGTTTCAAATTTGGTAGGTTAAGGCCTCCATATGCCTTACCACTTGTCTGTAAATGTGATTCTGGCTTTTTTCTGCTGGATTAGCACTTGTGTAGAAGTCATATTTTGCAATTTTGTAAAATTGGTTAGTGGGATCCAGAAAGATATAGCAGTCTAGGGAGAATGTTCACTCTGACTGTTTCAATCCTCACAAAAAAGGATAGTCGTAAAATTTTCCTTTTTTTTTTATCTTTTTGAATTTGATCTAGTAGTTTCCAATAATGTATTTTATACTGCTGAGAGATATCTGCAGTAATGATAATTCCTAAGTACTGAAATCCATTAGGTGAGGGTCTATACTAATACCAAACAGAATCGGTGAGAAGCAGCATCCCTGGCGCATTCCTCTTTTTAAGGGAAAACCATCTGTATATGAATGCTTTTAACTAGTTTTCTTGTTTAACAAACAACATTTACATCACAACAGAACACGTAGGTTGTCCATTTTAATCATATTTATATGTTCAGGATTGTGATTTCAAATGTAATGCAGTAAAATACTTAAAACACAATAAACTGAAATAAAAAAGTACAAATAAAAAACAATCATACAATGGCACTACAGTACTATTAAAGTACATGTAGTTTGTTACAAGTTCTTTTTTTTTGTTACTAGTTCTTATGACAACACCAAACATTATCCAAGAAATCCAATGGGAGCGTTGGCTGAAAACATCCAATGGGTTTTGTTTACTAGGTGTCCTCAGTGTTGGGACACCAGCGATGGGTTACAAAATTAAAGGCCAGTAAGAACCTTTCTGGAACTTTCAAAATAAATCACATTAACCTACTTCCGGCACAGCCAGGAACAAGAACAAGAGGGGTAACAGCGGACTACCCGTGACGTCACTGTTTGAATAAAAATCCCACATTCCAACAAACAGACCTCTCCCACGCAGCTCGTCAGCGGAACTGGAAGGAGGGACACACAGCGCGCTAATTTCTTCTTTGTGGCAAGCAGACATAACTCTTTAAAGCGGATCCAAGAGTGTCATGCGATCACAAAATCAAATGCACTAAGTTACGTAGGAGTGAATTGCTGTTTGTGTATCCGGTATTCATTCATGAACCGGGTAATTAAGGTGCAAGCGTGGCTTGACTTTTCTTTCTGAGGTCTACAGAAGCAAACTGCGTTCCAGAGAATTCCCAGCAGAGACCCTGTCTCTACAACACCGAGTTTAGTGTCCAGTGTTTCCGCTCTGAAGAAAGGACAAAGGTACCGCAACACAGCACGCCACTCTGTGTGCTGTTCAGCCAGGACGGCAGAACGAGCCGCCCCTTTGCCACACCTACAGAGGTGAGCTGCAAGTTAACCCTTTGTTCACTGCTTCCCTCAACTTCGTCGCCCCAAACAACTTCTCCTCAGCACGGTTCACGTAAGAGGTAGTGTTTGGGCAGAGAAGATTAGTTTAGAGGTAAATATTCTAAATAATGTTTGTTTAATGATGTTTGTTTTTGTTTGTGTTGAGAAACTCAGCTACACTTAGTGCTAGCAGACTAGCACTAAGCTAAGGATCTGTTCTGTGTTGTGTTTTTAAAGTTAAGACACACTTTATTTAAAGGGTGGTTTTAAACACAGAAGATTGGCCATAATGCGCCGTCCACGCTTATGCATTTCAACCCTTTTATTAGTGGTATTTTAAAGGTATGTGTTTGATTCTGGTAACCAGAACAGGTGCTTGCACACTTAATGAGTCAGCTGAAGATCATTTACCCAGGAAGGTTGTTAGTTTTCAATCTAGGAAGTAATATTTCCCTAAATATTATTTTACTAAACGTGATAACTAATTAAACACCATTTAGACCTATTTATCCAGAAATGTTTGGTTCTTATTCAAAATAATAGTTCCTTCAATATTTTAATATTTACTTAATATTTCTTTAACTATTATTTTAGGAAATAAAAGCAGCTAATTAAAGACCGTTGAGAATTAGTAATCTAGAAGGTTGGTTTCATTCAGCAAATCATTCTTTAAAATGTTTTACTAAAATAATGTTTTATCTGGTCTTGCATTGTGAATGGTTGTTTAAAGGTATAACAATTATTGCTTAAGCTGGTTCCAAGGCTAACTTAACTTAATTTCCAGATTCTTCAAAATAATCCTTGGTTCTAAAACACAAATATTGCATGGTAATATTGCATCACTCTTTTGGTTATGGTTTTCAACCATCTTTGATTCACTTGTTTATATTGTACATAGCCAATTAGTCTTCCTTATTGTTTCATTCTGCTTGGTAGTTTAGTTGGGTTGTGTTAGCTAGCAAAGAGTTTGTTGATTGAAATATGTTTAAGTTTGAGTTTACTTATTTTTTTTAATTCTTGTATTTTAAGAAATTGTGTGAATTCATTCCATATATTTGAGTTTATGCTGTTCAATAATGCCAGAGCTTGGCTCACCCCTTTCAATTTTGTCCTAATACCACCGCATTATTGGGCTAGTATTCACAGGACAACCCTCAACAGACCGAAATATTATTTAATAAAATAATAAAGTATTAATATTAAATATTAAATAATATATTCATATTCATAACCACAACATCAGTACGGATAGAAAATGCTTTAAATTGGCCATACTGGGAAAAACTGGACCCAAGCCCATCTCTAAACCCATGAAATTTAACAAAACCAAAAATGACTCCTTGGAACTCCCAACCTCACCAATGGTGTGAGTAATAGAGAAGAAAAAAATAACAAACTAATCACAGATGTTGGCTGGTGCTGGTGGAGCAGAGCCCAGGAATCTGCACCCCTGAGTTTTCTTTAGGCCTATATGTTGAGTTTGTTTAGCCAACATGTAGCCAAGAGAGTCAAAGAAAAATATGATTAATAAAATTCTGGCACAAAATTGATGTGTAACATAGACTGAAAAAGACCCATCAATGCCACTGAACAGTTAATAGTCTTTTCATTGTGATCTTGTACAAATTCCCTTCCTGTTTCGCAGGCATGTCAAATGTAGCTCTAACAGAAGTAATGAAGGCAAAGCCCCCCCCTGTAAAATGCAATTACAGTGTGTGAATTATGAACAGTCTGAACCCAGTGGTAATTCTTGAGGCAGTTGAGCAATTATTGCACTTCATTTGCAGATGCTGTCATTGCAGATCTGTCTTGAACTTATAGTCAAATCAAAGTATGACTTTCATATGAATGACAGAGGAGAAAAAGAGGGAACTTAGTATGTAAAATGTTCTTCAAACACCACTTGTGAGGATTTTACAAAATAGATATTGATATAAAAAAGGAACGACAACTAGTGTCACACAACTGACCGCACCACCAAGAGGGAGAGCCAACATTCTGCTTAGGGCTGTCAAATCTAGACACTTTTAAGTCAGTGAAGAAAGAAATGCTAATTTTACATGTTTTTATATTAACATAGAGCAAGTATAATTGGTAAACTTTGCAGATGGATCCTTCAGGTCAGCCACATGTGACCACAGGCTACCAAGATCATCCAGTCTTCTGTAACTTCCAAACTACTTTTAAAAGTAATTTAAGCAGTACTGCAGTGACAACCTGGATAGGAACACTATAACAACTGGGAAAACAAAAAGAGCTCTGTTTTGTCTATCTTTCTATTAAAGATAGAAAATACATTTATTTAAAAAGAGCCTAGCAAAAGTTGTAATTTGTTTATTTTATCAAGTTTCACCTGCTTTCTGTTCCTGCTACAGAAGACCATCTTAATTACAGCTGCAAGTCTTTTGGGGTATGTCTCTACCAGCTTTGCACATCTACTACATTTCTGCCTGTTCTTCTAGGCAAAATGGGTCATGCTCAGTTAGAGCATCTGTGAACACAAATTTTCAAGTCTTACCAAACATTCTTAATAGGATTAAGGACGGTCCTTTGACTTGTGAGCCATTCCCACACCTGAATAGAGATACTTATAAAAGCCTACACACTCCGGATAAAATGCTAGGGTTTGTGATGTAAAAAATTAGACTTTCATAAATTCTACATACAATGTCACATTTGTACAATTCAGGTGTCCAATAAACAAAGTTATTACAGCATTGTTGTATGCCTGTGCACACTCTTAAATTCCCCCGTACTCATTTTCACCCGTTAGCTAAAGCCATAGTTTGCAGAGAGTTTGCAAAGAATTAGAATGATTTCACTGCACAAAGATATATATCCACAGCATAATATATACGCCATGACATTATGAAAGCAGTTACCGGTATTTGGAAAAATATGTAACAACAGTGACATTCCAAAAACTAGACATATCTCCAAAACTGAGGAAAATACTGTCAGGATCTGCCATTTTGGACTTTGTTTTGGTTTTGTTTACTTTTCAGTTAGGTGTTTCTATTCCTTTGGGTTTAGTAGTTATGTTGTTTATTCCTTCTGTCATCCAGATAGTTTTGTTCTTTCTCCTGCCCCCTAGTTTTAGTAATTCTTCCCTCACCCATAGTTCCCTTGGTGGTTGCTTTCTCATTTATTTATTACTTAGAATGTTTTTTTTCCCTCTGGTTATTATTATTATTATTATTAGAACAGGTCTCTTTGCTTCTTTGGGTTTTCTAGTTTAGTTTCTCCCTTTTTCCCTTTGGCCTAAGACCCCTTTTGTTATTATTTACACAGTTGCCTGTTTCCCCTTAAGATTAGTTGTTCTTTTCCAGCCTTGCTCTTTAGTATAGTTCTTCATGTCTTCGTCTAGTTAATGTTTCTTCCGGATTTAATTTTGTGTTTTATGTTAGGGTTTTATTTATATAGGTTTCCTTAGGTCTGTTTTGCATTAGTTTAGCTTTTTCCCCTGTCCGTGTTTAGTTCTTCCTAGAATTACTTTTTATGCAAGTTTATGTTTAGGTTTCTTTTCCCTAAAGTTGTCTATAGTTTAGTTTAGTTCTCCCTTCCAGTCTTTGCATTTACTAGCTCCTGTTCCCATAGTACATATTCCCTCAGTTCCCTGGAGCCTGGTCTACACCTGTTTCATGTTTCCGCTGATTACCTGCCTCCCTGTCCCATTGGTCCATACTCCACTTCCCTCAGCTTATAAGCTTTCTAGTTTTCACTGTTCGTTGCTGGTTCCTCATGTTATTTTACCTCGCTACCCTTGTTGACTTCCCGAGTTCCTCCTTGTGGTTTAGTTTCTGTTTACCTCCTGAATATACGCTTTGGACCACCTGCCAGAACTTAGTACACTGTTTATCTGCCTGTAAGTCTGTCTACTTTCACATTAAACACTTCATCTATTCACCATGTGACCTGCTCGCCGTGTTCTGCATTCTGGTCCTGCCACCAAACCTACAACTTTGACAGTAGGAACCAGCCACAATCAGGACCAAGCAGACATGGCGGCCAACCTTCTTGGGTGGATTCAGTAGCAGGAGGAAGACACCAGAGCCTTTTATGGGGATGATATAGAGATCCTGCCTTCTCCTCTTCTGTTGGAGGAGATAGAAAAGGTTTTTGGAGGATCCCAACTGGTGTTGATGCCATCAGGCTATGAACCGGGCCAGAACTGCACCACTGCCACTCAACCTACTCCGATGTCTTCCTCCACATGCCATAGGCGCCGTCGTCGCCTGCCGTCCACGCCTGCAGCGGCCGCTGCTCAGCTCTCCTCGTCCACAGCGCCCGCTGCCCAGCTCTCTTTGTCCGCAATGCCTGCTGCCCAGCCATCCACGTCTGCAGCGGCCTCAGCCGAGCCATTCATGCCCCCATCGGCCACAACCACCGGCGAGTTTCTTGCGGGCTTCTCTTCTCGGCCGGGACACCGTCGTCATCGGAGCTCTGTTCCTCTTCAAGACCCGACTTTGTCATCCGGTGACTTCAGGCGAGAGAGAGGGGCGTGGCTTGGCTCTCCAGAGTACATAGGAGCCATTGCACATGCAGTCTGCCCTCCAGGCAAACATCCTACTCCTGCATGGGTTTTTTCAGGTTTAGCTGCAGCAAGTACTGCCTACTCCTGGTGCCTGGAGGCAGCTTTACATCTGGCCAAAAGACCCCAGGACTGTTCATTAGTGCTCCAGGAGTTTCCTGGTGTGGGGTTTTCAGATGCTCCAGCTTCAGTCTCTGCTGGAGGTCCACCAACCCCATCAAGACCAGCTCCAGTGCTTAACCAAGGCTCACCTGCTGCTTCTTCGGGCTCACCTGCTGTGTCTTCGGTCTCACCTGCTGTGTCTTTGGGCTCACCTGCTGCTTCTTCGGGCTCATCTGCTGCATTCCAGGACTCTAGCGGTCCTAGAATCACTTCTCAGAGTGACAGAGGAGCCATGTCTGCTGTGCGTCTGCCGGCTGCTAAGCCTCCTGAACCCCAGTTAGCAAACGATAGGACAGAGTCCCAGCTAACTGACAAGCCTCAAGAGCCTCAGCAGGCAGCCAAGCCTCAAGAGCCTCAGCATGCAGCCACCCCTCAAGAGCCTCAGCATGTAGCCAAGCTTCAAATGCCTCAACAGGCAACCAAGCTTCCAGAGCCTCTGCTTTTTGCCAAGTCCTCTGAGTTTCCAGAGGGGTCCGTGGATGGACCGCCTCTGATCCTAGTTCCTGAGTTTCCAAAGGGGTCAGAGGATGGACCGCCTCTGATCCATGTCCCAGGGTTTTCGGAGGGGTCTGAGGATGGACCGCCTCTAATCCATGTCCCAGAGTTTTCGGAGGGGTCTACGGGTGGACTGCCTCTGATCTTAGTTACAGAGTTTCCAGAGGGGTTCAAAGACGAACCGCCTCTATTGCCTGTATTGCCTGTTCCAGAGAGGTCAGAGGGTGGACTGCCTCTGATCCTGGCTCCAGGGCTAACTGACTGAAACCGGTCAGGGAGGCTGCCAAGAGGCCAACAGGAACACTGGAGGAGCTAAAGATATTTCCAGCCAGTACTGGTTGAGTTCTAAATTTGACAGTCATCTCTTGTAATATCAAGATGTCCAGGGAAGAAGTGTTGCAAAAAATATTATTTTCTGTGAAAGGAAACATTGAGACCTGGTTAAAAAACCTTTTGGGAAAATATTTAAGAACCAACCTTGAACGTTTGTTCCATAAATCCCAATAGTATGTTTTGTGCACAAAGAGAAGCACAGCACCAAAAGAACACAATAATCACAGAAAAATATGGTGGAGGCAGCATCATGCATGCTCTGAGAATGAATTTCTTTGGATGGAACTGAGGTGTTGACGTGGATGAAGGTATGAGTGAGTCCTATTATACATTTAAATCATCAAAATAATGATTTAATGAGAAAAAACATAAAGCTTTGGAATGGCCAAGCCAGAGTCCATAACTACATCTGACAGAAAATCTCTGTAGTGAATACGATTGTGGGCGATGGATATCCTCATGGTGATAGTCTGATGTGCAGTGTTATTATTCGTTCCTAGTTGCAAAGGTTCAATTTTGAACCACCAGTATTCATATAATAATACAATTTAGAATGAGTCAAGAATAAAACAAAAGACAGTCTGGCTCTGTGATTAGCTCTGTGACACCTTCCTGGAAGGGGTCATCGGCTGAACTACTTCTGCCAACAACTCAATGTTCACCTTCTACAGGTGATACATGTCAGGTTCAAACAACCTAAAATACTTATAACATCACAAAAAGAAGAGAAAGACAAATAATTAGTTTCTTACTCGCTGCAAGGAGAACGGACAGAGATGTGCTTCAGTTACAAATCTCCTACCACTCTGAAAACACATCTGTCTGATCCTTTCTCAAACAGGTCATATACACCATTATCTTGTAACAGCACACTTCCACAGTTTCCACCATCTTAAGATCTGTGTGTCCTTTGTTCAGCACAATCAACCACCATCTTTATGACATCATCGACTGTGACTGCTTCCTTCCCGGCTCCACCTTTCATCCTTGCCTGCAAATAACTCATCATATCCTTACACATACATAAAAGGTTATAAAGATCAAATAGTAAAGTTAATAAAAAAGGAAAAATATAAGATAAATCTATATACAATTATTCCAACATTTCTCCCCTGTTTATGTTATATTTGCTCATATTCTCATATCACTTAAACAGCCACTTCTTTTGGATTTTTAACTGTAAGTTCATTTTTTATGAGCACAAATATAATTACACTCGGAGGCACTTACTGACATTTAAACCACAGAATCATATAGAGATGGATCTGGGTACAGGTCAGAAAAGTGGTCAGTCGGATCATCCTCTTCATAATGAAGTAACGGATAGAGCTGGGTAACTCTGTCTCCCATAGGAGAAATAGCTGTGGTGATGAGATGGTTAAGAAGAGAACGAAGGCAGGGAATACAACAACATCCACACAATGTCAAAATGGCAGCAAACACTGCAAAGGAAATTATTACTGATGATACTAAAATTTGATACTTCCCAAACACATCCAGCCAGGAGTCCCACATCGAGGTGTCTACTCCAGAATGCTCCTTCATTTTGCCATTTAAAGATCTCAAACCTTCTATGGCTTTGGTGAAGCTGCCATCAGCAGCAGTGTTGTTAGGTATGAATGTGTAGCATTGTTCTCCAAAAATTGCACAAACTCCTCCTTTTTCAGCTAACATCTTGTCTAAAACAATTCTATTCTGGAATGCCATCAGGGAAGTTGAAGCCAATTGGTCATGGACAGCTTCAAACCTGCTTTGTGTCCAATTTCCTAGTTTTTGAACATTGTAGTGGATATAGTTGATCCTGTCTACGTTTTTGTTCATTGTACACCACCAACAGATACTTGATTCAAATCCTGCAGCTAATTGATCAGCCAATTTATATGAATCTGGCACCCCTCGAGGTACACCTATAGCATCGATGTAGGTAGGGTGTCCCTCAGTCTGCCAAGCTGCAGCTCTACGCTTTCTATTACGCCAGTCATGTGATATTACACTAGATAGTCCACGTGTTACCTCATCTACTGAGATAGGATATACTGAAACTGGTAACAACGGTACCTAGAGCACAGAGTCCCGTTACATTTGAAGGTAAACGATCAAATAACCTGTCGTCACCACACCACCACCAAATGTCTCCTCTAGAGACTGGTTTAAAATACTTATTTACTTTTACAATTGTAGTACACCATACTGCAGTGAGATTTCCACATTTATTGCCTCTCTCTGTCATATTTATACATGTGTAGTTTCCAGTGGTGACCCATTTATGGAATACTGGTTTGTTCTTATCTGCTCTAGTTACAGGAAAAACAGAATCCCAGTGCTGACACATTTCATTAGGATTGGTTTGATTCATTACTTCCATCATACAGGGTTGTGGTATCACAACTGGAATTACTTGTAACAAAGGCCTGGGACCCATACACACAACACAATCTCTTTTAGTCACGTTAGCCGCTTGCTCTACCATCAATAACCAGTTATTATTTGTTCCTGATACTCCAGTAATAACATGGAAAAAGTCATCTGCGGTTGAGTGTCCTAGCATAATTTTTACTCTCTTCGCTGTGGTCTTAGGGAAGAGAGTTGTTTCAGTTTTTATTTCACAAACAAAAAGGTCAAAGTTTGGGTCTGACCCTGAAACCCAGGCCCACAGGAGAAAACCCCAACATTTTCCTCCTGACGAAATGTAGTCGGGAGGAAATAGAGAATTATGCGTGAGGTTAATGGTTACCTGGATTGCATTATCAGCTTTATGGAGTCTATACAACTTCTTTTGATAACTAGCATAAGCAGTGGTGCCCCACTTTGGTGTCCAATTGTTTCCTTCATCAGCTACCATCGTGGACCATGAGGTGTCTCTTCTGTCATTAGTTAAGTACCATTTATAACTTCTATAATCCTGTCCTTTCTTTCCTCGTTTGGTCAAGCTAATGAGTGGGATCAGCACTACAGCTATGGTATTAGATTTCACACACACTTGAATGCCATAGGTATAAGAAGTTTGTTCAGTACACATAGTTGGGTTATATTACCTTCCTTGGTTTAGCGCTACTCATTTAATATGACTCATAGCAGGTGTTGTTACATTCTGATTTATCTTGACTGGTTCCCAGAGGTACCAGAAAAATAAGAAAATCAATATGAGGAAAAATATAAATGCCCAGCAACAGACTGCATTGCTAATCCATCTAAGAGTCATTTTGACTGACTGAAATTTTGACTCCTCTAAGTGGTTCCAGTATTTTAATTTTCTTCACTGACTTTCGGGTCTCTCCAGCCTCTAAATGTCTGGGTCCACCCTATTATCAGGCTGTAAAGCACTTCCCCTGGTGGAGTTTTCAGCTGAAATGACCTTTTTACAATGTGTCAAGTGAATCCAGGTTGACCTCTCAACTATTTTTACTGCTGTAGGAGTGGTGAGTAATACCTGATATGGGCCTTCCCACTTAGGTGAATACCAATGCTTCTTCTTTACACTCCTTATTAACACCCAGTCTCCTGGTTCCACTAGTTGGTTTTCCTGCTGGGAAATAGAACATTCCTCATTAGTTTGATTTTGTTTCTGTTGCTTTTCTAACATACTCCTCATATAATCAGCTAGGTTGGCTTCTTCGTCTAACTCCCACTGATCTTTGAACTGTGGTAATCTGTATGGTCTTCCAAATAACGTTTCATAGGGTGTTAGCCCTGAGGTGCTTGTAATGTTTATATATAGTTTTACTAGATCTAGACACTGCGTCCGTCTCTTCAATACACCTTTTCAGGCGGTTCTTTATAGTTCCATTCATTCTTTCCACTAATCCAGCGCTTTGAGGGTGATAAGCGCAGTGGTTTCCTAGATCTATGTGAAACATAATTCCAATTTTCTTTATTATTTGATTTACAAAATGGGCTCCATTATAACTATGTAATTTCACAGGAATCCCATATCTGGGAATGATATCTTTACACAGTGCTTTTGCTATAGTTAAGGCGTCTGGATGTTCAGTTGGAAATAGTTCTATCTATTTAGAAAATGCATCTATAATGACTAAACAGAACTTTTTCCCTTCACAGTGGTTTAGCTCAATAAAATCCATATGAATTGTTTGGAAAGGGTATTTTGGTTTTGAAAATTGTCCCCTTCGTGGTCTTAGATTCCCTTGTGGATTATGTTTTGCACATGTTAAACATGATCTACAACAATATTTTGAATAAGAGTTAAATCTATATGTCGTATAATATTTATGCATATTTATGCCCATTTGTATAGGTTTTTTGGTAAGATAAGCTTATTATCTGGTCACATATAGATTTCATCTTTTAATGCAACTCCATGTTTCTTCCACATTGCTATCTTCTGTGGTGGGCTTTGTTGTTGCATTTCTTTTAACACAATATTGTCTATACTGTGCTGTTTTTCCATAACTAATATTTCGATTTTTCCTGCTGCAGCTCCTTTTGCTGTCTTATCTGCAAATGCATTTCCTTTTATGACATAATTTGTGCCAGAAGTATGAGATGCACAGTTACAGACTGCTAATTTTCTAGGGAGGTGTACTGATTTCAATAAGTTTTTAAAAAAATCAGCATGCGTTACTGGTTTCCCAGTAGACGTTACCATGCCTCTATTTTTCCGATATTGAGCAAATGTATGCACTGTTGCAAATGCATATTGACTATCAGTATAAATTGTTACTTCCTCATCTGCAAATAGTTTGCAGGCCTCAGTTAGCGCAATTAGCTCTGCAGCCTGTGCAGAATAATGTGAAGATAATTGTTCCGCTTTTAACACTGTATCTTTTGTCACTACTGCATATCCTGTTTGTGTCTTCCCTCTCTCATCTTTTCTGGAGGAACCATTCACATAAACTATTTTGCCCTGTACCAGGGGTTGATCCTGCAAATCACTTCTAGTTTTTGCTTCTTTTTCTGTTAATTCTTGACAATCATGTTGAATTCCATCTTCAGGTGTAGGTAACAATGTTGCTGAGTTTAAAGTGGTGCACCTTTCTATAGTTAAGTGTGGTTGTGACAGTAAGGTTGACATGCAGGATAAATATCTAGCAGGTGATAGAAAGGTCATATTTTTTTGCAGTAATAATGCTGAAACTGCATGGGTAACTCTTAAAGTTAAAGGGTGAAATAACACTATTGTGGCACTGACTTCAACTGCCATTGAGGCTGCAATTACAGCTCTCACACAATATGGTTGCGCACACGCAACACTGTCTAGTTTTGAAGATAAATAGGCTATTGGTTTCATTTTATCTCCATGTTGTTGAACCAGAACTGAAGTCATAAAATGTCCCTTGCAATCGCCCATCTGAACAAATGGTTTACTGTAGTCTGGTAATGCTAAAGGAGTACTGGAAACTAGAACTTGTTTTATGTTGGTAAATGCTTCTTCAGCTTCTACACTCCATTTCAGTTCAGATGTCATTTTCAGCTCTTCCTCATACATTAGTTTGTTTAATGGAGCAACTATTTCTGCATAATTTGGTACCCAGTTTCTACAATAATTAGTTAGTCTGAAGAAGGACATCATTTGCTTTTTTGTTAGTGGTTTTGGAGCTTGTAATATTGCAGTCTTTCTTTGTTCTACAATTGTGCGTCCCCCTTGCGCTAAGATTGTGGCCTAGGTATTTAACCTCATTTTTGCACAACTGTAGTTTCTTTTTACTGACTTTGTGTCCCTCTTCTGCTGAATGTTTCAATAATGCTATTGTGTCATTTTTACAGGTCTCCTCATCAGGAGAGGCTAATAGCACATCATCAACATATAGTAAAACCTGACTACCTCCTGGAGGGTCAAACTTGGCCATGCTTGCACTCATTACCTGAGAGTATATAGTTGGACTTTCACAGTAGCCTTGAGGTAGTCTGGTATAAGTATATCTTTGTCCCTCAAAAGTGAATGCAAACCAGAACTGACTATCTTTATCTATAGGTACAGAGAAAAATGCATTGCTAATATCAACTACAGTAAATATTCTAGCATCTGGTCTTAGGGAATTTAATAATGTATAAGGATCAGGAACACACGGTGCTCTCTGAACAACTGCATTATTAACTGCCTGTAGGTCTTGTACCATGCGCCATCCTGTTGATGGAGTTTGTTTTTTAACTGGAAAAATGGGGGTGTTACATGGTGAGTCCTTGCATTTTATTATCACCCCTGCAGTTATTAAATCCTTTATTACTGGTTTTATTCCTTCATGTGCATCATGTTCCAAAGAGTATTGTTTTACACTGGGCCTGTATTCTGTTTTTGCTCTGATTTGGACAGGTAACGCTCCTTTTACTAAGCCTATCTTTTGACCATAACTTATCAGGGACTTCACTCAAGAACTGTTCCTCCTGTTCAGTAAGGTATATTTCTCATTGTTGCTTTGTATGCAAATGTATCCCTTCCTGCATTGTCATTGTCCAGAATAATTGCTTCCTAGTTAATCCTGTGGATGCACTGATTTCTGTATTCATTGTTGTTGCAAACCAGCCTGTGGCATCTTTTCCTCTCTGCACTATTCTTCCCATGTCCTGCCACTTGAGTTCTCTATCCTTGAATAAAGATATGTGTGGAGGTGTCCACATTTTGCAGAGCTTCCTAGTGTCTTCCGCTAACACTACTTCAGCAGCTGACGTACTCTTCCTATCTGCATAAACATAAGTTACCATGACTTTGGTAGGGGTTACTTTAGTTAATGCTTCTTCATAAATTTTATCTGGTCCAGGAGTATTTTTATACCTTTCGTTGTCCAATGAGCTAACCCCTCCCTGCTACTTCCCTATGTCTAAAGGGATTGCTCAAACCAGCTATGAGGGGAGTGAAAAAGGAGGTCGAGTGTCACTTGATGAGGTGTCGGGGGAAGCAGCGGAGTAATGGAAGAGAGCTGCATAAGTCATAAGCCAAACCATAATAGCTAGATCAGAAGTGAGTTACAGCCAATAAAGGAGAGATAGTACTCCCCATCCTAAGCTCCAAGCTCCCATACTAGCTAATTTTGCGAGCCAAATCCATTTGCCTTGTCCTTTGAGAGAAAGAGTTAATTGCCCTAAATATGCGATGATGCCAAAAGCTAAGAGTGCCTCCATTATAGCAGTTACTATGTTAGCAGGTGCGCGATGGGTGGCATGAGGTCCGCTCAGCAGTATCTCAAGCACTAAGGCAATGGTGTCGACACAAAGGCACAGTGCTACCATCAGGCTTCTCTTCCAGTCAATGCTGACCCTTCCCATAAGATAGGAAGCAAACAGAGACAACGCCACTTCCCATCTGCGTATCCAGAAATGGCCAAAGATTAGTTTAGCATATCCTTGGAGCATGATGAGAAACCGTAATGGTTGGCTGACCAACCAGGACCCGGTGTGGCAATAGCAAAGCCATCCACAGAGAAGCGCATAAAACTCCACTGTACTCACTTGGACAGGCTCGGAGATAGTGGTAGAATTGGTAGTCATGATGATAAGTGACTGCAAAGGCTTAGGGTTAACTGCTGTCTTCAAAACCGGAACTCAGAGTGACTCAAAACTCCCCAAGCCCTGGGCCTTATACCCGGGGTGGCCGCTCCCTCAGGGGAGGGGCTGGTAGCTCCTCCTTCCAGGGCTAAGCATGGACCGAAGAAATTGTTGCACAAGGACTTTACATATTATGACTACAATAATCACTCCTACAGCAGCAAGCAAATAAGGCCAAAGCATCATAAACAAATTAGCGATCCAACCTTCAACTACTGAAACCCCTTCCCCTATAATGTGTTCGGCTTCCTGGGCGACTGTAGAAACTACATTGCTGACATAGTGTCCTAATGTCTCATACCAACTACAAGCATGCTGATACGCTCCTTCCCCACAATTCTTCCAGGTTTCTTTAGGTGGCTTACATGTGAGGTTGGAGTAGAAAGGATTATAGCCTACCCAGGCTAAACCCTTATCTATGCTGCCAGAGTATAAATGCTGTCAGAAAGCATACAATTCAGCTAGAGCAATTACTGAATCAGGAATGAAAGGCACAATAACATCCATGATGCTTTTCCTATGCCTGAGATTGTGTCCCAGTACGGTCTCGGCACAGGTCGAGCCTCCACCGAGAGATCTTCTCCACACTCCTCCAATTTTCTTCCACACAACTTCATGTGCATAGGTGTTGTACTCATTACCATAATGGGATTGGCATAAATCAGTCCAACCTGTGAGCTCTTGGCAGGGTCTGCAGGCAAGGCCTATTGTACACTGAGTACGGGCAGTGTTACACTCCATACGCCAGGGTCTTGGGTGAACAAATCTTTCTGGCCAATACAAGGGTTGCAGCCAAATGTCTTGCTCTTTTGAGTAAATCGTTGCTAAATATTGGTATTTAACCCAGTAGTTTTCAGTCTGAGACAAACAGGGAATAACCCATTCTTTAACTTCATACTCTTGCAATCCCCACCAGGTTTGGGACCAATCTGTGCTGTGTCCTTCAGCCCAAGCCTGCAGGAGCATCTTTGCTGTTATGATTTTATTTAGGACGGAGCAGTCATATCGCCATGTTGACATGACTGAAATGTCAGCTTACCACAGGTCACATCGGGGGGGAGCTCTGTTGGAATTATGATTATTGATTAATTAATATTTATCAATAATTATAATTAAAATCATAATTTGAGAAAATTAATTTCTTAACCAAAAATCCTCATTTATGAATCGAAACCAGAGATGTCTTCTGGTGTAATTGTGGCTCAACGCCTCTGATAATTACAACCGTTAAAATACCCAGTAATAATTGATAACTATTACCATAGATGTCACTGTTTAATCAGCCGTTTCAGCCAAAACGTGTGGAACTTTAACCTTATTTTGACTGACAAATCACTCTTGCACAAAATAAACACAAAACGCCTTCTCTTTATCTACGTGAAAATGTATTAAATCAATCAGCCTGATACAATCAGCTCTTCAATCCAATGATCTTCACCTACTCAAATGTGCAAAGTTCTACACAAAAGGGCAAAACATCTAACTAAACAAAATAAAATAAAACAAAACAAAACAGCAGTGGGTGTGTATGAGATCAAACCAGCAGTTATGGCAGTTATGGCAAAATAAAAGGGGAATATGGTTGAACGAAGCTTTGGGTGCGCCCCTCCCAAAGTGTAGCTCAGCGGGACACGGGCAGTCATAAACTTTCCCCCAGCAAGGTTGTAAAACTCAGCCCACACAAAGGATCATAAACCCTTTTGGTGGCAAACCAGTAAAACATGAAGTTTAAGAATAAGAAAATGGTTGATTTTCACCATAAGGTTATTATAGCGGTCCAGTTTCACAGCGCACCTGCGCACAGGTGTTCGCACGGTAAAGACACACTTGCAAGTTTCAAAACAATGGCATGCACATACAATTCAGAACACATTAGACTCTAAATGTCGACTCTAATCGCACTAAAACCTCCTACTCTATCCTGCCCACGCTATTCCTAATAAAGAAATAAAAATAAAAGGATGAGTTTTACTTTGTTGAAGTCTTCCTTCTACCAGAGGGAGAGAGGAGGAGGTGTAAAGTTGGAAGTTAACGTGCGTCCACAGTTAACTACGGGAACAGCGGTCAATCTTCGTCCTTTCGCCTCCTTGGCAAAAAGGAAAAATATGATCTGACCGTCAGCAGTCAACTAGAACCAAGCAAGGAAGGAAAGTTGCGTCTCCTTGAAACTCCGTGGTTTTGGTTATGTGTTAAACTCACGTCTTCGATTGGCAACGTGAAATTTCTGGCCTTCTCATTCCAGAAACCTCTTTCATGAATTTTTTGTTGGCCAACGAAGGAGAATATATGAAGACTCCACGTGGGACCTCTTCTTCTCCAGCGAGATGCTTCTGATGTTGGTCCGGTATCCAACGTGAAAGCGCTTCTTTCAAACGTTCGCCTTCCTATAGTGCCTCCTGTGACGTCAGACCTGTGATGGCCCCGTCATATCAGCCGCAGTGGCCGCTGGGTTTTGTAGGACAGACTATCCTGCGCTACAAAATGGCCGATGACGTTGGAAAGGCATAGTGGCGTTCAACAACGTCCAAATGGTCCAATATTCAGCAAACAAGTGGTCCAACAGTGCCATGGCTTGACCACACAGACTTGTTAAGACTGTGAAAAACTTGTTGTGCTACACACTGGTCAATTTTATGAAAATCCCCTGCCGTTACATTCAATAATTCATCTGGTTTAGGTAGTTTTTGGACATACATATCTGCATAATAAGGTCCTTTCAAACCTTCATGTTTTCAGCTTTCACCTTCTGGGAAGTCTCCTTTGAAGTGGGGAACACCATAAGCCTTCCATACCCAGGGAAACGTTGTGTTCAGCCATTATTCATGTTCAGCCAGATGATTTTCGGCCAGGAGGTTATGAAGGAGAGGTAGACTCGATGAGTGTAAAGAGGGGTTAAGGGCAGATAGTTCTGAGTGCAGCATTGAGTGAATATGTTCCAAAAACAGCTGGGCAAATGTCTGAGCTTGGTATTAATACATTCCTGCAGGGCTTCTCGATTCCGAAAAGCCAACGGGTAATTTGTACGGTTTCTGGTTGACGAAGTGTTTTTAGGCCTAGGGGTGTCAGGAAGACGTGTGCGATTCTGCGCTGTGGCGTTGGATCCTCCTGCGGGGATGACAAGGCCCCAGTCGGTGTGGTTGCTGGTGTGCTGGGATGCGTCTGGTTTAGTGGACACATTCTCATCACAATTTAACTGATATTTCCCCCAAAATTCCCAACGGGGAAACCAGGCTGGGCAACTCACAACTCTTGAAGGAGCCTTGTGGATAAGAGCCTTGCGACTAGAGTCACAGCGAATTGTACGGCAGATGAGTCGGTGCAGGATTCTCAACCATATTATTACTCCTATGTCAGTGAGGTCAATGTTGGAGATAGACCAGGTGTGATTGACAAGTTGTTGGGTCATGGAGTCGTTTATCCATGCTGGGTTTCTCTGTAGAACCTTCTGCAGTCTAGTGAAATTGTTTTTTTGGCTTTCATGAAAAAACACAGACTGGTTCTTTAGGGGAGGGTATTCTGTCCAAGTCAAAAAGACATTCAGAGAGGTTGTGTTGCAGCAAGTTTGGTTGGCACATTTTGAAGAACCATGAGCGACCTTAACATGGGTTAAGTACCATGGTCCCACTCCAGCTTGGTAAAGTATAACTGACAAAAGAATAATGCCGATAAGCAAAGCAAAAAAGCCTAAGCAAAGTCTTTAAACAAGACGCTTTATCCGTAATCTTTATCTGTTTCCATAGCTTGGGTCGAGTAGAGGGACTTGTGTTGTCAGGGTCGTCGGGAGGCTCTTCATCTTAAAAATAGTTAAATAACTGAAAGGAATCATGTCCGAATGAGTCTCTGGCATGGTTATCCTCGGGAATAGCCTGCTAATTCCAGTTGATCTGCTTCTTCAGTTCTGTCCACTCATCCTTTGAGCAGGGTTTGATAAATGGGTGATGGGTAAGGCAATCCAGGTTCCAACCCCTTCCACACCACCTCCACTGGTAGACCAGCCAGTAATCAGGTTGTATCTGTGGTCCTGCAAGGTTATATCCTTCTATGGCCCGCCTTTGTCTATAGGTCTCATAGGCCAACCCTACGTCTGATAGGATACAGATTGACATGTACAGTGGGTGGCCCTGAATCTTGAGTTCAATCCGACGGCTTGGCCGAACCGGAGTGGTACAGTGTGGATGTGGAGGGTTAGGGTAGACAGTGCTTTCTCTAACATAGCTGGGTAATTTGGTGTTACTGAAGACATATCTGCCAGGTTGGCGCTCTTTTCCCCTGACTTCTTTTGACATAGAGGGTGATGTGGCCCAAATTACAGCTCCGGCCATTGAAACATAAAAAGGGGTAAAATCCGCTCTCGGTCTGTCCAGTAGAACTAATCCTGACGGCAGTTTTAGATAGGGGGTTCCCTGCATCAGGCCATTCCAGGTGTTAGGCCCAATTCTAACTCTGTCATCAGTGCAAGAACCCGATGGGGAATAACATTCTTCTTTTTGTGTTTTTGTTTTCCTTTGACCCTTGACAACTTTTGTCCCTTTTCCTTGTCGGTCCGTCAATTTTTGTCCTTTCTTGTACATTTCCACTTCTGTGGCAAAGAGGGCCAAGGCCAGGAATGTGAGCGTTTATTCCTGCATGGTGCTGCAACTTCTACTTTTCCAGGGTCTTCTTTTTGCTGTTCTGGAATGACTGTTATTGTTGCTCCAACGGAGTATACACCTCTAAATGGGACTACAACAATTTGTACTGCCAGTTGTACCCTCTGGGTGGAGCCAGGGTCGGTGGGCGTGTCTGTCCAATGAGCCACATTAACTGGAATCTGTGGCACCCTATCAAGAAGCCAGTTTTCAGAGGTTACGATGAACTCTCCCACCTTCTGTTTGGGTCTGGCTCCCTGGCTGGCGCAGGCATCTAAACTGGGGGTGTAGTAGTATAGCCCTGTACCCTGAGCACCCCTTTCCTTGGGAATGTCGAGCAAGTCTTCCAGGGGGAGGTCTGGATTTGCAACGACTTCTAATATTAACTGTCCCCAGGTTGTCAACTCCCAGGGCCCAAACCTTCCGCTTGGCTGTGCCTGTTGTTCTTCATTGTTGGGAGGTTGTTTCAGTGCAGTGCCGACACCCTCTGAACCCTGGTCTCTATACACTCGGAACACCAGGGGATACTGTGTGGTGGTTAAAGGTGGGCGGCTTACCTGGCCAGAGGCTGGATCATATGGCCAGGATGCCTGATTGATGCTGTCAGCAGATATGTTGGTACCCCATCCAGGCCATCATTCAGGGGACCCCATCCTTCGGTTCTACATAACCCTTCATATAGTGGAGGAGTTGATGGTTGAGCTATTAATACCACACTGTCTTGGTCCTAGGTGGCCTGTCTATACGGTGCAGGCCTCCCTTCATCAGGATGTGGTTTAAAGGATCTGAGTGGATCATAAAATCGCTTTACTTGCCACCCGTCTGCTTGAACCACCTGCATCAGCCTTCCTGATCTTGTCTGGACTCCGCAAGAGTCACAGACTCTTGTACCTGCCTGTGGGAACCGTCCCACAGGCAGGTACACTCTCTTGGTCTTTCTTCAAGCAGATCCCACTGGGTCACAAAGACCACTCTGGGGAGAGTGGTGATTCGGCACCCCCCACAAATGAAGATGTCCGTTACCTTGATGGGCTTGTATGGCAGTTTGTCTAACTTGTCGCCACTGGTGTTGTGATGTAGTGGTTTCTCTCGTCCTGGTCCTTCCCAGCGGACTTTGAGCTGACTCGGGCCCGTGCAGATTGTGCAACAGTTCTTGACCTCTCGCCACCACAGCATTTCATCTTCTGTTGACAGGAATCCTTTTTTAGCAAGTTCCAATTTATTCAAGGCTCTTCCTGCCCAAAGCCCTGAAGTGGTTCTTCGAATGGCAACCACCCCATATACAGTGGCCAGTCTGATGTAGGGTGGCATGGTGCTTGGTTCACTGGCCATCTCTCCGGTTTCTGGTTATCCTTAGCTGAGAATTGGTTTGAGCTGTTCAACTCCTTGGATCCCTCTCTTCTGTAACAACACTGTGTTACAATCTAATACTTGCTTCACAATGTCAGTGATATCGTACTTGGGTTTCACTGCTGTCGACACAGGGTGATCTCGTGGTCTCACCCACACTCGTTGTCCCTCACGGAATGGCATCTTAGGCGTTGGCTTCCCTGTTTTCTCATTGGAGCTCCGCCCCACTTCTTGTGAAGAGAATGGTCGTCGGTTGAGTTCTGCTGCAGGGGAGGGTCTACTGACTCGATGTCTGTCATTCGGTGCCTACCCTATTTCTACAGCTTTGGTGCTCCAGTCACGAGAATTAGCATTTTTTGCTATCCATTTTTTTCACCAGACCTATGGATTTGGCTCTGAGTGATGACTTTAATCTCCTGTCCTTGTGCTAGATCTTTTAAGGTGCTCCAGTATCTAGCAAGCACGGCTAACTCTTTTTCTTCTTGAGGGAATTTCTTCTCTACAGAAGACAAAGTGTAACTCCACAAAGTTACTAACCCCCCATTTTCATTGCTCACTTTCAGCATGGAGTCCTCATCTTCACAGCTGATCTCGGCCACCAACTTTTCAGTCAAGCTCCCCGGCTCCAACCTCACGGCTTCTTGGATTGCTCCTTTGAGCTTATCCAGGTCATCCTGGTTTGATGCAGTCCATGTCCAGTTTTTCTTTGTCATTTTTTTCTTCTCCTTCTCGCTTCTTTAGGCAGGCATATAACGGCTTAGCATATCTTTGATAATTAGGAACATGATCTCTCACATAGTTGCAGAGTCCCAAAAGGTTTTGTAGATCATTTTCGGATTCAGGTGGCTGGATTTGTGCCAGCTTCTCTCGATACCCTTCTGAGAGTCCCAAATCTGTTGTCACTTGGAATCCGAGATAGTTCACCTGAAACTGTCCAAACTGGCATTTCTTGAGATTCAGCTTCAAACCTGCTGCTGTGATTCTCTCCACCACTGTTTGCAGTCTCTCTAGGTGCTCCTCTTCAGTATCGTCTGCAATGAACACATCATCTATGTACACTGTTGCTCCTAGGTCACCCAAAACTTCCATTACAGCTGACTGGAACACATTAGGGGAGTTCTTGTATCCCTGAGGTAACCTTTGCCACACATAACTCTTGCCTTTGTGTGTAAATGCTGTCTTGCCTTGTGATTGCTTTGCGAGTCTGAGGGAGAAGAATCCATTTGCTAAGTCAAAGCGGGATTTATATTTCTTGACTCAGTGTCTTCAGTGCTCCTTGGGGATTGATTAGGTTGGCTCGGTTTGCTATGGTTTTTCGATTGAGGGCCTTGAAGTTGATTACTGGCCTCCGACCTCCTCCTGCTGACTCTGGTTTCTTTACCACTTGAATGGGACTGCTAGTGATGGGATTTAGCTCTTCTCTGATGATTCCTAGAGCGCTCAATTCTTTTACTATTTTATCAATTTCTTCAACAGCACCCGGGTTCAGGGGGTACTGTCGAACAGGTGGATGCACTACCCCTTCTATGAGGTGCACATACTTCGGTCCCAAGTCTCCACAGTCATTCTTGAACCAGGCCACATTAGCTGAGGTGATGATCTTCCGTAACCTCTCTTTCCCAGCCGGGGAGAAGTCGCTTTCTTTCAGCTTCTGTTCGGTTACTTCTGGTACATCTACTGCTTTGTACCACTCTTGATCCCCGGTTCCACTATGAGTCGATCCTACTTTTACTAACCTTGACCAAAGCTGGATCAGCCTTTGAGATAGAGAGCGTAGCTCTCCCCATGGTTTGTTGAGTTCTTTCAAGTCTGTGACGGTGATGAAGTTGTATGTACCCTTCACCCAAATGATTCCTTGCCAAGTTCCATCTTTTCTACGGTCCCGTTGGCAAATTGGACCGTAAGGTATCCTGTTGTCTTTAGGCCTCTGCGAGTCATGGATACCTCAGCTCCGGTGTCCACTAGATCGGGTTCTCCTCCCACCTTTGTGTAGATTTCGTCCCCCCTCCAGTAGGCATTTTCCAGGGTGACTCTCATGATTACTTGGCTGGCCCCCCGGTCTCGGATCTGCGGGACTCGAAGCGGGCCTTCTTTTCTTCAGAGGACAGTTTGTCATACTCCTCCCTAGGGAGAAAGGTGCTTTTCTTTTGTGGGCCTTGCGATGCTGGTGGTCCGTAAAATCTTTGCGGTTCTTCTCTTCTCTGAAGTGGCGGTCTGTTAGGGGGGTTGGTTGGAGCTTTCACACTGGCCTTAGTTGGTGGTTTGGCCCCTTGTCCTGTCTCTTTCTTTCTTCTTTCTTCATAAAACTGCTGCTTCAGATCATAAGAGATTACTGCCATCTGTGGAACTGTTGTACCATGCATCGGCATTTTGGCAAAAGCGATCTCTCCTCTCCTCCCTTTGGTTAGTTCTTGGAGGGCCTTCACATATCTAGCTGGTGAGATTGTTTGCTTAAGCACATGCCACACCGGTGCCTGTCATTCTGAGTTGATTACTGGCACTGTTTTCTTTGGTGTCTTGTTCAAATTGGAAGGTAAGGTCTGTTACTTTACTTTGTGTGGGGTCATGCTCCCTGTTGGCCATCCGTTGGAGGTTTTCCTTATGGCGCTCTAGGGCTGCTGATAAGAGGGCTTCCTGCCTGGTAGTCTCTTGCAGTTCTTGTCTGGCCTGAGCAATCCGTTGAAAGATTTCACTCTTCGGCCTTGTGATGTATGGGGTAATATTTGGACCTTGGCTGGGTTCAGCTCCTCTTGGGTCTTACTCTTGTTCTAACTCGTTGCCCTCTTCTTCACTCTCTGTTTCTTTCATTAAATCATAAGTTGGGATCTCTGAGTCAGCTCTGTGGTCTTTTCTCTGCTCCAGTCTGCCATACTCACTATACTCCTCAAGCAAACTCTCTTTGTTGTCATCTTGGATGGCTCGGAGCTTTTCTTTGAACTGGGTCATCTTTCTGGTCTCTATTTCATACTCTTTCAACTTTGCCGTGGCTCTGGCATTGGGGTTTGTGAGATACCCATTCAGTCCAGACTCACTGGAAACCATCTTTACGATTGGGTCATATTTTTCGGATGGACTGTACAGTGACACCAGTTTCCCCAGTCCCCAAAGTTCAAGGAACCCTGTCCACCATCGTAACCATCGATTAATGTCTTCCTTCCTCTGGACTGCCTTGGGGCATGGTACCACGACCAGTCTATATCCATGTCTTATCTCTGAACAATAGTATGCTTCATCTCTTTGGAGGTGGTATGCTAGCTGACTCTCTAGTACTTCTTTCAATTGCTCTTTGTTGAAACTGAAGAATATTTTCTTTACCGATGAAGCCCATGTTGAATATCCGTCCCCACCTAACAGCAACTCGGTAGGTAAGCGGTGTAGATGTCGGTTCTTTTGTTAACGGGAGTGGTCCTTCAGCTCCCCGCTCCGTCCATTCCTGCATTTCACTCCCTTTGTCCATCGCTATGCCTTTGTCGTCTTGAGTTGTCCGTTTCCAAAGTCTCTCGAGGATCCTTCGAGTAGGGATGGATTAAGACTATTTGGCTACTAGCTTTACTGTCTGGGTCTGGTCAGTCTATCCTCAATAAAGCCCTATCCTCACCTGCACGCTATGCAGTTACTGCGAGGGTTGTGACTGACGGCCTTATCAGTCACAGACAACCTTACTCCCTTTCAGGCTGTCGGTCTGGGTTGCTCAGGCAGAGACGTCCTTCTGCAGAGCATCCTTCTTCTGGGGCCCCTTTATCTCTGTCAGGGTCCCTGTTCTGGTGCCCCCTTTTGTTGTCCGATGAGCTAACCCCTCCCTCCTGCTTCCCTATGTCTAAAGGGATTGCTCAAACCAGCTCTCCATCCAACGGGTCCGGACTTCCCCAAACCTGAAAGGTCTTACTAAGCAGGTTTACTGAAAGTTTTGTATAAGCTGGTGTCGAGAAATGACTAGCCTAGCCTCTGACAGCCTTCATACAAAAGTCTCGCCCTTCTTCAACTGGTGGTCTGGACGACTGAGTAGCCTATCGCAGTCATCCACACTTTCAACAGTCTCTTTTGTTCACGGCTGCTCATTCCCTAATTTTACAACTGGCTCTTGGTATATGGGCTAGGTTAATTTTAGTGGCTCGGCACAAGCCCCAAGGGCGCTGTTTTAACAAACTTGGCCAAGGCAACCTATAAAAGCCTCCTAAAATATCTTGGAACTAGGCAACAATACTTTTTACCACCAATGACAAACCAAAAATTACGGTGACTCAAATAATTGAATGTCCACGATTTAACTAGAATTTTATATGCTTTCTTTAATTAGTAACGCTTTTGCAGGTGTCAGTAACAGCTTAAATTCGACAGCACAAAATAATTTCAATAATAGAAATGAACCAATCAACTCAACCTGTCTTTCCCTGATGCTGAAAGTAGTGAGTTTGGAGAGGCTTTGAAGACGGAGGCTCATCCATGCACCTAATGGAGAAGTTTCTTCTGGTAACAACGAGTGATTTCTTGAAGGGAATATGACTTAATCTTCAGTTTTCTTCCTTTAAGGGGCAGGCACTGATACTCCAGGCTTCTATGGTTAAACAGGATCTTTGTTGTTATATGTCTCCGAAGACAGTAGTTTCCAGAGGCTGAAGAGATGAAGGAAACCCAGAGACATAAATTAGATTGATTCAGGACTTCCAGAAGCCTGAAACTTAGAGCAATCAGCTGTTCACTGATCAAGTTCACTTCTGTTGTCTGGATAAAAAGGCTTTAGATGAAATCCGATTCTTAATCTTGAGGCACAGTCCTTTCTGGGCCCACGGGTTGATCCTCTTTTAATGCAGTCGATCAGTTGGGCTGTGTCTCTGTTCCTTTTCCATCTAAGCTTCTTTTCTCTGTCCGATCTTGTTCGTTGGTCTTCTGCGAGGAAACAACCTCTTTCCCTCCTTCAGCATTGCTTTTATGGTGCTTGATGCTTTCACCAGTCAGCCCCTTATTTGGCTTGTCAGTTATTGCGCAATCTATTCAGCTCAGCTTCTTGGTTATTGCGCAACCTATTCAGCTCAGTTTCTTGGTTATTGCTCAATACTTTAGTCATGGTCATCGTGCCCTACTGATGCTGTTTCTCGGCCTTAGTGATGCCAATAATAGCCACGCAGATGGCTGTAGTTGCATCCTCCCTTCCTCCCGTTTAGACTTCAAAAGGTTCGATGTCAGCATGCAGCTGGCTCTCGTCACTCCGAGTCATCCTACAGTTCTAATCTGCTCAGTTTTAAACTTTACACAGTATTACACATTCCATTCTTCAGCTTTCAGCATTTACTTTAAAACACAGTTGCAAAACCATCACTTCATTCTTTTTATTCATGCTTCACAAATGATTAACGTTATATCTCTTTCATATATAGCTGATTGAGAATGTCAAACCTTAATGTTTTTTACTCTTAATTCTCAGTTCTTATCCACATTTCAATCATACATCTTTTAACTTGTTAATCAAAGGTTACTAATTTAATTTAATACATATGAAAGAATGTAAAATCATCATGCATCATTGAATACTTGTTGTTTATACTTCTGAAAAAGATAAGACAGATAACATGTGGCAGATAATATGTGGCTCCACACAGGCCTCTCCAGTCTCTCAGCTCCAGAATATGAGAACATGCTTGTTTCACTCCCTACTGCTTCAACTGTGTGTTTTAATAATTATTGCATGGATTACACATAATGATATTTATTGTAACCTTTATGGAGTTAACGGTGAGCAGTTATTAAATGTTGCATGGATTACATGGAAAGATCTTACCTTATTTTGACATACAACATGGTAATATGTAGGTCATCTGGTGTCATCTGATCTTGTAGTCGAGTAATGACATTTCTCCCTTCTGCTAATAAAGCTGTCCCTATGTCTAGGTGTGGTTTGTTCGGAATATCCAGTGAGTAATTGTAATAAGGTACTCCTACTCCTTTCAACACGACAAAATCTCCTTGGCTGAGTTCTGCTTTTCTCTTTACTACAATATGTCCTTCTGAGGTCGGAATTAATGCTAAACCCATATGTAGTAATCCATCTCGTCCCAATAGATTCACCGGACACTCAGGGAACATTAGAATAGATAGCTGACACGACTGTCCATTGGGATCTCTTATCCAAACTGGTTCAGACTCAGACTTGTGTCAATTTCCCACTAGCTGACCTTACTGTTATTTGCTGATCACTAACTCTGGAATTTAAGATTGTTTCTCTACAGGTGGTCCTGCATGCTCCAGTATCACAAAGAAAAGTAATTGATTTTCCATTTTACAGTAAGGTAACTTCAGGTTTAATACTATCTAGGGAGAGAAGGTCCTGGAAATTTAGGAGGACATCCTGCTCCTGTGTTTTTGGTTTTTTGTTTTCATCAGTGTCGGAGGTACTAGGAACAATTTCTCTTGTTTTCTATCCTACTCATGCTGAATTATTATTTCTCCTTTCAGGACAGTCCTTTTCCACAGCACCAGCACCCTGAGGTGTATTGTCTGTAGTTTCCTATGCCTACTCCTCTTCTCTGACCCGTGATTTTGTCCTCTGCCTCTAAATCCTCCTCTTCCTCTGTTCTTCTGATAAGAAATCTATTCTTCTTCTTCTTGCTGAAAAAAGGTGCTGGCTATCTTTTTCTGTTTCTTATCCTTCATTACTTTCTCTGCATGGAGGGTATGATTAACATAGTCTTCCAGAGTTGCTGTGGGGAACCCTATAAAATGTCTCCTTACCCAGGTATTTATTGCATCCCTGGAACCAGCATGTAGTGCATTTTTTAACTGCTGTTGATAAGCTCCTTGTTTGTTTTCATCTTCTTGTAGACCACTGTGTATTTTAAACACTTTTGTCAGTCTAATCCTATATTCTTCAAAAGGCTCTTCCTCTTTTTGTTTTACTCTGGCTATTTCTGCGTATTCAGGTCTGCCTCTGTATCTAACTGTAAGCCTATCGATTAATCCCCTCACTCTGTTTGTTAGGTCCTGGTCATCGTGTGCAAGTACTGCGTTATTATTCATCTTATTAATCTTCTCCACACTGAATGGGATCCTCTCTGGAGGAGTTTACTCCCTCCACAGCCTTTTTAACATCCTCCATTGTCCATGTTCTATATACCAAAATGGCAGGAGGTTGATTATTTCCAACGTTTGGATTGGCCACCTGTATCATGGGATATGCTTCTGCTAGACTAGGGTTTTCGTCATGAGATAATTTAGGAGCTGTGGGGACTACTCTTGGGGAGTGAGTTAAAGTTGGAGAAAAAGTTTTCCCATACTGTCTAGACCATCTTAGGGAGATCTTATTAGATCTAGTTTGCGGTGGAGTGCGGTATTCAGGTGGTGGATCTTGTAGGGGCTAGCCTGGATAAATAGATGGAGGTTACAGCTGTTGCATGTGCCTGTGGATGCTCATCTTTCTGTTCTTCCTGCTCTTGCTCTCCTTGTGGTTGTACAGCTGCATTTCCTGGTTGTCTCCGTCGAGCCCTGACACACCCAGTCTCATTATCTTCTGCTCTATGAAACATTAGTTTTCTTCTTCCTTTTTTTCTGTTCCTTCTTACGCTTCTTTAATCCTTCCTCTCTCCTTTTAGCTACTTTTAACTAATAATCTACATCCTCATAACCTTCTTTTTCCATGTTTTGTACTTTTAACTATTGCATCTTGTAGATTAACAAATTTGTGAGAGTTTAATCGACCATCATAATTATATGTGGTTATCCATTTATCTAAATATTTTAATTTGTTTGGATCCTGTGCTTCTATGAATTTCAAATCTTCGCATTGCAATTCGTTTTTTAGTTTATTTTTACTCGCCCCTTTTCCCATTTTGTTTTTTAAATTTGGTCCAGTATCTCAATACCTAATTCATTCTAAATGCTGGATTATTCTGCTCAGTAGGGTGACAGGAAAAATCTCCTTTTGTGGTAATTCTCACTTCAACTCTTTCGAGTGGAGATTTCTTGCCTTTGCATCCACAAAATTTAGTCACTTACAATCCTACTGCTTTGGTATGAGGCAAACCTAGTGGTTTAAATCCTCCATTCATTTCTCACATTCACACTTTCTTTTTTTTAAAAGCGGAATTTTCTTAGTATTGTTTGTTTAAATACTTAAACGCGGACTTCACCGTCCTTGAAACACGGAATTTTTTAGTATTAACTCTTAATACGTCTTAGGACTCCGCTGTGTCAAGAGGAATGTTTATGTTTTATGTTCTAGGGGGACCGTTTAGAGTGGTGCACTCCCGAGTACCATGAGGTAACAGGTTAGGCTTCTGTATCCTGTTTTGTGACCCGGCTTTATGTTAATAAAGACCACTGAGAAACCTTATACTCCATTCTGTATGTTTTGAGACTGAGTAAACATAGCAGAATGAAACATGGTGGCAGCGGTCATGAACGTAAAGAGTGAAGAGTTTTGCCACGAGAAAGTTGCCGCTGGCTTGTTGGCTGTAAGCCGAGCCCAAGAGTGCGACCGTGAGACTGACTGATGTCGGAGCCGACCAGTGAGGCAAGGAGGTCGGCGGACTTCGCGATGGAAGGTCTGAAGCCACCGCCCGCATTAGTACTGGACTCTAAGAAATTGGCAAAGACGTGGAAGAGCTGGAAAGAGGAGTTCACATTATATACAGACCTAACGATGCCCGGTGCGGAGGAAACGACAAATGTCAAGCTGTTTATCTACCTCCTCGGAGAGAGAGGATGGGAGCTTTTGACCACGCTGGTGAGTGGCAGTACATCAGACAGGAGGACAGTGAGTAATATGATAGCGCTGTTTGACACGCATTGTAATAAAAAAAATTCACAAGACTGTCGAGAGATACAAGTTTTTTGTCAGGAATCAAGGACAAGACGAGAATATAGAAAAATATGTCACGGATTTGAGAGTTTTGTCCAGCACATGCAACTTTGGAGAAGTGAAGGACTCTCTAATTAGAGATCGCAGTGTGTGTGGTACAAACAGCTCTGCAATGAGAGAAAGACTGTTAAGAGAGGACAATTTAACACTGGATAAGTGCATGCAAATTTGCCGAGCAGCTGAACTATCAAGAGAAAACAGCAGAACTATTCAAGGGAAAACAGTGGAAGAAATACATGCCATTAAAATGAGTCCAAAGAGAGACAAGAAAGATGAGATTGACAGTAACTTTTGTGGCAACATACATGAGAAAAATAAGCACAAGTGTCCAGCTTTCGGTAAGAAGTGTAAGAAGTGTGGAAAAGAGAACCACTTCGCCTCAAAGTGCAAATCCAAATGGGAGAAATTTAAGAAAGGCAGACCAATACACCGTCTCAGTCAAGTGAATCATGTGAGGACATCATAATAGTTACAGATGTGTGTGTGAGCCAAGAGACTATAAACCAAGTGAAAGAGATGCACAGTAAAAGCCAACAACTTTTTGCAGGTATGATGTTGAATAATAAAGTGATTGACTTTCAAATAGACTGTGGTGCTACTTGTAATGTGATACCTGTGCACCTGCTAAACCCAGACACACAACTAGAAAGGACTGAGAAAGTACTAGTGATGTACAACAAGAGTAAAATCAAGCCACTGGGGAAGTGTAAAGTCAAGCTTCAAAATCCGAGAAATGACAAGTTATACAGATTTGAGTTTCAAGTGGTAGACCAGGAAGACAGGATCCCCTTACTTGGGAGAAAAGCAAGTGAGGCGATGAAGCTGATTAAAGTTCAGTATGAAAACATCTTGGCCATAGACAACATTGTGACAAAGCAGCCTACAGAGCAGACACAAGAAAGACATGAAGAGCTAGCAAACTTGGACAGAATAAAGACTGAATTCAGAGATGTTTTTACTGGTGTGGGCTGTCTAGAAGGAGAATATAAGATAGAAATCGACAAAAGTGTCCCACCAGTGAAACTTCCAAAGCGCAGAGTGCCTGTTGCTATGATGGCACCGCTTAAGGAAGAGTTAAAGAACCTAGAAAAGAAAGGCATCATCGCACCAGTGGAGCACAGCACAGACTGGATAAGCAGTAGTCTGTGACTAAACCAAATGGGAAAACAAGGATCTGCATTGACCCAAAACCACTGAACAAGGCGCTGAAGAGGAGTCATTTCCCTCTTCCCACGATTGATGATATTTTACCGGAGCTCTCAAAGGCTAAAGTATTTACTGTGTGTGATGTAAAACATGGATTTTGGCATGTTAAACTAGATAAGGACTCTAGTGACCTTACAACATTCGCAACCCCATTTGGCCGGTACCGTTGGCTTAGGATGCCAATGGGTATTAGCCCTGCCCCGGAAGTCTTCCAAAGAAAGCTGTTACAGGCACTGGAGGGCTTGTCAGGAGTATATGTCATTGCGGATGACATACTTATCACAGGTGAGGGAGACACACAGGAAGAGGCCAATGAGAGCCACAAAAAGAACTTAAGACACTTTCTATTGCGATGCAGGCAACGAGACATCAAACTAAATGAAGACAAATTTAGGCTAAGGCGAGAGTCTGTTCCATACATTGGACATTTACTGACTTCAGAGGGCCTTAGGATTGACCCGGAGAAAATACAAGCAATCAACGATTTGCCCATACCTACAGATGTTAAAGGAGTACAGAGACTAGTAGGGATGGTGAACTATTTATCTAAGTTTTGCGCACACCTTTCTGATGACTGTGAAGTTTTGAGACAACGTACACACAAGGACACTATGTGGGAGTGGACAGAGGTACATGAGATAGCCATTAAGAGACTCAAAGACAAAATAGGTTATGTACCATTACTGAAATACTATGACCAGACTGAGGAGCTGACACTACAATGTGACGCTTCAGATACGGGTCTAGGTGCTGCCCTAACTCAGAAAGGTAAACCTGTTGCCTTTGCAAGCAGAGCCCTCACTCCCACAGAAAGAGGTTATGCTCAGATTGAAAAAGAATGTTTGGCCATTGTATTTGGAATGGAAAAGTTCCACCAGTTTACATATGGTAGAACAGTGACAGTGCAGAGTGACCATAAACCACTTGAAAATATAGTAAGAAAACCACTACTTACTGCACCAAAAAGGCTACAGAGAATGTTGCTCAGACTGCAGAAATATGACATTGATGTGACTTATGTGCCAGGAAAAAATATGCTGTTAGCTTACACATTGAGCAGAGCATACTTACCCGACTGTAATCAGGGTGACACGGAATCTGAACTAGAGACTGTGAGCATGATAAACTACCTGCCCATTTCTACAGAGAGACTGTCTGCCATAAGAGATGCAACAAAGGGGGATGACAAATTGCAGAGAGTGATAAAACTGATCTTAGCAGGGTGGCCTACAAACAAAAGCGGCATTGCGCAGGAAATTCAACACTATTTTACATTTCAGGATGAGTTAAGCTTCCAAGACGGCATCGTATTCAGGGGTGAAAGAGCAGTTATCCCAGACATTCTCAAGGCTGACCTTACCCGCTGTATACACTCGTCACATCTGGGAGTGGAAGGATGCCTCAGACGTGCCCGTGAGAGTGTATACAGGCAGGGCATGACTGAACAGATTAAGACGTTCATATCCAAATGCGAGATCTGCAGATCATTAGACCCCAAACAGCAAAAAGATACTTTACAGAAGCACGATGTCTCTCACAGACCCTGGTCCAAAGTGGGGAGTGATTTGTTTTCATGGCATAACAAGGACTACTTGGTGACTGAAGACTATTATTCAAACTTCTGGGAAGTTGACTACCTCTCAGACACGAAGAGCACCACAGTTATTCACAAGTTAAAGGCGCATTTTGCTCGCCAAGGTATCCCAGACATGCTGATTACGGACAATAGACCGCAGTTTACATCGCAGGAGTTTAGAGCGTTCACCCAAAAGTGGGAATTTGAGCACCGAACATCTTCATCGGGATACCCACAGAGCAACGGAAAAGGCTGAGTCAGCAGTAAAAACAGCAAAACAGCTCATGCAGAAAGCTGCATCTGCAGGCAAAGGTCCATACTTGGCTATGCTAGACCACCGTAATACGCCAAGCCAAGGCCTTGACACAAGCCCAGCCCAGAGACTTTTGGGTAGGAGGACCCAGACCCTTCTTCCTACAAAAGAGTCATTGTTGAAACCCAAAGTGACAAAAAACGAGCAAGGACTTATCAACAACAAACGCAGACAGGAGAAATACTACAACCGCACTGCAAGGGACCTGGACTGTCTCAAAGCGGGGGACAGTGTGCGAGTACAACCGTTTAACCCATGCAAGACTTGGGAAGCTGCTACAGTACTCAGACCAGTGAGCTCAAGATCATACGAGGTTGAAATGGAGTCGGGTGGTGTCCTGAGAAGGAACCGACGCCATCTCAGACACAACCACAACACACCTACTCTACCTCCACATACTGGGACTAGCAACAAAGCTGAGAATGTACCAATACTTGTAACTCCTGAGCATGGAGGTAATATCACTGTTACCACTAGGTCAGGTCGACAAGTGAAAACACCCGCTTACCTGAATGATTATTGTAAGTGAGATGGTTACAGGAAGTGTTGTTTATTATGTGGTTACGGACAGCCTGTGCGCTGTTGGGTTGTTAGAGTTGAAAAAGATAACAAAGGAGAAAGAGAATATAAATTTAAAATATAACCAGATTTATTTTGATGTGAAGAAGGTGTTAACAAGGTTGTTATTGTTCAATTACTGATACACTAAATGTTGCACTGAAAATATCAGTTATGGCAATGTTTATTTTGGGATACACATGAAGCGAGCTCTTTTGTTAAAAAAAAAAAAAAGACAAAGGATGTGTCAAGAGGAATGTTTATGTTTTATGTTCTAGGGGGACCGTTTAGAGTGGTGCACTCCCGAGTACCATGAGGTAACAGGTTCGGCTGCTGTATTCTGTTTTGTGACCCGGCTTTATGTTAATAAAGACCACTGAGAAACCTTATACTCCATTCTGTATGTTTCGAGACTGAGTAAACATAGTAGAATGAAACATCCGCCATCCCACTTTTACCTGTTAGGGCCTATTATACACAGGGTTTTATTTCACGCAATGACCCCCAGTCATTTGTCACATTTTTTAATCCAAACTCAACTCACCACTTGTCTTTCCCCTCTCTCTTGGAGTTCCGTCTGCCGTCAGACCCCAGGGGGCGGGCCGAGGTCCAGTCCCGGAAAGGGTCTGTGATTATCCCTGATGAAGCCTGCTGTGCGCATGGTCTTTACTGGAGTCCACCAACCCGCTGGAATACTCAGGTGTATTGGTATCCGGCTCGAAGGACCAAAAAATGTCAGGTTCAAACAACCTAAAATACTTATAACATCACAAAAAGAAGAGAAAGACAAAGAATTAGTTTCTTACTCGCTGCAAGGAGAACAGACGGAGATGTGCTTCAGTTACAAATCTCCTACCGCTCTGAAAACACAACTGTCCGATCCTCTCTTTTTATTATCTTTTAGGGTGGTCCCTAGTTACAATATACATGGCTGCCCTGAAGGGTGGGATAAACAGTTGCAATGTAAACAGGTCATATACACCATTATCTTGTAACAGCACACTACCACAGTCTCCACCATCTTAAGATCTGTGTCCTTTGTTCAGCACAATCAGCCACCATCTTTATGACATCCTCAACTGTGACTGCTTCCTTCCTGGCTCCACCTTTGATCTTTGCCTGCAAACAACTCATCACATCCTTACTCACACATACATGAAAGGTTATAAAGATCAAATAGTAAAGTTAATAAAAAAGGAAAAATATAAGATAAATCTATATACAATTATTCCAACAATACACATGGCCCTGTTTTTAAGTATTTAACCTTGTCTCTCTTCTTATTATGTCTAGGAGAGATATTATGTCTAATATTGGCTGAGCTTTTACTATCCCTAATTCCAAGAAATGTGATGGTGCTGGCCAGAACTTTCTTTTCAATAATGCTTATCATCATTATGCTGTTACATTCAACAAATGTTGAACAGGTTTATTTTCCGTCTAGTTTGGATCCTCTGTGTTTTCAGCACTGAGCTCTTCTTACACAGTAAAAGTGAAAAAGAAAAAATCCCCCAGAACTTCTTCAGTCACCTCAGACCATCTGTTCTCTGTACATGTCACTGCTGGTTCTCTGTGTACAAGGTTTTTTTATAGGCTAGAGATGAACCGGGTTATCTGAGCTCCCTAGGGGAGGGAAAGGTGCTGAACTGTATGCCTTCGGGGTGTTGGCATGCTATAATTCAAGCATATTATTATCCCATGCACCAATTTACATACTGGGTGAAGGTGGGGAGAGTGGAGGACAGGAAGACATGATTAAAATCCCCGGATATGAGGAAAAGGGCCTGGGGATGCTGTGTTTGCAGTCTACTGGTAAATGTGTGGATGATGTCACAGGCAGCCACCACATTAGCAGAGGGGGGGAGATACACTACTATCAAGATGACATATGTTAATTCCAATGGCAAATAATATGGTTTCATGCCAACAGCTAATAGCTCAATGTCAGCTGTTGGCCTAACTATCAGAGAAACACTATCAATGACTCCCTGATAGTTAAATGCCCAGACTTCCACCATCCATTATTCACAAACACAGCCAGACCCCCTCCTCTCTTCTTAGTGCTCCCCTTGGTTATGTTGGCCTGAATTAAATAAAAAACATCCATGTTTATGTGTCTGTCCAGAGTTAGCATGGTTAGCCACGTCTCTGTCAGTTTAATTAACCTACTCTCTCTGTATACTCTTTGAAGCTGGGCTAGCGCTGCCAATTCATCCTCTTTGTTGGGAAGGGATCTCAGTTCTGGAATAATACATTATATAAATTCTGGAAAACTGTTTTTTGTGTAAAATCTAAAGACATTTAATATGTTACAAATGTTTTCTGCTAAAGGGACTACGGCACTAACATACACAGTTTGAATTTTACTGACCCTGAGAAATTATTTTATTTAAACAATGAAGAATTTCCTTACAGGACTTGCAAAGGCTTTTGACTTTGCATGCAGAAAAATAAGGCAAAACTCTGAGTTAACATTAGAATTTGCTCTGGGCAGTTACTCTTCACATGCAAGCAAATACATTGTCCTCATCTGACACATTGGAACATCGACCAGCACTTTTTGTTGCACATAATTAACACAGGGGTCAGAAGGCCAAACAATAAGCGGAAGCTTTTTTTTAAACCCAAGTTGTCAAGAGCAAACACTTGAAAACATCAGGAGTTAAAATTTGAATTGCAAATATAATTTTATCAGGATTTGCTTTAAAGTCTGAAAAGATGCAATGTGGTATCTGGAGGATCAAAGGGGAAATGTGGGCTGCAATTTTTCCTTCTTGTTATTGACCTCACATTATCTCTCTTAAGCTTTGCTGCGTTATTATCTCACAGATTTGCATAATTTATTAAATGCCCTGAGAAAATTCCTTCTCATTTCAAAGGATATTATTATAGTTCATGGTGAGCGTTATTTGAGTCTTTGTGCAGCAGGATAACACGTAAACATACAGCCAAAGCTACAAGGAAATGGTTTAAATGAACACATTTCCATATCCTTATCCAGTCAAAGTCCAGTCCTATTTCCAACTGAACATTTGGTGTTTAGACTTGTAAAATTGTATTTTTAGATGCTCTCAATATAATCAGTCTGATCATGAGCTATTTTGTAAACAAGAATAAAACTGTCCCAAAAATGTTTTATTGCAGCAAATTAGGGCTGAATACAAGTACTTTTAATTGTTTTTCTTATTTCTACAAATGTTTAAACTTTGGTCTACCCATAAAACTCCAATACAATAACGTCAAGTTTGTGGTAGCAACAAAGCAAAACATATTAGTTCAAATAGTTCAATTGATATGAATACTTTTACATAGCATTGTATTTTTTGGTATGTTTCTGTTTTTCCCTTTCACTGTTTTGCTTACATTTCTAATAATTTCTACTGATATCATTGTTTAATCACAGTTTTGATGTTTTCCTTCTCTACTGAGAGATGTTCTTTATTGTTAGTATTTGCCATTTTCATGCATGCAAGCAAACCTTCCCTGTTATGTTTTGACTGACCTTCCCTAGATGTAAATGCCAAAACTCATCTTCATTTGTTTCGTTCTACCTAGGTTACACTTCCCCAGCATCGTTGTTATTTACACAAGCTGGCAACGTTAGGATAGGATATAGACTCCTGAATGTCACAATTTTTTTGAAGAACCGGAATTTAATAAGCTCTCCAGTCAACTTGGAGTTTAGCAGTGAATTAGTATGCATGAATATGCATTAGCATCTCCTCACATTTAAAGGATTAACAGTTGAGTCTGTTACCTGTTTTAGGATTGCCAGAGGAGAAGTATTCCTGACTGTACCAAGGGGATAATTATTTATTGTCATTATTATTTTGTGCTTGAAGGAAATGCTGCACTAAGCTAATGTAGGTACTTAAGGCAAAACTTCTATAGCCTGCCATAATTAGTCAGTTAGTCAGTAATTTTCTACCGCTTATTCCATAGTGGGTCACGGGGAAGCTGGTGCCTATCTCCAGCAGTCTATGGGCAAGAGGCGGGGTACACCCTGGACAGGGCCTGCCATAATTACTTAATTCCAATTTGCACATTGTAATAATTTGCAGGCCATGTGGTGCTTTTTTTCATTCCGAGGGCACATTAAAAGGCTCAGAGTGTCACCCAGGCTCATGTGAAGGTGTGGTTCCTGAAATCTGTGTTGATGGTGGTGCATTCAGCTGAGTCAGGTCTAACCTCTTCACACCATCCTTTGCTGTCTCCGAACTCACTGTCCCCTTTGTATGCCATTATCATCTACAGGCCAATATATTCCCATTCGCTGTAGCCGTTGGTGCGTGGGAACACCACTATAAATACCACTGGGTCATTTGAAGGGGCCAGAATCAGCCTGAAGGCAAAAACAGTCAGCTTGCTTCCAAACGTTTCTTCATTTAAATCTGTGCAGCAGAAGAGAAAGCAACTAATTATGCAATTTATTCACAAATAGCCCAATTACCTGCAGTATTTTATCCACAGATGTCTGTGTGGAAACTATATCAGTTAAAATTTGATTATTAATACACTTATTTATTCTCAGAAGTACTTAGTGTGGTAAGTTAATCTGAATTTATATTTAAATGAACGTCAAGAAAAACATAAAGAAAAGTATGCACACTTGCACTCATACAGTAATTAATTTAGAATCAGAAATTACCTAAACATGAATGTGGTAAAAGAAGAACACATGTTTAAGATTAACAACAGATCATTTGGTTGGTTGGTATGTCTCTTCTAACTTTGCGTATCTATGGAATAAACTTTCTGCTCATTCTTCTATGCAAAAATCGCTCAATCCTCTTAGATTAGCTGGGTAGAGATGGTCTTTTAAAAACTTTTTTGGCCCTGTCCTTGACTGGACCATTCTAAAACATGGATAGGCTTTAAACTAAATAATTTCATTGTAAAGCTGACTGTACGATTAGGTTTATTGTCCTGTTGGAAAATGAACTTCTGCACCAGTCAAGCATCTATTTCCCCTTTTCCATTGGCTTGTTTTAGCCACTGACCAGAAAATGGCTGAAGCTATGGTGGCTGAAGCCCCGCCTCCAGCCATGGTGTAGTACGCTGTGCTGCTATTAAGGTTGCTGTGTTACATTGTCACATTTAAGAAATCTGCGTGAAATGATAAAAAATAGAAAATAAAAACATAAACTAAATACTAATAATGTTTGTATTAATGTATATGCAAGAGTGTCTTGCGTTTTTTATGTCTAAAATGATCCACTGGGATAATTATCAGGACCACAGCCCAGCCAGAACTTATAAAATAAGGCTCAGGGGTTCTGATGTGTGGGGTGTGGCAGGAGAAGCAGAGAGGAGAAAAAGTTTGCCTAAAGAAGTTACAATTTCAGACTTTATGAGAAAGTTTTTGTTTTATCCATGGCAATAACAAGGACAAGGACTTAAAAGCACAAAACCATGGACTTTTGACCTTTGAAGTTAGTTTTAGGTGGTACATTACATATTTGTGCTTCACAGATTCAGTGGGCTTGTCCTCCCATTTGGTCAAATGCAAGCAGTCTGATTACGGCCAGCTGCTTTCTGCCTGCTCCCTCCTACTGCAGATGCTGGTTCACTTAAGGACCGTCAATAAATGTCTGAAAGGCTGATTTTTTTGTGTCTTTTTTTTCTGTCAGCCTTCAAGCATGGTTTATGATCTGTAAATGGTAAAATTACACGTATGACCTGCTCTGGCCACTGTGTCCTTATTGTAGTTGCTCTTGAGTTTTATTAACTTTTCTTTCTCATTTCTCCTCCTCCCATGATCAATCAGTGAACAGCAGACTGTTCACGTCACATGCAGTCCCGACTCAGCCCTGCTCGTACTTGCTCAGGAGCAGGGACCAAAAATGTAGGAACCGGTATGAAAAAAACTGTAATGGAAATGCACGCATAGCGAGCCGAGTGGAGCCCAGTAGGGCACTCAGACAAAAAGAATTGTTGTCTGAGTGCCAAGAAGAAGCCCAACAGAAGAAGCTCCACTTTCACAAGTAGAGCATTACGGCTAACACTTTTATGCTCTGCTAGATATGTATAAAAGAAACTTTATGACAAACTGCAAGATGTATTTAGTGGTAACTGCGGCTCAATATAGAACATTTGTGTATCTCTTAACCCCTGAATCTGAACACCTGTGGGTCTGAGTGTGAGCGTGCTTGTGTATACAGAGTTTCTCGATAATAAAATGTAATAGCGAGTGTGAGGAGCCACAGACCTGCCCCCTGAACCTGAGACAGACACGGAGTAGATCTGAGCCATAGACATCCAAAGGCCCCCAGAGCACAGGAACCCCAAGGAGAACCATTGCAGGTAATACGCCAACCCTCCTAGAGAAGAGCAGGGGAGAGTCCCAGGGGAACCACCGAGCAGCCACAGTGCAGAAGCCCCAGGGGTCTGCAGCCACAGGCCCACAGACCCCACCGGCAGCCATCTATGCCAGAGAAGATCCAGCCATGGACCCAGAGACCCGAGACCCTGAGACACAAGCAGAGGCCCGACAGAGCCCAGGGGCCCAGGCCCTGGCAAGCAGCCACTGGGACTGAGCAGGCACAAACCAAAGCACACAACCCCAGACACAGAGAACCATAAGTTTACCAATGGGCAGAAACACCAGCAACGTGCAGGTAGTGTGGCGGGGAGAAAATAAACAAGCAACAATGGATATTTTACACTCATTCACACACCATCAATTCATACAATATACTCCCAGGTCCAGGTGCGATGCCCCAAAGGGTATCGGACCCAGGAGGTGGTCCTCTTCCCTCTGGGGGGTGGAGACAGGCAGCACCAGCCCAGACTAGTACCAGCACCACTCGAACCCCAGCGACCCCAACCCCCAGCCCCGACCCCTGTCTCCAACGACCCCCATCCCCATCCGGAGAGGGGGCCAAGTACAACAGACAGGTCAACCTGGTCCAAATGAGCCCACCAACCAGAGCTGCCACAGGATGAAACAGTCCCAACCCTAGAATGACTTCTGATCACAACCCCATGAGCCCCCCACCCCCCATGGACCCAACATGAATTTCCCCACGGTGCACCCCCAACCAGGAAACAGATGTTGAACACATGCCTCAAACCCAAACGCCATGTATCCCCTCCCCACAGGTGAGCTCCATCCCTAAAAAGCACGGCAAGGCAATGGCCCCACGCAATGCCACCCCAGCCTGCGCCCACAGGCGTAACAGGGAAGACACTACCGAGTACCGTGCCCAGAACTGAATCCTCGTCCCCACACTAAGATGGGACAAACTCACCCGGCAAGAGGTCCCCGGCCAGCGGCAAGCACCCGGGGCCGGCGTCCCTCACCACGGCCTTCCGCAACCACACAAACAGATCACATCACCACTACTGCAACGACAATCCAGGGAGAAACATTAACCAGCTCAGCTCCACCATCGCTCAGTCAATTCAAATGCCTGTGACCCCACATCCAAAAAGAGGACACAACCCCCCATCATGCCTTAATCTAAGGAAATTCAAGAACAGATGAGAAGAAAAGTCATTGGCATCTATTAGGCTCCATCAGCCACCCACAAGCTTCTCATGTCTTAAACTACCATGTCAGAAGACAAATCCTGCGGTTTTACAAAATATGTTGGGTAAAATTGTTAACATACAACAAGCAATTAAAACATCTAATGATATTGCTAAACCTACTAAAATTGGGTTATGAACTTTCCAGTGCATTCTGAAAAACTGGAAGGATAGTGGGGCTAGTATTGTTTTTGTGGAAAAAATGGAATTGTTAAAAATTTGCTAGAATTCGATAAAGCTCATTATTCACAATGCTAGCTTCTCAAGCATTTATAGTGCCTTGCAAAAGTATTGATACATGTTGGGACCCATAGCCATGGATTTCAACATTAAACTCCGGTACGGACTTTTCTGGAACTTTCAAAATAAAGTGCATTAACCTTCTTCCGGCACAGCCAGGAAACGGGATAACTGCTGACTTCCTGTGACACCACTACCCGAATAACAGCACAGCTGTTGCTACATCTGCCCTCTTCCACACGGCCTTCCAGAGGGACCGGATAGGGGAGACACAGCGCGCTGATGTCTCTTTGCTGGCAAACAGACATAAACTCTTCAACTGGATCCAAGGATGTCATACGATCATCGATCATATGCAAAGTTAAGTATGAATGAAATACTGTCTGTGTATCCGGTAATTTCATTCATGAACGGGGGTAATTAAGGTACAAGCATTGCTTGACTGTCTCTCCGACCATGTTAGAGTAAACGGTGTTCGAGAGAACCCTCCTGTAAAGACGTGGTCTCCCAGTCTGGAAGGAAGACAGCAGAAACCGCAGCGGACAGGACAGGCCGCCCAGCTAACGCTCCGGAGCTAACTCTTTTGTTCACAGAGCGAACGCACCTTCTGATCGTGAGAAGCTGAGGAGGTTAGCGGGAAGCTAACCCTTTGTTCACTGTGGATACCTTCTTCAAACTTCACCCTTGGACAACGTTTCCTCACCACGGTTCATGAGGTTAAGTGTTTTGGGCAGACAGATTTAGAATGAAATGATCTAAACGTTTTTCATTTTATGAAGTTTTGTTTGTGTTGAACTCAGCTATCTTGGTGCTAGCAGGTTACCTGCAGCACACGTGTTCAGGTTGTATTCTTTGTGTGTTTTTGAAGTTAAGACAAACTTTACTTGAAGGGTGATTGTAAACAGAAAATTGATCATAATGCGCCGTCCGCGCTTATGCATTTTAACCCTTTTATTAACGGTATTTTAAAGGTATGTGTTGATTCTGGTGCTAAGCTATTAGCTTATTTTGTTAGCTCAAATGCTAACCGGTAAGAACACGTGCTTGCTACTAAAGAGTATTTAACAGAAAGGTTGTTAGTTTTCAAGCTAGTGAATAATAGTCCTTGAACATCATTTACTAGCTTTGATAACTAAGTAACACCATTAAACCCCATTTCTCCAGAAAGATTTTGCTCTTTTCCAAAATACTCCCTTAATAATATTTCTTCAAATATTATTTCAATAAATAAAGGCAGCTAATTAGACACCGTTGAGAAATTGTCATCCAGAAGGTTGGTTTTATTCAGCAGATCATTATTTAAAACATTATTTTATTAAAATAATATTTTATCTGATCTTGCATTGTGATTGGTTGTCTAAATGTTGCTGAATATTCCCTAAGTTGGTTCCAGGACTAACTTAACTTCATTTCCAGATCCTTCAAGATAATCCTTGGTTCTCAAACATAAACATTGCAGGGTAATGTTGCATCACTCATTTGGTCATAATTTCCAATCATCTTTAATCAACCTGTTTATATTGTACATAGCCCATTAATCTTCCCTATTCTTTAATTCTGCTCAGTAGTTTAGTTGGATTGTTTTAGCATAGTAAAGAGTTTGTTAATTGAAATATGTTTGACTTTGAGTTGAGTTATTTTTGTTAATAAATTCTTGTATTTCAAGAAATTGTGTGAATTCATTCCATGTATGTGAGTTTATACTGTTCAATAATGTCAGAGCTCGTCTCACACCTTTCTATTTTGTCCTAATAGCATCGCCTTACTGGGCTGGTATTCACAGGACAACCCTTAACAGACCGAAATATTATTTGCTAAAATATTAATATGAAATATTAAATAATATTCTCAGATTCATAATCACAACATACACTTTGAACTTTTTCATATTTTGTTGCATTTACAACAATAATATATGATATGCTTCAGTATAAACCATTCTATTGTAGCTCTGGCTGTATGTTTAGGCTTGTGGTCCTGCTGGAAGGAGAACCATCAAAGGTTTTTCTTCGAGGATTGCCTTGCATCTAGCACTGTCCACCTTTCCATAAACTCATAAACTCTGCACAGCTTCCCTGTCCCTGCTGAGGAAAAGTATCCCCACAGCATGATACTACCACCCCCTGTTTCACCATGGGGACAGTATATTTAAGGGGATTTGTAGTGTTAATTTTGTGCCACAAAAACCCCTTTGAATGTAGGCCAAAAAGTTCATGTATGGTCTCCTCTGACCAGAGGATCTTCTTCCACGTCTGCTGTTTATGGCTAGGGGCAAACGTTTAGCAGGGCACCTTGTGGATTTCTTTCAACAATGGGTTTGTTGTCGACACTCTTCCTTAAAGGCCAGATTTGTGGAGTGCACAATTAATAGCTATTTTGTCAAAAGATTATCCTACCTGAGCTGTGGATCTCTGCAGCTCCTTCAGAGTGAATCATTAGCCTCTCGTTTGCTTCTCTGATTAATGCTCATTTTGCTACGTCTGTCAGTTAAGGTGGACTGCTATGTTGACCTTATTGTGGACAGTGGATCAATGTAAGATGTCCAAGCTTGGATTGTTGTTGTACAGCCTAACCTTGCTTGAAACCTCTCCAAAACCTTATCTGAGGACTTCACAGTAGAGACATAGAGATTAAATTATACACACAGGTGAACCTTTCTAAATAGGAGATTTCTGAAAAAAATTGGTTACACTAGATGTTATTTAAAGTATCAGAGTAAAAGCGGCTAAATACATATCTGCTGCACACTTTACAGATTTTTTTTGTGCAAGTTTTAACCATCCTTCAGGCATTTGCTTCCTCTTCAAAACTATGTTTTACAATACAATCACATAAAATCCTAATATAATGAGGTATGGGGTTGTACGGTGACAAACTGTGAAAAACCTGATTAGGTAGGAATATGGTTGCAGCACTGCGATGAGCTATGCAAAAGGAAAAAAAAAAGTTCCATGATGTCATACACGGCCAGTGATTGAGTTTCGGGTTTGTGTTTATGTTTGTTAAACCTGGTCTGGATCCCTTTTTACCTTTTAGTTCTGTATCTTGTCTTGTTAATTGGTTTCACTCCCTCTGTCTCCTAATAGTGTCACCCATACCTGTTCTGTGTTTTCCTTGATTACCTGGTCCTATTGTTTATTGGTTCTCACTGCATTTGTTGTTTGTACTTAAGTTCCTTAGTTGCCTTAGTTCCCTGCTGGATCCTTGATTGTGTGTGAGTGTGCATGTTTACGTCGTTGATATCCTTGTCTGGATACTCCTGGTTTCCCTACCAGCCTCTATGAGTGTGGAAATATTAAAAGTCTACTTACCGTCATTCAACTTGTTCCTGGCCTCTTCTCTGCACTTTGGTCCTACCACAAACCATGCATTATGACACATGATGCATTCCTTTAAGTGAGAAAATACTGAAGGTTCTGTTCTAATATGGGTCTGTTGAAACTCTTTATGTGACCTACTGTATTTTGAGAATTCACATCAGACGTGATCTGAAACTTTACACAGTCTTCTTACTTATAAAACATAAGCCTGCTGGAGTTGGCTAAAGTTCCTGTTTTGCTGATGGTCAAGAACCTTTGATCAGTAGAGATGATTTGGAGTCCTCCAGTGCTTCAATGACTAAGCTGATGAGGCAGAGATTAAGCTGAGTCAGCTGAAAATAAAAGCCCAACTGTCAAAATGCACTTTTGCTGACCAAACATGTGGGGAAGAAGACCACGGCTGCAGTCATGTGACCTGAAACAAAAACTCTATACTCCTAGGACATGGAGCTTATTTCCCACTTTGCCTTATATAGAACAAATATTGAGTTACATGTGAGCAAATAAGATCAAATCTGTAAGGTAAGAACATAGTTATTGCAAGGCAACAAAACCTACTGGATCTGCCCTCGTATCCTTACCAGCTATACCTAATAAAGACACAGCTTCAACACACAGCACCATAAACAGACATTTATGGAAAGCCAGACAGAGATTCGCTGTTTGCCCAAAAGTAACATCAGGGAATCAAGGGGTAAACTGAGTATGTGAGATGCAGATGAAGAATGGGAAGCCAGTGAAAAGTGAGGGATGGCTAAAGCACCCAGAGGTCAACTATAAATGCTACACAAGTTAGAATAGACAGCTGTGCCTCAGGATATCAGCTAATGAGCTCGGAACGTCTATTTTCAAGAATCCAAGAGCACATTTGACAAAGATGAGGCTGTAGAAGTGAATGATGGTCAGAGGCAAATGATCTGTTACTATAAGAAAAAAAGAGGACAGGAGGAAAACTTGCTTCTTTTTGAAGGGGGTTCACACCATATGTCAAATTGTGGATTATTTGTGAAGTCCAAATCATTTGATGCCTAATAATGGTTACTGATGTTTTTCCCTATCCAGTAGACATGACATCCAGTTAAAAAATGGTATACAAAGATATTACATCATGCCTCTTATTTATTTATTTTTTGTTGTTTAGGAATAAACTGAGTCATCATTAATTTATTCCAATATCCTAAAGGGCTGTTCTATCCATCCTGTAATATAATTGTAGGACAATTTTTAGTTTAAGTCTTCATTCAGGCATTTGATTAATGACCAGAGCACAAAGAATCTTAAAATTATATATTAGTTAATATTATGAAAGGTAAATGTTTAGGTATGGAGGCTTTAGTGTGGAAACCAAACTGTTGAGACAAAGGACTGTAAATCTTCAGTTCTCAAATTTCTCCTTCGAATACACGAGACACATTGGGTTTCTGGTCATGTTTCTGGGCAGATTTAACCTCTTAAGCCCAAAGTGGTTTAGTGAAGTTTGAGCTCAAAATAGCATGCGCAAATCTAACTGAATTGTTCTGAGAATTTATGTACTCTATCTAAACAATCGTTATGCTAATAATTATGTTTTTCAAATGGGAGTGATAATTCTGGTTGCTAGCAACCAGCAACTATACCAATGATCCTGAGCTTTGAGACTTTCTTTTTCCTTTTTTATATTTTTGGATTGTTTAGCTCCAACTTTACCCAGAACTTATGAGACATGCATTCTTCACAGCTGCTTTGTGACTATATGATGTTAAGAGGGTCCACGGCCCAACAGCTACTTAAATGTCACTGCATAGGCCAGCATCTATCCTGTGAGCCAGAGGGGCAGCCCTGCTGATATGCGGCCACAAGAGGACCTGGACACAACCGAAATAATCCACCTGGAGTTATCAGCTGTTTTCAACTGATCAGGAAAACATTTTTTTTCAATAAGCTCAAAGTCTATGGATGACATTTCTGGCACTTTTATTTCTTCCTCTTTTTATTCTTTCCTTGTTGGCTTAACTGTGGGTAGGAGGCGAAGGGTCACCAGTGATCTTCCTGGGTGAAAGAAGTACTGACAACTAAACATGTAAAACATTTTTGGTCAGCAGTAACTTTATGATAAAAATAAATAAATCATTCATTTACATTTCCTAAATATTTTTGCTCTTTTCATCATTTTAAACAAGAGTTGCTCCAGTCGCCTCCTATTTCCATTGTCTATGTAAATAATAATTGGCTTCAGTGTGAATAATCACCCCATGCAAACATGATGTTTAAGTTTTGGATTTCTGTAAATGTCTGATTCTTTCCTTGTTGCTTAGATTCTAAGTGTTACTATTTTAGTTCATCCTATTGTTTACTTATTTCTTAGTTTATTCTGTACATTTAGATGTTCTGTTAGATTTCCTTCCTGTGTCTCCCTTTGTTGGATCTTGCATTTTACTCTTCTCTCCTTCTGCTTCTCTCCTTTAGTTTCAGCTGTTCCTCATCCTCCAGATTACTCACACCTCTATTCCATGTCATCTCTCCATAAATCCCTCAGTATTTAAGCTCACCTGTTGCTTTTGCTCCCTGCCAGATTCTCCCCTCATTCTCTCAGATTTTATTGAGTTATCTTCTGCATGTGACTCCACCATGTTCCTCATCCTGTTTCCTGGTGCTCTTTCAAAGTTTCCTCATTAGTTTTATTTTTGTTCAATGTTATCATGTTCATGTGATGCTCCAGTCTGCGCCTGGGTCCTGTTTCTCCACCATGATGTTATTGTTATGTCATAGTGCCTTTATGGAAACAATATTTGATCAAAATATCATTTGCATAAACCACTATAACGTTTAGGAGATTCACATTGTTTCAGGAAGGTTAATAGGCCATTTTGGTCTCAGGCCCTCTCAGACAGGCCATTAGTTTAGGCAAATTGACCTGGAAGTGAAGACACCAAGAACGTTATGTATTGCAGGTAATATTTGGAAGTGGTGCTTTTCTTATCATGCTGCAAATTTGAGCATCCTAGTCCTCTTTAGGCTTTCAGACCAAAAGTGGCAGCACTGCTGTCATAAACCTGCTTACTTGTATTGTTTTCACTGCATAACAACAACTTCACGTCACACTAAACAAAGTGCAAGTGGAACACAGCACCAAGCTCTGTGGAGCCTGCACCATGCAGTGGTCGAATGTGAAATTTGTTGACCTCTGTGCCCTGTGATGCACACTCGTGTGGTAAACAGACATAAAATTAGACTGTTCGCCACCGAGCCGGTCAGTGAGGGCATAGAGCTCCTCTACATGCTTCACACTACTACTTGGATCGCCACAATGTTCTATCCCTGTTGTTTCTCTTCCTTTTTGTCTTACTATAGCAGAGCCAGTTCTATTATAGATTTTAGAATGGGACAAATGCATCACTGTAGCAGAAATTACAGCAGTATTGCACATAAAACAGTCATTATCCGCTTGTTCTTCAAAGCTGCCTCATTTACACCCCACTGCACCAAGCTGCTGTAGAAAGAAGGCTTCACTGCTGACTCAGAAACTGCCACTTTTGGTCTGAAAGCCACCTGTAACTTCCAGGACTTACACAAAATAATGAATTAAAATGGTATCGAATTCTTCTTAAATCAAATTTAATTATATATTAAATTACATATTATAAAACACTTACCTGGTTTTACTTTGGCAATGATGTTCACTACTTCAGTATTTCAAGGGCTGTTCCCATTAAGGTTTGGGACAAGGTATAAGGGAATTTTAATCCAATCTTCAAGCAAAAGTTGTTTCAGGTGGACAAACCTGGTTCATACACTTAATGTTGTAGTTTCTGGCCAGCGCAGATTAAACATATTGTTTACCCTCTATAAAAACAAAAAGTATTTTTTTTTTACTTGTTTTGTGGTTTCATTATAAATTGGGATTTAACTGTACACATTGTACCCTTGCAATAGTGTGTGTGTTTGTGTTACTGTTTCCTGAGCTATTAGTTTCCACCAAGGGGCATGGAGGATAAAGGTAGCTGTTGGACGACTATTTTCCACCTGATGATCAACCATTGTGGTTGATCAAACTTACCTCATGTGTCTTCTGTGCTTGCGTAACGTAGATCTTTCATAAGGCCCGAGTCATTTAAAAGATGTACCTTATGTGAAGCCTTGTTCTTTGAGCCACCTACCTGGCTCCATCATCATCCCTCGGCAGCCCACTGCTCCCTCAATCACTACCTGTCCACTCTCCATTGCTTTCCAATGCCTTGAAACCCTGAGAGACAATCCTAGTTACTGCCATGCAGTAACCCAACTACTAAACTCTAGAATCAGTAAATCCTTCCTCCATTCTATTCATGACATCAGAACCCATAAGATAAAAATCTCTTTCTCATTTAAAATTTACTCACCCTTACTGACTTGAACTAATTAAGCTCTTCAGATTCCCACTGAAACAAGTATTTATTAACAAAACTCTTTGGTCATTTAAAAAAAATAAGTCACTCAATTCTCATCATTGTTACCTGGTTTCTGCATGTGGGTCAAAAAACTGAATTCAAACATGAAACTTACAACAAACCAACTTCTGCTTTCCTTGAATCGAGACATCATAGTAGGGGCAGTCTATAGAACGGGGAATTGCTAAGTGCAGCCAATTCAAAGTATGACTGTTTGAGTTTTTCCCTGCGTTTTTCATTCACATTTGTTCTTCAGAGGGGTTTATTTTTATTCTGTACATCTGCAGAAAAAAACTCTAAACTTTATCTTAAGAATACTGTCATTATACTGTATATTCGATGGCTAAACAGAATGAAGATGGATGCAGTCAAACCAGCCACAGCATGGCTGCACATGAAACATGAACCAAGGAGCATTATTAATTAACAGCATGCAAGTAGAGGCTTGTTTTAGCAACTCAAATATTTAGAAAGCAGCTGAAGATTCAGTGCTGCACAAGACAATTAAAACAGTTTATCAGTGTGGCTGGTGTGCTGGGATGTCACAGGCAATATCAGCAGAATGTCGCATTTATAGGTTCTGAAGATGATCCATTTCCTTATCACTGCTTCTTTGAGCCTCAGCATCCCCACAAGCATCCATCATGGTTTTTGGATTATTAGAGACGTATTCTGGATAAGACATAGAGTTGTATTATTTGCATAATTCTCGCCATCTATTGCTTGACCCTATGACCCCATGTGACCCTGAATTTTAATATTCAGAAACAATATTTTTTAGCAGTTTGTATATTGGTGAACTCCTGCATTGAAACTTTACATCTCTGTTCTCTGCTGGTTTTTATTATGTTTTATAAAAATATTAAAGATATTGACAAGGAAATTGATTTCTCGTCTTCTTTACTTTTATATCCACATTTTTTCCAGTTTTCCTTTTTTCCTGTTTTAATTTCAGGATTTATTTGGTTGGGAAGAATTACGTTATGTCTAAATTAAATTAATTTGTGCATTTATGACATTAATATAGGTCAAAGATTGTGCTTTCAAAAGTGTTTAGAAGATTTCTACCTGTTCAAATAATCTGAAGCTAATAAAGTACTTGAAATTTATTTTTTCCACATGAAATGTATCTGAATGACATCTTTTGAACAAAAATGAAAAGCTGCAGTGTATTATTGTATGTTGGCTGCAAACACAATGGCACAAGTTCTCATAAATTCACCAACAAGCATGAAAGTGAGCGGCGACGTGGACTGAGCCTTTATCTGAGAATGATAAATCCCAACTCCACCACCATCACCTCTCCATATGACATAGAAAGGATCACTGAGGAACCTTGAGTTGATTTATGGAGCTCAGAAAACAGGGAGAGTGAAGAAGCTGTCCTTTAGCTGGATATCACTGCCATTCTTCATTTGGGTGACGTTTTGCTCAAGCCTCAAAGAGAGACCAAGGGAATCTTACTCTCTGTTTAAGAAACATTTTAAAGAATTTGTCTCATTTTGGCTTAAGAAGAGACATTTTCATATGAAATAAAACACATTTTGGAATTTTACAGCATGTATTCTAGGTGTCTGCACTAATTTTCAACTGAAAATCTGTGACAAAACACAACTCTTTCACATTCTTAGTCCTGCCAAGCTGTCAGAATTGATCATTCATAGAGCTGTTGACATCACAACAGGAGCTCAGAGTACCAATAATCAGTCTCTTCCTGTTTATCATCTTTTTCTCCTCCTTGTGCATCAAAGGTGCAAAATCATAGCTCTGCTTTGCGTTATGCACAGTGCCTTGCAAAGTGTTCATATCCATTGAAAGATTTACAATTTTGTCACGTAACATCCACAAACTTCAGTGTATGTTTTTGTTTCTTTTCGTTTTAGACCACCAGTTGAAGGAAAACAAAACAAAAGGTATTTAGCCCATTTACTTGAATACCCCTAAATGAGAGCTAGTGAAACCAGGTGCCTTCAGATATCAGCTAACCACTAAATAAAGTCCATATGTGTTTAATTCAAACTCACTATAAATGAAGCGGTTCTGTCCCCAGAGGTTTGTTAGAGACCAACTGTGAATAAACAGCATCATTAAGAGCAAGAAACACAGCAGAGAGATCAGGGATAAAGCTGTGGAGACTTTTTGAAGCAAAGCTAGGTTATAAAATAATATCCAAACTCTGAACATTTCACAGAAAACTGTTTAGTCCAACATCTGAAAATGGAAAGACTATGTTATTATGACAAACTTGCAGTGAAATGACTGGGCATCTAATGCTTGGTTCACAGGGCAAGATTTTAGAAGTGTCGGTTGACGATTGGTCCTACAGTGTTTGGTGTACAGCCACACGGCAAGCACAACACACCGCACATGAACAGATTTCGCTCACGAACATTCAGATGTCAGACGGGAAATCTCACAAACCCTCTCGAGATCAAACTTGAGTTCAGAGTAATTCCCTTCCGTGTTTCCGTCACCTCACTTTCTGATTAGCTACACATTACGTTAAACAGGGTGCATGCTCATTTTTCCTTGGGGGAAAACCCCACATGGTTGGATTTCAAGCCAAGACAATCCTCGTACTCGTACTCGTCGTCTTCCGCTTATCCGGGACTGGGTCGCGGGGGCAGCAGACTCAGCAGAGACACCCAGACGTTCCTCTCCCCAGGCACCTCCTCCAGCTCCTCCGGGGGAGCCCAAGTCGTTCCCAGGCCAGCCGAGAGACATAGTCCCTCCTGTGTGTCCTGGGCCGTCCCCTGGGTCTCTTCCCGGTGGGACGTGCCTGGAACACCTCCCAAGGAAGGCATCCAGGAGGCATCCGGTATAGATGCCCGAGCCACCTCAACTGGCTCCTCTCGATGTGGAGGAGCAGTGGCTCTACTCCGAGCCCCTCCTGGATGGCCCAGCTCCTCACCCTATCTCTAAGGAAGTGCCCGGCCACCCTACGGAGGAAGCTCATTTCAGCCGCTTGTATCCAGGATCTCGTTCTTTCGGTCATGACCCAAAGTTCATGGCCATAGGTGAGGGTAGGAACGTAGACTGACCGGTAAATCGAGAGCTTCGCTTTTCGGCTCAGCTCTCTCTTCACCACAACGGACCGGCACAGCGCCCCCATTACTGCGGCAGCCGCACCAATCCGTCTGTCGATCTCCATTCTTCCCTCACTCGTGAGCAAGACCCCGAGATACTTAAACTCCTTCACTTGAGGCAGGAACTCCCCTCCAACCTGAAGAGGACAAGCCACCCTTTTCCGGTCGAGTAGCATGGCCTCTGACTTGGAGGAGCTGATCTTCATCCCAGCCGCTTCACACTCGGCCGTGAACCACCACAGCGCATGCTGTAGGTCTTGACTAGAGGGCCAGCAGGACCACGTCATCTGCAAAAAGAAGAGACGAAATCCACTGGTCCCCAAACCAGACCCTCCGGCCCTTGGCTGCGTCTAGAAATCCTGTTCATAAAAGTTATGAACAGGACCGGTGACAAAGGGCTGCCCTGCCAGAGTCCAACATGCACTGGGAACAGGTCCGACTTAGTGCCGGCAATGCGGACCAAACTTCTGCTCCACTTGTACCGGGACCGGATGGCCCCTAATAAAGGGCCCCCGATTCCATACTCCTGGAGCACCCCCCACAGGGCATCACGAGGGACACAGTCGAATGCTTTCTCCAGGTCCACAAAACACATGTGAACCGGTTGGGCAAACTCCCATGAACCCTCAAGTACCCTATAGAGGGTATAGAGCTGGTCCAGTGTTCCATGGCCGGGACGAAAACCACACTGCTCCTCCTGAAGCCGAGATTCGACTCTCCTCTCCAATACCCTAGCATAGGCCATACCAGGGAGGCTGAGGAGTGGATTGCCAAGACAATCCAACATGCTAAATCTCCCGGATTTGAGATGGGAGTGGTCCCAACGTCCTTCTAATCATACTAGATCACTCTTAACACACCACACACAGCAGGAATATGTCAAAAAAGTTCTTAAGAGCCATAACAAGAAGCAGCCAAGAAGTTCATGTTAAGTCTGGAGGAATTGCGGAGATTCACAGCTCAGGTGGGAAAATCTGCTGACAGGACAACTATTAGTGGTACACTTTACAGGTCTGACCATTATAGAAAAGGAGTAAGATTCTTTAATTTTTGAAAGAAAACCAGAAGAAACCTCCTCTGCAGTTTGCCACAAGTGATGTAGGAGGTTTGAAGAATATGTTAAAGAAGGGCTGTGGTCGGTGAGACCAAAATTGAACTTTTTTGAATACATGCAAAATGCTATGTGTAGAGGAAAACTAATACCGTCTAATGCCATCCCAACCACGGGCAGAATTTTCAGTCTAAAGATGTTTAAAGATGCTAACTATATACTCCAAAAGACTTGCAACTATAACTGCAGGTAAAGGGGCTTCTATGAAGTTTTGACTCAGAGGGGCTGAATACACATGTATGCCACACTCTTCAGGTATTTATTTGTAAAAGGTTTAAAAATCCTTTTCCTTTCCTTCCATTTTATATTATTTTTGCAGTACTTTGTGTGGGTCTGTCACATAAAAAACCCAACGGCATACACAGAGGTCTATGCTTGTAATATGTAAAAAAAAAATTTGATAAAGTTCAAATGGTATTAATATTTTATCAGGGAACTGTTTCTCCATTGTAAAATCTGCTTGGGGTATGAATAATTTTAGGCTCATTTAAGGCAACACCCCTGCTGTGGATTTCATTTTACCATGGTGGTAAATTGTACTGAAGCACTGAGGAACTATTCTGTTTCAACTGGTATTAAAACCTTTATATGTTATTTTATTATGTTGTTGTTTGTAAGTAATTTGTAAATTTCTTAAGATAATAGTTATTTTAATTAAGACTTTTAATTTTTTCGTTGTAGCTAAAACGTCTAGGTTTTTCTATTGGGTGATCTGCTGAGCCCAGTGCAGAGTTAGTAAAAGTGTGCAGTTATTTATTTAGACCTTGAACAGTGTAGTGCCCTCTCATGGGGTTTAAATGTAGGTGAGATGGTCAGCCGTTTTTCAGCCAAAAACAGTTTCTGTGCTCTCATAAAAGCCAGAACATCGCTGCAACTTTTATACAAAACGCTAAATGTTAGATAAGCTTCTCGGCTCAGGAAACTGTTATAAAACTGAGATGACCAATTTAAAATCTTCATTCAAAGTAGGTTCTAATAGCAGCTTTTGTTGTCATTTGAGGTATTACAACGAAGATGGTCTAATTTGGAGTGGTTAAACCCTTACATGAAGATTTTATGATAGGGATGTCTTTTAGCAGTTCCTGTAAAGAGGCCAGCTCCTTGCAAATTGTTGCTTTACTTATTTTTGTTAATGCTCCTGACAGTTATTTTCTCCTTCTTAGCTCCTCTCACACAGCTGCTCAGCCCCAACAGAGGTGAGCTTGGTGAGATCCAGCTTTATTAACCTAAGTCAGTCGATTACTCTCCTATACAACCATTGAATTTCTTCTCCTACAAGTCACATATTTACTCTACTCACAGAAAGTTGGGGATATTTGTCTTTCGGGTGAAAAATATGGAAAACAGAAAACGTTTTTTCCCCATTGATGTTATATGATGAAAGTAGGGCATTTAAGTAGAAGCATGAACTGGCGATGCAAACTGTTTATTGAAACAAAAGCCAACAACAGTGGTGGGCAGAAAACATAAAAAAATAGTCAATATCTCAGAAAAGTGTCACGTGCCCTTGAGCAACAATGACAGCTTGGCAACAACTTCTCATGCTATTCACATGTCCACATGTTGTCTGCTGAGGCATGGCATCTCACTCTCCTTAAAGGTCATTGAGGTTCTGGGGTACAGAGTTATGAGCCTCTAGATGGGGACTCAGCTTATTCCATAGGTTTTCTATGGTATTCAGGTCTAGAGAAAGTGTAGGCCACACCATTCAAGGTACCCCAGTCTCCAGCTGCCGTCCACTAATGATGCAACCTTGATGAGCTGGAGCATTGTCGTCCATGAAGATGAAATTAGGCCTGTGTTGTGCATGCACGGCCACAATGACTGGATTAATGATGTTATTCAGGTAGTTTGGGCTTCTCTCTTTACCATTAACAAGGTGTAGGGCAGTTCTGTATTGACTAGACGCACCTGCCCACACTGTAACACCACCACCACCAAAGGCTCGTCTGGTGACAACAGTGGCTGATGCAAAGCATTCTCCACATTGTTGGCAGCCATAATTTCTGCTCAACGTTAATCGACTTTCATCAGAGAACTGCACTGATGCCCACTGGTCCCTCATCCAGCATAAACGCTTCCTGGTCCAAGCAAGACGATGATGCCTGTGCCTGGTGGTGTGGTCAGATACCCTTGCAGGTCATCTAGCACACAGACCATGCTGATGTGAATGGTTTTGAATGGTATGATGTGACACTTGGGTGCTTCTCACCTCTTAAATGTGCCTGGAGTTGAGAGGCATTCATCATCTGGTTCCGCAGGACACTGTTAACAATTCATCAGTGTGAGATGAGGAAAAAGGACATCCACTTCCATGCCTTTCTGTCACTCTTCCAGTCTCTTTGTATCTCTGTTGCAACCTGCTGATGACTCTCTGTGACTCTCTAAGCTCAGTGGTCACTGCTGTCTGAGAACATCCTGCTAGAAGGCATTGAATGACGAGGTACTGTTGATCAACTGTTAAGTGTCGTCTGGATCTCATGATGTCAAAATGTGAACAGCATGATGAGGACTGTTTAAATACCAATTCTGATTAAACCCAGAAAATCTATTGGTTGAATCAAACATCTGTTGTGAATTCTGCTGTTAAGCTCCTTGTTAGAGAACAGCAATTTGTGAAAAAAGTAGTTCGACATGTACTTAGAGTGTTTAGAGAAGGTCACATTTAGTTCAACTGTGAAGGGTACAGTGCCTTGCGAATGTACTCGGCCCCCTTGAACTGGTCAAACTCTTGCCACATTTCAGGCTTCAAACATAAAGATATAAATTAAATTTTTTTGTGAAGAATCAACAACAAGTGGGACCCAATCGTGAAGTGGAATGAAATTTATTGGATGTGTCAAACTTTTTTAACAAATACAAAACGGAAAAGTGGGGCGTGCAATATTATTTGGCCCCTTTACTTTCAGTGCAGCAAACTCACTCCAGAAGTTCAGTGAGGATCTCTGAATGATCCAATGTTGTCCCAAATGACTGATGATGATAAATAGAATCCACCTGTGTGTAATCAAGTCTCTGTATAAATGCACCTGCTCTGTGATAGTCTCAGGATTCTGTTCACAGCGCAGAGAGCATCATGAAGACCAAGGAACACACCAGGCAGATCCGAGATACTGTTGTGGAGACCTTTAAAGCCGGATTTGGATACAAAAAGATTTCCCAAGCTTTAAACATCCCAAGGAGCACTGTGCAAGCAATCATATTGAAATGGAAGGAGTATCAGAACACTGCAAATCTACCAAGACCTGGCCGTCCCTCTAAACTTTCATCTCGAACAAGAAGAGGACTGATCAGAGATGCCTCCAAGAGGCCCATGATCACTCTGGATGAACTGCAGAGATCTACAGCAATAGGACAGCAATCAGTCGTACACTGCACAAATCTGGCCTTTATGGAAGAGTGGCAAGAAGAAAGCAATTTCTCAAAGATATCCATATCTCGTTTAAAGTTTGCCACAAGCCACCTGGGAGACACACCAAACATGTGGAAGAAGGTGCTTTGGTCAGATGAAACCAAAATCGAACTGTTTGGCCACAATGCAAAACAATGTTTGGCGTAAAAGCAACACAGCTCATCACCCTGAACACACCATCCCCACTGTCAAATATGGTGGTGGCAGCATCATGGTTTGGCCTGCTTTTTTGTCAGCAGGGACAGGGAAGATGGTCAAAATTGATGGGAAGATGGATGGCGCCAAATACAGGACCATTCTGGAAGAAAACCTGTTGGAGTCTGCAACAGACCTGAGACTGGGACGGAGATTTATCTTCCAACAAAACAATGATCCAAAACATAAAGCCAAATCTACAATGGAATGGTTCACAAATAAACATATCCAGGTGTTGGAATGGCCAAGTCAAAGTCCAGACCTGAATCCAAACGAGAATCTGTGGAGAGAGCTGAAGACTGCTGTTCACGAACACTCTCCATCCAACCTCACTGAGCTCGAGCTGTTTTGCAAGGAAGAATGGCCACGAATTTCAGTCTCTCGATGTGCAAAACTGATAGAGACATACCCCAAGCAACTTGCAGCTGTAATTGCAACAAAGGGTGGCGCTACAAAGTACTAACGCAAGGGGCTGAATAAAATTGCACACCCCACTTTTCAGTTTTTTATTTGTTAAAAAAGTTTGACACATCCAATAAATTTCATTCGACTTCACAACTGTGTCCCACTTGTTAATTCTTCACAAAAAGTTTGAATTTTATATCTTTATATTTGAAGACTGAAATGTGGCAAGAGGTTGACCAGTTCAAGGGGGGCAAGTACGTTCGCAAGGCACTGTATAGTGCAATTAAGGTTCATCCTGACATTTCACCTGAGAGCAGAATATCCCTAACTTTGTGTGAGTAATGTATCTTATGACAATAAAGTTAGCGGATGCGTATCCTGTGGTTATTTTTGAAGCAGTTTCCCAATGAGTCCTAACTTTTTTACCTAAAATTATGTTACAAGTGCATCAAGTAAATTTTATCTTGTCTAAATAGTAAAAAAATGAAGCTCATGTCATCCAATAAGCAGTTCAAATAAAAACTATTTTATAATACCCACCCACTTCAGAATTTGTGTGGTAACTATGTCCTCTTCCTGACTGATCACACAAAATTGCTCATAAACTGCATAGGAAAAAGTTTTGCCCAGAACATGTGTGACACGTCACTGGCTGCAAGTACTTCCAAACCAGGGCTTCTAGAATTCATGTAATTTTGCACTTGCAGCCTGAAGAGAAACAACAACTTTCTCTGTTCTTGCAGAGTATATGTCTTAACTGTAAACATTGAGGGCTGACCAGAGTTTCAGGAGCGATCTGTTGGGTTTTGTAAACATCATGCTGGACAGGAGACTTTAACATTTTTTTTTCTTTGCATGTGCCCTGCAGCACGTGCATCATTTCTGGCATTTTGGGGCTAAAGGGCTTTTTAATAATTCTAATGAAAATACTTACTGTTTAAACCAGAACTGAGGTTGTTTAAAACACAATTTAAGATTTATAAAAATATGGGTTTTGTTTTGGTAGCAGGACCAACTTATCTTGAAACAAGGATGAAAACCTCAACATCTGGATTACTCATCTCTGAACTACAATATTTTATACTGACTAAAGATTTGCAACAGAACACAGTTTGTGATTTGTGAAACCTTTACTGTGTTAAAGCAAAAAACAGGGAATTTTAGTTCTTCCGAAACCTCTGCTAAAATGTCATTCTCATCTACCCTTCATCTTGTACATTTCGTTCACGTGAAGTACATGTATGATTACACCCGCAGTTCTCTCCACATAAAACTCATATTTTTGAGATGGAAGTTCCTCACCTAGTACATTAGAAGACAATAATTCAAAAGCAAGCAGTTGAAAAGAAACATTTGTGCAGTATAGTCATGTTGGCTTTGTTTTTCTGATTATTTACAGTGCATTCAAAAGCTTTTTATTGTTAACTGTTGCTTTTGCATCTCCAGCTTTGCAGGAGCCTTCGTACACTGCAGCCTCTCATAATACAGTCCAGGTGCATCAGTATGCACTGAAGGCGTTTTTACTACCACTCTTTCACTGGTTCAGTTAGACCCTATCTTATTTTCTTATTTTCAAGAAAAGCAATCCTTGACTGGCGAATGTGCCAAACTTCTTTGGCTTTTGAAGTGAAAATGCCATTAGTTCCATGTAATTTGGTGAAATGAAAATGTCATGTGGAGTGAATATTTTTTCGTGACAGCCAAAGTTATGGTCAGGCTTTGATTGATTGCTCTAAGAGAAACTCATAAAAAACTGAAGGATAACTGTCAAGGGGGTTGAGCTGTTTTTATGACCTTGATGTCTGCTGAATCTAATTTAATTTGCTCTTTTTAGTTTCATTTACTGCTTGTTGCATGCATGCTCATAGTGTATTAATGGTGGGAGGAGGCAGGGGTGATAAGATTGTTTATAAGTACCAATCAAGGCCAAGATAATTACACACTTTACTAACTATAAAGAAATATGCAGAGATGCAGTGGTTACAGCAGAAACATACTGTACCTGTACAGGCCCGTCAGAAAGAATAAATTAGCAGTAAGACAGGAACATGGCAGGTGTCAGAACATTTATTTCTACAATTTGTTATAAGACTTCATGCTTTCTAGACTAATCTTAAATTGGTAGTTTGGATTCTTTGAAGTGAGGTTCTGTGCTGTTATTTTAACTAATACTTATAGCTTACTTGGAGTAGAAATATGTCATTTTGAAGTGATTAGCTTTTTAAAAATTGAGCAAGGCCGCAAGCAATGAAATACCAACAGCTTGTATCTATGATTATACAATATTTGTTAATTTAGCATTTTAGACCACAGATTAATACATTTTTAGGTAGTAGTTTTAAAAACCTCAATATAAGTAAAAAAGTGGCCCTTCTAACCTGCTGCTAACCTTCCACGGCTCTGTGGATTTCTTCCCTTTTCCCACAAACTCCTAACAGCATGCCATCTTTTGAGTACAGGTGAACTGTTACTAATAATAATTTCACAGAATCTCACCGCAAAAAACCCAAAACGTCTCTTTAATTGCTACATTTCAGTTTAGCCCTTTACTTTAGCATAACAAGTTTCCCTAGCAATGTATTCATTGAAAAATATATCGGCTGATTTAGTATTGTTTCTGTATGATAGAACAGATCCAGATGTAACCTGTTTTCACTTCCAGCAAGTTATATTCTGACACTTTACCATTAGAACACATGAAAGCATCATTGTTGCTACACAAACAATTTAAATGTGGTGGAGGCTACTTTACTGGTTTTATATGGGCAATTCAGAGAACTTAGCCAACACAGCAGGGCAACTCAAATCTACTACACTTTTATTACTTACAGGGTGTCAAGCTTTCTCCACAATAAATGAAGCTCATAATTATAGTTTAAACTTGATTCCGTAGATAAGCCACGTGACTAAAGCAACTTGGACAGCACTTCCTTAAATAGATATTACTTTGACAGGAAATGTGGCATTTTATACCATGAGATTACATGGCCAGAGATCTCGATCCACCGTTTTGATTTTATCTGTAAAAATACAAAAAGTGCAGCTCTATGTTTTTGTCATTAGGCTATTTTGGAGTAGCAGATGTGTTTCTTGTTGTCTTGTTTTAGTGAATCCAGCATTATGTATCATCTCATCGCTATAACACCCTAGCATAGTGTATATGCAGGCCCTGAAGAGCCTAAAAGGTTGTAAAAAACCTTGGCATGCACACTGTAAAATGTCTGTGAAGTCAGCTTTCTGCAATAATAATCTAATAAATGATGTATTTCAACACCTCTAAACACTGGATGCCCACAGACTTCTTTTTAATGGAAAATACTTTCATATTTTACTTTTTCATTTGCTCATGTGATAGTGTTTACTCGACTCATTGTATTTATGTTGGCAAATTCGGAGCACAGAAGTCTAAATACATAATAATCCATGTTATCCACATATAGACACAAAATAAAGGCAAATCTGTCCATACAGTGCCTTGCGAAAGTACTCGGCCCACTTGAACTGGTCACCCTCTTGCCATATTTCAGGCTTCAAACATAAAGATATAACATTCAAATTTTTTGTGAAGAATCAACAAGTGGGACACAATCATGAAGTGGAATGAAATTTATTGGATGTGTCAAACTTTTTTAACAAATAAAAACCTGAAAAGTGGGGCGTGCAATATTATTCGGCCCCCTTGCGTTAATACTTTGTAGCGCCACCCTTTGCTGCAATTACAGCTGCAAGTCGCTTGGGGTATGTCTCTATCAGTTTGGCACATCGAGATACTGAAATTCTTGCCCATTCTTCCTTGCAAAACAGCTCGAGCTTCATGTTTTGGATCATTGTCTTGTTGGAAGATAAATCTCCGTCCCAGTCTCAGGTCTCTTGCAGACTCCAACAGGTTTTCTTCCAGAATGGTCCTGTATTTGGCCCCATCCATCTTCCCATCAATTTTGACCATCTTCCCTGTCCCTGCTGACAAAAAGCAGGCCCAAACCATGATGCTGCCACCACCATATTTGACAGTGGGGATGGTGGGTTCAGGGTGATGAGCTGTGTTGCTTTTACGCCAAACATTGTTTTGCATTGTGGCCAAACAGTTTGATTTTGGTTTCATCTGACCAGAGCACCTTCTTCCACATGTTTGGTGTGTCTCCCAGGTGGTTTGTGGCAAACTTTAAATGATACTTTTTATGGATATCTTTCTTCTTGCCAATCTTCCATAAAGGCCAGATTTGTGCAGTGAACGACTGATTGTTGTCCTATGGACAGACTCTCCCACCTCAGCTGTAGATCTCTGCAGTTCATCCAGAGTGATCTCTGATCAGTCCTCTTCTTGTTCGAGATGAAAGTTTAGAGGGACGGCCAGGTCTTGGTAGATTTGCAGTGTTCTGATACTCCTTCCATTTCAATATGATTGCTTGCACAGTGCTCCTTGGGATGTTTAAAGCTTGGGAAATCTTTTTGTATCAAAATCCGGCTTTAAACTTCTCCACAACAGTATCTCGGACCTGCCTGGTGTGTTCCTTGGTCTTCATGATGCTCTCTGTGCTGTGAACAGAACCCTGAGACTATCACAGAGCAGGTGCATTTATTCGGAGACTTGATTACACACAGGTGGATTCTATTTATCATCATCAGTCATTTGGGACAACATTGGATCATTCAGAGATCCTCACTGAACTTCTGGAGTGAGTTTGCTGCACTGAAAGTAAAGGGGCTGAATAATATTGCACGCCCCACTTTTCAGATTTTTATTTCTTAAAAAGGTTTGACACATCCAATAAATTTCATTCCACTTCACGATTGTGTCCCACTTCTTGTTGATTCTTCACAAAAAATTTAAATTTTATCTCTTTATGTTTGAAGCCTGAAATGTGGTAAGAGGTTGACCAGTTCAAGGGGGCCGAGTACTTTCGCAAGGCACTGTAAATTATGTGTAATGAAGTGGAATGGTACACATGAAGACAAGGAGATGCAGAAAGACATATAAATCATCTGATTTAACATTAACTTATGGCCTTTAAAAAGGTTTCTCATTATCAAAATATTACACAGAATTATTCAATTAGAGCAAAAGATACTAAAGACGATGGTTACAACTGCACTTCTAAACTTCCTAACTTTCCAGCGAGTGCCATTGCAGCCATAATCCAGAGGTGAAAAGAACCTTTCCACCAGCTACCCCTGCTACAAGTTTTGACAGGAGTCCAAACAATAATCAAAGGAGTTGTCCAAGAGAAAATTAGTGCTCACAGAGAGCTGTAGAAAGACCTGAAAATAGCAGGTATAGTTTTTCTATTGATAGCAATAAATAATCCACTCAACCAGAGCACATAGATAGAAACCCCAGAACCTTCAAGATCGGTAGAGTATGTTTGTGTGGACAAATGGGTTAAAATCACACTTGAGCAATCCATGCAGTTTTTCCATATGGGAAATGTCTTGAAGTTGTCATCACCAAGAAGCATTTTCCCCAAAGTGTGTTCACTACTCTTTCCCTGTGTCTTTCCAATTTTTTTACACATAACTTCAATTTCTGCTGATTTCTTAGTTTTTTTTTAATTATTACATTTGTTAAATATAGTTGTTACTGCAACAGTTGTTTTAATTTATCTGCATATTGTTGGCGTCATCCATTTTGGTCGGATAGACTGACTGGGCTGCACAGTTCGACATGCGCAGCTGAGCATTCATCATAGTGATGGACATCGAAGCTGATGTTATCAGAGCTACAAAAAGCTGAAGAATCAAAGTTTTCGCTGCTACTTCCAGCATGTCTCACGGGACGACGCAATGGAGGTTCATATCTGGAGCAACAAAAACTTGCAGGCAAGTTAATTTTCTTGAAAGCTGGAATTCTGTTTAATGCAAGAAGGTTAAAAGATTCAGAATCTATGGAAGACCCTGCCGACACTGACGCAGGTGGAAACCCACAGTGGTGTTGCCAAGGAGATGAGTTTTATGGGGTGCTGAATGTACAAATTCAGCAAAAAAAAAAATTCACTGTCACATTTCAAAAGAGAATTAACCATCTTAAATCTATATCTAAATCTTAAATCTAAATCTTAAATCTCGAACTTAAATCTTCAGAAGATATGCTAATTAACCGTGTCCCATCAACATCTCAACTCGTGGCCACAGCCCCAGCGCATAGGGCTGTGAATGAGAAGAACGGGGAGGTCAACAGCCAACATGGCGGTCTTGCTGCAAGCGGAGGAAAACTGAAGGGGCTGTAGTGGCAGTGTGCAGGCTGCACTGAATGGGACACTCCTGCATGCACCACCCTCAGCAACTCCGTAAGTACAACAGTTTATTCACTTGTACATAAGTGAGTTCAAGAGGAATCTGCTCTGAGCCAGCCAGCTATTCAATGTACTGTGGGGTCAGTGTTGCAGGGATTTTCCTGCCCTGTTATGATTTGGGGTTGTTTTTTGGTTTCGGTTTTTTCTTATGTTTTTCACAGTTAAAGTTTTGAATTGTTCTTCAGTTTATTATTATTATTATTATTAGATTTTGAATCATGTTTCTGTTTATTTTTCCGGTCATTTGTTAGTCTTGTACATGTTTTGTCAAGTTTGGTTTTTGGATCTGGTTATGTGTAGTTTCATGTTTTTCTGGTTTTTGTTTGTTTGTATTCAAGAGTCTGTTTTGCTCCAGTCATGTTTTGTTCTCTCCTGTCTGTTAATCAACTTTATTTGGTTCACCTGCATCTAGCTAATCTGTCTTGCTTCACCTGGTTCACACTCCATATATACACATCTGTTTTGTTTATTCCTCACAGAATCATTTTCATGCTCAAGTCTTGTTTTCAGATCATGCTCTTGTCCTGTTACTCACGCCAAGCCTGTTTTGCCAATCTGTCCATGTCTGTTTTTGCCTATCTTGCCTGTCCGTTTGTTGTTTTGGTTCCTGCCTCCTTGTTAGGTATTATTCAATCAACTCAGAGGTAAAGAACGACACAAAGTCAGTTTTACTTGCAGCAAGGGTAGCTCACTCTTTGCAGTGCAAATCTACAAAGTGTTGGCACCCCTCTCTCTTTATTTATACATGCTGGTTCACACACAGTTCAACAAACATTCAGGGTGTGGGTGTGTGTGTGTGAGTGGGGGGGGGGGGGGGTCAGAAAGGTTAGGGTTCATGTGTCTTGATTATAAACAGGAGTGAGGGCTTTGTACGAACAGAAAAGCATAACTCACTCGTCTCCACCATATCCCTTTCTGTGGCATGTAGGAGGGAAAAGCACTTAGAGCAGACGAGTGATAAACAATACAAAAGTTTTCAAACCTTAACACTCCTTCTGTGAGTGAGTTTTTGTTTTTTAGTTATTAAACCCTTTTTCACCAACCGTCACGCTGCCTGCTCGTCTGCATTCCGGGGTCCTCTATTTCGCTAGCCCTAACATGTCGTCGCTACGCTGAACAGTGAGTGGGGCTCAGCTCAAAGTAACAGCTGCAAGATTCTTTGGCTTTAAGCAGTACAGGTCCTTCTCAAAAAATTTGCATATTGTGATAAAGTTAATTATTTTCCATAATGTCATGATGAAAATTTAACATTCATATATTTTAGATTCATTGCACACTAACTAATATATTTCAGGTCTTTTATTATCTTAATACGGATGATTTTGGCATACAGCTCATGAAAACCCAAAATTCCTATCTCACAAAATTAGCATATCATTAAAAGGGTCTCTAAACGAGCTATGAACCTAATCATCTGAATCAACGAGTTAACTCTAAACACCTGCAAAAGATTCCTGGGGCCTTTAAAACTCCCAGCCTGGTTCATCACTCAAAACCCCAATCATGGGTAAGACTGCCGACCTGACTGCTGTCCAGAAGGCCACTATTGACACCCTGAAGCAAGAGGGTAAGACACAGAAAGAAATTTCTGAACGAATAGGCTGTTCCCAGAGTGCTGTATCAAGGCACCTCAGTGGTAAGTCTGTGGGAAGGAAAAAGTGTGGCAGAAAACGCTGCACAACGAGAAGAGGTGACCGGACCCTGAGGAAGATTGTGGAGAAGGGCCGATTCCAGACCTTGGGGGACCTGCGGAAGCAGTGGACTGAGTCTGGAGTAGAAACATCCAGAGCCACCGTGCACAGGCGTGTGCAGGAAATGGGCTACAGGTGCCGCATTCCCCAGACCTGGGCTACAGAGAAGCAGCACTGGACTATTGCTCAGTGGTCCAAAGTACTTTTTTCGGATGAAAGCAAATTCTGCATGTCATTTGGAAATCAAGGTGCCAGAGTCTGGAGGAAGACTGGGGAGAAGGAAATGCCAAAATGCCAGAAGTCCAGTGTCAAGTACCCACAGTCAGTGATGGTCTGGGGTGCCGTGTCAGCTGCTGGTGTTGGTCCACTGTGTTTTATCAAGGGCAGGGTCAATGCAGCTAGCTATCAGGAGATTTTGGAGCACTTCATGCTTCCATCTGCTGAAAAGCTTTATGGAGATGAAGATTTCATTTTTCAGCACGACCTGGCACCTGCTCACAGTGCCAAAACCACTGGTAAATGGTTTACTGACCATGGTATCACTGTGCTCAATTGGCCTGCCAACTCTCCTGACCTGAACCCCATAGATAATCTGTGGGATATTGTGAAGAGAACATTGAGAGACTCAAGACCCAACACTCTGGATGAGCTAAAGGCCGCTATCGAAGCATCCTGGGCCTCCATAAGACCTCAGCAGTGCCACAGGCTGATTGCCTCCATGCCACGCCGCATTGAAGCAGTCATTTCTGCAAAAGGATTCCCGACCAAGTATTGAGTGCATAACTGTACATGATTATTTGAAGGTTGACGTTTTTTGTATTAAAAACACTTTTCTTTTATTGGTCGGATGAAATATGCTAATTTTGTGAGATAGGAATTTTGGGTTTTCATGAGCTGTATGCCAAAATCATCCGTATTAAGACAATAAAGGACCTGAAATATGTCAGTTAGTGTGCAATGAATCTAAAATATATGAATATTACATTTTCATCATTACATTATAGAAAATAATGAACTTTATCACAATATGCTAATTGTTTGAGAAGGACCTGTATAAAGATTTGGTTTAAACCCTACGTTGTTTCAGAAACGGAAGCGTTCGGAATGAATGCCCTGAATAACAGAAGGCTAATGCTAGCGCTGCTTAACATTGGTGCACTTGCATATGCGCCGCACACAGATGGAAGCAAACGCTAAACATAAACTAGGCCCTATTAAATTAGTGATATTTGTTTAACCTCCAAAAGCACAACTGTTCACTCTTCAATTTGTGCATTTTCATAATAATCAAACAGTCAGAATTTCCTCCGCTTGCAGCGAGACCAGCATTTTGGCTGTTGACCACCCCGTTCTTCTCATTCACGGCCATATGCACTGGGGGTGTGGCCACGAGTTGCGACATTGAAGGGGCGTGGTCAATTATCTTCTGAAATATGAGAATAAAATTTTTTTTTTGCTGAAATTTTACATTCAGCACCCCATAAAACTCAAATCCTTGGCAACACCTCTGTGGGTCTCCACCTGCGTTAGTGTCGGCGGGGTCTTTCATCAATTATGAATCTTTTAACCTTCTTGCATCAAACAGAATTCCAGCTTTCAAGCTGTTCCGGGAATGGCTGTGTGGAGGAAAATTAACTCGCCTGCGAATTTTTGTCGCTCCAGATATGAACCTCTGTTGCATCGTCGCGTGAGACACGCTGGAAGTAGCGGCGAAAACTTTGTTTCTTCAGCTTTTTGTAGCTCCGATGACATCAGCTTCGATGTCCATCACTATGATGAATGCTCAGCTGCGCATGTCGAACTGCGCAGCCCAGTCAGTCGATCCGACCAAAATGGATGACTTCAACAATAGGCCAATAAATTATATATTTATTATAGCAGTTCCCTGCTTTCTTGAAATAATTTCTTTAATTTGGTGGACACCAGATTCACACCCATTTAGCTGTCTTAGTTGTAGAGTGTCACTTGATGAAAATGGAGAAAAGAAAGAAAAAGCAAAGCACCAACACATCCTCCTGTAATGTAGGTCCTGCAACAGAAACCCAGTTTAAATATCAAACATAGCAGCAACCCTGCTTCTTACAATTATAAAGTAAGGGATGAGCTTCAGGGAAGCTCTCTGAAAGTTCCCCACACATCTGCGAACAAAAAATGAGCTTCAGTCTTTAGCTGTTGACTGCAGAAACATTACGGGGCTGAATAAGCTGCTTTTATTAAACAGATGTTATTCTATAATAATACTTTATTATATTACAGCACAGAATTTTATCTGGACATCTGACTGTGCTTTGTACACATTGCTGTCACCTCTGTTGTGCAACAGAGAAAAAAATGCAATCAGAGCCTTGTTGATTATTATCAAAATGCACAAATTGAAGAGTAAACAGTTGTGTTTTGGAGGTTAAACAAATATCACTAATTTAATAGGACCAAGTTTATGTTTAGCGTTTGGTCCCGTCTGTGTGCGGCGCACATGTAAGTGCACCAATGTTAAGCAGTGCTAGCATTAGCCTTCTGTTATTCGGGGCATTCATTCCGAATGCTTCCGTTTCTGAAACAAAGTAGGATTTAAACCAGATCTTTATACTGCATAAAGCCAAAGCATTTTACAGCTGTTACTTGATGAGATTTAGATTTAGATTTAACATTTAGATTTAAGATATATATTTAGATTTAGATTTAACATTTAGATTTACGATTTACGAATTGAGATTTAGATTTACGATTTAAGATTTAGATTTAAGATTTAGATTTAGATTTAAGATATATATTTCAATTTAAGATTTCGATTTACGATTTACATTTAAGATATATTTCCAGATATAGATGTAAGATTTACATATAGAATTAAGATTTATATTTAGCATTTCCCAATCAATGTGAGAAAAATTCACTAAATGTAAAGAAAGCTTCCTAAATAGCAGAAATCTAACAGTGAATCTTTTTTTTTTTTTGCTGAATCTTTACATTCAGCACCCCATAGTTTTCCTGCTTGTTGATTCAGTCGACTTCACCGGTTCCTCATATTTTCCCCGTTCTGGATGAAAGAGAAACTGATGAAGCTTTTGAGACGGATTTGTGTTTATTTTGTGCAAGAGTGATTTATCTGTCAAAATAAGGTCAAAGTTCCCCCTCCGATCGGTGGAGCAGCTGATTAAACAGTGACATTTAGTGTGGTTTTGGTTAATAATTATAAATTAATAATGATAGTTAACTAATTTGAATTATTAAGAGCCCATAATCACAACTCCAGAGGACATCTCTGATTCCTATTCGTAAGGATTCTTGGCAAAAAATAATTTTTCTAAAATATGATTTTATTTATAATTTATGATAAATATTCGTTAATCAATAATCATAATCCTTACATTATATATAACCCGTTCTAATCATTTAGACCTAGTCTTTTATTTTAGTGGGTGTAGATCAGTGTCACCAGTGATACTTGTGCCTTTCTCTCTGTCACGTTGTTGCAGTTTCCAAGCAGCTCCATGTGGCATGATTCATGGAGCGTCACTAAATGAGCAGACGTGAATTCGCTGTGAGTACACCAGATATTTGCTCGAAGCACTGTGTTGGAAACCAATTCACCAGCAGTTTAATTTTGTGCAGGCTCAAATTCATTTGGAGAGTACCATTGCCTTTAGGAAAAAGTGATGCAGATGACTGGATTTAACTGTCAGGTTGAAAATGCCTGGTTCAACATTCATCTAACGTTAATGACATGACTGATGTAAAATAAAAACCTATGAACAAAGAAAATAAGAACTCAACATACAACACACTGCCTTGTAAAAGGAATCATACACCCTGAACATGTTTGGTGATAGACCAACACATACAGGTCCTTCTCAAAATATTAGCATATTGTGATAAAGTTCATTATTTTCCATAATGTCATGATGAAAATTTAACATTCATATATTTTAGATTCATTGCACACTAACTGAAATATTTCAGGTCTTTTATTGTCTTGATATGGATGATTTTGGCATACAGCTCATGAAAACCCAAAATTCCTGTCTCACAAAATTAGCATATTTCATCCGACCAATAAAAGAAAAGTGTTTTTAATACAAAAACGTCAACCTTCAAATAATCATGTACAGTTATGCACTCAATAGTTGGTCGGGAATCCTTTGGCAGAAATGACTGCTTCAACTGCTGAGGTCTTATGGAGGCCCAGGATGCTTCGATAGCGGCCTTTAGCTCATCCAGAGTGTTGGGTCTTGAGTCTCTCAACGTTCTCTTCACAATATCCCACAGATTCTCTATGGGGTTCAGGTCAGGAGAGTTGGCAGGCCAATTGAGCACAGTGATACCATGGTCAGTAAACCATTTACCAGTGGTTTTGGCACTGTGAGCAGGTGCCAGGTCGTGCTGAAAAATGAAATCTTCATCTCCATAAAGCTTTTCAGCAGATGGAAACATGAAGTGCTCCACAATCTCCTGATAGCTAGCTGCATTGACCCTGCCCTTGATAAAACACAATGGACCAACACCAGCAACTGACACAGCATCCCAGACCATCACTGACTGTGGGTACTTGACACTGGACTTCTGGCATTTTGGCATTTCCTTCTCCCCAGTCTTCCTCCAGACTCTGGCACCTTGATTTCCGAATGACATGCAGAATTTGCTTTCATCCGAAAAAAGTACTTTGGACCACTGAGCAACAGTCCAGTGCTGCTTCTCTGTAGCCCAGGTCAGGCGCTTCTGCTGCTGTTTCTGGTTCAAAAGTGGCTTGACCTGGGGAATGCGGCACCTGTAGCCCATTTCCTGCACACGCCTGTGCACGGTGGCTCTGGATGTTTCTACTCCAGACTCAGTCCACTGCTTCCGCAGGTCCCCCAAGGTCTGGAATCGGCCCTTCTCCACAATCTTCCTCAGGGTCCGGTCACCTCTTCTCGTTGTGCAGCGTTTTCTGCCACACTTTTTCCTTCCCACAGACTTCCCACTGAGGTGCCTTGATACAGCACTCTGGGAGCAGCCTATTCGTTCAGAAATTTCTTTCTGTGTCTTACCCTCTTGCTTGAGGGTGTCAATAGTGGCCTTCTGGACAGCAGTCAGGTTGGCAGTCTTACCCATGATTGGGGTTTTGAGTGATGAACCAGGCTGGGAGTTTTAAAGGCCTCAGGAATCCTTTGCAGGTGTTTAGAGTTAACTCGTTGATTCAGATGATTAGGTTCATAGCTCGTTTAGAGATCCTTTTAATGATATGCTAATTTTGTGAGATAGGAATTTTGGGTTTTCATGAGCTGTATGCCAAAATCATCCATATTAAGACAATAAAAGACCTGAAATATTTCAGTTAGTGTGCCATCAATCTAAAATATATGAATGTTAAATTTTCATCCCTGTACGAGCGGAGCAGGAGTTTGGTCCGCATTGCCGGCACTAAGTCGGACCTGTTCCCAGTGCATGTTGGACTCCGGCAGGGCTGCCCTTTGTCGCCGGTCCTGTTCATAACTTTTATGGACAGGATTTCTAGACGCAGCCAAGGGCCGGAGGGGGTCTGGTTTGGGGACCAGTGGATTTCGTCTCTTCTTTTTGCGGATGACGTGGTCCTGCTGGCCCCCTCTAGCCAAGACCTACAGCATGCGCTGTGGCGGTTCGCAGCCGAGTGTGAAGCGGCTGGGATGAGGATCAGCTCCTCCAAGTCCGAGGCCATGGTACTCGACCGGAAAAGGGTGGCTTGTCCTCTTCAGGTTGGAGGGGAGTTCCTGCCTCAAGTGGAGGAGTTTAAGTATCTCGGGGTCTTGTTCACGAGTGAGGGAAGAATGGAGCGGGAGATCGACAGACGGATCGGTGCAGCTGCCACAGTAATGGGGGCACTGTGCCGGTCCATTGTGGTGAAGAGAGAGCTGAGCCGAAAAGCAAAGCTCTCAATTTACCGGTCGGTCTACGTTCCTACCCTCACCTATGGCCATGAACTTTGGGTCATGACCGAAAGAACGAGATCACGGATACAAGCGGCTGAAATGAGCTTCCTCCGTAGGGTGGCCGGGCACTCCCTTAGAGATAGGGTGAGGAGCTCGGCCATCCGGGAGGAGCTCGGGGTAGAGCCGCTGCTCCTCCACATTGAGAGGAGCCAGTTGAGGTGGCTCGGGCATCTATACCGGATGCCTCCTGGACGCCTTCCTCGGGAGGTGTTCCAGGCACGTCCCACCGGGAGGAGGCCCAGGGGACGGCCCAGGACACGCTGGAGGGACTATGTCTCTCGGCTGGCCTGGGAACGCCTTGGGCTCCCCCTGGAGGAGCTGGAGCAGGTGTCTGGAGAGAGGGACGTCTGGGCGTCTCTGCTGAGTCTGCTGCCCCCGCGACCCGGTCCTGGATAAGCGGAAGACGACGAACGAACGAACGAACATTATGGAAAATAATTAACTTTATCACAATATGCTAATATTTTGAGAAGGACCTGTAGTAGTGCATAATTATGAAGTGGAAGAAAAATAATATGTAGGTTTTACATTTTGTTTACAATTTTCTCTTACAAATAAAAACCTAAAGGATTTGGCAGGTATATGTATTCAGCCTTATTATAATACCCTTAAACAAAATCCAGGACAAGCAATAGCCTTCAGAAATCACCTAATCAGTGAAGTCCAGTTGTTTGTCATTTAAAGTGGAACTAGACCCCATGTAAAAGAATACCTCCGCTCCCAGAGAAGTTTTAAAAAATGCCACCAATGTGGGCAGTGCCTCAGTGATTCAGTGATGTCTGAAGGCGGCGCTGCCGAGGAAGTGGAGGAACAATTCCAACTCCTGACTCAATACTGGGGCGCGTGTCTGAGAGAGACGATTTTATACCCAAACTGGGGCTGTGACGTAAGCATTTACCAAGCTCTATCTAGCACAGAGAGAGTTTATATATCTATTATTGTAGAATTAAACAGGTTTACATGAAATAAAAAAATAGCACATTAACAAAAATATAGCACACTTAAAGCACAGTTTATATATCTGCAAAAAAAGTTGATTTTGGGTTTAGTTCCTATTTAAACTCAATGTAAATGCAGCTGTTCTTTGAACACCTCAAAGGTTTGTTAAAGAACAGAGTATAGAGTATTATGAAGAACAAGGAACGCAACAGACATGTTAGGGAGAAATATGTGGGGAAATTTAAAGCCAATAGGTTAGAAAACAGTTTGCTTAAGGTTTGAACATAACAGAAAGTACTGTTTAATCCATTGCCCGAAAAATTAAGTGGGGCACTGATGCAAACCTACCTAGACGTGGTCGTCCACCTAAACAGACAGGCCCTGTAGGGAGAACACTAATCATAGAAGCAGCCAAAAAGGCCAAGGTAACTGCGAAGAAAAGACAGAGATGCCCAGCTCATGTGGAGGAATCAGTTGACAGGTTATGCAAACATTCAAATGAACACATACCGTGGGGATCTTTTTCTTTGGACGCTATAGGGCAGCTGATACGAGTTAATAAGAAGATTGATGTAGTTACATACAAGACAATCTTTTAAGAATTTGTTAAGGAACATTAGAGGATAAACAGCATCATGAAGACCAAGGAAAACTGTAGTAAGGTAAGAGGTAAAGTTGTAAAGAACCTTGAAGTTATAAGTTATAGTGCTCCGAAAGGTTATAAAATAATATCCCAATCTTAAAACATCTCACAGAACCCTGTTCAAACCCTCATACAAAAGAGAATGGCCCAACTGCATAACAACTAAGACATTGCCATCTAACTAAACTGACATCTTTGTCAAGTAGAGCAGCCAAAATGCCAATGGTAACTCTGGAGGAGCTGCAGACAGCAGAGAAAGCAGTTATCGAGGAAAAATATCAACAAGTTGCATTAACTGTTTGCGGGGGACACCGTCCTAAACAGTCCAATTTAAAGTTTGCCACAAGTCATGTATGATACACTGCAGGCATGTGGAAGAGGGTGCTCTGGTCAGATGAAAATAAAATTGAACTTTCTGGCACATATGCAGAACACTGTGTGATATAAAACTAACACTGCTGCATTGCCACACTGGCAACACTTGAAAAGTGATGTTCACTGATGCTTTCCATCCAATCTGTCTGAGCTTGAATTATTTTGAAAAAGTCAATAGAAAAATGGCAAAAATGTCTCTATAGCTCTAGTTGAGGTTTGTGGCTAACACATGACAAAATGTGGAAAAAGTAAATGGGTATCAAAGCTTTGGCTACAAACTGGATGCCCTGTTTTTTAAATCCTGGTGTTAGCGTTAGGTTTTTTAAAAAAGCATCCAAAAAAAAGATGTATCTATTTATTTCTCCTAAAGATAAATCTATGATTTCTCAGCATTTGATCTAGATCATGTCTTCCTTTCTCATGATGAGTCACATTCAATCTCAGGCCATAAGCCTGTTATGCAGCACCGCCTGCTGAGCTCCTCAATTAATTTTGGCATCGTTTGCAAAATCACATCACTAAAATTAAATATGCTCAGATATGCAACAAAACCAGTCAACACAGCATGGAGAGAGCTTTCATTTTCTTCATCACAACACCACAATTCCCCTCCAAAAAGTGAATTCAGCACAAAGGATTACCTGCAGTGTCATTTTCTCTGCATGATCACACAGATTTCCCTATCGCGAGCTCTAGGAGAAAACGTATCATTCTATCTTTGATATGTTGCGGAACTTCTTTGCAGGTGACGCAGTTGTCAGCAGTGGAAACAAAAAGCTGATTACGAGGCAGCATTATCTTGATTGCCTGTCTCTTTTAGCATCTAGAGATATCACAGTCCCACGAAACAAAGAAAGGTACCTGCCTCGCACACACTTGTTTATAAGATAATATCGTTTTACGATAAGTCCCCCCATTCCACAGCCCCACCCCAAACAATATAAATGTATATGAGGAAAAACTAGGGCAAGCTGGAGTCGGCATTTCAATAGACCACATTTTGTTTAGACTTGCAATTTTGGCAGTCAGCGCCAGCACACTCGGAATATCAATCAAAAGCTCTTATTCTTAATGTCTCCATGACATGTTTTCATAGGCACACTAGTTTGCTCACTGGAAGTGGCCCCGATGAAAATATCTACAGAAATCACTGTGAAAAGCAAATGTCACGGGATGTGTTTTTTTTTTTCCCCTGAACATAAATTATTCCTCTGATATGAAGAGCCGAGGAGCCTTTCGCCTCCCTCTCCCCCACACTGCTATGAACACCTCAACATTTCCGAGACCTCTGTGACCCTTCAATACATTAAACAGAAACATTAACTGCTGTTCTGCTTGCTGATTCACTTTCACAGTTTTATTGGAATGATGCTCCGAGATAGCTGGCAGAACAGGCTGGGAGATAAAAAAAAAAGAAAGAGGGAGATGATGGATCATAAAGTATTTGGTTTATTGGACGTAATGGTGCTGTGTTTATGGGCAGAATAGTGGAGCGATGGAGTCAGAGTGTCCGCCATGTGTTACAGAAACCATAAAGCTTTCGGCTTCCTTCAGAGAGCTGCATTCATTCAGACAGGAAGCTTTGTTCATCATATGTTGGGGAAGAATAATAAGTGGTGATCCCTTAAAAAGAGGGGTCAGCCCTGTAATAAGTTTAATTAAACCCACTCTGTTGAAAATCTAAATTCAGCCTCACGTTGTCAATAAAGTGTGCAGGAATTTTACCCTCAGAAATAAAGAACTGAAAAAATTTAGACAGTTATTACTGTGGTGAAGCAATTATTCTTGGGGTTTGGTAGAGCACTTAAAGTTAACCCTCTAACCGTCAGGATAGACCATCTCTGATAGGTTTTTATGTTTGTTTAATTTCTCTGCTAAGCCACGTGCTTGTCTGTTCATTCATGTTTATTAGATTCCTTGTGTTTAGTTTTTTGCTTCCTGGGTTCCGGTGTCTAGTTACAGTTCCTTTTAGATCTGGTTTCCCTCCTGTTTATGTTATTTAGTTAGTTTCATTGTTTATATGTTTCAGTTCATTTAGATGTGCTTTTGTAACCTCCTTGTACAGGTCCTTCTCAAAATATTAGCATATTTTGATGAAGTTCATTATTTTCCATAATGTCATGATGAAAATTTAACATTCATATATTTTAGATTTATTGCACACTAACTGAAATATTTCAGGTCTTTTATTGTCTTAATACTTTTATTGTCTTAATACTTAATACTCACAAAATTAGCATATTTCATCTGACCAATAAAAGAAAAGTGTTTTTAATACAAAAAACGTCAACCTTCAAATACAGCAAATACAAGTACAGTTATGCACTCAATACTTGGTCGGGAATCCTTTTGCAGAAATGACTGCTTCAATGCGGCGTGGCATGGAGGCAATCAGCCTGTGGCACTGCTGAGGTCTTATGGAGGCCCAGGTGGCTTCGATAGCAGCCTTTAGCTCATCCAGAGTATTGGGTCTTGAGTCTCTCAACATTCTCTTCACAATATCCCACAGATTCTCTATGGGGTTCAGGTCAGGAGGGTTGGCAGGCCAATTGAGCACAATGATACTATGGTCAGTAAACCATTTACCAGTGGTTTTGGCACTGTGAGCAGGTGCCAGGTCGTGCTGAAAAATGAAATCTTCATCTCCATAAAGCTTTTCAACAGATGGAAGCATGAAGTGCTCCACAATCTCCTGATAGCTAGCTGCATTGACCCTGCCCTTGATAAAACACAGTGGACAAACACCAGCAGCTGACACGGCACCCCAGACCATCACTGACTGTGGGTACTTGACACTGGACTTCTGGCATTTTGGCATTTCCTTCTCTCCAGTCTTCCTCCAGACTCTGGCACCTTGATTTCCGAATGACATGCAGAATTTGCTTTCATCCGAAAAAAGTACTTTGGACCACTGAGCAACAGTCCAGTGCTTCTTCTCTGTAGCCCAGGTCAGGCGTTTCTGCCGCTGTTTCTGATTCAAAAGTGGCTTGACCTAGGGAATGTGGCACCTGTAGCCCATTTCCTGCACACGCCTGTGCACGGTGGCTCTGGATGTTTCTACTCCAGACTCAGTCCACTGCGTCCGCAGGTCCCCCAAGGTCTAGAATCGGCCCTTCTCCACAATCTTCCTCAGGGTCCGGTCACCTATTCTCGTTGTGCAACGTTTTCTGCCACACCTTTTCCTTCCCACAGACTTCCCACTGAGGTGCCTTGATACAGCACTCTGGGAACAGCCTATTCGTTCAGAAATTTCTTTCTGTGTCTTACCCTCTTCCTTGAGGGTGTCAATAGTGGCCTTCTGGACAGCAGTCAGGTCGGCAGTCTTACCCATGATTGGGGTTTTGAGTGATGAACCAGGCTGGGAGTTTTAAAGGCCTTAGGAATCTTTTGCAGGTGTTTAGAGTTAACGCGTTGATTCAGATGATTAGGTTCATAGCTCGTTTAGAGACCCTTTTAATGATATGCTAATTTTGTGAGATAGGAATTTTTGGTTTTCATGAGCTGTATGCCAAAATCATCTGTATTAAGACAATAAAAGACCTGAAATATTTCAGTTAGTGTGCAATGAATCTAAAATATATGAATGTTAAATTTTCATCATGACATTATGGAAAATAATGAACTTTATCACAATATGCTAATATTTTGAGAAGGACCTGTACTCCCTGCTCCTTTGTGTTAGTTAGTCACTTTCCCTCAGTTCTCTTGCATCCCTGGTCCCCAGCTGTCTCGCATTCTCCTGATTAGCTCCTCTCCCGGTTCATTGGTTCATACTTCACTTCCTCAGTATATTGGCTTCCTGGTTTTCATTGTTCCTTGGTGGTTCGTCCTGTTTACATCCCTGATTGCTACACTGAATGCTTCCCTGTTGCTACCTGGCTCCATATCTGTGTCCCTGTTCTGGCTTACCCATGTAAGTTGTTATTATTGAAAGAAGAAACCTCTCTATTCACCATACGACCATCAGTCTGCACATTGGTCCAGACAAACCATAACGATTTATGACACCAAAGGAATAGTATATAATAATTCTGAGACCTTTAGTTCTTTATACACAATTAGCACTCTTTAAAACTGAGTATATACAGTGCTGTGTAGTTCTTATATAATAAAATTTATTCAGAGAAATAAAGAAATCCAAAACCAACTAGGCTGATATTTTGAATCTGAGTTCAATTTTTCATTATTCCTACACAGGCCAGAACCTGGCAGTAATCAGGCCCTAAAAAACAACTTAACATTTCTTGATTTTAGGAAAAGGTGATAAAAGACTGAGAACAAATTTGACATCTATTTGTCTGGAAAGGGTTACAAAGTAATTTCTAAAACTTTTGGACAATAAAAAAAACAAAATGACAGCTATTATTCACAAGTGGAGAAAACATTAGACAAGGGTACATTTTACCAGTTGTGGCTGCCCTGAGCAAAGTTATTCCAAGAGGCACAGGTGACTCATCTAGGAGGCCACAGAAAAATGTCTAAAGCGCTGCAGACTTAACCTGCTTCCGTTAAGACTCAATTATTAGTTATGACTCAATAGAAAATAGTTCCAAGGCCAAACCCATTACTAACAAAAAGACCACAATGACCTGTTTTACATTTCCCAAAAAACATATTGCTGATGCCTAAGACTTACAGAAACATATTTTGAGCACTGAAGAGACAAAATTTGCCTCAAGTTACATCTGGCTTAAAACTAACACATTATTTCAGAAAAAGAGGATCATACCAACAGTCAAACATGGTGGTGGTAGTGTGGTGGTCTGGGGCTGCTTTGCTGCTTCAGGACCTATACAACTTGTTGCATTTGACAGAACCATGAACTCTGCTCTGTACCAGAAAATGTCTGAGGATTAGTTTGAGACATTAAGGTCAAGCAAACTTGGGTTACATAGCTAAACGATCATCGGAATCACACTAACAACCGCTGAATGGCTGAAAACCCTACTGTCTGACCATTTCTAAATAACCTTTGAGTTTAATTTAACCGAGTACTCCACACCTGAAAGAAAATTTCATTATAGTAGATCATTATCAGATGATGCTGTAACAACCTTTAAAGAATCTGTTCCACTTTTAATTTGCTCATTATCACTGAAAAGCACAGTGGAGGGCAATAATTTTGTTTCTTCCCCTTCACAAATTGATTCTTTTGTTGTTTCTTCATCATTGCTTGATGCATTAGACAATGCAGCCCTGTTGAAAAAGAAGGTAATCATTCATAGGATGCTAGCTCCTTGGTTTAATTTAGATCTGCGTACTTTAAAGCGCAGTGTTAGAAAATTGGAGAGAAAATGGTGCTCTACACACCTAGAGGATTCCTACTTAATCTGGAAAAATAGCCAACTGTTGTACAAAAAGACACTTCACCAAGCCAGAACAGCTTATTTCTCATCATTAATAGAAGAAAACAAGAATAATCCTAGGTTTCTCTTTAGTACAGTTGCTAAACACAGAGTCATAGCTCTGTTGAGCCATCCATTCCCTTAGCTCTTAGCAGTCATTACTTTATGGGATTCTTCCAAAATAAAATTGATTCTATTAAAAATAAAATCTTTGACATACTCCCGAAGATGATTACTTCATCCTCAGCAAGTGAGACAACATTGGAAATAACTGCAGAACCTGATTTGTGTTTGGACTGTTTTGATCCTGTGGAGCTTCCTGAGTTATCAGAAATATTAGCTTAATCTAAACCTTCACCTTGTATGTTAGACCCAATCCCAACCAAATTATTTAAGGAAGTGTTCCCTCTGATTACCAGCCCCATTTTAGATATGATTAATCTATATTTCGTAAATGGATATGTACCACAGGCTTTTAAGTTAGCTGTAATTAAACCTTTACTTAAGAAACCTTCACTTGATCGAGATGACTTGAAAAATTACAGACCTATATCCAATCTTCCATTCTTATCTAAAATTCTTGAGAAAATAGTTGCTAATCAAATGTGTGAGCATTTACACAGCAATGACCTGTTTGAAGAGTTTCAGTCAGGCTTCAGAGCTCATCATAGCACTGAAACAGCTCTGCTGAAACTCACTAATGATATATTTAAAGCCTCAGATAATGGACTTGTGTCTGTACTTGTCCTCTTAGATCTCAGTGCTGCATTTGATACAGTCGACCATAATATTCTCTTAAAAAGGCTGGAATATGCTGTAGGGATCAGGGGAACAGCGCTAGGCTGGTTTAAATCTTATCTGTCTGACAGATTCCATTTTGTTCATGTAAATGATAAATCATCTTTAAACTCCAGGGTTAATTGTGGAGTACCACAGGGTTCAGTACTTGGGCCAATTCTCTTTACTATATATATGCTTCTAATAGGTCAAATTATCAGGCAACATAGGATAAATTTTCACTGTTACGCTGATGATACTCAGCTTTATTTATCCATAAATCCTGATGAACCCAACCAGTTAGTTAGACTACAAGCATGTCTTGAAGATGTAAAAACTTGGATGACTTTACATTTTCTGCTTCTAAATGCAGACAAGACAGAAGTTGTCGTCTTTGGACCGGAGTCTTTTAAAAAGAAACTGCTTCGTCAATCACTTAACCTGGATGGCATTAAATTGACCTCTGGTAATAAAGTAAAAAACCTTGGTGTTACGTTTGACCAGGACATGTAATTTAAATCCCATATTAAACAGGTTTCTAGGATTTCCTTCTTTCATCTCCGGAACATTGCCAAAATTAGAAATATCCTATCCAGGAGTGATGCTGAAAAACTAGTCCATGCATTTGTTACTTCAAGACTGGACTATTGTAATTCTTTACTATCAGGATGTCCACAAAATGCAGTATTAAAGCCTTCAGCTAATTCAAAATGCTGCAGTAAGAGTTCTGAAGAAAATTAAAAAGAGAGATCATATTTCTCCTATTTTAGCTTCCCTTCAATGGCTCCCTATGAAATCGAGAATAGAATTTAAAATTATCCTCCTCACATATAAAGCCCTTAATGATCTAGCTCCATCATACGTCAGAGATCAGATTGTTCCATATGTTCCTAACAGGGTACTTCGTTCTCAGACTGCAGGTTTAGTGGTGGTTCCTAGAGTCTCTAGAAGTAGAATGGGAGGCAGATCCTTTAATTATCAGGCTCCTCTCATGTGTAACCAGCTCCCAGTTTTAGTCTGTGAGGCAGACACCCTGTCTACTTTTAAGGCTAGGCTTAAAACTTTCTTTTTTGATAAAGCTTATAGTTAGAGTGGCTTAGGTTATCAGGGAGGGAGCCTTTCTCCCTCCCTGTTGGATGGAGTAAGGGGGAGTCAGGTTTAGCCTAAATCGGCTCAGTTATGGTTGAGGTGCAAACACACCCTCCATTTCTGGTACCTGTATGACCCCTTCTATTTTGAAAGAGAGAGGTATCCCAATCCTTGTGCTTTTTAGTAATAACAATGACCATCATTGGGACCCTTTCTGGGGTGCCTTCAGACGACATTGTTGTAAATAAGCGCCGTTTAACTAAATAATCTGAACTGAAACTATCTGTGTAGTTATGCTGCTATAGATTTAGGCTGCTGGAGGACATAATGACCACTTTCACACTCTTTGCTACATTCTCACACTACTCTCCAATTTTGCATTATTTGCTGTTATTTCAGCTTTTAACTTTGTTGTCTCTTTTCTCTTCATAGAAGCTACACCTGGCCTGACTGTGTCTACCTGTGACACCTTTCTGGAGAGGGGCATCGTCCGAGCTTCTGCTGGCAACAACTTAACGCTCACCCTCTACCGATGATCCACATGGCCCTGTCTTTTAGTGTTTAACCCTTTCTCTTTCCTAGACATGGCGATTGACTGAGCTTTACTGTAACTAATTATATTTGCTCTTTTTCAGACTCTGGCTCGAGTTTATCTGTTCTTTCTTTCTAGCTGAAACGACTAAAGAAGCTACATCCATTAACATTTACTTTTCCTTCCCATAGAAAGGATTCCTGGATCAGTGCTTCTTTGTTCTCTTTGTGTCTCTGCTCTGTTCTTTTTCTCAAAGCCCCAGTCGGTCGTGACAGATGGCCGCTCACACTGAGCCTGGTTCTGCTGGAGGTTTCTTCCTGTTATAAGGGAGTTTTTCCTCTCCACTTTCGCTACATGTATGCTCAGTATGAGGGATTGCTGCAAAGTCAACGCCAGTGACTGTCCACTGTTTCTAGATGCTTATCCGGGAGGAGGGAATGCTGCAAGTCACTGACTGGATGCAATCTGCTGGGTTTCCTTAGATAGAAAATCTTTTTATCCAATTTGAATAAATAACTAACTCTGACTGCACTGTTCAATGGTTAGGACTAATTGGAATGTATGTACCTGACTGTTGTGAAGTGCCTTGAGACAACATGTGTTGTGAATTGGCGCTATATAAATAAAACTGAATTGAATTGAATTGAAGAAAAAAAACATGTTTTTCAAGTAGCCTGTGAAGTCTTGTCTTAAACCTGTATGAGATGCTATGCCATGAACTCAAACTCACCACCCCTGTTTGACTAAATTAAAACAAATGCACAAAGAAGAGTGGGCCAAAATTCCACCACATCAATGTAATGGACTTGCGCCAGTTGCTGCAAATGCTTGATGGAAGTTGTTGGTACAGAAGCCTTTTTTTCCATTAATAATGAGAATTATTATGTAAAGACTGCATTTTGTATGCACACTGGTGATTTTGTCTGATTTGTTCGATTATCTAAAATACTTAAGTGTACTTAGTATGTTGCTAAATATATTATCCTCTCAAGAAATATTATCTTTCTAGTGAGGATAAAGGCTGAATGAAGCAACTATGACACAAAAACATTCAATAATTTTTTTTTTTTTAAGTATCCAGTAAACATTTTTTTTAAATCAACTCTTCCTGAAATAGATTCTTGTATCAGACTGTAAAGAGTTACAGAGTGTACCATTGCTATTCTGGTAAGAGTAGTTACAAAATATTTTTGCCCTCACTTAAAAAAAGTTTGATTGAGAGGCTTGTGGGTGTCTAAATATTTAAGAAAGTGAGAATGATGGGCAGCCCTGGTTTGGCCCCAAAAGTCTCGGAAGCACATTGTAGACCTCACAGTTGATTGAATCCCAGCTCAGGCTCATTAGTGAGTTTGGAGAGGGAAGTCTTTGTCCAGGTGGAGAGGGGAAGGGAGTCTCATAGAGCATGAAGGCCAGACTCGCTGCATCTCACGACAATGCCAAGGACACTGTTCTGCCGACTGCAGAAACATGGCAGAGCCCTTGGCTCATATAAATGCTGTTTCACATAATAGGAGTGAGCTGAAAAGTAATAAACCAACCTGATAATGAGGCTTTCCCTCAATTTCTGTGGCGTTTTTCCAATAAGAGTCATCTGTGCATTTAATAGACAACAAACATCTGTGCTGCGCAAGTCTAATTGGTTTTGTAATTGCTCGGGGAGGGCAGAGTAAGTGAATCAGAAATTTTTGTCAATAGCCATTAAAGTTTTTAGAGAGGTAATAAGATAGTTATTCATTACGGTATACGTTCGGCTCATATTTCAACTGGTGATATTAAAGGGCATTTGCTGTACTGAGGAATATATGCCTACCCAACAAAAATGCATAGTTGCTTTGCAATAATCCATGTGCAGTGGTTTGAATGTGGGACGAATAAATGCAACATTACTTAGTTTTTTCCTCTCAAAATTACCATTCACCATTCTCAGAAAATGCCTCTTAAAGACCATTTAACCTGTACAATATTTGTTTTTTTGCTACATTTGTAAAACAATTTGAACACCCCATTAAATATGTGGTTCTTTCAAAATAAATGTACACATATTGAAATATTATGTTTTTTTCATTTGACACAAATATCAACCAAAAATGTTTTTGCAAGCTTAGACAGTTAGGACAATGTAACTGCTGACAGCTAATCTTACCCCCTTGCTGCTTGTAGCCATCTAACAATTTCTAACATCAGTCTGAGGAAAGTTTGCCCCACTCTGCGCTTACAGCTGTGAGATGTAGTAAAGCTCTGTTTCATGTACAGTCAATTTCAAACCACCCAAAGCATCCTGACATAATGTGATAAAGATCTGAGTTTTTGACTTTGCCAATCCAGAACTTTCTATTTCTTAATTTACAGCCAATGTTTGGTAGATGTATTGGTATGCTTTGAGTCCTAGTTGCATGGTCCAGTTCTGCCTAACTTTAGATTTCATTTTCACACATGGTGTTATGTTTCTGTTAAGTGGCTTCTGATGCATGGTAGAATTTAAGGTGGATTCGTTGACAGAGAAAAGGCCAATAAATGCTGCAGCAAAGCATGTCAAAACACCTTCATGTGGAATGCTGCGACTGATTTACAAACATGTCCTCTGTTTTATTGTCCAAATGATTGAAACTTAAAAATGAATAGAATTGAAATATCCTTTATTGTCTCTCAGTGGGAAATTTCAGGTGTACCAGCAGTGAAGTGACAGTGGAGTGAATGGAAGATGAATTAACAGGAAGAGCTAGTCAAACAACACAGGCAGTGAAATTGGGAAAGAACCAGACAAAGTAACGGAAGAATCCAGCAATAAACAGCGGAAAACAGTAAGCCTAAATAATGCAGCAGTGGTGGAAAATGGCAAAGGAACCTGGAGAGCTAATCAGTAGAAAAGTGGAACAGCTGTGGCAGAAAGAAAGCAGGGAAGCTGAAGGAGGGACACAAATTAACACGGAGGGAGCAGAACTAAGACACAAAGCTTCTAACCAATGATAAAAGACTAACACTGAACTGGGAGGAATAAATTCAAATGCACAAAGAACAGATTATGATAATAAACTAAGAAACTAGACAAAAATGAAAGATCTAATACAGGAAAACACCAAATTGATTGTAAAGACATACACTTTCATATCAACAGTAACAAGGACCTGCTATAGGTTTATCATGGCATTTTGGGGTTTTAGAGAGTTCTTCTTTTAGTATCTTTCCATCTGCTTTCAGGGTGAACTTACTTGCAAGACCAAATCTGGGCATTTTGGCAGTTGTTTTGAATGTCCTCCACTGAAAGCTTATTTCCCATACAGTAGAAAGGCTAATTTCAGTTTATTTTTTATGCCATTCTATTATGCATTTGTGTGATTTTAAAGGTTTTAGTGGTGGGACTGGTGAGGAACGATTGAAAAAACCCAAATATTTTTAATTAGAACCTTTATTACTAATAATCAAAATTATTAAAATTTTTTTATCAAATAGCAATATTTGAAGGAGTAACATTAAAATTGAAATACATTTTGCTTGACAACTTAATCAAAATATATATTTACCTTAACTTCTACATTAGATATAGACTTGCTTATTTTGGCTGTGCACCTGAACCTGGATTTTTGTAGCTGACATTAGTTCTGCTATTTGTGCTCAGCAGCATTTTTACTTTGAGGTGTTATGGTAAAGTGATGTAGTACTCAATGCATGTGCGTCTCTCTTTTTGGCATGCAAGCAAACTTTGGGTGCATTACCACAACCTGCCTCATTCGTCTATTTATGTTACCATTGGGCCAAAAATTAGTGAACTAAGAATGGTGCGATAAAGTATGTTATTTTCTTAAAGCCTTTTTGTTTTACTTAATTAAAATCAATGTGTTAAAATCCCTGGCCTGGTTTATTTAAATTACTTAGATTTCACAGTATTGTTAAGCTTTTCCACTCATATGACTATGTATTTTTAATATCTCAGAAACTTCAGAAAATAGCAAAGTAGCTGTGGAAAAGGAGGCAAAGAGCTGCCACTGACAAAAATATTCTATGAAGTCTTGTAAAGGAGTAACTACAATCACAAACCAAACCATACTTAAATACCTACCATGCACCTTCTTTGGGGGCATGACAATATGTACTGTCACAGCACAATCTGAATGTGCAATTTCACAACAGTTTAGTTCCACACAGTCATACTATTAGTGTTTCCTGTGATTCTACTTCTAGAAACATCAAGACAGAAAACTTGCTCGGAAAACTTACTGAGCAGTTACATATAAATGTAATAATTTAGGATGCCAAGTTTAGGAATTGTTTCAGTATGGAAGGAAAGATAAGGTAGGAATAAATGGCATCAAGACTAGATCCAATAAGCATGTTTACTGAAAATCTTTTAAATTCAGCCAGTGTTTATTCCATGTTTTGCTTTAGTCTTCCACCGCCGTGTAACCTGTTAAAAATGGCCTATCATTTTAGCTGACGCTGATTATTATTATTTTTTTTTTACGAAATGTATATCTAAATCATTGCCATGAGTCCATGACACTACTGACTGATTTGAAACAGCTATTTTCAACGCAGCCATCCATGTTCTCTAACTCTTCATGTCTATGTATCAGAACCAAAGTATCAATGAATGAATGTCACAGACAGTGATAGAATGAAATAATAATCAATGTATTATGTTAGCAGTAGTAGTATGATTGTTTTTGCTTTTTCATCACAAAACAATTAGGACATTGTAGACACTTTGTGTTTAGAATTTTGGGGTTAGTAAACTGAAACTATGGTATCAGACTTAATGCTATCATTGTATGAGAATCCTTTATCTGGTCAAACCTACTCCTAGTCTTCTCCCAGTGGGACTTGGCTGGAACCCCTCCAAAGTATCACTACACTACATTAACTGCTGTGGAGGAACAGCATCTCTAATGTGAGCTGTCCAGAATAGAGATGCTAGAGTTTCTCATCTCTAAGGCAGAGCCTTAACCGAAACTCCATGAGGATCCTGAGGTTGGGGTGTTATAATCTGCTTTCTGAATTCATGCTGAAAATCAGAGTCAAGCCAGTACTATTGTTAATCTGCTCTATGGGCATTTCTGTTTTCCCAGAGCATGAAACCTGCACTTCCTTTTGACAGGTGCACCATCGCAGTCAAAATCCCCATTTGCCACTGTCCTAGCACCCAATAGGCATTTGATGGCCAAACCAACAGGCTCTCAGAGGTTGCCTTCCCACACGGCATGTGAAAATCAATGAGTAGCACAGCAGTGTGCTTGCATTTATTGCATTTAATTCATGAATATTACACTTTTGTGGAAAAAAAGGCTTCTAAATAAATAAGTGCGATGAGCAAAGACACTTTCCTTGAAATTTTAATAAAGCCTGGAGCAGGACTTTAAATAATTCTCATAAAAAGTTGGAGTTCAAAGAATAACTTTGAAATAACTTTTCTGAATGCTAGCCTCAAAATGGTCATTTTCGGAAAACTGCAGATGTCACCTATTAAAGATAAATTATTGCTAAAAATTACTGGTTATCTGATTGCTATCCTGTGACCATTAGATCCAGCTTTAACATAAAGCCTTATATGCACTCCACATAGCTTCACCCCAGTAACACAGAGGTTTATTTAATTAGCTCTGATTTAAATGCTTTGCCAATTAGTGAGGAAACATAATTACATTCATTCACTATCCTTTGGGGCACCTTTCCACTTGGCTTGATTGGAGATGTGCAAATTAAAATAGATAGACCCTGAATGCATATAAAAACTCAATCATCTCCCATGGCAAGAAACAGGTGGACACGGGCAAATTATATCCCATTTTACTGTCGTTAGTCAAAACACTGGCATTTCAACTACACTTGGCTTCCATGCATTTTAGAGCCCTCTCCTAGGTGAGAATAATTCTTGTCCATCACTATAATTGAGAAAAAAATGAGAGAAAATTATTAGGCATTTTTTGCGGTTGTAGCTAAATGATGACCTTTAATGACAAACCATTTTTAAATGAATCTGTGACTTTTATCTTTAATGTGATGGACCTTGTAGATTATGTACTTCTTCTTTTTGTCTTTATTACAAGAAATAATCAGAATAGAGGTTTTACAAAAATACTTTGTCATCTGCACAGAAACTGGGGATTTTGCTGATGGAAACACTCACCTTTATAAGACTCAGATGATTCACGCAAAGCAGTCAGTATACAAGAGAGTAATTGAAGTAGAAAAAACCTCCGAAAAAGTATGAACATTTTTAACACGATAATAGTGACATATGATGTAGTTGGATTAATGTTACATTTGCAATATCCTGTACAGGGTTTGTTATCATGTCTGTATTAGACAATATATTGCAATAAAAGTGAACAGTACTTTTCTTTTTTAATTAAATATTTTCTGACAAAAGAAAAAGTTTCTTTGGAGAGCCAAAACATGTTACAATTTTTTACATTAAAACCACCGATTTCAATATATTTAATTGAGGTTTTACTTTATTTCATACAAATAATAGGTACTTGTACAATGAAATACAAAATAACAAATAGTTTTAAATTTTTTTTTTACAAATAACAACCTAAAGGTTTAGCGTTCCATTTTAATGATTTGAAAATGGAAAGAATATAACACAAATGCAAACCTACTAAAATCTGGCAGTAAACCTAACCTGACAGGCTGATCAAGGAGAGCGTAATCAGTTATTCAGCCAAGAGGTCCGTGGTAACTCTGGATGAGCGGCAGAGATCCATAGGTCAGGTGGGATAATATGTTACCAGGATAACTATTAGTTGGGCTCTCCACAGATTGGGCCTCGGTGGAAGGTTTGTGAAAATAAAGCCATTGTTGAAAGAAATATATAAGAGGTCATGTTTAGAGTTTGCCACAAGCCATGTAGTGAACACATGTAGAAGAATGTAGAAGAAGGTACTCTGGTCAGGTGAGACTAAAACTGAAGCTTATGGCTAACATAAAAGTTTGTTTGAACAACAACGAACACTGATAACTCCATCTGTACCATGAACTATAACGGTGGTGGCATTATGCTGTGGGGATGCTTTTCTTTAGCAGGGTCAGGGTCCAAGGAGATGGTAAGCTGGCTGAAACTAAATTCAAGATGATCATGAAAGAAAACCGGTTAATGGCAGCAAAAGACTTGAATTTTGGGAAGGGGTTCAGTTTAAAGTAGAAGAACAACATACAGCAAAAGCTAAAACAATACGAAAGCATATTCGTGTGTTAGAATAGTGTTATGATTTGGGGTTGTTTGGTTTCTGTTTTTTTCTTATATGTTTCTCACAGTTTTTGAATCATGCTTCTGTTTATTATTTTCCTGGTCATGCTTTAGTTTTTGTCTTCTAGTTCACGTTTTGACAAGTTTGGTTTTTGGATCTGTTATGTTTTAGTTTCATGTTTTTCTAGTTTCTAGTCTCCTAGCTCCACCTGGTTCACACTCCATATATACGCACCTGTTCAGTTATTCATCGCCGAAACATTTTCAAATCATGCTCTAGTCTTGTTTTCTGGATCATGCTCATGTCGTGTTGTCCACACCAAGTCTGTCTTGCCAGCCTGCCCATGTCTGTTTTTGCCTGTCTTGCATGTCCGTTTATTGTTTTGGTTCCTGCCTCCTCCTGTGAGTGAGTTTTTGGTTATTAAATATTATTTCACTTACCGTCATGCTGCCTGCTCGTCTGCATTCCAGGGTCCTTCAGTACACAAGTCTTCACAAATAGTCCAGTGAAATCAAGACCTGAATCAGTTGTAATCTGTTGTAAGACTGGTGTACACAGACACTCTCCATCCAATCTGACTAAGCAACAACTCAATCAACTGTGCACAGAAAAAAAGTAACATTCTGCTAATTCTGAGTGGACAGGCTGACTAGGTTCTTACCTCTAAATTTCCATAAAACACCTTATTTAATTAACTGAAATATGCATTGGATAAAGCATTTGTTAAAAACACTACCCAATACAGTCAGATGAAGAGTTTTGTTACCTAAACCACAAACAAGCTGATCACACAGTGCTGTGAAAAAGTATTTTTGTCCCCTTAAACATTTACCCCTTTATTGCTTTCTTGTCACATTTGAATGTTTCAGATCAACAAACACATTTTTGCCATCTATATTTTATTTCGATATTACATATAGCATTAAAATGCTATTAATGGACACAACACTTAGTAAAATACCCATGTATCAAATACATGGATATTTGATATTAATGTTTTGATATTTGATACTTCATTTTATGGGAAATATGTACATAGAGATTTTTTGCATGAACAGACTGTGGTTCCATTTTGCACCTTTTAAATAAAAATATTAATCTTACTTAATACAAATGATTTAGCTTTAGTTATAAGTTCAACCTGGAAAGACTCATAAATGAGAGAAACACAGAGATGGCAATTAGAGAAGTTTATTAGCTGATGTTTGTTTTGTTTTGGCCCTCGGACCCCGGCTGAAGACATCGATGCTGATAATGACATGAGCTTTAATAAACATCTTAGGGTTACAATTAGATAAGTCTTCCCCCCAGAATCCTGATACTGGTGGTGGAGTGGAGGCTTGAGGAGATGCGGGAGTCGGAAGGGGCTTGAAGCCTGATGGTGGAGACTGGGTGGAGGAGGGTCGAAGCTCACCTGAAGAGCAGGAGAAGAGTGTTGAGAATTAAAATCATTTAGTTTCATACTATGTGTTAAGTTTGCATGTGTGAGCATAAAACAGAGATATAACATGTGGGACCGCATGGAAAGAGAGGTCATAGCAGGCTTCAGGCTGGAAGAAGGGTCAATCTCAGATCAGGATGTTTGCCAGCAGCTGTAAGCAGTAAATGCTGGCTGTTCGGCATGATATGGGCAATAAAGTACTCCCATAGGGGGTAACTAATTCATAGTGGGGACACAGGAATGTAGAAAACTCCATTAGGGACCTGTGACTTTGTAACTAATTCCTTAAAAGGAAGTTTCAGTTGTCAGGTTTGAAGTTCGTTATGGGTATAAAAAGCTTTACTACTGATTGTGAGACAGACCACTCGGTGGAAACAGCCTAGCTTTGCTGACCCGAGCTCTCCCTTAGGTAATTTTTCTTTCTTTGTATCATTCTTTTTGTATTCAATTTTCATTGGAAATCATTGGACTTATTATTTACCAAATTAAACTTGTGTTAATCTTAATTTCCTCTTCTCTGTTCTTTCTCACGACATTCGGACTGGGTGAGGTTGAGGCCACAAGGATATCATTGATATAATTATTTTACCTCAACAAGAGGAATGTGGATCAGGAGCTGATTGGTTGTGTTGTGGAATTTTCTTATCAAAGTGGGTAGAAGTTGACTCACAAGAAGAGAAAATCCGGACTTTGTCTTTATAAGTTTTATTCAAAGGCATTAAGCGTTTGAAGACCCTGACACTGAGGTTAGTCAGTGAAACAGAGCAACGAACACCATTTACACACAGTATTTATACCAAACATGACAGTGTTATCTCAACTTCAAAGAGTCTGTGTTTTATGACCCCAGACCCTTCTCGGGTTCAGAGGTGACAAAGTTATCTAAGAACAAACCCATCTGCTCTTCCTGACACATTCCCCTAAAGCATGAGTTTTAACCATTAAACTTCTGATAATGGCTTTACAGCTTCCTCCTCTAACACAGATGTTTTGAGGAGTGAGGTAACCTAAAGGTCATACACTTTGGGACACTTACTGCAAGAATTTCCATCACAGTTGGAGCAGAGAATGTGGTGGAGTAGTTAGACAGAGCTGGAAGTGGAGGTGAGTCTTCCAAGTTGAATTTTCGGCAAAACTCCATTTTCACCCACACATGTCAGATTTACCAAAAAAATTATATTTTTAACACTATATTAAGCGGAAAATTGGTTGTTATTTGAAATATGCACATTTTCAAAAACTGATCATTTCAACCGCTCTTTTGAAAGGTGCTTTGAAGGGAATGGATCCCGAAGATTCGGTTCCCTTCCAAGAGCCATAAGTCCCATCACTAATCCTGAAGCAGCAAAACATATTTAGGACATCACACTACAACCATCATGTTTGACTTTGTATAATATTTTTTTCTGAAACGCTGTTTTAGAGTTATGCCACATGGGTTTTACAGCTTCACACCAAAAGTCCTGGGAATTATCAAGATATTTCACAAATGTGGATTAGGGCTTTGTTTTCTTTTTAGTCTACAGTGGTTTTTGCTTTTGAACTCTTTTATGCATCCACTTTGCTGAGTGTCTTTCTCATTGTTGAATCATAAATACTGGTCTTAAGTGAGACAAGTAAGGTCTGCAGAGCCCAAAAGCCTTCCAATTAGCTTCATAACTCTTTTGGAAGTGATGAATGTCAATAACTTTTTTCAGATCAGTTCTTGAATTCCTTTAGATCTGGGCATGATATGTTGCTTTTTGAGAACATGTTGCCAATTTTTGTGTTATTAAGTTATGTTTTTAATTTAAGTGATTTCTGGATTTTATAAATTATGCAGTAATCAGGCCTGTGTGTGGCTTGCAAAATGCAATTTAAAAGTGTAATCAGTTTAATAAATTAATTCATTCATCTTCTATACTGCTTATTCCATAGTGGATCATGGGGGAGGAGCAAGGCAAGAGGCAAGGTACACCCTGGACAGGTCGCCAGTCCATCGCAGGACAACACAGTGACATACAGGACAAACAACCATGCTCACCTAAAAGAGACCAATTTACCTAACAGTCATGTTTTTGGACTGTGGGAGGAAGCCGGAGTACCTGGAGAAAACCCACGCATGCAAACTCTATGCAGAAAGGCCACAGGGCCAGGAGTCAAACCCAGGACTTTCTTGCTGCAAGGCAACAGTGCTACCAACTGCGCCACCGTGCAGCCCTAGTTTAATAAATCATATCATTGAAATAATGTTTTTTTGTATTTACTCAATTTACCTTTGTCCTTCAGTTTGATTGTATGAAACATGTTAGTGTGACAAAAAGGCACAGACAGAACAAAGCTATAAGAAGAAGATTCTTCTTCACAGCATTGTACTTACTGAGCCACACATTTTAAGGATGCGCTATGATGCTGATTCGATGACCTGACTAATATCACTTTTAATCATGTTAACAACCATAAAGCACACTGAATCAGTTTGTTTATGCTTCTATAATTTTTTTTTTACTGAGCTTTAACATTCAGGGTACCATGCCCTTCCTCTGGTCCAATTACAGTACCATTGCTTTATAGTGTGTTTGCTGCACAATGCGAAAACTAAACCTGTTGTTTGAGAGTTAGTTCTTGAAACTTAGTTCTGATTAGCTTATGTTAAAAACACCTAGGATTACAGTATCTGAGCCTAATGAATTAGATTGAAATGTAAATGGGACTCACTTGAAAGTAGCTGTTTAATGTTAAGTTTGTTTGTACTTCTGCTGTAACAAGGACAATAAACGACCTTGTTTGAAGACAGCAAGTTGGAAAGTAGAGCTCACATGCTGTGGGACACACATTTTCTTTTCAGCTCCCCTAAAATCTCTATCTTAATATTGGAATTCAAATTCTTTTAAACCGTCAAAAAATGTATCAATATTTAATACTGGCAAATACAAAATAGACAGATGTTAAATGTGTTAAAAAGCAGTCCATTTAAACATTTTAAAAGACTCAGTACAACCCTTCACTGAGGCACAGACACCAAACCTTTACTTTTTCTAATTTTCTGAATATGACTTTTATCAGCAGCTTTGAAGTCATAATTCCATGATAGAGTGGAGGTGGAATCTAATCCGACCCCACCTTGAACAATGTAATGTCATATAAAGGCCTTTCACAGTACATTAGTCTTGAACCATCTATCAGTGGATTTGATAACCACCCACATGACTGTAAAGCTTTTATGAAAATGAATTTTGTCCACATGCAAAGTTTTGTAGAACATCTTAGATGTTGAGGAGTTAGTGTGAAGAGCAAAGCTAAAAGGCAGCACAACACATGACGGAGGTTCTGCTCACCAGCTCAGAGAATCATATAAATCTTCAATTGATTAAATGGCCAAGTTAATTATATCATATTAAATATTTTGGATGAATGTATTACTCAGTTATAATTTTTTGAAGAGTGTGGAGGATGGTAGACCTTCTCAAAAACAACAGCTTGTTTGACTAAAAGTAATAACTACAGGCATGAAAGAGTTTGTATCTTTTGAAGTGAGGTTCTGTGAAGTTATCAGTATTAGCTTCTTTACCTGTAGTAAAACAATGTTGTATCACTGAGCTTGCTAGAAAGTAAATAATACCTCAGAGCAGTAGACAGACTACACCATCTGTTTTAGTTGACTTTAGCAATCAGCAACAAGGCTCATATCATTGGAATACAACGCTGGATTGTAAACAGTCTAAAAGAGACAATTCTTTTCATTTGTGGCTATTTTGTTGAGTCAAAAAATTTCCATGTTACTTTGTGGGGTTAATGTTAGTTGAGCCTACCAACTTTATTCTCGGTGCCCTCTCATTTTTTTTTTGTGTATTTCTGTGCGAAAGTTACAGTGCCACACAGAGGCCGAGTGTAATTACGACAGGGTTGTGGTCAGAGATGCACTGAGATATTGGCTGGTGACTAGAATCGGATGATTTTCATCTTGAACAGTCTTGACTAGGTGACCAGCACTTAAAGGTTGTGCTAACAATCTTAAGTGTTGATGGTGTTACTGAGGCATGAAGACTCAAAGTTATTTTTAGTTTCAATGGGGTGTTTCAAGTTGAAGTCAGAGGAAGCTTAGAGTTGAAAGAAGCTATTTAAAAGGACACTTTACATGATGTTATGTTTCAAGACATGTCTGTGGTTGATTCAAGCAACAAGAGGGTGAGAGAGAGCAAACGTTTTTTGTAGATAACAGGAAGGCTGAATGGAACATGGGGATATTTTTCTTTATTATACTTTTGAGCTTTAAACCTTTCTGTAAAGAAACATGTATGGTATTGTCATTTTTATGTTTGTCTGATTCCCTGTTCATCCTGAAGGGATTGGAAATACTCCTTGCTGTGTGTTTTTAAAAGTAGAATAAATGTTTATACATTTCAAAGTGTGTTTTGAATATTTGTTCAGTTTAGAGTAATACATTCCAGAGTAATCAAGCAACTGTGAAATAACCCCTTAGTTTTGTGCAGATATGAAGCTACAAAGCAGATAACAGATTTTCACCTGGCTTACAAATAATTTATGTTTTGTTTGTTACCTTTGGCTCTTTTTCATCAGTACCTGCTCGGCTCAGCTCAGCTTGGGTGTATTCAACTCTACACGGTTTGGGTTATTTTCCTTTACAACTGTGTACCACCTCAAAGTGGTAGGGGTCGTCATAGTAAGGCAGCCCAAAAAGTAATGTAATGTGATTTGTATGTGACACAAATACTACCCAACAATGGAGGGCATGAAAGCAATGATAAATTGCTGCTTAGTCTATAGCTTTTTTGTCAGACTCAAAGTAAAAGAAGACAAAAAGGAGGCTGCAATGCAAAACCCTCTAGAAAAGTACAAGACAGTGTGAGAAGCCATAGAGCGGTATAAACTGAAGGATATGACCCAGAGGAAGTATGAGAGTAAGCTAATGGTACCTAATGCTACCTTGCTAAAGTGGTCATGCACACAATAAAACCAGCATGCAACGATTTAATAGTCGTTGTTGGGTATTATAATAGGTATGCTGTGTGTCTGTTTCAGATGACTCTCCAGCTGAAAAATTATCACTGCAGACTGTTGGTCAGGCCGCTTAGCCGAGCCTCCCAGTGGTGGGATGTTATTGTTCCCGCACAGTGGTTGCAGAACTTCCAGATGTCTAAACAAATGTTTATCTTCCTGTGCAACAAACTGCATCCAGCTCTGGAGTGACTTTCAGTGAAAATGTGCTCTTAAACAAGAGAGTGGCCATTGCACTGTGGAAGCAAGCTACCAGCTCAGAGTACAGGAGTATTTGGACATCTTTTTGGGGTTAGCATCACAACTTTGTGCAGCAGTTTGGTGCTGCTACAAAATATTTATGTTGTTTTCCCAGCCCTAAACCTAAGCATGTATCATTGTAACTCATTATGAATTTTGCCACTAAACCTTTGTGTCTTATAAAAATGTCCATACCTTTGTTTTGTACATATGAGAAAAACTTTATAATAAACAGAATGCTAAAATAAACTAAGGATTATCCTACAGTTAGATAAATCCCTTTTGATTCGGAATGATTTGGCCAACAGAATTATGAACCATGAAGCAGTTAAAACAAATGAAATTCCATTAAATACTAGCCCAGTATCAGGAAATACAGATGCTAGTATGGCAAAGACTAAATTGGTATATAGGTGCAATCAATAGAGAGTATGGTTTCTTCTCCAATGGCACATCCAAGAATAGAACCGTTTGTGAGATGATCTCACCCAGCAAGAAAATAACCCATTTAGGTTACCTTTCCTTAAAAATTAGCCATTAATGCACAAAAAATTGAACAACAAATGCTTGTGTTGTACTTTTCACTCCTACCAATGTATGCATAGATAAAAATGTAATTCATGATGCCTGCACATAAGTGACTTTTTTATTACTGATGGCAGCAAAACACAAAAACTAATTAAAATAAGCAAAATAGGACGCTATCCTACAATTTGTACGGGGGCAGAAGCAGTCCAGCTTGGAGGGTCCAAATTACAAGAGGTGAAGGACTACCTCATGCATGTGGAAAGAGATTCTGGTTATTTTAAAAATAGCTTACCACTGATGGGATGAGTAACATAAAATGCACTTTAAGTCACTGTCAGGTTTAACCAACCTAACAATATTATAACAACACAAAAAGAAAAGAGAGACAAAGTATTAGTTCCTTTTACTCGCTTTGCGAGGAGAAACGGTCAAGATATGCTCAGTTACAGATCTCGCACCGCTCTGAACAGCATCTGTCCGCCTCCTCTTTTTATTGTCTTTCGGGGGTCCCTAGTTTACAAAAACACTGTTCTCTAAAGGATGGGGGAAAACAACAACTGCATCGTAAACAGGTCATAAACAGCTTTATCCATTAACAACACATTTCCCACAGTCTCCTCCAACTTGTAGGGTCAGTTGTGCCTTTTGTTCAGTGTAATCAGCCTTCATCTTTATGACCTCCTCAACTGGACTGCTTCCTTCTCTGCTAGTTCAGCTCCATTTATTATCCTGCAGACAAACTCATCACATCCTTTCTCACACATACATTATGAAAGGTTATATTATCAAATAGTCAAGTTAATAAATAGGAGAAACTATAAGACAAATCTTTATTCAATTATTCCAACATTTCCCCCCTGTTTGTCTTATATTTGCTCACATTCTCATATCACTTAACAGCCACTTCTGTCAGATTTTTTTAACTGTAAGATTATTTCCATGAGTACAAAGACAATTATACTTAGAGGTACTTACTGACATTTAAATCACAGAATCATATAGAAATGGATCTGCATACAGGTCAGAAAAGTGGTCAATACCATCCTCGTCATCTTCATCATCCTGATGTTTAAATAACGGATAGAGTTGTGTAACTCTGCTTTCCATAGGAGAAATAGCTGTGGTGATAAGACGGTTAACAGTACAAAAGCAGGGCATTCAACAATATCCACACAATGTCAAAATTTCAGCAAACACTGCAAAGGAAATTATTACTCATGATACTAAAATTTTATACTTCCCAAACATATCCAGCCAGGAGTCCCACATCGAGGCGTCTACTCCATACTGCTCTTTCAATTTGCCATTAAGAGATCTCAAACCTTCTATGGCTTTCGTTAGGCTGCCATGAGCCAGCAGCAGTGTTGTTAGGTGTGAATGTGCAACATTTTTCTCCGAAAATAGCACAAACTTGCATACGTGCACACCAGGAGTAACATACATAACAAAAACAACAGGTGGCAGTATTGAAACATGTTGAGTAAGAGCGTTTACAATAGTAAAGTTTAACAGATGACTAGCATAAGCAGTGGTGCCCCACTTTGGTGTACAATTATTTCCTTCATCAGCTACCATCGTGGACCATGAGGTGTCTCTTCTGTCATTAGTTAAGTACCATTTATAACTTCTATAATCCTGTCCTTTCCTTCCTCATTTAGTCAAGCTAATGAGTGGGATCAGCACCACGGCTATGGTTTTAGATTTCACGCACACTTGAATACCATAAGTATAAGAAGTTTGTTTAGTACACATAGTTAGGTTATCTTACCTACCTTGATTTAGTGCTACTTGTTTCATATGACTCATAACAGATGTTTTTACATTCTAATTCATCTTGACTGGTTTCCAGAAATACCAGAAAAATAAAAATCAATATAAGGAAAAAATATATATATAACCACCCAGCATCGGAAAGCATTGCTCATCCATCTAGAAATGTTTTGGCTGAAATTTTCACTCCTCTAAGTGGTTCCAGTGTCTTAATTTTCTTCACTGACTTTCGGATCTCTCCAGACTCTAAATGTCTGGGTCCACCATATTATCAGTCTATAAATCACTTCCCCTGATGGAGCTTTCAACCGAAATGATCTTTTTACAATGTGTAAGGTGAATCCAGGTTGATCTCTCAGTTATTTTACTGCCCTTGCAGTGGTTAATAATACCTAATATGGATCCTCCCACTTAGGTAAATACCAATGCTTCTTCTTTACACTCCTTATTAACACTCAGTCTCCTGGTTTCACTAGTTAGTTTTCCTGCTGGGAAATAGAACATTCCTCTTAGTTTAAATTTATTTCTGTTGGTTTCTAACACACTTCTCATATAATCAGCTAGGTTAGCTTCTTCATCTAACTCCCACTGATTTTTGAACTGTGGTAATCTGTATGGTCTTCCACATAACATTTCATAGGGTGTTAGCCCTGAGGTGCTTGTAATGTTTAGTTGGAAATAGTTCTATCCATTTAGAAAATGCATCTATAATGACTAAACAGAACTTTTTCCCTTCACTGTGGTTTAACTCAATAAAATCCATATGAATTATTTGAAAAGGGTATCTTAGTTTTGCAAATTGTCCCCTTCGTTGTCTTAACTTCCCTTGTGGATAATGTTTTACACATGCTAAACATGTTTTACAAAACATTTTTTAATAAGAATGTTTAGAATTTAATCAATATGTTATATAATATTAATATATCTGTCCTACTATTCCCCCCTGTTGAGACATTATGTGACACGATGGCTCAAATATTGCTTCCTTTTATAGGTTCTTTGGTAGGACAGGTTTATTATCTGGTCAAATATAGTTTTCATCTTTTAATGCAGCTCCATGTTTTTTCCATATTTCTATCTCCTGTAGTGAGCTTTATTGTTGCATCTTTTCTAACACTATATCCATTGTCACCAATGCATATCCTGTTTGTGTCTTCTCCCTCTCATCTTTTTAGAGAAATCATTCACATAAACTATTTTGTGATCCTGCAAATAACTTCTAATTTTTTCTTTCATCTTTTTTTTTTCTAATTCTGCAGTATTAATGCTGAAACTGCATGGGAAACTCTTAAGGTTAAAAGGTGAAACAACACTATTGCAGCATTGCAACTGTCATTTTAGGCTGCAATTACAGCTCTCAAATAATATGGTTGCACACACGCAACACTATCTAGTTTTGAAAAGAAATAGGCTATTGTTTTCATTTTATCTCCATGTTGTTGAACCAGAACTGAAGTCATAAAATGTCCCTTGCAATCTACCATCTGAACAAACGGTTTACTATAATCTGGTAATGTTAAAGCAGTACTGGAAACTAGAACTTGTTTTATGTTGGTAAATGCTTCTTCAGCTTCTACACTCCATTTCAATGTAGACGTCATTTTCGGCTCTTTCTCATACATTAATTTGTTTAATGGAGCTACTATTTCTGCATAATTTGGCACCCAGTTTCTACAATAATTAGTTAGTCCAAGGAAGGATATAATTTGCTTTTTTGTTACTGGTTTTAGAACTTGTAATATTGCAGTATTTCTTTCTTCTACAATTGTGCGTCCCCCTGCGCTAAGATTATGACCTAAGAATTTAACCTCATTTTTACACAATTGAAGTTTCTTTTTACTAACTTTGTGTCCTTCTTCTGCTAAATGTTTTAATAATGCTATTGTATCATTTTTACAAATCTCCTCATCAGGAGAGGCTAGTAGCACATCATCAACCCTGACTACCTCCTGGAGGGTCGAACTTGCCCATACTTGCACTCATTTCCTGAAAGTATATAGTTGGACTTTCACAGTAACCTTGAGGTAGTCTGGTATAAGTATATCTTTGTCCCTCAAAGGTAAATGCAAACCAGAACTGCCTATCTTTCCTGTTGATGGAGCTTGTTTTTTAACTGGAAAAATGGGGGTGTTACATGGTGAATCCTCACATTTTATTATCACCCCTGCAGTTATTAAATTCTTTATTACTGGTTTTATCCCTTCACGAGCATCATGTTTCAAAGGGTATTGTTTTACACTGGGCCTGTATTCTGTTTTTGCTCTAATTTGAACAGGTAATGCTCCTTTACTAAACCCACATCAGTAGGGTCTGTTGACCATAATTTATCAGGGACTTCATTCAAAAACTGTTCCTCCTGTTCAGTAAGGAATATTTCTCATTGTTGTTTTGTATGCAAATGTATCCCTTCCTGCACTGTCACTGTCCATAATAATAATTTTCTAATTAATCCTGTGGATGCACTAGTTTCTGTATTCATTATTGTTACAAACCAGTCTGTGACATCTTTTCCCCTCTGCACTATTCTCCCCATATCATGCCACTTGAGTTCTTTATCCTTGATATTTGTGGAGGTGACCACATGTTGCAGAGCTTCCTAGTGTCTTCCTCTAACACTACTTCAGCAACTGACGTACTCTTCCTATCTGCATAAACATAGGTTACCATGACTTTTATAGGGGTTACTTTATTTAATACTTCTTCATAAATTTTATCTTGTCCAGGAGTATTTTTATAGCACATGGTAAGATGTAGATCATCTGGTGTCATCTGATCTTATAGTTGAGTAATAACATTTCTTCCTTCTGTTAGTAAAGCTGTCCCTACGTCTAGGGGTGGCTTATTCAGAACATCCAGTTAATAGTGGTAATAAGGTGGTCCTACTCCTTTTTTAACATCAACACCCTGATGTGTATTGTCTGTAATCTCCTCTGCTCACTCCTCTCTGACACCTGCGGTTTTTTGTCCTCTGCCCCTAATTTTTTCTCTTCCTCTGTTGTTTTAATAATAAATCTGCTCTTCTTCTTCTTCTTGCTGAAAAAAGGTGTTGCCTATTTATTTATTTATTTATTTTTCCTTCATAACTTTTTCTGCATGGAGGGCATGATTTACATAGTCTTCTAGATTTGCTGTGGGGAACCCTATAAAATTTCTCCTTACTCAGGTATTAATTGCATCCCTGGAACCAGCATGTAGTGCATTTTTTTAACTGCTGTTAATAAGCTCCTTGCTTATTGTAGACCACTATGTATTTTAAACACTTTTGTCAGTCTAATCCTCTATTCTTCAAAAGGTTATTCCTCTTTTTGTTTCACTCTGGCTATTAAAAAGAGTAAAATATTTTCTAAGGTTACACAGAAAAAACCCATGTCATGCCATGAACCTCCGTGACACGCTGTATCAACAGCCTTCAGCATCTCAAAACAATAATAATAAAAAATAAACACAAATAAAACATACATGAGGTACAGCCATGGTGGGGATGGATTTATTCACCAAAGGGACTCATTTTAGCCCATCTTATCCTGTCAAACCTCATCAGATCTTTGGTACAAAACAAAAACTTTCCACCTGCTCTTTACTCCCTTTCTTCTGTCCTGCTATTCCACTTTGCAAGTCTATCAAAAATTACTTCTTAGCCCTCTGACCTTTCCTGCTTTCCACAAAAACGTCCATTCTTGTCTCCTGCATCACATCTCTCTCTTTTTAGTTATTTTTAAGCAATTATCTACATCCTCATAACCTTCTTTGTCCATTTTTCTTAAATCACGTTTACTTTTAATTATTGCATCCTATAGATCACCTAATGTTTTTTTAGAGTTTAAACGACGATCATAATGATATGTGGTTATCCATTTATCTAAATATTTTAATTTTAATAATTTTATTTGATCCTGTGCTTCCATACATTTCCAATCTTTACATTATTATTCATTTTAGTGTATTTAAATCACCCTTTTCCCATTTTTTGATTTAAATTTGGTCCAGCATATAAATACCTAGGGTATTCTAAATACTGGATTATTCTGTTCCCTAGGGTGACAGAAAAATCTCCTTTTGTGGTAATTCTCACTTCAACTCTTTCGAGAGGAGAATTCTTGCCTTTGCTTCCACAAACGTTAGTCACTTACAATCCTACTGTTTTGGTATGTGGTAAAACCTAGTGGTTTAAATCCTCCATTTATTTCTCACATACACACATTTAAACGCGGATTGTTTCTTAGTATTTTTTGTTGTTTAAAATACTTAAACGCAGATTTTACTTAGTATTTTTTGTTGTTTAAAATACTTAAACGCAGATTTTACTTAGTATTTTTTTGTTGTTTAAAATACTTAAACGCAGACTCCGCCGTTCTGGAAACACGGAATTTTAGTATTACTTTCTTAATACTTAAGAGGACTCTGTCGTCCCCTATAACCTCGGAATTTTCAGTATTTTTACTAATACTTTAAGCAGAACTCCGGCGCACTGCTGTTAACCTCGAAATTTTCAGTATTTTCACTAATACTTTAAGCAGAACTCCGGCGCATTGCTGTTAACCTCGGAATTTTCTGTATTTTCACTAATACTTTAAGCAGAACTCCGGCGCACTGCTGTTACCTGTTAGTGCCTAGGATTCACAGGGTTTGTTTACTTCACGCAATGACCCCCAGTCATTCGTCACACTTTTGTTTTAAATCCAGATTCAACTCACCACTTTGTCCTCTCCTCTCTCTCTCAGAGTTCCGTCAGCCGTCAGACTCCAGCGGGCGGGCCGAAATCCAGTCCCTTCCTGATGAAGACAGCCGTGCGCACGGTCTTTTCCTGGAGTCTACCGACCCGCTGGAACCATCAGGCGTAGTTGGAATCCGGCTCTCGAAGGACCAAATTAATGTCAGGTTCAACCAACCTAACAATACTTATAACAACACAAAAATAAAAGAGAGACAAAGTATTAGTTCCTTTTACTCGCTTTGCGAGGAGAAACGGTCAAGATATGCTCAGTTACAGATCTCGCACCGCTCTGAACAGCATCTGTCCGCCTCCTCTTTTTATTGTCTTTCGGGGGTCCCTAGTTTACAAAAACATTGTTCTCTAAAGGATGGGGGAAAACAACAACTGCATCGTAAACAGGTCATAAACAGCTTTATCCATTAACAACACATTTCCCACAGTCTCCTCCAACTTGTAGGGTCAGTTGTGCCTTTTGTTCAGTGTAATCAGCCTTCATCTTTATGACCTCCTCAACTGGACTGCTTCCTTCTCTGCTAGTTCAGCTCCATTTATTATCCTGCAGACAAACTCATCACATCCTTTCTCACACATACATTATGAAAGGTTATATTATCAAATAGTCAAGTTAATAAATAGGAGAAACTATAAGACAAATCTTTATTCAATTATTCCAACAGTCACAAAGCACCCACCATCATCCACGATGAAATCTAGTAGTGTAGTGGCTGAGTCAAACTATCTCTCCCATTGCGGTAAGATGCTCCAGTAATCCAACCAGTGATGCCACCACCTAGCCATTCAGTTACTAATAATCTTCTGATGTTGCACTTTCAGCTCAACACGCCTCACTTGGAACCCTGGCTAAGTAAGTACTAAAAAAGGAGCTTGTACCAAGTAACCGTTTCTAATGGAAAACCCTAAAAACCAAGTAGAGGTGAGTCAATATGTGCTACTCTGTCGACAATTGTTTTTTGGGGGGATTATTTTTACCTAACATTTTGCTGCACAAACGATTTAAAAAGTGGTGGATGCTTCTTTAATGCTTTTAGAACATAGTGTTGTCAGACAGCCATTTAACTTTGTCAACACTCAAAAACAACTTCCTTTTTTTCTTTAAAATAAAAGTCTTGTAAATATTATGTTTTTAATTACAAGTTCTTGTTACATCCCTACTAATCAGTGTTTAAATGTTTTTACACACATTTTATGTCATAGAAGCTACTTAGACAAAAGTGCTCTGAGCTACTTTTAACTGTAAAATAGGCCACAGCTTTTATTATACAGCAGCAGCATATTGATGATAAAAGATAATGTAGCAAATATCTATCTAAGCATTTCTTAACTGCAGCATTACTAACTGGCAGTTTTTTTCCATATACTTAAATGTTTGATTCAATAATGGCTTTAAATGGTGCAATCTTACACTTATTTGATGTGACAAACTAATAGCTCATGTTTATTTCTGCTTTACCCTAACTTTAGCATGTTTGACATCATAAGCTGAAAGTAACACTGTCAATGATGTGAATTAAAGCACAACAGAGAGGAGCATTTTATTCCAACTAGAAAGGCAATCTTAAAGGTTAACCCCTGTGAAAATAAAAGCAAAAAATCGTGGGCTGTTTGTCTTACTAATGTCATTAATTTTACTTTTAAAACAGGTGCATTTTGGAAAATGTGCTCTTGAACTGAACCTGCCTTGCATTAATGGAAGCTGTGCTGCTGGAGTTGGAGGGCTGCAGCCCTCCAGGGATCTTTGATAAAAACCCATTAGTCTCCTGTGGGCAGAACCTGCTACTTTACAGTATGTAATGGACTTAACATGGCGATTGTGCAGCATTGTGTTCCGTATTTTATTCACTGCACAGGGATTAATCCCTAAAGGCTGATAGACGCTAAATGAATATTTATTACCCTAAAAAATGAGGTGAATTCCATAGCTGTGCACTTTACCCACAGCCTGCTAGTTCAGCTTGGTGTGTTTCAGTGTGCAAGGAATTGTGATTAAGTGCCTTCAAACAACTCGACATAATCAAACCCTTACATAGCCAGAGTCCTTCAATGCAACAAGCATTTATAGATTTTTCCAAGTGGTAAAATGACCTCCATACAAGCCCACATTTACTGAGTGAACTGCTTTGTTCACTTGGTTTGCTCTGAGCAACCACCCACCTTGAGACATGGTAGGTTTATATCGCTCATTTAAGTCTTTCTTCCCCCATCTGCAGAAGATACAGGATTCCAGGAGATGTTGTTTAATCCTTCACATACTCTTCCATTAGGGGCACTACCTCATTATTAGGAATGAACAGCCAAACACCTTTCAGTCTTTTTCAGTTATTGTTCTATAAGTACTAGCATGGTGAGGGGTGGTATAATAGAACGATAGATGACTAAGTAAATTCATGCTCTGGCATTCTCAAACAGTAAGCACTACAGACATATAAACCCAAACAACTTCTTTTTAAAACACACTTGAACTTATTTGTAACACAGTACTCCCATTTTACAGTTAACATAGATTAACCGCTAAACTCTCTAACTAAACTAGTAACTTTAAACTAAACTACAAAGCAAAAGGAAGCCAGAAAGGAAAATAAGCAATTAATGTGTGGATGTATCAGAACCAAGATGAGTTAACTGAAAGACCAGATGAAGTTGGGGACTTAGTTGGGAGATTTAGCAATGAGGCTAAACAGAAGAAAAACAGTTGGATGTGGTTTACAAGTACCCTATGTGTGTGTGTGTTTGTGTTATACATGTATCATTGTGTTTATCAATTCCTGATGGGACACCAATATTGTATGGACATTCACCATTGTGTGGACATTTTTGCATGGTCCACAGAAGGGGGAATCAGTTATGTGGGTTAATGGTTGGGGTTAGGACAAAGGTATTAATTGAGTTTAGGTTAGGTATAGGGTAAGGTATATACTGTTAAGGGTTAGGTTCAGTGTAAGAGTCAGGGTTAGGCTATAGCAATTTATGGAAATCAATGGGAGGTCCCTATAAGCATATAAAAACACTACATGTGTGGGTGTGCATGTTTGTGTGTGTGAATGTCTGTGTGTGTGAGTTTTTGTGGGTGTGTGTGAAGCTAGGCTAATTAGCAGGGAAGATAGCGGGCGAAGCGACAGGATGGCACACTCAAGATGCAAAATGGTTACGTCTCCCCCAAAGACTGTGACTTGCATGAAAAACCAGACAACAAAGACATGATCTTGTGAGACCTCACGAGTGCTGGAATACAGGTACAGTTGTGTGAGTGTGGCGCTATGGCAGTCAGCACGCCAAACAGCATGCCAAATGGAGCAAGATGTACAATAAATGAGGAGGCAGCAGTCCCTACAAACGGGAAGGGTAGTACGTTGCTGGAAGCTATGCATTCGTGTGTTGCTGCTATTAGTCTCTACCGGACTAAGGAATCTAACACAATCATGCAAAGCAAAAGAAACAACTTGTGGCACCTGGCTCAGTAGCTCAAACAATTTTGCACAAAAAGACAAAGAAAACACAATAAAAATAGAAAAGCATTCACAGATTGCAAACTTCCCCGCAGTGTGAGGAACTGATGTGGAAATAAGTAATGGGAACACTGGCTCCTTTTGAGAACTGTTTCTTTTGGCTCAACTCATTTTCAAGAGCCAGCTCTCTTGGCTCTCGAACAGCTGTTTTTTTTTTATTTTTTATAATATGTCCTGATGCTGTATTTCAGGCATACCACATAGAGCAGATGGTTGCCCACATGTGCCAGGGCAGGTTTGCTCTACAAAAAGGATATCTCAAGACAGTACAGGTCCTTCTCAAAATATTAGCATATTGTGATAAAGTTCATTATTTTCCATAATGTCATGATGAAAATTTAACATTTATATATTTTAGATTCATTGCACACAAACTGAAATATTTCAGGTCTTTTATTGTCTTAATACGGATGATTTTGGCATACAGCTCATGAAAACCCAAAATTCCTATCTCACAAAATTAGCATATCATTAAAAGGGTCTCTAAACGAGCTATGAACCTAATCATCTGAATCAACGAGTTAACTCTAAACACCTGCAAAAGATTCCTGAGGCCTTTAAAACTCCCAGCCTGGTTCATCACTCAAAACCCCAATCATGGGTAAGACTGCCGACCTGACTGCTGTCCAGAAGGCCACTATTGACACCCTCAAGCAAGAGGGTAAGACACAGAAAGACATTTCTGAACGAATAGGCTGTTCCCAGAGTGCTGTATCAAGGCACCTCAGTGGGAAGTCTGTGGAAAGGAAAAAGTGTGGCAGAAAACGCTGCACAACGAGAAAAGGTGACTGGACCCTGAGGAAGATTGTGGAGAAGGGCCGATTCCAGACCTTGGGGGACCTGCGGAAGCAGTGGACTGAGTCTGGAGTAGAAACATCCAGAGCCACCGTGCACAGGCGTGTGCAGGAAATGGGCTACAGGTGCCGCATTCCCCAGGTCAAGCCACTTTTGAATCAGAAACAGCGGCAGAAGCTCCTGACCTGGGCTACAGAGAAACAGCACTGGATTGTTGCTCAGTGGTCCAAAGTACTTTTTTCGGATGAAAGCAAATTCTGCATGTCATTCGGAAATCAAGGTGCCAGAGTCTGGAGGAAGACCGGGGAAAAGGAAATGCCAAAATGCCAGAAGTCCAGTGTCAAGTACCCACAGTCAGTGATGGTCTGGGGTGCTGTGCCAGCTGCTGGTGTTGGCCCACTGTGTTTTATCAAGGGCAGGGTCAATGCAGCTAGCTATCAGGAGATTTTGGAGCACTTCATGCTTCCATCTGCTGAAAAGCTTTATGGAGATGAAGATTTTATTTTTCAGCACGACCTGGCACCTGCTCACAGTGCCAAAACCACTGGTAAATGGTTTACTGACCACAGTATCATTGTGCTCAATTGGCCTGCCAACCCTCCTGACCTGAACCCCATAGAGAATCTGTGGGATATTGTGAAGAGAACGTTGAGAGACTCAAGACCCAACACTCTGGATGAGCTAAAGGCCGCTATCGAAGCATCCTGGGCCTCCATAAGACCTCAGCAGTGCAACAGGCTGATTGCCTCCATGCCACGCCGCATTGAAGCAGTCATTTCTGCAAAAGGATTCCCGACCAAGTATTGAGTGCATAACTGTACATGATTATTTGAAGGTTGACGTTTTTTGTATTAAAAACACTTTTCTTTTATTGGTCGGATGAAATATGCTAATTTTGTGAGATAGGAATTTTGGGTTTTCATGAGCTGTATGCCAAAATCATCCGTATTAAGACAATAAAAGACCTGAAATATTTCAGTTAGTGTGCAATGAATCTAAAATATATGAATGTTAAATTTTCATCATGACATTATGGAAAATAATGAACTTTATCACAATATGCTAATATTTTGAGAAGGACCTGTATGCGTGATTAACTTTATTAATTCCGAAGTCAATGCATTATTATAACCTGTGTTTGTATGACCTTTAACCATTTGAGAAATTGTGTATTGGTGCCTGTGTGTGTATGTGAGTGAGTGTGTGAGCTATAATATGTGTAGAAATAGGTGTGTTTGTGTTGAGTGGGTGTGTGAGTGCGAGTTTATCACCTGGAAGTCTACATTTGTAAGGGAGGCAAGAATGGTAGAAGTCCTGCAATCCTGCAAAAAAACAGGCATGCAATCCACAGCACCCACAGAACAACAAAGGGTGAACAGACCTGGTTTTGCAAAGTAGCAGCAGTCTTAGGCAGCCAGAAATTAACCCTAACCCCATGTCAGCCATACACCCAGCACAGAAGTAGGTCACCAGCCATGCACAGGAGAAGCAGCCCCGAGGTCAAAAAGGCACACATTGAGATGCAGGACACCAGGCACCCCTGATGCAGCCACACCACCACCCCCAGCAGCAAGATCGCCAGGCACCAATTAGGGCCCCCAACATGTTGGGCAGGCACCTGCTCACCGCAGCAATTTAAACCCTGAGCGACCACGGGAAAACATCCATGTAGTATTTCACTCTGGGGGGCTAGTGCCCAAGAGGTCTGGAAGAAGGGATACCAACCAGCCAGAGCCACCCACAACCAGCCCAACACATCTCCACATAGGACCCATATGCCACCAGGCATGGGCCCACCCGGAAACCAAGCCCCGGACATGCTCGCACCAGACAGAAGTGGAAGCAGGCCAGACAAGAGAACACAGCGGTCCATAGCTGAGCCCTCAATGCCAGAACCCCAACCCCACTGCTGACACCTCCATGCTAGACCCACCCCCACCCCAGGATAGCACCCAAATGCCCAGTCTGCCTGGAGACAGCACCACCCTGGCACCAGCATCCCTATATCCCACCACCCTCGGTGCTAAGGAGGTAATGTCCATACCCTCATGTCACCCGGTGAGACCAAACCAGTTCAAAGTTATTCTGTTGGTTTTTCTTTCAAGCAGACAGTTTCTCTATAGAAACAGAGTCTAATAACATATTTTTTTAAATGCATTGTATTTAAACTCCTTTTTATTCTTCCAATTCTTGAGTATTGTTTTTTTTCTTTACAATGTTAAAAATTGCCAGAAGGATGTGGCTATTATTTTATTTCTAAATCTACTTTTGTGATGTCAAAAGAACGCTAAGTGAGTGGCAGATTGGAACTGTTTACTCTAGGTATGTTGATAAGTCTTCTCACACTTTTAGCCAGAAGCCATATACGGGCAGTTTGGACATGTGTTGGTAAGTGAAAAACCAATTCAAAACATCCTTTTTCCTGTGTAGTGTGTTCTATGAAGGATTTTGTATTGTGTCGGCTAAGGGTGTGCATTTTGAATTATTCTAAAAGCATTCATGCACATTTTGCTCCAGTAGTCAAAATTTCTACCCAGTGGCGCATCTAGAAAATTTTGCATGGCAAAGGAGGCACAAAAGGTTTAGGTCTGGCAATGCACGACCTCTTCATTGAAGGTCATTGATCTAAAAATAATATATAGTGACAATTAGAGTGATCTAATACAGTTTTCACTGTATTTCTGTGTTGTAGGATTTGCTTTGATTATAAAAACAATTATAACATAAATTGACTACATCTATTAAGCCTGGATTATCTAACTTCATAACACACTTGTAGACTTGAGCAAATATAATATTCACTGAAACATTTTTCTGAACCAGAATTTATATCGAGAATAAATCCATACCAAATGGTCCAGCTGGATTCCCTGACTCTGAGCCTTCCTACTCACCTTCATTTGTTTCCTCTGTCTTCTTTGTCTCTCTCTGACTGAAATCTACCCATCTTCACCGCTTAGACTAACACCATTTTTCTCATCTTCACTAAGTTCTTCACATGTTGCACTTTCAGTGGCCTCCTTCACCTGTGACTATCCTGGTTTCTCTATCATTCTTCCTTCCTTAAATCTCATGGCCTCATTAATGAGATATTTAATCCTGGATTTACTTTAAAGGCTGTTCTTTTCATTTGTGGACATTTAAGATGTTGAAACTGGTCACTGATGATCCTAAAAAAAAGAAGTTGTAAAGTTTTAGATGTAGGATTCCAACGTTTTGCTGACAACTGCTGTCAGGTTTAGATGCCCATAGATGTTTGAGACAAAATAACCTAAGCTTTAAAGCCAAGTCTGTAGTGTTTTAATTGGGATCATAGAGAAGACATTGTTTTTTTTTAAGGAGGGTCATTATTTTAATTGCAAAGACTTGTCCCATAACTGACATAGGGAGAGTTCTCCATGTGTCAGGTTGTCTTCTGTTAATTTGAGTAATGGGGTATAGTTTAATTGTGTCAGCTCATTCAGCCTGTTAGGAATAGTGATGACCAGATAGCTGATGTTCCCAATCTGTAAATGAATGGTTGGAAAAAAATACATATTTGAGGAGATAGGGAGGGTCTTTTGAGATAGGAAGGGTCCTTGACTTCTTCCAATAATAGAGTAATCTGAAATGTTCGAGAACTTATTATTTAGGGTTATTGTCTCTCTTAGGGGTTTGCATTTTCCTGAAAGAGCAACACATCAGCAGCATATAAACACATTTTGTGGATTCTATTAGCTGTTTGAATTCCATAAATAGTTTTGCTTTGATGAACTGCAGCTACCAGTGGTTAAATGAATATAGCCAACAGTTAGGGGGAGTGGACAGCCCTGTCTGGTGCCTCACGAATTTATTTCATACAAACATTAGGTGAGCCGGACTCTCCTCTCCAATACCCTGGGGTAGGCCTTACCAGGGAGGCTGAGGAGTGTGATACCCCTGTAGTTGGAACACACCCTCCGGTCACCCTTCTTATGAAGGGGGACCACCACCCAGGTCTGCCAGTCTAGAGGCACTGTCCCCGACCACCACGCAATGTTGAAGAGGCGTGTCAACCATGACAGTCCAACAGCGTCCAGAGATTTGAGGTACTCAGGGCGAATGTCATCCACCCCCGAAGCCTTGCCATCGCAGAGCTTTTTAACCACTTCGGTGACTTCAGCCTGGGTTATGGAAGAGTCCAACCCCGAGTCCTCAGCCTCTGTTTCCACCACGGAATGTGTGATGGCAGGATTGAGGATATCCTCGAAGTACTCCTTCCACCGTCCGATAATGTCCTCAGTCAAGGTGAGCAGCATCCAGCCCCACTATAAACAGTGTTGGCGAAGCACGCTTGGCCTCACGGTACCCGGCAGCCGCCTCAGGAGTCCCACAAGCCAACCACAGCCGATAGGACTCCTTCTTCAGCTTGACAGTGTTCCTTACTGCCGGTGTCCACCACCGGGTTCTGGGATTACCACCGCGACAGGCACTGCAGACCTTACGGCCGCAGCTACGGGCAACAGCATCGACAATAGATGCGGAGAACATGATCCACTCGAACTCTATGTCTCCAACATCCCCCGGGATCTGGTCAAAGCTCTCCCGGAGGTGGGAGTTGAATACATCCCTGGCCAAGGGGTCCGCCAAGCGTTCCCAGCAGACCCTCACTATGCGCTTGGGCCTGCCAACTCTCTCCGGCTTTCTCCTCCTCCAGCGGATCCAACTCACTACCAGGTGGTGATCAGTGGACAGCTCAGCCCCTCTCTTCACCAGAGTGTCCAAAACATGCGGCCGAAGGTCTGATGATACAACAACAAAGTCGATCATCGACCTCCTGCCTAGGGTGTCCTGGTGCCAAATGCACTGATGGACACCCTTATGTTTGAATATGGTGTTCATTATGGACAATCCGTGACTAGCACAGAAGTCCAATAACAAAACACCACTCAGATTCAGATCGGAGAGGCCATACCTCCCGATCACGCCTATCCAGGTGTCACTGTCGTTTCTCACATTTGGGCTTTGAAGTCCCCCAGCAGAATAATGGAGTCCCCAGGAGGGGCATTATCCAGCACCCCCGACAGGGACACCAAGAAGGCCGGGTACTCCGCACCACCGCTCGGCCCGTAGGCCGAGACGACAGTCAGAGACCTATCCCCAACCCGAAGGCGCAGGGATACGACCCTCTCATCCACTGGGGTAAACCCCAACACGAGACGGCTGAGCTGGGGGGCAACAAGCAAACCCACACCAGCCCGCCGCCTCTCCCCGTGGGCCACTCCAGAGTAGAAGAGAGTCCAACCCCTCTCAAGGAGATGGGTTCCAGAACCCACGCTGTGCGTGGAGGCCAGCCCAACTATTTCTAGTTGATATCTCTCGATCTCCCGCACAAGCTCAGGCTCCCCCCCCCCCCATATAAATAAGGTCTAAACTAATTATGTGCTGTAAGCATCTTCTTTTATGTGTGTGTTTGTGTCTGTGTGAAAAATGAAAGAAAACAGAAACTTGGGGTTGGAGAGATTCACACATCAAAATCAGTCACAATAAGTTGCACTTTTACACATTTTGATGTCTTCGAATTTTGCTACAGTGGGTCTTGGCTGGCGCTTGTCAGGCTGTTCGCTCCCAGACAATGGATGTGGTGGAATGGGATGGTCTTTGTGATGTTGCTCGGGCTTCTGAGCATGGTGGCCTCTGGATCATCTTCTGTGCACTCAGGAATGCCGGAAAAAATAAGATTTTCCCCAAGGCTCCTCGCCTGGACATCCAGAAGGATAGGGTTTCCTTCATCCGTCTACTGTTACTGGAGAGCTGCATCATCCCTTCAGTTAAGTTTTAGAACACGTCCCTTCAACATGTTGTTGTTGGTGATTAGAGAACTTTATTTACAAATATTTATTCCTTTGGCACTCAGACCCTGGAGGAAGACACAACTCTGAGAATGACTTGAGCTTGAATGAACAACTAATCAATAGAATTAGAGATGCCTTCCGCCTAGGATCCGACTGGTGGTGGAGTGAAGGCTTGAGGAGTTAGGGAAATCGGGAGGAGCTAGGAAGCCAGATGGTGGAGGTGGGGAGGAGGAGGGTCGCAGCTCAGCTTGAAGAGCGAGGAAGTCCGTGAGTGAAGATCTTTAAAACGGAGCCTTGGACGGTGATTGGCTGAAGAGGAAATGCATACTCGATGCTGAGTGGCTGGAGCGGGGACGCATGGTGGAGTCATTGGATGGAGTAGAGGAGCGGGTGAGTCTTCCAGATTGAATTTACGTCAAAACTACAATATTTGTGGCTGGAATTAATTTATTGCCCACAATATACATTACCGGTCAAATGTTTTAGAACCCCTTTCTCATTTAATGGTTTTCTTTATGTTTATGACTATTTATATTGTACGTAGATTCTCACTGAATGCATCAAAACTGTGAATGAACACTTGTGCATTTATGTTGCAAAAAAAAAATGTAAAAGAACTTTAAATATGTTTTATATTTTAGATTCTTTAAAGTAACCACCCTTTGCTGTGATCACTTAAATATTAACCTTTGGCATTCTCTCAGTGAACCTCTGGGAGGTTCTTTAAAGAATCTTTGAAAAACTATTTCAGGTGATCACCTCATGAAGCTCATGGAGGGAATGCTAAGAGAGCAAAGCAGTCATCAAAGCCAAGAGTGGCTATTTGGAAGCAGCAGCTCAGCCGATATCCCCTTCCAGGAAGGTGCCACAGCTAAACACAGAGCCAGGTCAGATATAGCTTCTGGGAGAGAAAAAATAGAAAGAGAACATAAAGTTAATAGCCGAAATAAAGAAAAAAACAAATAATGCAAAATTGCAGAGTAGTTTGAGAATGTACCAGATAGAGTGAAAGTGGTCATTATGTCCTCCAGCAGCCTAGGCCTATAGCAGCATAACTACAGAGATAGCTCAGGATAACCTAAGCCACTCTAACTATAAGCTTTATCAAAAAGGAACGTTTTAAACCTAGCCTTAAAAGTAGACAGGCTGTCTGCCTCATGGACTAAAACTGGGAGCTGGTTCCACAGGAGAAGAACTTGATAACTAAAGGATCTGCCTCCCATTCTACCTATTAAGACTCTAGGAACCACCAGTAAACCTGCGGTCTGAGAGCGAAGTGCTCTGTTATGAATTTGTGGATATCCTGATAGTAAAGAATTACAATAGTCTAGCCTTGAAGTAACTAATGCATGGACTATTTTTCTTCCTGGAGAATCTATGTCCAGATTCTCCCCTGCATAAACTCAGACAATCAGACATACACGGTTAGCCTTAGCTTTCAGTTTCTTCGCTGGATACACAAACAGCTGACCTATCCGGATTCTGAATGCTTCTTTTTATTTTAGTAACAATTATGTCTTAATCTTTTAAAATTTATTTCAGAATGCAAAATGTGAAGGACAGCTAACCATACTAAAATATAAATAACGAGATTAAAATCTGTTAATGTTGAAGTACTGAATTAATAAAAAACAAAGTTGTTTTGTTTTTGTAATGTCAACGTTAATACCTGTTTATCTCATGTCTTCATATTGTCACTTCACTAATATGTTGCACTTTTTAGGTTTTGGAGGGTTTCTATCTCCTCACTTTGAGCTGGAGATTTTGTTTTATAATATTGGGAAACCATTTTTTAAATCCCCATTAAAACTGTTGTTCTCAATTCTAATGTATTTCTAGGAGTAGTTCTGCTGCACCATACTTTTTTCTTCAACTTGAATAATATTATTTTCAAGGAATAGGAATGCAGAAATGCTATTGATTACAATTTCTGGCAACTCTACCTACCTCAAGTTACTTCACTGAATGATGAACAAACTTGTTTTAACCAAAAATGCAATAGACACAGACACACTTGTCCCTTAATTTCTATTTGCTGAAGTTTTGCCATTTGGAGGTCATGTGAATATATATATAGTAAACATTAGATATAGTCACTGGTAGTACTTTGAACTGTTCTATCATGTGTACATTACCTACTGTAAGTGTTGGTATCCAACACTTACAGTAGATTATGTTGTGGAAAACTGAGATTTGGATTTGTGTGTAATGATGTTATTTATTTTTACTCATTTTTAATTTTATTAACTATAATACCTTATAATACTGAGTACCATAAACTGCTCCTAATTTTATATTTTGTCTTTATGAATACATCAATTTCGCAAATTAAATCAGAATAAACAGTACTACTCAAGTAGTGAACACTTAAGTTGCCTTTTTACCTATTACTTTTTTTCTTATTTGTGTAATTTTGTGGATGACTGCTTTTTATTTATAATATAGTAAAATATATATTGTAGTATTGCTACTCTTACTTGATTACAATTGTTGGATAGTCTACCCACCTCTGTACATTGCTCATAAAAGGTCTAGCGTTGCCTAAAGCAAGCCTGTGATTCTTAACCACAGCTAACTTGTTGGCTCTCGAGTGTCTGGTCATCTATTTATCAGCTTCAAAACGATTAGTCAACAGAGACTAGTAGTATCTTCTTCTGTCATTCTAAAAATTCTCTAATAAGGCCACCACGCTTATTTGGCATTCAGATGTCATTTAAAATGCTTGACTTGCATGCCAAATGTTCAGTACTTCAAAGAAAAAAATAAGCAGCCATTGTCTTTGGGTACAAGAGACCCAATTATTTGAGACAATGGCTATAAATTTACTAAACATTTAGAAGCAAATTATCGGCAGAGGAGGTTTGAATCTAAAATTGACTAAAATAAAAGACTTTTGATATATCAAAACTATAAAGCATATCCATCAGATAAATATCCAGCATAGTAGTATCCTTTAAAAAATCAGAATCAGAATCAGCTTTATTGCCAAGTTCGTACATACAAACAAGGAATTTGACTCCGGTACACTTTGCTCTTTTGTTCTGTTTTTGCATTACAGAATATACAAATTTACAATGTACAATATAGGCATATATAATAAAAAGGTGCATTTGCAACATCTGTATGCTGTTGTTTTGTACTTTATTGAATGTTCAACAGAGAAACAGCCTGGGGGAAGAAACTGTCTCTGTGGCGGCTGGTTTTAGTGAACAGTGCTCTGTAGCGGCAGCCTGAAGGTAAAGCTCTGAACAGTTTATGTGCAGGGTGTGTGGGGTCTGCAGAGATTTTAGCAGCTCTTTTCCTGACCCTAGACCTGTATAAGTCTAGGGTCTATAAGGAGGGAAGGTCAGCCCTGATTATTCTCTCTGCATTCCTGATTATTCGTTGCAGTCTGGACCTGTCCTCTTTTGTGGATGAGCCAAACCACACTGAGATGGATGAAGACAGGACAGACTGAATGATGGTAGTGTAGAAGATAACCAGCAGCTCCTGTGGAAGGTTGAACTTCTTGAGTTGTCTCAGAAAATACAGTCTCTGCTGGGCCTTCTTTCGAACAGTGTCTATGAGTGAAGACCATCTCAGGTCCTCAGAGATGGTGGTTCCTAAGAACCTGAAGTGGTCCATGGCCGATACAGTGTTGTTGAGGATGGTGAGGGGGGTGTATGGGAGTGGTGTTCTCCGAAGGTCCACCACCATTTCCACAGTCTTGAGTGGGTTCCGTTCAAGATAGTTCTGACTGCACCAGTGTACCAGCCGATCCACCTGCTGTCTGTATGCAGACTCATCACCGTCCTGGATCAGTCCAATGACAGTGGTGTCGTCTGCAAACTGTTAATGAACAGTTAATGTTAATGAACAACACAAGCCATTTACGGAAAGACAACAAACATTTTATAGGAGTTAGCCCTGACCAAATGAAGAAAAAATTGAACTTTTTGACCTATAAGCAAAATGTTATTAACACTCCGTTCCCATGGTAAAACATGGTGGTAGCAGTATCATAACATGCAATGCATTTCTTCGGCACGAACAGAATTTCAGAGTTGATTGGAAAATGGACAGTCCCAAAAGACAACCTGGTAAAGGCAGCAAAATGTTTTATGGAAAACAAGTTTGACATGTGTCAAAAGGACCAGTTAAAAACCATACTCGAAAATTGATGTTCATTGCATCTCAGCAATCTAACTGAGTGTGAGTTATTTTACACAGAATGGACAAAAAAATGCTGTGAATTTTGGATCTTCACAGTGCTCAGGGTGCCTCAATTGATATGTGCTACTTTTTCGATTTTTATTTGAAAAATAAATTTAAATCCACATATGCTTCATCTGCAACTTCAACATTCTGCACTACTTTTTGTTGGCCTATCACATAAAATGTCAGCAGGATCAGTTTAAATTTGTGGTTGTAGCATGACAAAACATGATAAAGCTGAAGGTATAGACATACCTGTGTAAGGCACTGGAGCCTCTCAGGTTAACAGGGTATGCTATTTTACAACAAGGTAGTTGCTCCTTCCCCTCACTGATGGGTTCAGCGCAATGGCTCCCAGACAAGGTTGATCCGGACAAAACAATTTATCTCCATTTAATTTCTTGCAATTTGTTCTCAACTTAGCATAGCAGAAGTGCAGAAAGGTTGAATTTAGTCTCTCCAGGTGTTGCAGAAATGTCTTTATGTTCTTTTTGTGCATATTTTTCAATCCGCTCAGTTTTCGCGATCATCTGTTATGTTTTTCCAACTATTACGTCACAGTATTTGCTGCTGAACAGCTAAATACAGTCATGGACTTCCAGCTGATCAGTTTCGTGTATCCGCCATATTTATTAACGCTACAGTGACAGCAAACTTTATTTTAGACATAAATTTATTGTGTGTTGGTACGACCTCCTTACTATTGTTTTGATAGCAGTAGCATTGTGTCTTCTGCTTATGTTAGTGCTGTGTGTTCGCTTTTAGCTCCTTGAGGACAGAACCGTACTGCATGTTTTAAATAGTTTCATTAGATAAGCAGTATTGCGTTGTTTTTGCCGTTTTTGTCTTGTTTCTGCGGCGCTAGATTATTATTATCAAACTCCCAAAATGGCCGAACGAGTTAAAGTGCAATGCTCTTTGATCTTGAGGGGGGCAGGGTGTGAAGTGCCTCAATAGCATTTAAAGAGACCGTACCAAAACGAGTTGCCTGTGGAGCTACAATAACAAGGAATTCAGACCAAAGTATTGCAGTTCCACTATATACAGACCACAACCAAATGATTTAAGTGTGAAAAGGAAGGATTTAAAAGCATATGTCCCCTTCAAAACATAGTCAAGATTAGTTAATTGAAAGCAGAAATGTCATGTTGTTACCAATAAATATAAGAAAATAAGGTACATTTTGAGGAAAATCAAGTCCTGTCATATTTATGAAGTATACATACAGGGGTTGGACAATGAAACTGAAACACCTGGTTTTAGACCACAATAATTTATTAGTATTGCGGCCAATACAACGTCAATTCGTCTTGGGAATGACATATACAAGTCCTGCACAGTGGTCAGAGGGATCTTAAGCCATTCTTCTTGCAGGATAGTGGCCAGGTCACTACGTGATACTGGTGGAGGAAAATGTTTCCTGACTCGTTCCTCCAAAACACCCCAAAGTGGCTCAATAATATTTAGATCTGGTGACTGTGCAGGCCATGGGAGATGTTCAACTTCACTTTCATGTTCATCAAACCAATCTTTCACCAGTCTTGTTGTGTGTATTAGTGCATTGTCATCCTGATACACGGCAGCGCCTTCAGGAAACAATGTTTGAACCATTGGATGCACATGGTCCTCAAGAATGGTTCGGTAGTCCTTGGCAGTGACGCGCCCATCTAGCACAAGTATTGGGCCAAGGGAATGCCATGATATGGCAGCCCAAACCATCACTCTGGGCATGCAACAGTCTGGGTGGTACGCTTCTTTGGGGCTTCTCCACACCGTAACTCTCCAGGATGTGGGGAAAACAGTAAAGGTGGACTCATCAGAGAACAATACATGTTTCACATTGTCCACAGCCCAAGATTTGCGCTCCTTGCACCATTGAAACGGACGTTTGGCATTGGCATGAGTGACCAAAGATTTGGCTATAGCAGCCCGGCCGTGTATATTGACCCTGTGGAGCACGTGACGGACAGTTCTGGTGGAAACAGGAGAGTTGAGGTGCACATTTAATTCTGCCGTGATTTGGGGAGCCATGGTTTTATGTTTTTTGGATACAATCCGGGTTAGCACCCGAACATCCCTTTCAGAAGGCTTCGTCTTGCGTCCACAGTTAATCCTGTTGGATGTGGTTCGTCCTTCTTGGTGGTATGCTGACATTACCCTGGATACCGTGGTTCTTGATACATCACAAAGACTTGCTGTCTTGGTCACAGATGCGCCAGCAAGACGTGCACCAACAATTTGTCCTCTTTTGAACTCTGGTATGTCATCCATAATGTTGTGTACATTTCAATATTTTGAGCAAAGCTGTGCTCTTACCCTGCTAATTGAACCTTCACACTCTGCTCTTACTGGTGCAATGTGCAATCAATGAAGACTGGCTACCAGGCTGGTCCAATTTAGCCATGAAACCTCCCACACTAAAATGACAGGTGTTTCAGTTTCATTGTCCAACCCCTGTATGTCACCTGTCATAGTTTTTAAGGCCGACTTGACTCACATGCAGAGGACACTCAGACAGAGAAGAGTAAATTAAGTTTTTCTTTAATTTTTTTTCGACTCAGGAACGAGGTGGGCAGAGCGATCAGGAGACAGACTGCAAAAGAAGAACAGAGGTGAGCGGAGGAACAGATTGAAATATTCACGCAAGGACCTATGCTCACTTTCCGGAAGGCGATCGATCCGCCAGGGGGAGAAGCCGGTTCAAGTCTGTGGTAGAGCCTGCACGGAAATGATTGGAGCGATCTGATGTTCCAGGTAACAAAGTGGTGGACAGGTTGCGCTTCCAGCTGGAGGACTCGCAAGGGCAGCAGCAGATTCCAGTCTTGACAGGAGGTGTGTTCAGGAGGAAACCCCAGCTTGGCGTGCACAGCCTATGACGAAGGAAAAAGACGGATAATTAATCAAGGCTCAAAAAACAAGTGGAGCTTCCAGAATTCAGCAGATAGTGGCCAGGTAATCACTACCACAGTAGGCAAAACACTCAGGCGTAGAAAAGCCAGCGAACCACCCTCATATAGTCCTCCAGCTGATGAAGCAACAACGTACACCTATCAACACTCCGGTCTGCAGCTCCAGCGCCTCTTAGGGGTGAGAGAACGTTAGTAACAGGCAGATTGACAACAGACTGTGACATCACCTTTGATACACCCTTATTTCTATAGTGTGGGTGCATTGGAATAAAGACTGTAAAAATGTGTGTTGTAAAGTGTCGGTGCATTACTTTTGCCATGACATCACTGTCTCATTTTTTCTTGTTTCTCCCAATATTAAAGGATTGAGTGATCAAGGGACTGAAGTTAAATGCCTCGAAGTGGTGAAATTATTATTAGCTGAAATAATCTAAAAGTAGTTCCTTCTGACATTAGTTGAAGCTCATCCAGGCATTTGGCAAACCTGAGGTGAACCAGTCGTCATCAGTGTAGACAGAGCATTTGGACAGAGTAGGATGAGATAAATTAGTGTTATTATCAGGTCACATTAAAAATAGTATGTCTCATTAAATGTTCAGTTCCTCCCATCAAAATGAAACTTTTGGTCTCTTTCTGACTGTACGATCATGCTAATGTTTGACATATTGACTGCTATCCCCAGCGTGACTAAAATGAGGAAATGCTCCTTGACCTCTTACATATTAAAGTGTTGTCATAACTAAAAGTGCGCTTAGAGAAAACAATGAATAAGCAGCTTTTCCCGAATGTGTGGTTGCATTCCTGTAAAACATTTTGCACTTTGTACAATGGATGGTTCAACTGGTATTTACTACAGAGTAAAAGGAACATGCTTGTTCTGCATCTTTTTCTTTACTGTCACTTAATTTGGAAATCCCCATGGAGGAAATGTATTGCAGTAGCTTGATTATTATAGTATCTACTATGTCAACACAGAGTTTTCTATCACTTTCACTCTCCTGCCTGCTGAGCTGCTCAGAGAATTTAGCTTTTGCCCGAGAAAAGTGTTAGTGTCACGCTCTGCCCATTGGGATATGCACGACCACACAGTAACCTGACAGCGCCTCAGATTTGCATTAAAGTCTTTCTGATGTCATTTTAAGAATCTGAAATGGCTTTCATGCAAATGGTGGAACTCTCCCTCGTGACTGCCTGTTGGGTGATTTAGGGCATTTCTTAAAACGATTTTGCTGCAGTGCAGTTCAAACTGCAGAGCTAACTCGTACTTCATAACATCAACCCTGCTAGAGTTACACAAAATTGCAAATCAGTGGCTGGTGACAGTCTCTGTCATGTTTGCCATGACAAAGAGAGAGAGAGGTTGGGGAGAGGGGAAGAAAGGAGGCAGCCAAACTGGTATCTAACACCTGCAAATAGAAACTGTCACCGGTTGATAACAAACCTGGAGGACGTTGAACAGACTAAACACTAAGCTCTTCAGTGGTGCTGTTTAATGAGGTTTTCAATAATACATTTGAGTTAGAGGGAAAGATGATTCACTTGTGTTTCCAAGGGGAAGCCAGCAGAAGGAGAAATGTGTTTGTCCTTCTCAATGACCAAGATCCTATAGAAAAGTATCAATGAAGTCAATTGAAGTCATTAAGGTATAATTTTAGTTTTCGTGACCAAAACAGAGTGTTGCAGAGTGGTGTTTTACACTAGAGCCACATCTAAACATTTTTAAAAATATAAATTTTAAAAGTGAGGCATTCAAGTCTTTCCACAGTTTTAGAGTTGGATTAAAGTGTAGGCATTGACTGGATCAAGAATGACCATTTAACTCTAACAGGTTTTCTTCCAGTGTTCAGTTGAGTTTAGAAAATACTCTGTGTGTTTGTTTATGTGAGAACAGATCACAAAGCTACTTCTCACCATAAAGAATTCATTGAAGACTTGGATTTGCTTGCACAATGTATCCCCTTCTGTTCAACTCTCTTTGCATGCAAAGACACACAGTTTTCCAGAGATAGAACCCTGATCTATCCATCAATCCCCCTGATGAGCTGCGACTCGTCAGTCCAACCTAAATCCATAAGAGTTTATGCAGTTTCATCCAAGATGACATGTTCCTGTGTTTTTCCATTTTTGTTTTGGAATGTCTTGGAATTTCTGGTAGATGAGTGCTACCAGAAAAGTTAGGAATCAGCATTTCAGTGATGTGTTGGGGAGCCTGTCCATTAAAAGCTCTATAAGTCAAGACTAAAATTTTAAAATGAAATTGTTGGACCACTTGTTTGCTGAGTATTGGATTATCTGCACGTTGTTGGACGTCACTGTGCCCCTCCAATGGCATCGGCCATTTTGTACCCAGGACAGCCCGCTCCTACATATCCCATCGAGCATTGCGACTGATATGACTGGGCATCCCCAGTCTGACGTCACAGGATGCTATATAGGAGGCGCTCATGTTTGAAAACTCGCCTTCCGCTGGAAACCGATCTGGTGATTGAAGCGCACCACTTTAAGAGAAGAACTCTGTGAAGAGTTTCATTCATTCTCTCTCGTTGGACAACGAACCATTCATAACTGAAGTCTTTGGAATAAGAAGGCCAGAGATTTCACTTTGCCGATCGAAGACGTGAGTTAACACGTAACTGAGAACACGGAGCTTCGGAGAGACGGACCGCTACCGTGTTTCATTTTCAAGTCGACTTTGATGGTCAGATCATATTTTTCCTTTTTGTCAAGAAGACCGAAGGACAAAGACTGACCGTTCCCCTGAAGTTAATTGTGGACGCACAATTAACTCAACCCCACGTTTCCTCGCTCGAATTCCCTCGCTCAGGAAGAAGACGACACAAGTAAAACCCATTTGTTTTTTTTAATTTCTTTATTAGAAGGCCTGGGCAGGGTCAGAGGTTGTAGAAGCGATCAGAATCGCTGGTTAGGATCTCATGTGTTCTGAATAATATGTGCATGTAACCTTGCTTGTTGAAACTTTTATGTGTTATGTAATATCGGGATCCGCCGTGTTCCCCAGAGCTGTCTGTGTTTACTATCTGAACGCGGGTGCGTTGCAAGACTGGACTGTTAAAACGACCTCATGGTAAAATTCTCCATTTTACCTTTGTCTTCAATCTCACTGTGCTAACTTGCCGCCAAAAGTTATCAATCCTTTGTGGTCAGGAGTTAGGGGGAAGTTTTATGATCAGAAGATCATAAAAGACACTCTAAGCTGCACTCCAACCCCCCACCAGTCATCACCACACCCCCCTTTCATATCCTCTCCCTTCATCTGTTGTGCCATAAACTGCTGGTTGACTCAATACATACCCACTACCGTTTGTTGATTTTGCTTATTTAGATGTGTTACCCCTGTGTTTGTAGAACTTTGCATGTTGAGTAGGTGAAAATTAATAAATATTCACATAGATAAAGAGAGAGCGTTTGGTGTTTTATTGTGTGCAAAAAGTGATGTGTCAGTCAAAATAAGGTTCAAGTTCCACACGTTTCGGCAGAAACGGTCGATTAAACAGTGACATCTCCGGCAATAGTTATTAACTATTACGGAGTATTCAACGGTTGTAATTGTCAGAGGCGTTGAGCCACAATTACAACACCAGAAATATCTCTGGTCTCGATTCGTAAATGAGGATTTATGGTTAAGAAATTGATTTTGTCAGATTATGATTTGTAATTATAATTATTGATCAAGATTATTCAATCAATAATCATACTCCCAACAAAATATAATCTTAACAGGTAGACAAGGAAGACAAACCGGTGTAATGTGTGCCCTTCTGTTAGTTCCTGTTAAAAGCCTATATTGCCAAAAATATTTGTCTGTCTACTTTTACATGTATATTAATCTATAAGGTCCAGTTTGTGATGGACCCACCGTTGCCATCAAGGCAACTTTAACTATCCTGTAAACCTCTGCCACAAGGTTTAGGAGTGTGTTCATAGTTAGATGAGGAAACTAGAACTGCAGCCACTGCTCTATTTCTTTCCAAAGGTGTTCGAGAAGGCTGAGCACAGTTAGTAAATTACGATTTAATGGATCATAAAATTTAAAATTTTAATTTGCTTTGGAAGGACTTTTAAACATCGTCCTTTTTGGGGATCTAAACTGTGACATTTCAACAACTCAAGACATTTTTATGAGCACTTAACTATTGGGCCACCTTTAACTCTTTGTGCTGCTCATGGTTCACAAGTCCCCAATCTATTAAAACGTAGGAAGCACAGGCTTCATTATGAACAAAATGGTCTGTGCACACAGAGAGGGAAGTGACTTATTAAAAAGAGGCCTCCATATTACATGCTGTCACATCTCTCAAGTACTTTGACTCTGGCATAAAAAGCCTGACTTGTATGCAGCCCTGCGCTTGTTATATGAGACAGTGACACTTGACTCACATAATACTGAGCACAGAAAAAGTAGTAGTGTGTCAATGTGCCAAATAACTTTTATTGCGAAGCATTGTTGGAGCTTCAGAAACCCCAACTCAAGGTTGTCTTCAGTCACGTCGAACGTGCAGTGCATTGCAGAAGTATTTAAACACCTGGATTTGTTTCACATTTTATCAAGTGATAGAACATAAAGTAGATTACTGTTTGAACAGGGAAGCTAAATGATACATGGTTTTCAAAAACGAGGTAGTAAATAGAGTATACCTGTATAAAATTGAATCTAAGTATGCCAAAAAATATTCATACAGATTCTTTTCTTTTTTTTTTTTTTTTGCTGTTGTATCAAGAACTTTGTTTCTTATGCAAGATGAGACAGGCATCTCTCAAGATAAAACGTGAAGAAAAAAGGATTTCTGCTTAATTTGCATTTGCAAACTTGGCATGTAGGCAATAAAAACCAATGGAAAAATCTTTATTGGCATAATAACAATTCAAATCCTTTTGTAAGATTTGTTGTTAGGTAAGGACCAAAACGACAGCAAGACAAAGAGATGCTCATGGCTGAGTGGAGGTTTATTAAAAAGAATGAAAAAGAAACCACACAGAAACCAGGGTGAGAGCAACAGTAGAATTCAGCAGATATTGACTTAAAAACCTGGAAGTGTGATTATTGGAGTAAACACAGGTGGGTCTAGCAGAATGAATGTCACCTGTGAGGGGAGCATGCAGGGGTAATGTAGGTCAAACTTAGGAAATAGGAGAAAATGGCTGATAAGGTACACAGAGAGGCAAAGGCAAAAAGAGTACAAACCAGAAACAGGGCACAAACTACCATAAGAACTGATATAAAAAGAAATTCAGAAACAGAAGCCATGAGAAAAATGAATTAAATTAACAGAGCTCATGGAAAGGTTTCAAAATAAAACAGGAAATAAGATCTACATATATAAATCCATAACAAAAGAGTGCAACTCAGAGCAGAAAATAAATACAGGTCCTTCTCAAAATATTAGCATATTGTGATAAAGTTCATTATTTTCCATAATGTCATGATGAAAATTTAACATTCATATATTTTAGATTCATTGCACACTAACTGAAATATTTCAGGTCTTTTATTGTCTTAATACGGATGATTGTGGCATACAGCTCATGAAAACCCAAAATTCCTATCTCACAAAATTAGCATATCATTAAAAGGGTCTCTAAACGAGCTATGAACCTAATCATCTGAATCAACGAGTTAACTCTAAACACCTGCAAAAGATTCCTGAGGCCTTTAAAACTCCCAGCCTGGTTCATCACTCAAAACCCCAATCATGGGTAAGACTGCCGACCTGACTGCTGTCCAGAAGGCCACTATTGACACCCTCAAGCAAGAGGGTAAGACACAGAAAGACATTTCTGAATGAATAGGCTGTTCCCAGAGTGCTGTATCAAGGCACCCCATTGGGAAGTCTGTGGGAAGGAAAAAGTGTGGCAGAAAACGCTGCACAACAAGAAGAGATGACCGGACCCTGAGGAAGATTGTGGAGAAGGGCCGATTCCAGACCTTGGGGGACCTGCGGAAGCAGTGGACTGAGTCTGGAGTAGAAACATCCAGAGCCACCGTGCACAGGCGTGTGCAGGAAATGGGCTACAGGTGCCGCATTCCCCAGGTCAAGCCACTTTTGAACCAGAAACAGCGGCAGAAGTGCCTGACCTGGGCTAGAGAGAAGCAGCACTGGACTGTTGCTCAGTGGTCCAAAGTACTTTTTTCGGATGAAAGCAAATTCTGCATGTCATTCGGAAATCAAGGTGCCAGAGTCTGGAGGAAGACTGGGGAGAAGGAAATGCCAAAATGCCAGAAGTCCAGTGTCAAGTACCCACAGTCAGTGATGGTCTGGGTTGCCGTGTCAGCTGCTGGTGTTGGTCCACTGTGTTTTATCAAGGGCAGGGTCAATGCAGCTAGCTATCAGGAGATTTTGGAGCACTTCATGCTTCCATCTGCTGAAAAGCTTTATGGAGATGAAGGTTTCATTTTTCAGCACAACCTGGCACCTGCTCACAGTGCCAAAATCACTGGTAAATGGTTTACTGACCATGGTATCACTGTGCTGAATCCCATAGAGAATCTGTGGGATATTGTGAAGAGAACGTTGAGAGACTCAAGACCCAACACTCTGGATGAGCTAAAGGCCGCTATTGAAGCATCCTGGGCCTCCATAAGACCTCAGCAGTGCCACAGGCTGATTGCCTCCATGCCACGCCGCATTGAAGCAGTCATTTCTGCCAAAAGATTCCCGACCAAGTATTGAGTGCATAACTGTACATGATTATTTGAAGGTTGACATTTTTTGTATTAAAAACACTTTTCTTTTATTGGTCGGATGAAATATGCTAATTTTGTGAGATAGGAATTTTGGGTTTTCATGAACTGTATGCAAAAATCATTCGTATTAAGATAATAAAAGACCTGAAATATATTAGTTAGTGTGCAATGAATCTAAAATATATGAATGTTAAATTTTCATCATTACATTATGGAAAATAATGAACTTTATCACAATATGCTAATATTTTGAGAAGGACCTGTACAAGCAAAGAGTGACAAATAGCAAAATAAAGCTGAGCACAAACCCAAAGTCCCAAAGATTATAACATAACTGCTGACCAGCATTTTGCATATTTTTGCTGGTTTTTTGAAAACGTATCTGTGGTGCTCCAAGTCTGTGAGTTGGGAAGGCCCTCCTTGGATCCTCCTGATCTCTAGCTGCCCCCCCTTCACATCACAAAGAACTTTTCTTTCAACTGTTCTAAAAACTATATTTCCACGCTGAACAATAATATCTCATGGGAATTGTATCTTGTTGTTGCATATTAAATAAAGCTAAGGTCTATGATGCTGACAGCGAGGTAAATGTTCACACCTACGATCCTGTGTTTGAAATATTTGAGATGTACTGGGCGTAATGGCATGCAAATTTTGCTCAGCTTTAATCTATATATCATGTATCCAGGAATGTGGGGGATCTCTGCTACTTTTTTCACAGTTAGGCAAATTTAAATGATGATAATAGAGAGTGGGTGGTACACAATGCTGTGAAAAAGTATTTGCCCCCTTACAAATTTTTCAGTTTTTTTCTTTTTATCACACTATTTTTAACATCATTTTAGAGCATTAAACATATTTTTAAATCACAGGTTACCTGAGTAAATACAAAAAGTTAATTTGAAGTGATAATATTGAGTGCAAAAGAAGGTATCCAAACGTTCCTGGCCTTATGTGAAAAAGTAATTGCCATCAAAACCTGACAACTAACATTAAGCATGTGAGACAACTGGTGATAAGTTCTTTACATTGCTGTGGAGCAACTTTGGTCCTCTGTTCTTTATAGAATTTTGATGCAGCCACAATGGAGCGTCTTCAAACATGAATGGCCTATTTGATGCTATTTCACAGCATCTCAATTGGCCACTAAACTCTTCATTTTAGGGTTTTTATGTACTTTAGATTATTGTCTTCCTGCATAACCCAAGAGCATATCCAGGTCATAAACCTGCTGGATTCTCCCTGAGGATTTTCTTGTAGACAGATGAATTTATGGTTACATCAGCAAGTCATCTGGGTACTGAACCTGCATCACAGTAGGTACGTATGTTATTCTCTTTCTCAAATTCTGCATTGGTTGTACATCATATGTAAAGATACACTTACCATTCACATTTAACCTTTGTTTCATCAGTCCACAGAATATATTCCCAAAACTGTTTGGGATAATAAAGATGCAAATATGAGTTGTGACTTTGTGCTTACTCTGGTTAGCAGTGTGTTTCACCTTGTAATCTTCCCACTGATGTCATGTTTGAGTAGCATACAATAAGAAGGGGATTCTTATTGTTGAATTATGAACATTTACCTTAAATGAGGCCAGTGAGACCAAAAGTGCTTTAGATGTTGTTCTGGGTTATTTAGTCACATCCTGGATAAGTCGTCATTGCGCTCTTGGAATATATTTGGTAGGCTGGACCCTGCTGGGAAGGTTCACCACTGTGTCATGTTTTCTCCATTTGTGAATAATTACTCTCAGTGTGGTTTGGTAGTCTTGAAGCCTTGGAAATTACTTTTTATCTCTTTTTAAACTGTTGGATGTCAGTGACCTTTTGTCTGACATGTCCTTGAATTTCTAAAAATTAGAGTGGGATGTTTTATTTTTTAAGATCTTTTTTCCTACTTTATTCTTGATTTTATGTGTGTGGCACTAAAGTTGATTTATAATTAACTAGGAACAGAATTATCTTTTTTTTTTTTACATAGGGCCAGGTTGTTTTGGATTACATTTCCCCCCATAATAAATTACTTCATTATTTGACAACTGTGATTTCTTTTACTCGTGATATGTTTGTGTGATATTAAAATTAGTTTGACAATTTGAAATATTTAAGAATGACAAAAAATATAAAAACAGAACAAATCTGTAAAGAGGTCAAATAGTCCTTTTAGATGACTTAGAGAAAAATGTATTTAGAATCAGAATCAGAAAAGCTTTATTTCCAAGTACGTTTTTGGACATACAAGGAATTTGTTTTGGCGTAGTCGGTGCAATACAATACAAATTAAACAGTATAAACATATCTACAATATAATATAAATATATGTGCACAGTTTTAAGTGAGTGAGAGTAAATATAGAGCAGTATTGGGTGTGAGAGCAGAACAACAGTGCAGGTGATCAGTGTGCAAGTATGGCAGTGCAAGTAAAGCAGGAGTCCAAGCTGAGCATTAAGGTTCCATCCTTTAAGTTTGAAATCTGCTGGGAAATATGAAACAAATTGTAACCCAGCACAAAGCAAAATAATTAGACTTCTTTTCTTATTTAAGACTCTAATCTATGATCTGCTTACTGCTGCAGAATTAAACATTGTCAGGCCTCATACTATATTGTCATTAACCTATAAAGCCACACACCTACAGAAAATAAACACTTTTTAATTTTGCTTTGCAATCTTTTTTTCCTAATCTGGTTTCGGTTTCTCAAAGCATGCTCTATATGCTGCACGAGTATTGTCAAAAGTTCATTATTGAAACAAATAGGTGGGATCAGTGCGGCGACTCTGATAACAAGGTTCTTTTCCCAGCTCTGTAATGAATGGAATAATCAGCTCAGTGAGCCTGCTGTCGAATGAACGTCAGCACTAAACTATTTCTCATCCATGCTCCTTCTCCCTCAGTGAGCTCATTAGTGTGCTGTTGAAAACTGCACATCACTGCTATACAACATACTCATTATTAAAAAATTTTTGTTCACTTTTTTGTTTGCCTTTTTACTTTGTTTTCTATAAAGTTTCCAGCACACTTTACATTAGCCCTGTAATGAGCTTCCCCTCTGGAATTTCAAAATAAATGGAATAGTTCACAATTTTTCAAGTAAAGTTCTGTTAAAAAGTTATAAGCAGTTGCTACCTTACCTGTAGCAGATACGTCTCTCTTTAGTTAGCATTAATCCAGATTAGTTTGGTGCAGATACTGTAGTTAGTCTATGAGGGGCCAACACCAAACTGGACTACTGCTCTACAACGTTATCCACATCTGCATTAGTCTGTGATTTAAACAGACGTTGAGGATTCTTGTTTTAGATTTTGAACCAGAGATGATCAGCACTTCTTAATTATTGTTGATTTTTCAGCATCTTCGAGTTTATGTCAGGCTTGATCTTTGGTGTTTTTTGGATTGTCCATGATAAGAATCTAAAGATGATTCGATGGTGGGTTTTTCAGTATTAGAATGATCCCAAAGACATAGCTAGGAAATCAATTAGTTTAAGAGACAGAAAATAAAGCTGATAGAGAAGCCTGGTCTATCACCTGACTTGAAACCAATTGAAAATCTTTGAAAAGAAGATCGGAGTGGACAGAGGAGGACCTTTGAAATGACAAATTATTAGCAAATAACAGACCTCTGCAATGCAGTATGCAGTTAAATCGGCATCAATATTTGCTCTTATTTTTCAAAATTACTTTAGTACAACACAAATCGTACAACTTCAGCCCAGCCATGGGTCATTTTTTAGTTGTGGTGATACTCTAACAGAGTGGGGGGTTGCTTGCTGCTGCACATGTGAAGAGCCAATGACAGGCAGATACCAGGTTGTTATAAGAGAAATTTGGGCCTATTTCTCATACAACAGACCCAAACTGCTCTGTAGGGTGTCTTTGCTGAACATTCATTGTTCAGTTTTTATTGAACAAAACTTGTCCGTTTTGCATAGTGCATCATTTCTGTGACTAGCTGTTTAATAGTGTGACCAGAATTCCTGCCATTGACTTATTTCGCCATCATTCCTTGTTATCATTTGCTTGGAAAGTTTCATCTTCTACACCCTTGTCCAAGTCCAATAAACTTTCTTCCTTCAATGATAAAACTGCAAGAAGCTCACAAAGTTCATTAGTATCTGTTCTGTCCTTGCTCGCCTCCTACTCTAGGTGGTCATTAAACTCACCCGTTAGCTCTTAACTTTGTTCCAAAAAGTTCATTAAGTCCTTACGTATTTAGTATTTTTTACATGTGTATTTAGTACATTGCAAAGCTAAATTCAGCTTCACTATTTAACTTTGTTTTTACTTATGTAACTTTTATTTATGTATTAGGCTTTTTAAACCGGGACCTGAGTCTGAATTTTGTAAGATAAACATATAAATGTGAGCTGGTATGACAATAAAAGATCCTTGATCCTACTTCCCGGGGTTTCGGCACCAAAGTCTACATAGTGAAGGCTTCTGTAATAATAACAGAGGCTCAGATCTCTTTGCTGGACCTTCACTGTTTGATTTTTAGCGAACAAAAGCCCTGAACTTGCCGTTTCATGGAAACACCAACAAACCAGGAAAAGACAAAGAGAATACAGCAAAACAGTTCCAGTTAAGGACTCTTCAAAATAAAAGCACTTCCTTTATCCAAAATAAATTCTGCTTGGCACTTATTACGTTTTCCCTGTACCATTTGTAACTATGTACAATCATGTTAAGTTTAATTAATAATCATGTACATTATACTCAAGAACATATGCTATAACTGTGAATAAGTCACAACAAACAACACAAACACAAGGTCTTTTTGACTAGTACTCCTTCAAACTTTCCTACGTCTTTCAGCTCCGATCTTTATTGACGCAACAAGCATTTTTAAATTCAGTCATATCAAAACATATACAAAGGTATAATGGAGTGAGAAGTTCTGAAACGTACACTGTTATTATTGAAAGGCAGCATCTTGCTGTTACTAGACAGGTAAAGCTATGATAGTGCAAAGCTGTACATGTCAAAAGAAACTGTTTAAATTGAACAAGGCATGGGTGTCTCACTCCGCAAAGTAAAGAGCTATAAAGCCAGGGTCGGGAAGATAACAGTGATTCAATAATCCTGTTGCATTTTGACCAAAAGATGTCCCAGACATTTCATTAAGACCTCAGGAAATCATGTCACCTTGTGACAAGAGGGTGTATTATGTCACTTTTAAAGGTTTTGTGCTGATGCTCCTGTGAGATTTTTCTTTCCTCCAGTCAACAACTTTTTCATCCTGAGGAAAAGAACACATCTTTTACTGCAGATAACACTGTCAGACTCAGCACTGTTATTTGTCTGTGTTGCACACCTGTGCTGGGGGTTATATTTGTCTGCAAGGCAGCCAGCCTGTGATTTCTGTCAAAGGAGACGCTGTAAAGTTTTTTCCCAAAAAATGGTAACCACAGAAACTTACTTTTATTTTCCTGGCATTTAGGTGAAGTTGTTGCATGGTGTTGAGGAGTCCCATCAATAAGAACATATAAATAAAAATGGTTAAAAGGACCGCTGTCAGTCTTCCTGCTTTTTGGATTAATTTTCAGATAATTGTTAAACTTTACAGCACCTTGCAAAATATTTCTACCCTTTGAACTTTTTCATATTTTGTCAGGTTACAACCACAAACTTTAATATATTGTATTGGGATTTTATTTGGTACAAAATTGTGGGAAAAACAGTATAATATGGTTTTTCATTTTTATTTACAAATAAGTGGTATAAATTTGTAGTCATTCCCCTTTTCTGAGAAACCCTCCATAAAATCCAACAAATTTCTTAAAAGGGACTGAGTCAAGATTCAAACTCTTTTCTTAAAGCACAGATTCATGAATCTGTATGTGCTGATGCTTCTCTGAACCTGGGCTGTAACATCGGCTCCTTCTCGCTTCAGGGGCCATACTTGAGTGAATCTGATACTCACTTATTTTCTGTGTTCCTTTATCACCCAAAGCACATGTTTACTGTATTAGTGTTGTTTTTACTCACAGCAAACCAGCTAATCACACTTGAAAACAATGTATGTCCAACAAATACTTCTTGTACACCATGGTTCTTGGATTGTTCAGCTTTTCCTTCAGAAAGCAGTGCAATAAAGCACACATCAAAAAGCACGCTTATAAATATAGTTGTATACACACATCCTTTTACACAACATATCAAGAGTTTTTCAACTTGCACAGTTCTGTATTTACCCTGAGCTAATTTAAAATCAGAGACAAAAAACAGACAAGTGTTTGCTTACACTTCAAGTAATGTGTGCCATTACACTGTAACAGGCTTACTTAAAGGTTGTTGTTCTATAACCTTTGTTTTACACACTTTTTCTGAGATTTTACTCAGCTTATGATAATGTGATTTCATTGTTTCTTTGACTCATTTCCTGATTACTCTCAGAGCAACAGAATGTCATCCCACCATAATTACACTTCACAGTTTACAGTGTCTATAATGCAAATGCTTTTTGACACATCAACTATAAATGCACCTCTTCCCAAAGAGCTCTTCTCCGGTTGCCTTGTTCCTTAGGACAGGATCCTAGAAGAGTTTGGCTAATTATTTAAGGTTTTCCACATATTGGTCTTGCTTTTTGAGTTTTGTGTAACACCTTCCAATAGTGTTTACACACTTTCAACTTTTTCACATTTTCACATTACATCCACAAATTGCAGTGTCTTTTAATGAGATTTTATGTGAAAGATCACAAAGCGGTGCATAATTGTGAAATGGAAGGAAAATAATGTGAAACAGAATGTTTTGCACATCAAGAGATTATCAGTGTATATGAGTATTTTCCATAATTCTTCTTGGCAATATAGCTGAAGCTTAACTTGTATGGAGAGCATCTGTGAACATCAGTTTTTAAGTCTTGCCACTGATTCTAAAATGGATTTAGATTTGAACTTTTACAAGGCCATTCTAACAGATAAACATACTTTGATCTAATCCATTCCTCCATGACCCAGGCTTTATTTAAAGCCACTGTACTGCTGGATGGTAAAACTCTGCACAAGTCTCAAGTCTAGGTCCTTCCAACTTCCTTAACTCTGACCGGCTTACCTGTCCCTGATATTAAAAAAAAGCATCCCGACAGCATGATACTGCCACTGCCAGGTTTCACCATGGGGATAGTGTTTTTGAGGTAATGTGATGTGTTAGTATTTCATCACTCAGTATTTTACTTGTATACCAAAAGGTTCAGGTTTGATCTCATCTGACCAGAGCACTTTCCTGTATGCTGTAAACATAAGCCTTTATGGCAGTCTTTTATTCACAAATTAAGTTCTTACAGAGGCCATTGTGGTTGAGTACATAACTTTTTGTTTTCATGGGGACAACTCTTGATTAATCTTTTGACTCCTCTGTCAGATATCTTACAAGGTTGTAGCTGGTTACACCTGGTTGTAGCTGGTTTATTGTGATGTACTTTGCACTTCAGGATTATGGCTTCCACACTTCTACCGGAAAATTTTGACGTCTGTAAACACATCTGCGACCATTGTCTTCAATATGTTTTACATCAAGACTTTTTTGTAAAGATGCTTTCTGAATACTGACAAATTTCAGATGCACTATTCCACTTTCGTACCTAATTTGTAAACTAATTATTTCTGATTTGTTTGTATGTGTAGCTTATATATTTACTAAGAAAAAACATTGTCATGTTACTCCTTTTACCTGATGTCCTACTATGACTATTATGATTTCCCATTTCTCTCGTTATGAAACAAATGTATGAATTAAGAATTAAAGGGAAAATTACATAAAATGTTATAATGGAGTAAAATAATGATTCATTTTCTTTCAAAGTCAATAAAACCAGCAACAGGCATTTCTTTTAAGGTAATAAAACATTTTCTTTTGCAATGTTTTTTTTTAAACCATCTTTCGCTAGATGTAATTTCTAATACTGTAGAGGAAAAGCATTACTATACATTGTGTGGGTTCACATAACTTAGGCATCTAAAATAAGCTCTTAGATGTCAAGAATTGTATGTTCTAATGAAGAAATCATCTAATTCAATTCAATTCAATTCAAAAATACTATATTAATCCCAAAAGGGAAATTAAGTAATGATGTCAGTTTAAATTAAAGGGTTTCAAAAAAACAGTTTTCATATTCTTGGATTTTGTTCCTTAGAGAAACATATGTGCTGGAAAAAAGATGTAGGGTTTCGTTGTCCGATGAGCTAATCCCTCCCTCCTACTTCCCTATGTCTAAAGGGATTGCTCAATCCAGCTCTCCATCCAACGGGTCTGGACTTCCCTAAACCTGAAAAGTCTTAATAAGCAGGTTTACTGAAAGTTCTGTTTAAGCTGGTGTCGGGAAATGACTCGCCTAGCCTCTGACAGCCTTCATACAAAAGTCTTGCCCTTCTTCAACTGGAGGTCTGGACGACTGAGTAGCCCACCGCAGTCATCCACACGTCAACAGTCACTTCTGTTAACGGCTGCTCCTTCCCTAATATTACAACTGGCTCTTGGTATATGGGCTAGATTAATTTTAGTGGCTCGACACAAGCCCCAAGGGTGCTGTTTTAACAAACTTGGCTAAGGCAACCTATAAAAACCTCCTAAAATATCTTAGAACCAGGCAACAAGACTTTTTACCACCAATGAAAAACCAAAAATATGGTAACTCAAATAATTGAATGTCCACGATTTAACTAGAATTTCATACGCTTTCTTTAATTAGTAACGCTTACGCAGGGGTCAGTAACAGCTTAAATTTGGCAACACATAGTCCTTTCAATAATAGAAATGAATCAATCAACTCAACCTGTCTTACCCTGATGCTGAAACTAATGAGTTTGGAGAGGCTTTGAAGACGGAGGCTCATCCATGCACCTGATGGAGATGTTTCTTCTGGTAACAATGAGTGATTTCTTGAAGGAAATATGACTTAATCTTCAGTTTTCTTCCTCTAAGTGGACAGGCTCTGATGCTCCAGGCTTCGTTGGTCAAACAGGAACTTTGTTGTCATATGTCTCAGAAGACAGTAGCTTCCAGAGGCTGAGGAGTTGATGGAGACATAATTGAGGTTGATTCAGGACTTCCAGAAGCCTGAAACTTTGAGCAATCAGCTGTTCACCGATCACGGTCACTTCTGTTGTCTGGATAAAAAGGCCGTAGATGAAATCAGATTCTTAATTTTGAGGCACAGTCCTTTCTGGGCCCACGGGTTGATCCTCTTTTTAATGCAGTCAATCAGCTGGGCTGTGTCTCTGTTCCTTTTCCATCTGAGTTTCTTTTCTCCGTCCGATCTTGTTCACTGGTCTTCTGTAAGGAAACAACCAACTAGTTCCTCTATTGTTGCCCATTTTATAGAGCATTTCCACCAAACTCTTTGTGCTCATTGGCCAGTGGTTGTTGCCATGGCTGTCCCATTGGTCACCCGTGACATAAGGTGATCTTTTTTCTGGAATTTCCCGAGTCGTGTCCATATCAGACATGCCATCATCACCTCAGTCCTGAGGTGTCTGCTGGCCTCTTCTTTGACCTGCGCCTCCGCCTCAGTCATCAGCCTTGTGCTGTAAGCTGCAGCTCTCACTTCCCCAATTCCTGAACATCTGCTCTATTCCTGTCTCACTCAACATTACACTTCCTCTTAAACAGAGGCTTTAACTCTTACATCGGTGCTGCTCAAACTTTTAGTTACAGCGTTTACTTCATTTACAGTTTAAAACCATTACTTAAACTTCATCCTTTTTATTCATACACCACACAACATTATCTTTTTCATATATAGCTGATTGAGAATTTCTAAACCTTACTGTTTTTTTATTTTAATTATCAGTTCGCAATCATATTTCCATCATATGTGTTTTAACTTGAAAATCAAAGATTACTCGTTTCATTTAATACTTGTTTAACTTGATAATCAAAGATTACTAATTTCATTTAATACTTGTAGAAAATGGAAAATCATCATACATTATTCCTTTGGTTACACTTTTTGGTTATACTTCTGCAAAAGATAAGACAGTTAATATGTGACGGTACACAGGCCTCTCCAGTCTCTCAGTTCTAGAATATGAGAATATGCTTGTTTCACTCTACTGCTTCAACTGTGTATTTTAATAATTATTTCATGGATTACACAAAAGGATATTTATTGTAGTTTTTATAGATTTAACTGTGAGAAGTTAATAAATGTTGCATGGATTACATGGAAATATCTCACCTTCTTTTGACAAGGGGAACTCATGCAGAAATGCAGGTAGAGTAGTTAAAATCCTACATGGCTCCTGATGGGCTCTCTGGGAAATCTTAAATTTTGAGCATTTGTAGCCTTGTGCTAATTTACTTTGGGCTAGCAGACAAATTCTGTCTTTGAAGTGGAACTAAACCTGATGTAAAAGCATAACCCACCCCCAGACAAATTTTGAAAAACGGCACCAAAGTGGGCAGTGCGAAGATACACTGAGGGGCACGGCCAACTGTGGGGATGAGCGGAGGGGTTTAAGCGGGAGTGGGGTCAGGAGGACGAGGGAAAGTGGCAGCTAGCTTAATTTGACATACTGAAACATGAAGAGTGAACAGAGTGGTATGCTATTAGTTTCATAGCCACAGAATGCTCCTTTTAAGTGGAGGATTTTTCACCCCCTCATTAGGTTGAGGGAGACTTTATGCAACCCAACGGGCCTGAGTCTTATCAGTTTGAGCCGCTGGCTAAAGGTGCTGACTTAGCGATGCCCGAAGCCGGCGCTGCCAAGGCACCAGAGGGCAGAAAGGGTCCAGTTTCTGAGTAGAAAAGTGATGTTAGCAACATCATTGCTAACATTGGCTAACGTTGAAAGCAGTAACAAACTCTCAGAATGTTTACATTTATATGCAGATTAATTTTGTCAAGTAAAGCATGTGATTGAAAGGTATCAAACATAAAATGCTTTCATCAATGCTCACAGTTCAAACTCCTGACTTGCTATGGGGGCATGTCTGAGTGAGGTTGTTTTATACCTGAAGGCAGGGACTGTAACGTAGACATGTACCAAGCTGTACTGATTGAACCATTACGAAAATTCAACTGCAGTAGCCACCGTTCAACCCAAAGAGGGCAGCACTAATACGGTTTTAGCACAAAAATTGCAGAATTAAACAAGTTTGCATTAAAATGTAGAACAATGCACAGTAACATAACATTTATACAGTTTATCTGCAAGAAAATGTTGATTTAGGGTTTAGTTACACTTTAAGGTTCGTAAGAGTTAGTATACAATTTTTGGCCTTGCTCCTGAACATGTTGGATTTTCTTTATTTCTACACGAAAGTATTTTTATTATTTTAAAGGGTCTTATCACAACAGTTCCAATCCTTGTTTCAGGAACACTTAGCAGTTACACATTTGGGGTCTACATGAAAGCCATTTGAATTTATTTTAATGAACACTGGGTTTTTTTCCTTCTTTAATTTTCTAACAATTCAACCTTATTTGTGAAGATTTCATATTTGTATCTAAAAAAAGACATACTATTAATTATGATCAGGTAAATTATTTAAATGACAGATTTGATTGATTTTGACACTTGGGAAACATGGGAAATTTGAATATGTATCAACAATGTTCACATGTTCTTAGTATCACGCTGCTTTAATGTTGCTGCTTGGTGTTCCCCAGTATGACTATGTGGTTGCACTGTGGAGTCTCCATCTTTGAAGAAAATTGTGAAATACTAAACCAGAGTGTGCATGTCCAGTTACCCAACATAAATATTACAGATATAGATTAATACCAATGGAGACTGTATTTGAATTGCATTACTTACAAAATTACCCCCCTCATACTAGGCTACTAATTTGATAAATGCTGTCATTACTAATACTACAACAAATCAGAAGCCAAACTAAATGATTTATGTATTTTCTTTAAATTTATACAACTCCAACAGACCTTTGGAGTTTTGTGTGTGTGTGTGTGTGTGTGTGTGTGTGTGTGTGTGTGTGTTTTGTCAATATTGAGCCAGTCCATAAACATCAAGCTAGATATAAACTCTTGTTTTATACAGTGTAGCTGCTCATTTCTTCACTACAGTTCTGACCCTTCGACGTTATTCCTCTGAAGGGGTTCTGTGTTGCCTGACACCAGGATATTGGCAGTGGAACTTTTAGGTCCTGCGGGTTGTAGTCTTTCTTTGTTTGAGGGTTAGGCTTGGTCTGTTGGATTCTACAGATGAGTGACTGGACTGAGATCTCAGGAGTTTAACGGGTACATCAGTGCCCTTGTCCCGTTTGTTGACAAAAACCCAAAGGAGCTTTGTTGTTGAGTGATTTTTGTGGTGTAGCTGGGAATGTTTTTCCTGCCGAGAGAGGCCACTGGTTCCAGAGTGTGCTGGGGACACAGTTGGATGATCAAAAACATTAACTCTAATAGGTTTTTCCTGCCCATTTTTCCTGACCTCTTTGGAAAATGCCATGAGGCCAATGAGAAATTGCAAGAGTCATTTGTGCGGACTTTGGAACAGACAGCAATGAGGGAGCAAAAATACCAGCACAGTTACAACAAACTCCACTTGCCCTTTCTCATAAGCAGTTTTACTTTCAGGTCCTGTACCAAAGGCCTGAAAGCTTGAAGGTTCTGCACAGTGTTTGAACTGGCTCTTTCTAGAGCTACACTTTATCAGCATGTCTGACATGCAGTGTTGAAAGGGATTTCCTCCCCGAGTTTTGCTTTTTCAGTCAAACAACTGTTAATATCAGACAAAGAAAACCTGAGAAAATGTAAAATAAGGTTTTTGAATTATGTTATTTTGCTAAGGTAAAAAGCCTACTTCATGTTGTTCAACTGGTAATGTCTTGATTCTACAGATCTGGCAGTAATCAGGTCTCGATGTGGCTAGTGAAACTATTAAGGAGCAGATCTGCCTTTGCTTTTAAGTTCGACTTGAGTTATATAGCAAATTTATGAACAACTGCCATGTTGGACAAAGTGCAGTACATAACGTTGTAAACTAACTATAACAAACACTAAACTCTCATACTACGGTATATTAAAAGTCAGAGTGTACAGACGTGTTTTAAGAAGAAAGCTAAAGAAGATCGGATGTGTAGCATCAGTGTGCTCCACAGTTTAGGAGCTACAAACCAATGCCCTCATCATGCCCTCTGGACCAGTCTAGACCTTAGTACAGCTAACAGCAAATGACTGTTTTAGTGTCTGACCAAAGACCAAAAGCAGCATTTTGGACCATCTGCAGTCATGAAAGGCAGCCCTGACTAGAATAACATGACAAAGCTAATACTGGTGGGATGTAATAAAAGCATGGATGACCTGTACCAAGTCTTTAGACGATAAACATGAAATCACTTTATATGCAAGCCATAGTTTAACAAAAGGTTACTGTACAACTGAACAAACATATTTTTAAGATTTAAATTAAAATCAAATAACACCCACAAATCATTAACCCTGGGTCCAAAAATAATTACCTCAGTTTCATTTTCAGTGAAGATGGGGGCATTTGAATGCTGCATACTGCCGTGCAAGAAATACCTCACTCAGGACAGAGTAAGCTATTTCTGGAAATTTGCAGTTTTTGTCATAGGCAACAGGCTGCTGCGTTTTTCCTGGTATCTCCAACGCCCGCTCAACTGGGTTGGAAGGTGTACGATAGAGGTACACTGGAATTATTGACAGAAACAGTGGGAGGACGACTTTCTGGCTTCCTATGTGGCATTTTCCAGGATTTTGCATAGAAACCTTAAACCAAGGAGTGTTTGGTGACCATTTACCACCAGAGAGCTTCAGTTTTTTATTAAAAACAACTAAAGAGAGCATACACAGACTGTACAGTAACGGACAGCAAGGCGCATACCGGCACCAGCTTGGATTTAGAATTAGAAGTAAATGCATACTCAGGTTGCACACACTTAGCACCCACAGATAGCTTTGCAAGTTTGGCCATCTGTCTCCTATTCTACTTTAAGACAATCAGGTGATCAACAAGAAAACATTCAGTCTAAGGTGCTATGTTAGAAAAACCTTAAAAAACAATCATTGTAATTAAATGTTTCATGTGTAACAAGAATAATTATAAATTCTGGAGTGGATTTAGCAGGGAGCATGTAAAAAGAAGGCAAAACTGAAAAAAAAAAAAAAAATCTCTTTATAATTTTCATCAGAATACCTCCTGCAGCATTTTGCATCACCTAAAGGCTTTTTAAAGATTTTATGTAATTCCTTGTAATAAAGAATGACATTGGTGTAGGCTAGAAGTAATTAGTTCATAGTTTTTTTTCTGCATCACCCTAGAATTACATAATTCTAATAAAGATAAATATTAATAAAAATAATAATAAATTTAATATAATTTTATTGTTTATTTTGAAATATTGTTTGTATTTCACCCTTTGCAGTTTTCTTTCCATAATTTCTGTTAATACAGGAATATATACAGCTGAAACCACATATTTACAAACACTGTACTTTTTTTCCTGTTTTAGGTCAGTTAGATCAACAAGAGTTATTTCTATTCACCAGATTGCAGAACAATCAGAGAGAATTGTTATAGAGAATTTGTCTTTGGTAACTTCCTCCCGACAGAACTGACATAACCAAGACAGGTTTGTAGCCCACGTTGCTCACAGACACCTTTTTAGCTCAGCCCACAAATTTTTGATGGCTCTGAGATCAGGGCTTTGTGATAGCTGCTTTAAAATACTGATGTTGTTGTCTTTGTTGTTGCCAATTTGTAACTCACTTGGCATTATACTTAGGGTCAGTGCCCAAGTTTTAACTTCCTATATGATATCTTGAGATGTTGCCTCAATATTTCCACACAATGTTCTTTCCTCATGATGTCATTTAGTTTCTACAAATTACCAGCCCTCCCTGCAGCAAAACACCCACAACAAGATGCACATCACAGCTGGGATAGGTTTTCAGGCTTGCAAGTCTTCCCTTTTTCCTTCAAATTTAATATTGATCATTATAGCCAAACCCATTGATTTTAGTTTAATCAGTCCACAGTTTCTTTTGTTGTTTTAAATGTATTTGTCTCTGACTTCATTTGCAAACTGTAACCTATCTTTTTATGTTGTTTTTAGAATAATGGCTTCTTCCTTGTTGAGTGACCATGTCAGTACTAGGCTTGTTTTACTGTGGATAATGTCACTTCCCCTGCCCCTACAAACTTCAGCCAGTTTCTTCATCCGGTCGGTGAAATGGAAAACATGCACATAAGTTCTTAAATGTTTAGATATGTCACGCATTTCAGCTTCCATTAGGCCTCATTTTTTGCATCATTAGGATCTCTATTCTATAACACAGTCCTTAGTTGATGAGGACCGAGCAAGATATTAGATTTTTGGCTGCAGTCTCTTCTTTGGCCCAGTGGGCCAAAAACTACAAGCCAGACTCCAATTAGGAAGGAATTACATGTTTTTTAAATTACACCACATCTGCCTGTTTAAAAATTCAACATTTTAGGTTGCTTTAGGGACGCACAGATCTCTTTTGCACAGGAGACCTAAGCAAAAAACTCAAACAGGCACTTTTCTTGCATTTTTTCCAGTTTATGAGAGATAATGTTGCTAGTAAGTAATTATTGATATGAGCTGGAGGAGGAAGCATTATCTCCTGAAATGGCATCAGGTGCCCCGGCATCATGTTCAGAGGTCGACTGCATCTCGAGTGTTTTGGAAAGCTGGATGTTGAAAAAGTAAAAACATTCCAACATGCTGGCTGCTTTGGGGTTCGATTATCATGTTTCAGATGTGAATGCCTTCCAAGCATTTTCACCCACTCTTTCAATTTCGTTTACCATATATAGGAACTATATATACACTATATTGCCAAACGTATTCGCTCACTTGCCTTGACTCCAATGTTGTTTTCATTAACGATGACGAAATTCTTTTGTTGACTACCTTTTTTTCATGAAGATAATGAGACGTTGATGAGATCAACATGGCTCTTGAATGACTAAAACATAGCGAGACGTGTGAGTTTTTGTTGACGAGACAAGACAAGACTAAAATGTTAGTGGTTGGTCTGTCAGATGTTCAAAAGGCATGACATTTCTGCCTATTGTCCATGTGATCTGTCCATCAAATGCTAAAAGTATGAGCAATGCTGCTCCATCCAATATGGTCATACCCACCACCACCACCTGGGGTTTATTAATTCATTGATGGACTCAAGGCATGTACTACAAAGGAAAAAATAACAGGATATGTGGACTTATTTTGAATATGATCCATGCGAAAGAAAAACCGAATGTATTGAAGAGAGAGACAGCAATAAATGTAGCCACAACTAGGTGGAAAAATATCAGAAAATTTTAACAGGCACCTGAAAACTTACTATGCTAATATTATTTCAAAGGTAAGTTACAATAAGTCCTGTTAACGAGTCATGTACATGCAATCGGCTCGTGATACATAATAAGGTTGAGGTTTTCCATGTAACGTCTAGTGCAAATAGGCTACTAACTTCAGGCTACAGATAGCTTGGTTGCGCTAACATCAATTCAGTAGCTTATGTGTGTTACACTGTTGTGTGTAGAATATGCAGGGAATTTTGACCGGCAGCAAGTGTGATGCGTTGTTATATTGATAGTACCACCGTCTTAATGGTACTATGTTGTCAAATTGATGTTTAAACACATGACGTGCATAATACATGTGTGTGTGTATATATATATATATATATATATATATGAGACTAAGACTAAGACTAAAACTAAGATGGCTGGACAACTGCTTGATTCACACATGAACTTAAATTACATTGGATTCTTGATCTTGTAGTGGAATTTTCTTATCAAAGTGGGAGAGAAATTTACTCATTAAAAGAGCAAAACCAGGCTTTGTCTTTATAAGTTTTATTCAAAGGCATTCAGCGTTTGAAGACCCTGTCACTGAGGTTAGTCAGTGAAACAGAGCCCCAATCAACATTTACACACAGTATTTAAAGAGTATGTGGGTGTTACCTCAACTTCAAAGAGTCATGTTTTATGGCCCTAGACCCTCCTCAGGTCAGGGGTAACAAAGGTATCTACGAGCAGACCATCTGCTCTTCCTCAGACATCACGCTAAAGCATGGGTTTTAACCATTAAACTTCTGATAATTGTTTTACAGACCAACTCCTCTAGGGTAACAAAACACAGAGGTCAGAGGTGAGAGAGGTAAGGGAAGTTCAGAGCATTAAAAAGAATTTTCCACAACAATCCATTGGGTTCAATATAACGGTGGTTCACCCTTTGCAGCTACACCAGCTTCAACTCTTCTGGGATGGCTGCCCACAAGATTTAGCAGCGTGTTCATGAGAATTTTTCACCATTCTTCCAGAAGCACATTGGCAAGGTCATAGACCGATGTTGGATGAGAAGACCTGGCTCTCAGTCTCCACTCTAACTCGTCCCAAAGGCGTTCTATCAGATTGAGGTCAGGACTATGAGCAGATGAGTCAAGCTCATCCACACCCAACTTTCTCATCCATTTATGAACCTTGCTTTGTGCACTGGTGCACAGTCATGTTGGAGGAGGAAGGGGTAATCTCCAAACTATGCCCACAAAGTTGGAATTGTCCATAATCTCTTGGTATGGTGAAACATTCAAACATCCTTTCACTAAAACCAAGGGGCCAATCCCAGTTCCTGGAAAACAAGGCCACGGCATAATCTACCCTCCACCAAACTTTACACTTGGCACAATACAGACTGACAAGTACCGTTCTCCTGGCAACCACCAAGCCTAGAATCCATCAGATTGCCAGATGGAGATGAGTAACTTGTCTCTCCAGAAAACGCGCCTCCATAGCTTTACAGTCCATTGGTGGTGTACTTTACACTACTAAATCCAATGCTTTGCATTGCACTGATGAATGGCTTGGATGCAGTCGCTCAGCCATGGAAACCCATTCCATGAAGTTCTAGCTAGAAACTGTCTGCATGCCTTGGTAAATTATACACGTGTGTACATGGAAGGTATTGGAACACCTGATTTCAATTATTTGGATGGGTGAGTGAATACATTTGACAATATAGAGTACCTTTCCAGACCAATGATCATTGTGTTCTAATTATGAATATGAATATTTTATTTAATATTTAATATTAATACTTTAATATTTATTAAATAATATTTCGGTCTGTTAAGGGTTGTCATGTGAATACCAGCCCAATAAGGAGGTGGTATTAGGACAAAATTGAAAGGGATGAGCCAAGCTCTGACATTATTGAACAGCAAAACTCTGTACACACACGGAATGAATTCACACAATTTCTTAAAATACAAGAATTTATTAAGAAAAATAAGTCAACTCATGTCAACCATATTTCAATCAACAAACTCTTTACTATGCTAAAACAATCCAACTAAACTACCAAGCAGAATAAAAGAATAAAGAAGACTACCTTTAAAATACCACTAATAAAAGGGTTAAAATGCATAAGTGCAGACGGCGCGTTATGGCTGATCTTCTGTGTTTAAAATCACCCTTTAAATAAAGTTTGTCTTAACTTAAAAAAAAAAAAAAACACAGAACACACAAACTGAGCACATGTGCTGAACAGATAATCTGCTAGCACTAAGATAGCTGAGTTTTCTACCCAACAAAACCAAACGTCATAAAATGAAAAGTTTTTTGATTATTTCTTTCTAAACTATTTCTCTCTGCCAAAAACACAACCTCTTACGTGAACCGTGCTGAGGAAAAGTTGTCCGGGGCGACGCAGTTGAAGGAAGCACAGTGAACAAAGGATTAACTTGCAGCTAACCTCCGTAGCTGTGGGGTGGGGTGGCTCGTTCTGTCGGCCAGCTAAACTGCACGTTACTGCTGTAGCCACGGTGATGCGGTCCCATTGTCCTTCCTTCAGACCGGGAAAACTGCTCCACTCGGTGTTTTAGAGACAGGGTCTCTGCTGGGAACTCTCTGGAACACAGTTTGCTTCTGTAGACCTCAGAGAGAAAAGTCATGCCACGCTTGTACATTAATTACCCCCGTTCATGAATGAATGCCGGATACACAAACAGCAATTTATTCCTACTTAACTTAGTGCATATGATCGCGTGATCATTTGATAGTCTTGGATCCAGTTTGAAGAGTTATGTCTGTTTGCCAGCAAAGAGACATTAGCGCGCTGTGTCCCTCCGTCCAGTTCCCTGGGGACCTGTGTGGAAGAGGTCAGTTTGTTGCAGTTTATTGGGGTTTTTATTCAAACAGTGACATCACGGAAAGTCCGCTGTTACTCCCGTTTCTACTGCCGTTACTTCTGTTTGGAAGTAGGTTAATGCGATTTATTTTGAAAGTTCCAGAAACGTTCTTATCATGTTGTCCCCATGGCTGTGGTCCCAACAATTGCACAGCCAAAAACGGATATTATACAGGGTACATAAAGCCTGTTGTATTTAAACACATGTGAAAAATCTTCGGTTTTATGACAAATCCTTCTCTAATGTTGATTGACCCAGAAAGGGTTTAAACAAAAAAAATTTATAGCTGCACATTAAGAATCTTACTTTTTTTGTGTCTTGCAAATGTATTCATACACTTTTTCACATTTTTTTACTTTACAGTTAAACGTCACTGTAATTTATTGTGATTGTGTGTCATAGAACAGCACAATGAAGTGCACATTTGTGAAGCAGAACTAAAATAATTATATGGTTCTCAAATCCTTTAAAAAAATTATTAAGAGTTGATCTAAACCATTCCACTGTAGCTTTGGCAGTGTGTTTATAGTTGTTAGAAGGTGAACTTCTGCCCCAGTCTCCAGTGTTATGCACTCGCTAATAGGTTTTCTTATAGGATTGCCATTGTTTAGCTCCACCCATTTTTTCATCAACTCTGACAAGCTTTCCTGACCCTGCTGTAGAAAAACATCCCCAAAGAGTCCCTATGGCCACCTACCACAAAGTCACAAAGTGTTGAGGATTATTTGCAGTGTTAGCTTCCTGCCATAGCATTTTGTATATCAAAAAGTGTGGCTTTTCTGGCAAACGTCTGAGGCCTGAGACTAATTATCACATATATAGACTCTATTATCTATTAAGTGACTTCTAGAGGTGGTTGGTTTGAGTGTCTTTTATTTTGGGGTGTAAGAGTAAAGTGGGCTGCACACCAAACAATTTTCAGGTAAAACAAAATACATTGAACATTGCAGTTGTGATGTGATAAAATGTGAAACTATTCAAGGGGTTATTAAATGACTGCAAAGCACTGTATATGGAACTCAGAACCCTGTGACTTTCTTTTCTATCACCTCTGAATTTGACATTTTTTTAATTGCATGTTTAGACGCTTGATATCGGCAGAACTGCACCTTCTGACCATTCTTGGAAGCATTATTGGCATACTTTAATGCAACTGATTTGTGTAATGAGATTGTGAAAAACATTTATACTTTTTGTTACGATCTCAAATTCACATGGAATGTTTACATGTTTTACTGTTTTGCCTTCAAACCTTCTGCACATAATGCGAAAGAAACAATCTTGTTTCAGGTGAAAATTAATTGCTACTGTAACATTTGCACTCCATTGCCTCTGCCCTGAAGCTAAAGGGGCACTCAGGCAGAAATGAATTGTTTGCCAAGATATTACACAATATTAAAGCAGAGTAAAAAAAGCTAACTTATTTTTGTTCCCATAAACTTTAAAACTTAGACTTCCAGTATCTTGATTTGGGTATACTAAAAGATTAACCACATGGAATCAGTGTCAGCCTGGTAATATCACAGACAATAAATGTGCAGTTTCATTTAACTAAACACTGGTACATAACACAGGCAAAGGGAATGCATTTTTTCATGGCAACAAACACCTAAGTCTTGTAGTACTTATGTTGAACGTTGAAGTATGAACATCCTCAGATTTCTCTGCTTATTTTATTGGGCTGGTGATTGTCTCCAGAAGTCATTGGGCAATAGGCGGGGTACACCCTGGATAGCCTATGGTTTATCACTGGGCAATGTGAAAAACATGAATTAATAAATTTAAAACCTTAAGCATGCAGGCTATATTTCTCATTTGATTTCCTTGTTTCTGTGCCCTGGATTCTCTTGTCAGGCCTCGTCTGGCTTCTACCAAGGTTCTGATCTCTGAACACCGACCTTGTTTCTGTGCACCGACCTCAGAGTCTTTCCAAGTCCTTGGATAAGTAATCTGATCCCTGCATGTGTCATGATGTGTTAGTGTTAGGTTTTTGAATTTTATTTATGTTTTTATTTCTTTGTTTCCCTGCGTCCATGATACATGCTTTTCTTATTAGTTTATTCTTTAAGGTGAGCCTTCTGGTTTTATTTTAGTGTTTATGTACATTTAGATTTATTTCTGTTAGAATCCCTTTCTTTTTCTCTCTCTGTTCTGCTCCTGCTCATTTTCTTTGCTCCCTCTCAGCTGTTAATCATTCCTCTGATTAGCTCTTCTGGTTTGTCATTTCCCTGCCTCGGTGTATATATACCTACCGGTTCTGTTCGCTCTCCACTTAATCCTTCCGTTACCATGCCCATTGTTTCTCTGCATTTCAGACCAATCCTCAGTCCATGCACCAAGCTCTGTTCTTCTTGTGCCAGTCTGCATGTTTTTGTATATTTTCTGATTGTCCTTAAACCAATTTGACTCTCAATGCTGCTCCTGAAGAACTGTCTGCAAGTTGGTCCAGCTATTGCTTCACAATTCATGACAACCTGTTTCTGTATGGCTGTTGCCTGTCTCACGGATTCACTACTATTAGATCCTTTGACTTCTGTGTAATGAACAAATCCTTCCCCAGACTTAGCTTCTCCATTATGGTAAATGGTAAATTGCCTGTACTTGGATAGTGCTTTATCAAGTCTCCAGAGACACCAAAGCGCTTCACACTACATTCAGTCATCCACCCATTCATACACATATTCACACACTGACAGTGGCTACATTGTTGCCACAGCTACCCTGGGGCACACTGACAGAAGTGAGGCTGCCATACCCAGGCACCACTGAGCCCTCTGACCACCATCAGTAGGCAAGGCGGGTAAAGTGTCTTGCCCAAAGACACAACAAAATAGCAGGGGCTCAAACTTGCAACCCACCGATTAGAAGATGAACCGCTGCCACCATCGCCACGGTCGCCATTACCTGTTGTGATGTTACCCTTGCCTGCCGCTTCCTGCTTTCTCTCTGAAGAAGTGTAACACCAAGCATGCAACCTGAAGAGGAACGGTTTGAATTGAGGGATGGCAACGATCTTTTGGATCTTTATAAGACAAATTCCTGGAGGAGCATTCCACCTGGATCAAAGTCCTCTTACTGATCCTGAAAAGAGATTCTGACATGCTCCTACAGAGGTTACTCCCACCAGTTGCAGATCTAAAATAAATCTTGTAAGACGTACTCTCTGTCTGGCTGAACTTTTGTTTCCTTTATCATTTTATCAGCTGTCATTTTGTAAACAACTTTTTTTCTCTGTGTTTTATAATATTTAGAATAAACTGTATTGGATCTGAATCTGACTATTTGATTGAGGTGTTGGAATGAACTACACCGGCACCCCCAAGGGGTGTGTTCTCTCCCCACTCCTTTTCTCCCACTGCACAAATGACTGCAACTCAGTGGACCCATTTGTGAAAATCCTGAAGTTTGCAGATGACACCACTGTAATGGACTGATCCAGAACAGCAATGAGTCTGCATATAGACAGGAGGTGGATCGGCTGCTACACTGGTGTGATCAGAACCACCTGGAACATAACCCACTCAAGACTGTAGAGATGATGGTGGACTTTTGGAGAACACTGCCTCCAAATACCGCCCCTCACCATCCTCAACAACATTGTATATACTGTGGGCCACGTCCGGTTCCTAGGAACCACCATTTCTCGAGACCTGAGCTGGTCCTCACACATAATCAATGTTTGGAAGGAGACCCAGCAGAGACTGTACTTCCTGAGCCAACTCAAGAAGTACAACCTTCCACAGGAGCTGCTGGTCATCTACACTGGCATAATTCAGTTTGTCCTGTCTTCGTTCATCTCAGTGTGGTTTGGCTCATCCACAAAACAGGACAGGTCCACACTGCAATGAACAATCAGGTCTGCAAAGAGAATCATTCCCTCTATCCAGGACTTATACAGATCTAGGGTCAGGAAAAGGGCATCTAAAATCTCTGCAGAATCCACACTCCCTGCACACAAACAGTTTAGGCTTTTACCTTCAAGTTGGAGCTACAGAGTGCTGTCTGCTAAAGCCAGCCACCACAGAGACATTTTCTTCCCCCAGGCTGTTTCTCTGATGAACACTTGATAGTCAGAGTTCCAGAACAAAGCCATGCATACTCCGACTGATCTCACATTATATTCCATTGTAAAGTCAGTTGTGTACATACACTCACCGGCACTTTATCAAGTACACCTGTCCAACTCCTCATTAACGCAAATTTCTATTCAGCCAATCACATGGCAGCAACTCAATGCATTTAGGCATGTAGACATGGTCAAGACAATCTGCTACAGTTCAAACCGAGCATCAGAATGGGGAAGAAAGGTGATTTAAGTGATTTTGAACGTGGCATGGTTGTTGGTGTCAGACAGGCTGGCCTGAGTATTTCAGAAACTGCTGATCTAATGGGATTTTCACGCACTACCATCTCTAGGGTTTAGAGAGAATGGTAAAAAAAAAAAAGAAATACAGTGAGTGGCAGTTCTGTGGGCGCCAAAGCCTTGTTGATGCCAGCGGTCAGAGGAGAATGGCCAGACTGGTTCGAGCTGATAGAAAGGCAACAGTAACTCAAGTAACCACTTGTTACAACCAAGGCATGCAGAAGAGCATCTCTGAATGCACAACATGTCGAACCTTGAGGCGGATGGGCTACAGAAGCAGAAGACCACACCTGGTGCCACTCCTGTCAGCTAAGAACAGGAAACTAAGACCACAATTCGCACCGGCTCACCAAAATTGGACAAGAACATTGGACAAACGTTGCCTGGTCTGATGAGTCTCGATTTCTGCTGCAACATTCGGAGGGTAGGATCAGAATTTGCCGTCAACAACATGAAAGCATGGATCCATCTGGCCTTGAATCAACGGTTCAGGCTGGTGGTGGTAGTGTAATGGTGTGGGGGATATTTTCTTGGCACACTTTGGGCCCCTTAGTACCAATTAAGAATTGTGTCAACGTCACAGCCTACCTGAGTATTGTTGTTGACCATGTCAATCCTTTTATGAGCACAGTGTACCCATCTCTGATGGTTACTTCCAGCAGGATAACAGGCCATGTCATGAAGCACGAATCAATCATCTCAGACTGGTGGACTGGTTTCTTGAACATGACAATGAGTGCACTGTACTCAAATATCCTCCACAGTCACCAGATCTCAATCCAATAGAGCACCTTTGGGATGTGGTGAAACAGGAGATCCGCGTTATGGATGTGCAGCCGACAAATCTGCAGCATCTGTGTGATGCTATCATGTCAATATTGACCAAACTCTCGGAGGAATGTTTCCAGTACCTTGTTGAATCTATGCCACGAAGGATTAAGGCAGTTCTGAAGGCAAAAAGGAGTCCAACCTGGTACTAGCAAGGTGTACCTAATAACGTGGCTGGTGAGTGTATGTACATTTAAAAGGATATTCTTTATTATTGAGAACAAAGTGTGCCAGAGTCAAATTTCTTGTTTGTCTGTACAAACTTGGCAATAAAGCTGATTCTGTACTGGAGTGGTATGAACTAATTTTGGACCAAATTGGATTCCATAAAACTAGAGGGTCGCGGGGGCAGCAGACTCAGTAAAGACGACCAGACGTCCCTCTCCCCAAACACCTCTTCCAGCTCCTCCGGGTGGAGCCCAAGGCGTTCCCAGGCCAGCTGAAAGACCTAGTCCCACCAGCGTGTCCTGGGCCGTCCCCTGGGTCTCCTCCCGGTGGGACGTGCCTGGAACACCTCCCGAGGCCACCTCAACTGGCTCCTCTCGATGTGGAGGAGCAGCGGCTCTACGCCGAGCCCCTCCCGGATGGCCAGCTCCTCACCCTATCTCTAAGGGAGTGCCCGGCTACCCTACGGAGGAAGCTAATTTCAGCCGCTTGTATCCGGGATCTCGTTCTTTCGGTCATGACCCAAAGTTCATGGCCATAGGTGAGGGTAGGAACGTAGACAGACCGGTAAATTGTGAACTTCGCTTTTCGGCTCAGCTCTCCACCACAATGGATCGGCACAGCACAGGAGATCAACCGACGGATCGGTGCGGCTCCCTTCTCCCCTCACTCGTGAACAAGACCCCAAGATACTTAAACTCCTCCACTTGAGGCAGGAACTCCCCTTCAACCTGAAGAGGGCAAGCCAACCGTTTTCCTGTCGAGAACCATGGCCTCAGACTTGGAGGAGCTGATTTTCATGCCAGCCACTTCGCATTCTGCTGCGAACCGCCCCTGTGCATGCTATAGGTCTTGGCTGGAGGGGGCCAGCAGGACCACGTCATCTGCAAAAAGAAGAGACAAAATCCACAGGTCCCCAAACCAGAGTCCCTCTGGCCCTTGGCTGCACCCAGAAATCCTGTCCATAAAAGTTATGAACAGGACCGGTGACAAAGGTCCAACATGCCGGAAATCTTTGTTTATGAATCTCAAACCTTTGGTGGTGATGCTCCTGATACTGGACACTCATGGTGTCACAACCTGATCAGCTAATTAACTCAAAGGTTTCCTGAGCCTTTAAATTGTCTCTCACTCTTGGTCATAGGCTACACAATCATGGGGAAGACTGCTGACTGGACAGATGTCCAGAAGACAGTCACCAACACCCTTCACAAGGAGGGTAAGCCACAAAAGGTCATTGCTGAAAAAGCAGGTTGTTCACATAGTTCTTTATCCAAGCATATTAACAGAAAATTGAGTGGAAGGAAAAAGTGTGGTAGGAAAAGGAGGACCGGCAATAGGGACAGCCGCAGCCGCAGGCTTGAGAGGATTGTCAAGCTCAATCCATTCACAAGCAGTGGACTGAGGCTGGAGTCGGTGCATTAAGAGCCACGACACACAGACGAATACTAGACATGAGCTACGAATGACGCATTTCTTGTGTCAACCCACTCCTGAACCAGAGAAAACATCAGAAGCGTATTACATGGGGTAAGAAGAAAATAAACTGGGCGGTTCCTCAATGGTCCAAAGTCCTGTTTTTAGATTAAAGTAAATTCTGCAATTCATTTGGAAATCAAGGTCCCAGAGTCTTGGGGAAGAGTGGAGAGGCACATAATCCACGTTGCTTGAAGTCCAGTGTAAAGTTTCCATAGTCAGTAATGGTTTGGGGTGCTATGTCTTCTGCTGGTGTTGGTCCACCTGGTGTTCTGAAGTCGACAGTTATTGCAGCTATCTACCAGAAAATTAATACTGTTTTACATCCTATTCTTCATACACTTCAGTTCAACTTTGAATGCCTTTGAGTTTCCTGCTATTTCCCTTTTGTATATAAAGGTTCTCACTCTTCCTTCTGCAGATTTAATCATGGTTCACAAAAACAGGAAAATGATCAGTGATATCAGTTATCAGTAGGCCACTTATTAAACTGCATTTCAGATAATTTGTGAATTTACTCTGGATAAGTGTGACTGAGTGAGTTGTTATACTCCTGGCTTTAGTAATCAGTGGAGAATGACTCTATAACTATACAGCATAATAACTAAATAATTTAAAGTTCTTTTCGATTTACAAGATCAATATTAAAATCTCCAAAAAAACATGACTTTGTGACTTACATTGGCAAATAATGTTCCTGTTGTCTATAAAGTTACTTATGTTAGATGCTGTAGTTCTCTACTCACAACTGATAACATTCTTCTACTTTTGCATGAAAATGTCTTCAGATGTGAATTCCATTACATCATGAATACAAGCCTTCATGTTTTCCAGAACTTTATACGACACACAGACGAATACTAGACATGAGCTACGAATGTCGCATTTCTTGTGTCAACCCACTCCTGAACCAGAGAAAACATCAGAAGCGTATTACATGGGGTAAGAAGAAAATAAACTGGGCTGTTCCTCAATGGTCCAAAGTCCTGTTTTTAGATTAAAGTAAATTCTGCAATTCATTTGGAAATCAAGGTCCCAGAGTCTTGGGGAAGAGTGGAGAGGCACATAATCCACGTTGCTTGAAGTCCAGTGTAAAGTTTCCATAGTCAGTAATGGTTTGGGGTGCTATGTCATCTGCTGGTGTTGGTCCACCTGGTTTTCTGAAGTCGACAGTTAATGCAGCTATCTACCAGAAAATTAATACTGTTTTACATAAAAAACAAAGAAATTAATTTAGATGTGTTTTTAAATTCTTGAACAAAAAATTATTTTAAGATTATTTCCTGAAAACACAAAACCTAAATACAAATTAACCTCTTCCATTTAAATAAGATGCTATTATAATCTTTGGAGAAATAAATACAATCTCAGCAAAAAAAAACACCATCAAAAATAAAATGCCCACACTAGAAACATTCTCTGTTCCTACTGCAAAGGAGGGGAAAGAGAGTCCCAAACTGCTGACCAAATATTATATTTCAGCAATAGCTGATGCTTATAAACCATTAAAATTGTTCTGAAAAAATTACAGACTATTGGCTTTTTTATTTCAGAAATATTTTTTATTCTTTAATGTTTTTTTCTGCATCTTAATCGATTAAGTCAACACACAGCTGCTCACCTCCTTCCTCAGATGGTACTTGGGCTTGTGCAGGTAGGGCAGGGGGGGCTGACAGACGTCTACTGCTGCTCTTGACGTGTCTGTCCGCAACAAGCGTAATGTTTTTAGCAGAGCCGCTAGCTAAATGCTTGCCTGCATTGATTAATTCACTAAAACAACAGTGAGATGTATAAATCCAGAATTTACTTCTGAAATATGAGCTAATATGGGGATAAAAGTGAGCTAGTTTCTAAACTATGGACAAAATTAGGGATAGAGCATTTTTTTATTTGCTCTAGTTTAAAAACTACTATACCTAATCTCCAAAAATGGATTAGATTATTCCACAATAATAGCAGAATCTTCAGTTTATGATTTGTGAAAGCTGTATTTGATTTGTGAAAGTTCAATAAAGACCCATGTTAGTGCTTTGTTGTTTTGCGTCTGGGCCACATTAGAACTGGTTCAATTTAAAAACTATAATCCCTAAACTCTTCAATCCTGAGCTAGATTTTTCTAAACTAAAGGCACACATAGAGTAGAATTTAAAGAAAACAGACTAAAACGTGTGAGTCAAAAATGCACAGCTTTAAACTTAAGATTTTTATTAATATGACTTTGTTGAACAGATTTTGTTGTATTTCAGAGATAAGCACGTCTCTCAGTTTCTGCTCTTGGTTGCATTAGAAGCTCCTCTGTCACTACAGAAAAAGGCATTCAGCTATGAATTATTTTGAAATTCTGTTTTTTTTTTTCTTTCTTTCTTTACATGATTATTTTTGTTGCTCCCATTTTTTGACCTCTCCCCAATCTGGTCACTCTCAATTTGTTTCACTTTTTAAGACCTGCTCAGTGTTTTGGCCTTTTAAATGAATTGTTGAAAATCGTTTTCCAAATATTTTAATATTTACTCTGAATTGTATTCAAGTTATTGAAAATATATCATTTTACTTTCCACTAACATCTTTCAAAGATTCAGACCCTGCCTCTTCTCACCTATCCTGAGCTACCAGCTGACAGGAGCCCCAAATCTCCTAAAATAGAGCTTCTTTTTGTGGGACTAGTGGTCTTTATTCTTTGGTAGCTGGGCAAGAAGAAAGGCGCAAAGAGAAGAGGAAGACATGCTGCACATAATTCGGGAACTGAACCCAGGACAGCTGCATCCAGGTCATCCTCATGTGGTGAACCTGCTCTTCCACTGAGCCAGTCTGCTGGTCAGTGGTATTAATGATCAATTCTGTTAATTCAATTAATGACACTGATGTAGATCTGTGTTGTCTCAAAACATGCCGGCTGTCTGACAGTATATGACTCTTTTTCACAAAGCGGTCTAATCTTTGAACAAACAGCTTTTCCAGTATATTGGAGAATTAACAGAGTAATGATGTAGGCCTGTAATTAGTGAAGTGGTGTTTGTATCCACCCTTGTACAGTGAAATTACTTTGGCGCTTTTCATTTTGCTTGGAAATGATTCAGTTGTGAATGACAAACTACAGAGGGTCAGACGTTTTGTGATACTATCAATGACAATCTTAACTAGTGTCATATTGATCCCATTGCAGTCAACAAATATATTTTTCTTATATTTATTAACCATATCGAATGTTTCATTTATATCTACAGGTTTCAGATAAATTAAGAGTTTATTGTTGTAAATGTATCAACCTGTTCACTTTCATTTTGTTCCAATTTATTAATTACACCTGCTAGTTTTCCTCCTAAAACTACAAAAACATTAAATGGAGTAATGACAAAAATTCAATCTGGGAGATTCACCCACTCCTCCAGCTTCATCCAATGGCCTCTCCATGCATCTCCGCGCCAAACAATCAGCATCAAGTCTGCAGTAATCCTCAGCCAATGATCCTTCAAGGCTCCGCATTTAGTCTCCCATTCATGGATCTCCCAGCTGTCAGTCGAGTTTCGACCCTCCTCCACCCCATCGCCTCCATCGGATTCTCAGCTCCATCACCATCAGGCCTCCTCTCCATCACCAGTACCAGATCTGGGGGAAGACAATTCTAATTATAATTCTAAGACGTTCATCAAGTTCATGCATTATTAGCATTCGTGTCTTCCTCTGGGGTCTGAGCGCCAAACAAATAAACATCCATCGTGTAACTTCTCTAATCGCATTTTGTGTTTCTTATTGTGAGTCTCTACAGGATTGAAATCCTATAACCATATCATGAATGTTATTTAAAATCCAGTCATTATTAACAAAATATTGAGAATAGTATATTTTAGGTAAACTCTTTCCAAATATATTCAGTAATTTCCATATACCTTTTGTGTTGTTTAATATTTTCTAAAATATTAGTATTATTCCTCTTACATACAGGTCCTTCTCAAAATATTAGCATATTGTGATAAAGTTCATTATTTTCCATAATGTCATGATGAAAATTTAACATTCATATATTTTAGATTCATTGCACACTAACTGAAATATTTCAGGTCTTTTATTGTCTTAATACGGATGATTTTGGCATACAGCTCATGAAAACCCAAAATTCCTATCTCACAAAATTAGCATATTTAATCCGACCAATAAAAGAAAAGTGTTTTTAATACAAAAAACGTCAACCTTCAAATAATCATGTACAGTTATGCACTCAATACTTGGTAGGGAATCCTTTTGCAGAAATGACTGCTTCAATGCGGCGTGGCATGGAGGCAATCAGCCTGTGGCACTGCTGAGGTCTTATGGAGGCCCAGGATGCTTCGATAGCGGCCTTTAGCTCATCCAGAGTATTGGGTCTTGAGTCTCTCAACGTTCTCTTCACAATATCCCAGATTCTCTATGGGGTTCAGGTCAGGAGAGTTGGCAGGCCAATTGAGCACAGTGATACCATGGTCAGTAAACCATTTACCAGTGGTTTTGGCACTGTGAGCAGGTGCCAGGTCGTGCTGAAAAATGAAATCTTCATCTCCATAAAGATTTTCAGTAGATGGAAGCATGAAGTGCTCCAAAATCTCCTGATAGCTAGCTGCATTGACCCTGCCCTTGATAAAACACAGTGGACCAACACCAGCAGCTGACACGGCACCCCAGACCATCACTGACTGTGGGTACTTGACACTGGACTTCTGGCATTTTGGCATTTTCTTCTCCCCAGTCTTCCTCCAGACTCTGGCACCTTGATTTCCGAATGACATGCAGAATTTGCTTTCATCCGAAAAAAGTACTTTGGACCACTGAGCAACAGTCCAGTGCTGCTTCTCTGTAGCCCAGGTCAGGCGCTTCTGCCGCTGTTTCTGGTTCAAAAGTGGCTTGACCTGGGGAATGCGGCAGCTGTAGCCCATTTCCTGCACACGCCTGTACACGGTGGCTCTGGATGTTTCTACTCCAGACTCAGTCCACTGCTTCCGCAGGTCCCCCAAGGTCTGAAATTGGCCCTTCTCCACAATCTTCCTCAGGGTCCGGTCACCTCTTCTCGTTGTGCAGCGTTTTCTGCCACACTTTTTCCTTCCCACAGACTTCCCACTGAGGTGCCTTGATACAGCACTCTGGGAACAGCCTATTCGTTCAGAAATTTCTTTCTGTGTCTTACCCACTTGCTTGAGGGTGTCAATAATGGCCTTCTGGACAGCAGTCAGGTCGGCAGTCTTACCCATGATTGGGGTTTTGAGTGATGAACCAGGCTGGGAGTTTTAAAGGCCTCAGGAATCTTTTGCAGGTGTTTAGAGTTAACTCGTTGATTCAGATGATTAGGTTCATAGCTTGTTTAGAGACCCTTTTAATGATATGCTAATTTTGTGAGATAGGAATTCTGGGTTTTCATGAGCTATATGCCAAAATCATCCGTATTAAGACAATAAAAGACCTGAAATATTTCAGTTAGTGTGCAATGAATCTAAAATATATGAATGTTAAATTTTCATCATGACATTATAGAAAATAATGAACTTTATCACAATATGCTAATATGTTGAGAAGGACCTGTAGTAGTCAATTTTTATATTTCTGTTCTGCCACATGAGTTTTAGATTTTATAAATTGTCTTTAAAGATTAGCTTTATTTTTACAAGCATTTTGTAATCATTTTATTAACCATGACTTATCCATATAGAGTTTTATGTTAAAATATTTAACTATTGGGCAGTATTAGTTATATTAAAAAAAAGCTCTATTTACATCCTATTCTTCATACACTTCGGTTCAGTTCAACTTTGAATGCCTTTGAGTTTCCTGCTATTTTCCTTTTGTATATAAAGGTTCTCACTCTTCCTTCTGCAGATTTAATCATGGTTCACAAAAACAGGAAAATGATCAGTGATATCAGTTATCAGTAGGCCACTTATTAAACTGCATTTCAGATAATTTGTGAATTTACTCTGGATAAGTGTGACTGAGTGAGTTGTTATTCTGCTGGCTTTAGTAATCAGTGGAGAATGACTCTATAACTATACAGCATAATAACTAAATAATTTAAAGTTCTTTTCGATTTACAAGATCAATATTAAAATCTCCAAAAAAACATGACTTTGTGACTTACATTGGCAAATAATGTTCCTGTTGTCTATGAAGTTACTTATGTTAGATGCTGTAGTGCTCTACTCACAACTGATAACATTCTTCTACTTTTGCATGAAAATGTCTTCAGATGTGAATTCCATTACATCATGAATACAAGCCTTCATGTTTTCCAGAACTTTATATTTGAGAGCATTCTGCATACAGAGCCACAACCCTCGTTTATTCTTCCTGTTCATATAAATTTTAGATCCTTTCAACTGCTAACCTAAGACATCTGTTATACACACTCTACCACACCCTGTGGAAGGTCAACATAAGCTGCTTCAGCTCTAAGAGATTGCAGCTTTTGAGAACAAAAATGACTCAAATTCAAAATTAAATCGGTTGTGTGTTAATGACTGAGGCAAGTTTATCCCTGATATTGTAATAGCTGTTGTTATGTCTACTAGTCCCATGTGGTGGGTTAACATAGAAGGAGACCACCCAAGGATTTTTGCTTGAACAAAAAAGTTTAAGTAAAATTAACCTCAAAAGGAAAAGCCTAAACTGAAAAGCCAAATTATAGGTTAACCCAAAACCCCAATCAGTAACAAAAACAGATCTAACACAACCTAAACATGACAGATGAACCAAACAAATGAAGATCTTGGAAGAAAGAGGGCTGCAGCAGCATGTGTGACAGATCTTGATAAGCAGGCAACAATCAAGCCAGCCACCAGCACCTGCAGAAGGTCTCTTTTCAAACCCTGCAAGGAAGAACAGCCAAAAATATACCAAGGATGTAACACTGTTGTTCCATGGATTCCTGCAATAAAAAAAAAATATTGACATGAAAGTAGGTTAAAATTTTAGCATTTTCAAATATACATTGTTGTAAGTATACTAAGTACAAAATTTTAATTTATTTATTACAAGGACTTGTTCACAGCATATTAATTGTGTGATCATATAACCATTGTAATATGATCACACAGCAAAAGGCAATGAAATGATGAACTAAATACAAGACACACACACACACTCAAACACTGATAGAAATTAGAAAAATCGTCAAAATCCTACCTCATTGTCTTGACTTGCATTGCAGTCTGTTGCTTCAGTCAGCACTAACCAATAGGGACACGTCTTACATCGTTCCTACATAAGCCCCGCCCAAGATCTAAATGTTCTCAGCACTCAAAACTTTTTTGAGTTTAACCAAAAACAGGTAGCTCCAAAACCAATAGTTTGAGATTCGTAACCAGATTTCTGACTTGCGCCAAAAAAGGTTTGTTTTGCAAGTAGCTTTTTCACTTTGTGAGAAAAAATAAGTGATTTGAATTAAAAAACAGATTTTTGTAAACAAAACTTTAAAAAAATAATACATTTCTAAATGTTTTTTTTCATTTTGTTTTTATTAAAATTACTTTTTGTTTGATTGAATAACAGACAGACAATGGACAGACGATGGTGGATGAGGAGGGATTGTTGGAAGAGGTAAGTCTTCCCCACGGTGACTGAGACCGGCAGAGAATGTGGGACGGAGCGTTGCTGTCTTTACATTGCCTGTGCGATATTTAGGTTGTTTTGTTTTGCTCGAGCATGCGGTGTTGGAGGGTGGACAGACAGGTGAGCAGGAGTTAGGTATCTCCACGAGGTGATCCTAGAGTCGCATGGCTGGTGGCAGGAGTGGCAGGGAGACTCACGGCTGGATCGGCGAGGTACTATTTCCAATGCTCGGTGGAACATGACACAGAGAACAGGAACCTTGGAATCCAGAAGTGAAATCTGTGAGGCAGGGAAAAAACAAGACGATGAGAGCATGGACTAAGAAACATGCAAAGAGCTGCATAACACGGTGCAGGAAGGATAGAGTCAGGGATAGACACAGGGAGAAGTGATGGCTGTGTCAGGATTTGGAGTTCTGCTGCCTGCTACTTACACCTTTATGACACTAGGTGCCGCCAGTAGGAGTGTACCTGAGGTGACAGGTTTTGTGCATCTACTCATCAGCTGGGAAGCATATAGAGGAAGCTTGCCAACACCTCGGCACCTGAGTGTTTTTGCCTCCGTGGTAATTTCTGGCCAGCTCTGAAATCTTTGCATGATTTTTACCATGGATATCTTTTGAAGGATCTGTTGTTGTGAACTCTAACTTGCTTTGTTACCTGTTCCACGTGTGAATCCTACCTGATCTGTTCCAGTCCTCCGTAGTGGCTAAGGCTACTTCCTGATCTAGTCTGTGCATGGCAAGCTGAACTCCTTTCCTGACATTTATTCTCTCCCTGACGGGTTATTCCGGAATCTCCAGTAAGATACGTTTATGTTGGTTCATGTTTCTGAGGTTCAGCTATTTATCTTTTCTCTTTGTGTTTTCACAGTAAGGAAGATTAGACTCGTTGATCCTGTTGTTCCTGATCAATCTTTCAATAAAAACTTATTCCTTTTACAAAGTTCTCTGCATGTGGGTTAAGTCGGCTGTAAAAATCATGACAGAACACTCAGGCCAGCCTAACCCAGCGGAGAACCTTCAGAGAACTTTAGCTGAACATAGTCAGCAAATTCATACGCACAGTTCTGCTCTCCAAACCCTCCTAGATAGACAGCTGCAAACAAACAAGCAGCTGGAGCATTTGGCATCACTGTTTCAAGGTGCTTGTAGTTCTGAGTCTTCCGCACCCATTGGGGGTGCTGCTGAGCCACTGGAGGCCCAACATCCACCACCTTTTCGAGATGTTTCTTCTCCTCATCCTGAGAGGTTTTCCGGAGAGATGGGTGGATGTCGTGGTTTTTTACTTCAGTGTTTGGTTGGTGTTTAACCGGTCACCTCGAGCTTTTTTGCATGATGAGGGTAAGATTTCTTATGTTTTGAGTTTGTTAACTGGAAGGGCGCTCCGATGGGCGGAGGCAAGGTTTTCCAACTGCACTGGTTTCGGGTTGTCATATGAGGATTTAATTAAGGAGTTTGAACAGATGTTTGATGTAGCTTCAGATCAGTCCTGTATTGCCCGCAAATTGTGGGCATTGAAACAGCAGAATCATCCTTTAGCGGACTTTTCTATCGATTTTCGTACATTAGCTGTATCCTCAGGCTGGAACACAAGCGCGTTAAAGGCGGCGTTTTTCCAGTCTTTGAACGAGCCCATAAAGAACGAACCAGTCCTTGTAGATGAAGTACATTGATTTAGCTATCCGCATTGATTCTCGCCTACGGGAAAGGAGGAGGAATCGCTCCGAGAGAGCGTTGGAGCGAACCTCTCCATTTCCTCCGTCCCCGTTACCAGTGTCATTAGGGCCTCAAATCAGCCACCCCGAGACTGAACCTATGCAGATTGGGAGAGCTAGCTTTCCGCCTGGAGAACAACAACGACGTCGAGAGGCCAACCAGTGCTTCTATTGTGGTGCTTCCGATCATTTCATTTCCGGTTGTCCGGTATGGCCAAAAGGGCGGATCCGTCGGCTGTGATGGGGCAACCGACGGACCGATCCTCCAGTAGTAAGACCGGCTGCTTTGTTTGTGAACCATCACTCTGAGGTTTTATCTGCCCTAGTTGACTCAGGTTGTGATCTGAACTTGATTGATTTTGATTTTGTTTCAAAGAAAGGGATTTCCACAGAAAGATTGACCCAGCCACGTCGGGTTTTGGCCTTGGATGGTTTATCTCTTCATGAGATCACCCATCAAACACTGCCTCTAGAGCTTGTTTTGTCCAGTAATCACCGAGAAGAGGTATCTTTTTTTGTTTTTCCCATAGCTCAGAGTATGTTAGTACTTGGTTTTCCCTGGCTCCAGCGCCATAATCCACACATAAATTGGGCAGAATTACGGGTAGAAGCGTGGTCTGAGGGATGTCTCAATTCATGTTTACAGTCAGCCATCTGTCCTACAAGCCCTGGTGAGGAAGGTATGGAGGAGGAACTCTCAGACTTAACCAGAATTCCCCCCAAGTATCATGATCTTAAGATGGTCTTTAGCAAGTCTCGGGCCCTGTCTCTACCGCCTCATCGATCATACGACTGTGCCATTAATCTTCTTCCTGGTGCCCCTTTACCTTCCAGCCGACTACAGCATCTCCGGGCCGGAAAGAAAAGTAATGGAAAAATATATTGCTGAGTCTTTAGCTGCTGGGCTTATTTGTCCCTCTTTGTCTCCTTTAGGGGCAGGTTTCTTCTTTGTGGGGAAAAAAGATGGAGGTTTACGCCCTTGTATAGATTACAGGGGTTTAAACGCAATTACTGTTAAAAACAAATATCCTCTTCCTCTGCTAGCTTCTGCGTTTGAGCCTGTACATGGCGCTGTTGTTTTCTCTAAGCTGGACCTCAGAAATGCCTACCACTTAGTCAGAATCCGCCAGGGAGACGAGTGGAAGACAGCATTTAAGACTCCTCTGGGGCATTTCGAGTACTTGGTGATGCCTTTTGGCCTAAGTAATGCCCCAGCAGTTTTTCCAGCTCTCGTCAACGACGTGTTGAGAGATTTTTTGAATAATTTTGTATTTGTGTACCTGGACGATATTTTCATTTTTTCCAGGAGTCTAGAGGAACACCGCCACCATGTGAGACAGGTTCTACAGCGTCTTCTTGAAAACCGACTGTTTGTTAAGATGGAAAAGTGCGACTTCCATCAGTCAACCATCAGTTTCCTGGGTTTTGTTCTGGAGGAGGGACAGGTTCGTGCCGACCCAGGAAAGGTCCAAGCTGTAATGGACTGGCCAGTACCTGACTCGAGGAAGAAGTTGCAGCAGTTCTTGGGGTTCGCCAACTTCTACCGAAGATTTATTAGGAATTACAGCCAGGTGGCGGCCCCATTGAATGCGCTAACTTCCACAAAGACGACCTTCAGCTGGGGTTCGGAGGCTGAGACCGCCTTCACCCGGCTGAAAAGACTGTTCTCCCAAGCGCCTGTTCTGATCCATCCAGATTCTACGAAACAGTTTACCCTGGAAGTAGACACTTCGGATACTGGTGTGGGAGCGGTGTTCTCCCAGCTTTCTGATCAGGATGGAAGGCTTCATCCATGCGCCTTTTTCTACCGTCGATTGACCCCTGCTGAACGAAACTACCACGTTGGAGACAGAGAGTTGCTGGCCATTAAGTTGGTCCTAGAGGAGTGGAGGCATTGGCTGGAGGGCGCTGAACATCCTGTGTTGGTCTGGACAGACCATAAAAATCTGTCATACATTCAGTCAGCTAAGTGTCTCAATGCACGTCAATCACGTTGGACTCTTTTCTTTTCTCGATTTAATCTGTCTATTTCTTTTAGACCAGGTTCCAAGAACATCAAACCAGACGATCTATCCCGCCAATTTGAACCTGAAGATACAGAGAAACATACCGAATCTATCCTGCCGCCTAGCTGTACCATGGGCTCTTTAACCTGGGAGATAGAGGACTTGGTGCGGCGAGCTCTCCCTGATGATCCTGGGCCAGGAACTGGACCTCCTGGAAGGACCTATGTTCCAGCATCAGTATGATCCAGAGTGATTGGCTGGTTTCATTCGTCCAAGTTCTTTGCTCACCCTGGTGTCAGTGGGACTATTGCCGCAATCACCACGCTATTGGTGGCCGTCCCTTCACAAAGACGTCAAGGAGTACGTGACGGCCTGCACCACATGCGCTAGAATTAAGTCTTATAATCGACCCTCTGCAGGCTTACTTCAACCTCTCAGCTGGTCGACCCTGGTCCCATGTGACCTTGGACTTCGTCACGGGTCTACCATGTTCTCACGGAATGACTGTTATTATGACCATTATTGACCGATTCTCCAAGGCCTGCCACCTGTTGCCTGTTGTCCGACAGGGGCCCTCAGTGTACTTCCTGTGTCTGGAGACATTTCTGTGAAGCCCTAGGGGCGAAGGTGGCGCTAACGTCCGGTCATCATCCCCAAACTAATGGCCAGGTGGAGCGCCTTAACCGGGAGTTGGAGGTGGCCCTGCGGTGTGTGACGTCCACCTGCCCCGCTGAATGGAGTGACCACTTGGGGTGGATTGAATACGCCCACAACTCTCATGTCTCCTCAGCCACCGGTTATTCACCTTTTGAGGTTTCGTTGGGATACCAACCTCCGTTGTTCCCGTCGGAGGAGAAGGACATCACGGTTCCCACTGTACAACACCACATATGGAGATGTAAACGGGTTTGGAACGCCGCCAGCCGGGCGCTTAACCAGACAGCTGCCCGAAACAAGTGCTATGCAGACCGTCGAAGACTGCCTGCTCCTAGTTACCTCCCTGGTCAGAAGGTTTGGCTAGCCGCATGGGACATTCCACTCAAGTCCCTGTCCAGAAAGCTCTCTCCCAGGTTCATCGGACCCTATGTAATTGATTCTCTCGTGGGTACTGCATCTGTTCGCCTTTGTCTGCCTCCTAGTCTCCGTGTTCACCCTGTTTTTCACGTTTCTCAGTTGAAACCTGTTCAAACCAGCACCTCTGCCCTCCGGCCTTGCCCCCTCCACCCGCCCGGGACTTTCAGGGCCACCCTGTCTACTCTGTTCGCCGCATTGTGGCTTCTCGACGATGGGGACGTGGACATCAGTACCTCGTTGACTGGGAGAGGTATGGTCTGGAGGATCGCTCCTGGGTTCCGGGTTCCTTCATTGTTGATCCCACTGTGATCCGGGATTTCCGGGCCCACCAAGCAGCGTCTTCTGGGCCGTCAGGAGGCGGCCGTTGAAGGGGTAGGTGGTGTCAGGATTTGGAGTTCTGCTGCCTGCTGCTTACACCTTTTCGACACTAGGTGCCGCCAGTAGGAGTGTACCTGAGGCGACAGCTGTTGTACATCTACTCAGCTGGGAAGCATATAGAGGAAGGTTGCCAACACCTCGGCGCCTGAGTGTTTTTGCCTCCGTGGTAATTTCTGGCCAGCTCTGAAATCTTTGCATGATTTTTACCATGGATATCTTTTGAAGGATCTGTTGTTGCGAACTCTAATTTGCTTTGTTACCTGTTCCAGGTGTGAATCCTACCTGATCTGTTCCAGTCCTCCATAGTGGCTAAGGTTACTTCCTTGATCTAGTCTGTGCATGACAAGCTGAACTCCTTTCCTGACATTTATTCTCTCCCAGGCGGGTTATTCCGGAATCTCCAGTAAGATACGTTTATGTTGGTTCATGTTTCTGAGGTTCAGCTATTTATCTTTTCTCTTTGTGTTTTCACAGTAAGGAAGATTAGTCTCGTCGCTCTGTTTGTTCCTGATCAATCTTTCAATAAAAACTTATTCCTTTTACAAAGTTCTCTGAGAGTCTCTGCATGTGGGTTAAGTCGGCTGTAAAAATCATGACAGGCTGGTACCCCGAGATGCTTCGAATGGGGATAAACCAGATGCTGCTGAAACGTGGCGTTTATGGGCATATTCTACCCAGGCCAGATGTTTGCTCCAAGAAGTGGGATTATTATTGTACAAACAATGGTGGACATTTTCGAGCTCCTGGTTTAGTCTCCCACACTGACATTTTGTCTGAGAGTGGTAGCCAGAAGTAAGCTGAGACTTAGCACCAAGAGCTAAACAGAAATCTTGCCACACTTGAGAAACAAGTGACCTCAGTCAGAAATGATTTCTGCAGGGATACTGTGGAGCCTGAACACATGATTAATAAGGAGTCTGTCAGTTTCAGTGGCAGAAGGGTGTTTGGATAAGGCCAATAAATGACAGGCCTTAGAGAAACGGTTGATAATGGATAAGATGACTGTCTTATTTTTGGACAGGGGGAGACCAGTTACAAAATCTAGTGCAATGTGGGACCAAAGGCGGTTGGGTATGGATAAAGGTTGGAGCAAACCTGCCGGAGATTGATAGGAGGACTTGTTTCTGGCACAAGTGGTGCAGGCGGAAACAAACTTGACCTCATCTTTATTCAATGAGGGCCACCAGAAGTATCTACGAATGAGGGCAATGGTACGGCTGGACCCAGGGTGGCCCGAGAACCTAGAAGAATGTGCCCACTGAATAACCTGGGATCTGACAACGTCAGGCACAACAGGTGACTGGGTGGACCCCGTCCTGGGTCAGGTTCATCTTGTTGTGACCTGCAAAAGAGGTCTTCTAGGTCCCAGGACAGGGCCCCAATCACACAGGATGAGGAAGTAATAGGCTCAGGTTCTGAATCCTTCTCTGAAACAGAAAACTGTCTGGACAGGGTTTGATGTTCTTTGAACCAGATGGTAGGTGATGGTGAAATTGAATCGAGAAAAGAACAATTACCAACGTGATTGACGGGGGTTGAGTGGTCTTGCCTTTTGGAAGTAAGCTAGATTTTTGTGATACGTCCAAATGATTATAGGTTGGGAAGTTCCCTCCAGCCAGTATCTCCAATCATCCAAGGCCATCTTAATGGCTCCCAGTCCCCAATATCGTAGTTTCTTTCTTCAGATGAGCAGATGAGAAACGTTTAGAAAAAAAATTCACAGGGATGGAGCTTACCGTCTGACGTAGAACGTTGTAAGAAGATTGCTCTAACCCCTGTATCAGAGACATCAACCTCCATGGTGAACTGCTCCTTAGGGTAAGGATGGCTGAGGATGGGTGCTGTAGAGAATCTTAGTTTAAGACTGGCGAAACTTCTTCTGCTTCAGGAGGCCATGTGAATGGCTGTTTGTTGTAGGTGAGAGCTGTAAGAGGGGAAGCAACAAGACTGTAGTCACGGATGAAGCATTGGTAGAAGATAGCAAAGCCCAGGAAATGTTGAAGCTGTTTGCGCTTGGTTGTGTAGGCCGATCCATAACTGCTGAGATTTTACTGGGGTCTGGCTTCACCTGTCCACCCTCAAAAATAAATCCCACAAAGGTTACTGAAGGAACAAGAAACTCACATTTTTCTGCTATGACAAACAAGCTATTTTCCTGGAGTCGTTGAACCGCTGATCAGATGTTTGGAGTGTTTCTTGTTTTTTTTTTTAGAAGATCAGGATGTCGTTGAGGTATACAAACACAAAGACATTAATGAAGTCTCTTAAGATGTCATTGATGAGGGCCTGGAAAACAGCAGGGGTGTTAGTTAAACCAAAAGGCATTACGAAGTATTCAAAATGTCTGGTGGGTGTCTTGTAGGCAGTTTTCCACTCGTCCCCTTCCCGGATCCAAACCAGATGGTGGGCGTTCCGTAAGTCCAGCTTGAAAAAAATGGTGGCTCCTTGGACTGATTCAAAAGCGGATAAAAGGAGAGGGAGAGAATATTTGATCTTGATTGTTATGTCATTAAGACTTTGGTAGTCAATGCAGGGTCTCAGGGTTCCATCCTTCTCTGTGACAAAAAATAATCCCACTCCTACAGGAGAAGAGGAGGAGCAGATTTTTCCGGCCTTGAGGGAAGCATTAATGTATTGCTCCATAGAGCCTCGTTCTGCTTCAAACAGGTGGAAAAGACATCCAGATGGTAAAGGAGCCCCTGGAAGAAGGTCAATAGCGCATTCGTAAGGGGTGATGAGGGGGAAGGGACATGGCCAAAAACTTGCTGAATACCCTGTGAAAATCATGATACTCTAAGGCCTGAACCAATTAATGCCATCAAGGGCATCTGTGGTTGGAACTAATAGAAGTTTGGAGAAGAAAACGGGGATAGTCATTCTGATAAATAACGCCCGACAGCGCCCCCTGTCTTACTGGCGGGCCAGATCTTTTGCGCTCACTGGACAATGGAGGCGAAAATGATCAGAAGAGCCACAATACAGACAATTTACCTGCATTCAAACGTTTTTGTTTCTCTTCAGGGGACAGTCGGGTTCTGCCAACCTGCATGGGTTCAGGTGTTGTGGTCTATCGGAAACAGATGACGTCAAAGAAGTGACGAGCTAGGTCGTTTGGGAGATGAAGTACTGTGGGATTGCTTAACCCTGGCTTTCTCCCTTATGCGATTGTCAAAACCATGTTGGCAACAGATATGCTGCCCTGGCAACAGATCTGCTGCCCTGTCTTAATGTCCAGAGTTTCTTAGCAGTTTCTTTGTTGCACTTGTTAAGAGAGAAAGTCTGCTTGAACAGGTTCAGGAAACCCTGAAATGAAAAATACTGGATTGTAGTTTCATCAGTTATTGCCTCAGCCCACTTTAACACCCAGCCCATGAGTGAGCCAACAATATAAGAAATCTTACTTGAATCATCCAGAAATGAATGTGGAGAGCAATGGAAAATAAGAGTGCATTGCAGGAGGAAACCTCTGCTCTTTTCGCGATCCCCTGACAATGGTTCGGATGGGGGTGAAACTATCTCACGGCTTTCTGACTGGGTCTGAAAAGGACTGGTAGGCGCCTGAACGAGGTACTATTTCCGATGCTCGGCGGAACATGATATGGAGAACAGGAAAATTGGAGTCCAGTCTGTGAGGCAGGAAAAAAACAAGACGATGAGAGCAGGGACTAAGAAACATGCAGAAGGCTGCATAACACGGTCAGTTTACCACGCTGGTGAAAACAGCAAGCCGATGCCTCCCTCCAGGTTCCAGCTCCTTATGAAGCCCTGGTGATTAGGCTTGCATCTGGTACACCTGTGAGGCACCACCTGCCAGTCACACCCTGCAGCTGACAGAGAAAAAAAAAACACAGCACAACTTTTTAAGCTCGAGCTGTCTTATTATTTTAAATGTTTTGCAACAAACAAAACCCTTCAAAGCTTGATCTGTAACCGCTCTTCAAAGAATGATTGCTACTTGTTTTTCAGTTTAATAAAACAAAAGTCTCAGTAATACAATTATTGCATGACCTATAACTTCTCAAAGGAACGTTAAAAGGCTAAATCTTTTTATTTGTGTCTCTGAAAATAACAAGACTCTCTTTTTGTGTCTTGCTAATGAATGGAATAATTAGGTCTCTCAGGCCACTGTTGAAAGAACATCAGCATTAACCATTTCTCATCTTTGCCTCCACTCCCTGTATGGCCTCATTGATGTTTCCAATCTACACATACTGTCGCTGTTAAAACATGATGAAAACAGCTAAAGTTCCCAAATGTGTGGCTTGTCTTTGGAGTTATTAGTCTTTCTCTATATTCCTGATCAAATACATCTCATCACCTGCTCACTGTGGTGCTCAGATGTAATTGCAATTTTACTAACTGAAAAACCACAACATTACACAGTGAAATCTATCTTGTTACATCTCAAGCCTCCAATACTGTACATTGGCTCAAAACAAGCAAGGCCTCTCATTTTCAGGTTTGGCCTAAAATTATTTTAATTTGTGGTAGAATGTCTAGCAAGAAATTGGCAATACTGAGATGGAGCGGAAACATGTTGCTCATCATAGAACTTTTTAGACAATCTACCAATGAAGACAGACTGTGTCTGAAAAGGGCTGCTATGGTGAAAACATAAATGTACTCAAATAAAGGTCTAGTATAAGAAAAAAAACCTTGAGTTATGAAAGAAGTGTGCATAATAAATTTGAGCCTTTTAAGGAGGTAAATTCATTCAATTCAATTCAATTCAGTTTTATTCATATAGCGCCAATTCACAACACATGTTGTCTCAAGGCACTTCACAACAGTCAGGTACATACATTCCAATTAATCCTAACAATTGAACAGTGCAGTCGGAGTTAGCTTTTTATTCAAATTGGATAAAAAGTTTTTCTATCTAAGGAAACCCAGCAGATTGCATCCAGTCAGTGACTTGCAGCATTCACTCCTCCTGGATGAGCATGTAGAGACAGTGGACAGTCACTGGCGTTGACTTTGCAGCAATCCCTCATACTGAGCATGCATGTAGCGACAGCGGAGAGGAAAAACTCCCTTTTAACAGGAAGAAACCTCCAGCAGTACCAGGCACAGTGTGAGCGGCCATCTGCCACGACCGACTGGGGGTTTGAGAGAACAGAGCAGAGACACAAAAAGAACAAAGAAGCACTGATCCAGAAGTACTTTCTATGGGAAGGAAAAGTAAATGTTAATGGATGTAGCTCCTTTAGTCGTTTCACCTAGAAAGAAAGAACAGATAAACTCTGAGCCAGTTTTCAAGGTTAGAGTCTGAAAGAGAGCACATAGAGTATGTTACAGGTAAGCTCAGTCAATTTCCATGTCTAGGAGAGAGAAAGGGTTAAACACTAAAAGATAGGGCTGTGTGGATCATCGTTAGAGGGTGAGCATTAAGTTGTTGCCAGCAGAAGCTCGGACGATTCCCCTCTCCAGAAAGGTGTCACAGGCAGACACAGAGCCAGGCCAGGTGTAGCTTCTAGGAAGAGAAAAGAGAGAACAGGGTTAAAAGCTGAAATAACAGCAAACAATGCAAAATTGGAGAGTAGTGTAAGAATGTAGCGAAGAGGGTGAAAGTGGTCGTTATGTCCTCCAGAAACCTAAGCCTATAGCAGCATAACTACACAGATAGTTTCAGTTCAGGTTATTTAGTTAAACGGCGCTTATTTACAACAATGTCATCTCAAGGCACCTCACAAAGGGTCCCACTGATGGTCATTGTTATACTAAAAACCACAATGATTGGGATACCTCCCTCTGTCAGACTGATTATAACCATTGGAAAAGAGAAGGGGTCATACAGGTAGCAGAAATGGAGGGTGTGTTTGCACCTCAACCATAACTGAGCCGGTTTAGGCTAAACCTGACTCCCCCTTACTCCAACTAACAGGGAGGGAGGAAGGCGGAGGTAAAAAATAAGGAAGATAGCTCAGGATAAACTAAGCCACTATAACTATAAGCTTTATCAAAAAGGAAAGTTTTAAGCCTAGCCTTAAAAGTAGACAGGGTGTCTGCCTCACGGACTAAAGCTGGGAGCTGGTTCCACAGGAGAGGAGCCTGATAACTAAAGGATCTGCCTCCCATTCTACTTCTAGAGACTCTAGGAACCACCAGTAAACCTGCAGTCTGAGAACGAAGTGCTCTGTTAGGAACATATGGAACAATCAGATCTCTGATGTATGATGGAGCTAGATCATTAAGGGCTTTATATGTGAGGAGGAGAATTTTAAATTCTATTCTGGACTTAACAGGGAGCCAATGAAGGGAAGCTAAAATAGGAGAAATATGATCTCTCGTTTTAATTTTCATCAGAACTCTTGCTGCAGCATTTTGAATCAGCTGAAGGCTTTTAACTGCATTTTGTGGACATCCTGATAGTAACGAATTACAATAGTCCAGCCTTGAAGTAACAAATGCATGGACTAGTTTTTCAGCGTCACTCCTAGATAGGATATTTCTAATTTTGGCAACGTTCCGGAGATGAAAGAAGGAAATCCTAGAAACCTGTTTAATATGGGATTTAAATGACATGTCCTGGTCAAAAATAACACCAAGGTTTTTTACTTTATTATCTGAGGTCAATTTAATGCCATCCAGGTTAAGTGATTGACTAAGCAGTTTCTTTTTTAAAGACTCTGGTCCAAAGACGACAACTTCTGTCTTGTCTGAATTTAGAAGCAAAAAATTTTACGTCATCCAAGTTTTTATATCTTCAAGACATGCTTGTAGTCCATCTAACTGGTTGGGCTCATCAGGATTTATGGATAAGTAAAGCTGAGTATCATCAGCGTAACAGTGAAAATTTATCCCATGCTGTCTAATAATTTTACCTATTGGAAGCATATATATAGTAAAGAGAATTGGCCCAAGTACTGAGCCCTGTGGTACTCCACAATTAACCCTGGAGTTTAAAGATGATGATTATTTATGTAGCTTATCATTCTTAATGCAGGATTTTTGTGTAGCTGGCACTAAACACTGGTTTCTAAGCAAATGTGCAACATTGCTCAGAAAGACAACTTTATTTTCAGTGAAGAGCAGTTCACATGGATAGCTGCACATTACACTTGTCATCAGATCCTGCCATACTGCCTTGAACCACTTGCAGGCTTTGTGATATAGTGCTAGCTTTTACCCATCACTGCCAGGGTTTTACCATGTGACATAGGTCATGCACACTATTATCCTATACAAACATGCTTGCATAGTCTCCATAGTCTTAAGAAATGTGCGACCCTTGTTCAGCACAATCAGCTTTTTTCCTTGTGATGAGTTCCCAACTGTGACTGCATCATCCAATTCCATCTTTCCTCTTTGTCTGAAAAACAACTCATCACATGTTTACTTACACATACAACATGAAAGGTTATAAAGGTCAAATAGTAAAATTAATAAAAGAGGAAATATATAAGATAAATCAATATACAATTATTCCAACATTTCCCCCCTGTTTATCTTATATTTGCTCCCATTCTCAAATCACTTAAACAGCCACTTCTTTTGGATTTTTAACTGTAAGATCATTTTTCATGAGCACAAATATAATTACACTCAGAGGAACTTACTGACATTTAAACCACATAATCATATAGAGATGGATCTGGGTATAGGTCAGAAAAGTGGTCAGTTGGATCATCCTGATGCTTATGTAGCTGATAGAGCTGGGTAACTCTATCTTCCATAGGAAAAACAGCTGTGGTGATGAGACGGTTAAGAAGAGAACGAAGGCAGGGAATACAACAACATCCACACAATGTCAAAATTGCAGCAAACACTGCAAAGGAAATTATTACTGATTATACTAAAATGTTATACTTCCCAAACACATCCAGCCAGGAATCCCACATCGAGGTGTCTACTCCAGAATGCTTCATTTTGCCATTTAGAGATCTGAAACCTACTATGGCTTCGGTGAGGCTACCATCAGCAGCAGTGTTGTTAGGTATGAATATGCAGCATTGTTCTCCAAAAATTGTACAAACTCCTCCTTTTTCAGCTAACATGTCCAAAGCAATTATCTTCTGGAATGCCATCAGGGAAGTTGAAGCCACTTGGTCATGGACAGCTTTAAAACCGCTTGTGTCCAATTTCCTAGTTTTTTTTTAACATTGTAGTGGATATGCCGGGGTTGGACAATGAAACTGAAACACCTGTCATTTTAGTGTTGGAGGTTTCATGGCTAAATTGGACCAGCCTGGTAGCCAGTCTTCATTGATTGCACATTGCACCAGTAAGAGCAGAGTGTGAAGGTTCAATTAGCAGGGTAAGACCACAGTTTTGCTCAAAATATTGAAATGCACACAACATTATGGGTGACATACTAGAGTTCAAAAGAGGACAAATTGTTGGTGCACGTCTTGCTGGCGCATCTGTGACCAAGACAGCAAGTCTTTGTGATGTATCAAGAGCCACGGTATCCAAAGTAATGTCAGCATACCACCAAGAAGGACGAACCACATCCAACAGGATTAACTGTGGACGCAAGAGGAAGCTGTCTGAAAGGGATGTTCAGGCGCTAACCCGGATTGTATCCAAAAAACATAAAACCACGGCTGCCCAAATCACGGCAGAATTAAATGTGCACCTCAACTCTCCTGTTTCCACCAGAACTGTCCGTCGGGAGCTCCACAGGGTCAATATACATGGCCTGGCTGCTATAGCCAAACCTTTGGTCACTCATGCCAATGCCAAACGTCGGTTTCAATGGTGCAAGGAGCGCAAATCTTGGGCTGTGGACAATGTGAAACATGTATTGTTCTCTGGTGAGTCCACCTTTACTGTTTTCCCCACATCCGGGAGAGTTACGGTGTGGAGAAGCCCCAAAGAAGCCTACCACCCAGACTGTTGCATGCCCAGAGTGAAGCATGGGGGTGGATCAGTGATGGTTTGGGCTGCCATATCATGGCATTCTCTTGGCCCAATAATTGTGCTAGATGGGTCACTGCCAAGGACTACCGAACCATTCTTGAGGACCATGTGCATCCAGTGGTTCAAACATTGTATCCTGAAGGCAGTGCCGTGTATCAGGATGACAATGCACCAATACACACAGCAAGTCTGGTGAAAGATTGGTTTGATGAACATGAAAGTGAAGTTGAACATCTCCCATGGCCTGCACAGTCACCAGATCTAAATATTATTGAGCCACTTTAGAGTGTTTTGGAGGAGCGAGTCAGGAAACGTTTTCCTCCACCAGTATCACTTAGTGACCTGGCCACTATCCTGCAAGAAGAATGGCTTAAAATCCCTCTGACCACTGTGCAGGACTTGTATATGTCATTCCCAAGACGAATTGACGCTGTATTGGGCGTAAAAGGAGGCCCTACACCATACTAATAAATTATTGTGGTCCAAAACCAGGTGTTTCAGTTTCATTGTCCAACCCCTGTAGTTGATCCTGTCTACGTTTTTGTTCGTTGTACACCACCAACAGATAATTGATTCAAATCCTGCAGCTACTTGATCAGCTAATTTATATTCATCAGGCACTCCTTTACTTCACAAACAAAAAGGTCAAAGTTTGGATCTGACCCCGAAACCCAACTCCACAGGAGAAAACCCCAACATTTTCCTCCTGATCAAGGGTAGTCGGGAGGGAATAGAGAGTTATGCGTGAGGTTAATGGTTACTTGGATTGCATTATCACCTTCATGGAGTCTAAACAATTTCTTTTGATGATGTTGCGATGAGTGGTGCGCAGAGGTATTTACGTTGCAGAGAGATGAAAATAAGTGAGTCTGTGAGTTTCTTCAGCCTCTATCAGGCATATTTATTGAAGAACTTTAACAAAGTTACATGTAAGACTTTTCACTTACAGCGCCATCCTCTTCAGCAAAGGTAAAAGGTAAAAATCATGACATAATGATGTCGCACATGCGCACACCAGGAGTAACATACATAACAACAACAGGTAGCAGTATTGAAACATGTTGAGTAAGAGCATTTACAATAGTAACGTTTAACACCCCCACTCGCTCGTAACTCACTGAGCTATCTTGAAAACATATTCCTGCACATTTATGTGCCAAATATCTCCTGAGAAAACTTTTTCAGTTTTTATTTAGTAGCAGGTTTTGTCATTAGATCTGCAAGCATTTGATCAGTAGGACAACATTGCAGCACTACCTGTCCAGTGTTTACTACTTCCCCAATAAAATGTTACTTAATATCAATATGTTTACATCTCTGTCGGTTCACTGGGTTCTTAGCCAGTGCAATAGTGCCTTGGTTGTCTTCATAAACTTTTGTATGTAAATACTGGTAACTATCTATGCCCTTCAGAAGTTGTTCCAGAAAAAGACATTCTTGTATTGCAGATGCTAATGATATGTACTCTGCCTCGCAAGTAGACAATGCCACTGTTGGTTGCTTCTTCGTCTTCCAAGAGATCAAAGAACTTTCATCATTTAACCTAGCACAATACCCAGATATGCTCCTCCTATCAGTTGTATATTATGCCCAATCAGCATCACAGAAGATTTTTAGTCTAAGGTTTTGTGAGTTAATTGTTTTAAAACCTAACTCTTTTTCTGCTGTACCTTTTAGATATTGGAGAACGTGTTTCACTGTATTCCAGTGCTCTACTGTTGGTTCAGTGAGGTGTTGCGCCAGTTTACTGACCACAAAACTTATGTCTGGTTGTGTACATGTGGACAAATATATTAAACTCCCCACTGCTTCTCTGTACTTCCTTGGATTTTCCATTCTGTCCGCATTATCTGAATACTCTAGCTTTGGTTCACATGGAGTCTCTCTTGGTTTGCAATCCTCCATTCCAAATCTCTTTAATATTTTGGTGACATATTTCTTCTGTGACATTTTAACTTGTTATTCTGTTTGATCAAAATCTATTCCTAGAAAATGTTTCAGTCTTCCTAGGTCTTTCATTTTGAACTTTCCATTTAGCATCTTCTTAGCTTCCTTCAAAACCTCCTCACTGTTGGCTGCAATGATAAGGTCATCCACCCATACCAGTAAGATGATCTTTTCACAATTTTTCTCTCTACTATACAAACATTGGTCACTAGGGTTTTGTTTGTAACCATTTTCACTCAAGTAAACATGCAGTAAATCATTCCAATTTCTGCCTGATTGTTTTAGACCATAGAGAGACTTCTGTAGCTTGCAAACAAGTTTTTCTCCTGTTTTAGACTTTTTCTCAAAACCTTCTGGTTGGTCTATGTAAATTTTGTGGTCGATAGGTGCATGCAAATATGCGGATTTAACATCCATCTGATGTAATATTAGATGTTCTTGTGCTGCCTCTTGCATAACCACTCTTACACTTGTCATGTCAGCTGTTGGTGAAAATGTCTCTTCATAGTCGATGCCTTGTTTTTGATTGTAACCTTTCGCCACATACCTTGCTTTAAATCTATCAGTTCCATCAACCTAATTTTTTAGTGCAAAAACCCATTTTCCCCCCACTGTCTTTTTGCCGTGTGGTAGCTGGGTGAGTATGAAAGTCTCATTTTCTTTCAGAGACTGTATTTCCTCTTTCATAGCTTCTTTCCATTGCATTGAATTAGGCAATGCAATAGCTTCCATGTAAGTTTGAGGAATATTGCAAACTGCTCTGTAACAAGAGTCTACACTCATTTGTAGTTTATCTACTGCATCCTCAGTCTCAAAATCCTGTAGGTGCTCTGGTTTCTTTCTGTTTCTTGGTGGGTTCCTTCTAGTTACAGTCTGTTCTGGTGCAGCTTCAGAAATATATCTTTTATCAGGTTCATTTTCAACACTCCCATCATCTTTTTCAAGAGTTCTTGTGTACAGATCCTCTTGAACATATTCTATGGTAGGTTCAGTTTGTGACTCTTCTTCTCTTATTGTTTTGGTTGTGAATCTTACCAGTCTATATCTGTATATTTTCAGTGTTAGGATAACACACTAGATATGCCGGGCTGTTTTTGTCATAACCAATAAAGATTCCTTGCTCACTTCTCGAGTCAAACTTGTTCTTCTCCTGCTTGTAAGCATAACACTGTGACCCACATTTCTGCAACTTGGACACATTTGGTTGTTTTCCTGAGAACATTTCATAAGGTGTCTTATCTGTTCGTCTGTTGTAGCATCTGTTCCTCACAGATGCTGCGGCTTGAATAGTATAGTTCCAAAACTTTTCTGGTAACTTACTTTCTAGTAACAGACATCTGGACACGTCATTGAGGGTTCTCCAAGCTCTCTCTGCTGTTCCATTCTGGTGTGGTGAATAAGGTGCCGAACTCTCATGCCTGATCTTATTCTTGGCTAACATAGCTCTATACTCTTTGTTTGTAAACTCAGTACCATTATCTGAGCGGATACACTTCACTTCCCCATAAGGTGCCATGTCTGCCAAATATTTCTCAGTGGCTTGAAGAGTATCAGTCTTGGACTTCAAAAAATAGACCATGATAATGCCAGAATAATCGTCTGTAAATGACTGTGCATATCTGTAACCTTCTATGCTGGGTGTTGACATGGGGCCTGTTAGATCAGTGTGAACTAGTTGTAAAGGTCTGTCAGCCTTTTTGTCTGGCTCTCTGTTTCTAGTCTGGGTGAATTTCCCTTTTGTACACACCTCACATAACTGCCCTGGTTTAGTTTTGCTTCCTTTTATCTCCATACTTTTAACTATCTTTTGAAGTAGTTTTGACAGCTTCGCTCCAACCACTCGGCCGCTGGTCCTCATCTGCGTTCTCTTTGTATGTTCGTCCTGACCTCCTATCTGTCTTATTTGCACAACGATTTATCAGTTCTTAGATAAGAACTCTCACAATTACTGGTGGTGGTCGGCCTTATCCAATCCTTTCCTCTAGCTAGATCAATTATTAATCTACCTTCTCTATTCCTGGCTCTCATATCTAACCTTTTTAAATTTGTATATTTATTCTCCTATCTCAATTCATTTACCACAATTTTAGACAGTTTTATTTTAGTTTTCTCTCTTTCAGATGCACCTGGATTTTTGCCACTGGCAGGCAATTCAATTCAATTCAGTTTTATTTATATAGCGCCAATTCACAACTCATGTTGTCTCAAGGCACTTCACAAAAGTCAGGTACATACATTCCAATTAGTCTTAACCATTGAACAGCACAGTCAGAGTTGGTTATTTATTCAAATTGGATAAAAAGTTTTTTCTGTCTAAGGAAACCCAGCAGATTGCATCCAGTCAGTGACTAGCAGCATTCACTCCTCCCGGATGAGCATGTAGAGACAGTGGACAGTCACTGGCGTTGACTTTGCAGCAATCCCTCATACAGAGCATGCATGTAGTGACAGTGGAGAGGAAAAACTCCCTTTTAACAGGAAGAAACCTCCAGCAGAACCAGGCTCAGCGTGAGCGGCCATCTGCCACGACCAACTGGGGGTTAGAAAGAACAGAGCAGAGACACAAAGATAACAAAGAAGCACTGATCCAGGAGTACTTTCTATGGGAAGGAAAAGTAAATGTTCATAGATGTAGCTCCTTTAGTAATTTCACCTAGATATAAAGAGCAGATAAACTCTGAGGCATATCCAACCAAGCCTCATCATGCTCCTTATTCAGCCTTTTCAGGCCCATCAGTCTACGCTATTGACAAGCGTATCGTAATATGCGTTGGCAGGCATAGCAATCCTGCCTCTTTAGGCCCATCACTATCTACGCCATTGGCAGGCGTTTCAATCATCCATCGGGCTAACTCACACCATTGGTAGGCGTTTCATTCATGCCTTTATAGGCATCTCAATCTAGATGGTTAGGCTTCTCTATCTCTGCCATCTCCAGGCGCTTTCAATCATGCCTTGACAGGCATCTCATTTAGATGGTTAGGCTTTTTCTATCTCCGCTAACTTCAGGCGCTTTCAATCATGCTTTGGCAGGCATTTCCATTTAGATAGTTAGGCTTTCATGATCTCCGCCATTGGCAGGCACTTTCATTAATGCCTTTTCAGGCATATCTATTTAGATAGTTAGGCTTTCATGATCTCCGCCATTGGCAGGTGCTTTCATTAATGCCTTAACAGGCATATCTATTTAGATATTAGGCTTCTCTATCTCCGCCATCTCCAGGCGCTTTCAATCATGCCTTGACAGGCATCTCTTTTAGATTGCTTGGCTTTTTCTATCTCCGCCATCTTCAGGCACTTTCAATCATGCCGTGGCAGGCATTCCCATTTAAATTGTTAAGCTTTCACGATCTCAGCCATTGACAGGTGTTTACAAACATGCCTTAGCAGGCATCTCAATCTTATGCCTTGTCAGGGATTCATCTAGCCACCTTGATGCCTGTCAGTTGCAGCCCATCTTCACCCGACCTGTCATCGGCCATCCACGCATCTTCAGTTATAACTCAGGGTAAGCCCATTCGAGTGTTGGAATAATTGAATATAGATTTATCTTATATTTTCTCCTATTCTTTAACTTGACTATTTGATATTATAACCTTTCATGATGTATGTGTGAGTAAGGATGTGATGAGTTATCTGCAGGCCAAGATCATAAATGGAGCTGAGCTTGCTGAGGAGGAAGCAGTTGAGGAGGTCATAAAGATGAAGGCTGATTGCACTGAACAGAAGATGCACTGATCCTAAGATGGAGAGACTATGGAAGTTCGTTCGTTCGTCGTCTTCCGCTTATCCAGGACCAGGTCGCGGGGGCAGCAGACTCAGCAGAGACGCCCAGACGTCCCTCTCTCCAGACACCTCCTCCAGTTCCTCCAGGGGGAGCCCAAGGCGTTCCCAGGCCAGCCGAGAGACATAGTCCCTCCAGCGTGTCCTGGGCCGTCCCCTGGGCCTCCTCCCGGTGGGACGTGCGTGGAACACCTCCCGAGGAAGGCGTCCAGGAGGCATCCGGTATAGATGCCCGAGCCACCTCAACTGGCTCCTCTCGATGTGGAGGAGCAGCGGCTCTACTCCGAGCCCCTCCCGGATGGCCGAGCTCCTCACCCTATCTCTAAGGGAGTGCCCGGCCACCCTACGGAGGAAGCTCATTTCAGCCGCTTGTATCCGTGATCTCGTTCTTTCGGTCATGACCCAAAGTTCATGGCCATAGGTGAGGGTAGGAACGTAGACCGACCAGTAAATTGAGAGCTTTGCTTTTCGGCTCAGCTCTCTCTTCACCACAATGGACCGGCACAGCGCCCCCATTACTGTGGCAGCTGCACCGATCCGTCTGTCGATCTCCCGCTCCATTCTTCCCTCACTCGTGAACAAGACCCCGAGATACTTAAACTCCTCCACTTGAGGCAGGAACTCCCCTCCAACTTGAAGAGGACAAGCCACCCTTTTCCGGTCGAGTACCATGGCCTCGGACTTGGAGGAGCTGATCCTCATCCCAGCCGCTTCACACTCGGCTGCGAACCGCCACAGCGCATGCTGTAGGTCTTGGCTAGAGGGGGCCAGCAGGACCACGTCATCCGCAAAAAGAAGAGACGAAATCCTCTGGTCCCCAAACCAGACCCCCTCCGGCCCTATGGAAGTGTGTTGTTAAAAGATAAAGCTGTTTATGACCTGTTTACGATGCAGCTGTTGTTTCCCATCCTTTAGAGAGCAATGTTCTTTGTAACTAGGGACCCCCAAATGATAATAAAAAGAGAGGTGCGGACAGATGCTGTTCAGAGCGGTGCGGGAATTGTAACTGAACACATCTTGACCGTTCTCCTCGCTGCGAGAATATAATTAATTCTTTGTCTCTCTCTTCTTTTTGTGATGTTATAAGTGTTGTAGGTTGTTTAAACCTGACATTAATTTGGTCCTTCGAGAGCCGGATTCCAACTACGCCTGAGGGTTCCAGCGGGTTGGTAGACTCCAGGAAAAGACCGTGCGCACGGCTGTCTTCATCAGGGAGACTCACAGTCCTTTTCCAGGACTGGATTTCGGCCCGCCCGTTGGGATCTGACGGCTGACGGAACTCTGAGAGAGAGGAGAGGACAAAGTGGTGAGTTTGAATCTGGATTTAAAAAGGTGTGACGAATGACTGGGGGTCATTGCGTGAAATAAAAAAAAACCTGTAAATCCTAGGCCCTAACAGGTAAAAGCAGTGCGGCGGAGTCCTGTTTAAAGTATTAAGAAGTAATACTGAAAATTCCATGTTTAAAAATGGGGACGGCGGAGTCCTGTTTAAAGTATTAAGGAGTAATACTGAAAATTCCGTGTTTATAGGGGATGACGGAGTCCTCTTAAGTATTAAGAAAGGAATACTAAAATTCCGTGTTTCCAGGACGGCGGAGTCCGTGTTTAAGTATTTTAAACAACAAAAATACTAAGAAAATTCCGGGTTTAAAATGTGTGCATGTGAGAAATGAATGGATGATTTAAACCACTAGGTTTTGCCTCATATCAAAGCAGTGGGATTGAAAGTGACTAACTTTTGTGGATGCAAAGGATTTATATGTTGGATCAAATAAAAACTAAATAAAAAAATGGGAAAAGGGGCAAGTAAAATAAACTAAAAATGAATAATAATGCAAAGATTGGAAATTTATAGAAGCAAAGGATCAAATTAAAATATTAAAATTAAAATATTTAGATAAATGGATAACCACATATCATTATGATGGTTGTTTAAACTCTAAAACATTAATTAATCTATAGGATGCAATAATTAAAAGTACATTAAAAGTACATGTGATTTAAGAAAAATGGACAAAGAAGGTTATGAGGATGTAGATTATTGCTTAAAAGTAACTAAAAAGAGAGAGATGTGATGCAGGAGACAAGAATGGATGTTTTTGTGGAAAGCAGAAAAGGTCAGAGGGCTAAGAAGTAATTTTTGATGGACTTGCAAAGTAGAACAGCAGGACAAAAGAAAGGGAGTAAAAAGAGTAGGTGGAAAGTTTTTGTTTTGTACCAAAGATCTGATGAGGTTTGACAGGATTGGATGGGCTAAAATGAGTCCCTTTGGTAAATAAATCCATCCCCACCATGGCTGTATGTTTTATTTGTGTTTTTTTTTTTTTTTTTTTTTGTTTTGAGACGCTGAAGGCTGTTGATACAACTTGTCACGGAGGTTCATGGCATGACACGGTTTTTTCTCTGTGTAACCTTAGAAAATATTTTACTCTTTTTAACAGCAGAACAATCAGAGTGAGGGAATTAATCGATAGGCTTACAGTCAGGTACTGACGCAGAGCTGACTACATAGAAATAGCCAGAGTGAAACAAAAAGAGGAAGAACCTTTTGAAGAATATAGGATTAGACTGACAAAAGTGTTTAAAATATATAGTGGTCTACAAGAAGATGAAAACGAACAAGGAGCTTATCGACAGCAGTTAAAAAATGCACTACATGCTGGTTCCAGGGATGCAATTAATACCTAGGCAAGGAGGCATTTTATAGGGTTCCGCACAGCAAATCTAGAAGACTATGTAAATCATGCCCTCAATGCAGAAAGAGTAATGAAGGATATAAACAAAAAAGATGGTCAACACCTTTTTTCAGCAAGAAGAAGAAGAAGAAGAACAGATTTATTATTAAAACAACAGAGGAAGAGGAGGATTTAGAGGCAGAGGACAAAACCGCAGGTGTCAGAGAGGAGGAGTGAGCAGAGGAAATTACAGACAATACACCTCAGGGTGCTGGTGTTGTGAGAAAGAAGGATAACTGGCAAGAGACTGTCCTGGGAGGAGAAATAATGATTCAGCATGACCAGGACAGAAAACAAGTGAAATTGTTCCTAGTACCTCAGACACCAATGAAAACCAAAAACCAAAAACACAGGGGCAGGATATTCTCTTAAATTTCCAGGACCTTCTCTCCCTAGATAGCATAAAACCTGAAGTTACCTTACTGTTGAATGGAAAATCAATTACTTTTCTTTGTGATACCGGAGCATGCAGGACCACCTGTAGAGAAACAATCCCAAATTCCAGACTTAGTGATCAGCAAATAACATTAAGGTCAGCTATTGGGAAATTGACACAAGTCTGTGAGTCTGAACCAGTTTGGATAAGAGATCCCAATGGACAGTCATGTAAGCTATCTATTCTAATGGTCCCTGAGTGTCCGGTGAATCTATTGGAATGAGATGGATTATTACATCTGGGGTTAGCATTGATTCCAACCTCAGAAGGACATATTGTAGTAAAGAGAAAAGCAGAACTCAGCCAAGGAGATTATTTTGTGCTAAAAGGAGTGGGACCACCTTATTACCACTATTCACTGGATGTTCCAAATAAGCCACCCCTAGACATAGGGACAGCTTTATTAACAGAAGGAAGAAATGTCATTACTCGACTACAAGATCAGATGACACCAGATGATCTACATATTACCATGTGGTATAAAAATACTCCTGGACCAGATAAAACTAATGAAGAAGCATTAACTAAAGTAACCCCTACCAAAGTCATGGTAACTTATGTTTATGCAGATGGGAAGAATAGTGCAGAGGGGAAAAGATGCCACAGACTGGTTTGCAACAATAATGAATACAGAAACTAGTGCATCCACAGGATTAACTAGAACATTATTATTTTGGACAGTGATGGTGCAGAAAGGGATACATTTGCATACAAAGCAACAATGAGAAATATTCCTTACTGAACAGGAGGAACAGTTCTTGAGTGAAATCCCTGATAAGTTATGGTCAAAAGACGCTACTGATGTGGGTTTAGTAAAACGAGCAGTACCTGTCCAAATTAGAGCAAAAACAGAATACAGGCCCAGTGTAAAACAATACATTTTGAAATATGATGCTTGTGAAGGAATAAAACCAGTAATAAAGGATTTAATAACTGCAGGGGTGATAATAAAATGAGAGGACTCACCATGTAACACCCCCATTTTTCCAGTTAAAAAACAAGCTCCATCAACAGGATGGCGCATGGTACAAGACTTACAGGCAGTTAATAATGCAGTTGTTCAGAGAGCACCGTGTGTTCCTGATCCTTATACCTTATTAAATTCCCTAAGACCAGATGCTAGAATATTTACTGTAGTTGATATAAGTAATTCATTTTTCTCTGTACCTATAGATAAAGATAGTCAGTTCTGGTTTGCATTCACCTTTGAGGGACAAAGATATACTTATACCAGACTACCTCAAGGCTACTGTGAAAGTCCAACTATATACTCTCAGGTAATGAGTGCAAGTATGGCCAAGTTTGACCCTCCAGGAGGTAGTCAGGGTTTATTATATGTTGATGATGCGCTATTAGCCTCTCCTAATGAGGAGACCTGTAAAAATGACACAATAGCATTATTAAAACATTTAGCAGAAGAGGGACACAAAGTCAGTAAAAAGAAACTTCAGTTGTGTAAAAAGGAGGTTAAATACCTAGGCCACAATCTTAGCGCAGGGGGACGCACAATTGTAGAAGAAAGAAAGACTGCAATATTACAAGTTCCAAAACCAGTAACAAAAAAGCAAATGATGTCCTTCCTTGGACTAACTAATTATTGTAGAAACTGGGTGCCAAATTATGCAGAAATAGTAGCTCCATTAAACAAACTAATGTATGAGGAAGAGCTGAAAATGACGTCTGAACTGAAATGAAGTGTAGAAGCTGAAGATGGAAATTAACATGATTGTCAAGAATTAGCAGAAAACGAAGAAAAACTAGAAGTGATTTGCAGGATCATGAAATAGTATGTAGATGGTTCCTCTAAAAAAGATGAGAGAGGGACGATACAAACAAGAGATTGGTGACATTGGTGACAATAGATATAGTGTTAAAAGAAATGCAACAACAAAGCCCACTACAGGAGATAGAAATGTGGAAAAAACATGGAGCTGCATTAAAAGATGAAAACTATATCTGACCAGATAAGAAACCTGTCCTACCAAAGAACCTATATAAATTGGCGGCAATATTGAGCCATCGTGTTTCACAATGTCTCAACAGGGAGGAAGAGTAGGACAGATATATTAATATTATATAACATATGGATTTAATTCTTAATTCTTATTAAAAAATGTTTTTTAAAAACATGTTTAACATGTGCAAAACATAATCCACAAGGGAATTTAAGACCACGAAGGGGACAATTTCCAAAACTAAGATACCCTTTTCAAACAATTCATATGGATTTTATTGAGTTAAACCACAGTGAAGGGAAAAAGTTATGTTTAGTCATTATAGATGCATTTTCTAAATGGATAGAACTATTTCCAACTTAACATTACAAGCACCTCAGGGCTAACACCCTATGAACATTATTTGGAAGACCATACAGATTACCACAGTTAAAAAATGAATGGGAGTTAGATGAAGAAGCTAAGCTAGCTGATTATATGAGGAGTATGTTCGAAAAGCAACAGAAACAAATTCAAACTAATGAGGAATGTTCTATTTCCCAGCAGGAAAACCAACTAGTGGAACCAGGAGACTGGGTGTTAATAAGGAGTGTAGAAAAGAAACATTGGTATTTCACCTAAGTGGGAGGATCCATATTTAGGTATTATTAACCACTGCCACGGCAGTAAAATAGCTGAGAGATAAACCTGGATACACCTTACACATTGTAAAAAGGTCATTTCGGTTGAAAGCTCCGTCAGGGGAAGTGATTTACAGACTGATAATATTATGGACCCAGACATTTAGAGGCTGGAGAAACCCAAAAGTCAGTGAAGAAAATTAAGACACTGGAACCACTTAGAGGAGTCAAAATTTCAGCCAAAATGATTTTTAGATGGACGAACAATGCTTTCCGGTGCTGGGTATTATATTTTTTCTCATATTTATTTTTATTTTTCTGGTACTTCTGGGAACCAGTCAAGATGAATTAGAATATGAGTCATATGAAATAAGTAGCGCTAAATCAAGGAAGGCAAGATAACCTAACTATGTGCACTAAACAAACTTCTTATACTTATGGCATTCAAGTGTGCGTGAAATCTAAAACCATAGCTGTGGTGCTGATCCCACTCATTGGCTTGACCAAACGAGGAAGGAAAGGGCAGCATTATAGGAGTTATAAATGGTACTTAGCTAATGACAGAAGAGACACCTCATGGTCCATGATGGTAGCTGATGAAGGAAACAATAGGACACCAGAGTGGGGCACCTCTGCTTATGCTAGTCATCAAAAGAAGTTGTTTAAGCTCCATAAAGCTGATAATGCAATCCAGGTAACAAAGCGAAGAGAGTAAAAATTATGTTAGGAAAGTTAACCACAGGTGACTAAGTTCCAGGTTATTACTGGAGTATCAGGAACAAATAATAACTGGTTATTGATGGTAGAACAAGCGGCTAACATGACTAAAAGAGATTGTGTTGTGTGTATGGGTCCCAGGCTTTTGTTACAAATAATTCCAGCTTTGATACCACAACCCTGTGTGATGGAAGTAAGAATCAAACTGATCCTAATGAAATGTGTCAGCACTGGGATTCTGTTTTTCCTGTAATTACAGCAGATAAGGATAAATCAGTATTCCATAAACGGGTCACCACTGGAAACTACACATGTATAAATATGACAGAGAGAGGTAATAAATTGGGAAATCTCACTGCAGTATGGTGTACTGCAATTGTAAAAGTAAATAAGTATTTTAAACCAGTCTCTAGAGGAGACATTTGGTGGTGGTGTGGTGACGACAGGTTGTTTGATCGATTACCTTCAAAATGTAACAGGGCTCTGTGCTCTAATTACTTTATTGTTACCAGTTTCAGTATATTCTATGTTAGTAGATGAAGTAACATATGGACTATCTAGTGTTAATCACATGATTGGCGTGAAAGAAAGTGCAGAGAAGTAGCTTGGCAGACTGAGGGAGACTCTACATACATAGATGCTATAGTTGAATATAAATTGACTGAACAAGTAGCTGCAAGATTTGAATCAAGTATCTGTAAGTGGTGTATGATGAACAAAAACGTAGACAGGATCAATTATATCCACTACAGTGTTCAAAAACTAGGAAATTGGACAAAGCGGGTTTGAAACTGTCCATGACCAATTGGCTTCAACTTCTTTTCTGGAGGAACCATCAACATAGATTATCTTGCCCTGTACCAGGGGTTGATCCTGCAAATCACTTCTAGCTTTTGCTTCTTTTTCTGCTAATTCTTGACAATCATGCTGAATTCCATCTTCAGGTGTGGGCAACAATGTTGCTGAGTTTAAGGTGGTGCACCTTTCTATAGTTAAGTGTGGTTGTGACAGTAAGGTTGACATGCAGGACAAATGTCTGGCAGGTGATAGAAAGGTCATATTTGTTTGCAGTAATAATGCTGAAACTGCATGGGGAACTCTTAAAGTTAAAGGGTGGAATATCACTATTGTGGCACTGCCATTGAGGCTGCAATTAGAGCTTTCACACAATATGGTTGCGCACACGCAACACTGTCTAGTTTTGAGAAGAAATAAGCTATTGGTTTCATTTTATCTCCATGTTGTTGAACCAGAACTGAAGTCATAACATCTCCCTTGCAATTTACCATCTGAACAAACAGTTTACTATAGTCTGGTAATGCTACAGCAGTACTGGAAACTAGAACTTGTTTTATGTTGGTAAATGCTTCTTCAGCTTCTACACTCCATTTCAGTTCAGACGTCATTTTCAGCTCTTCCTCATACATTAGTTTGTTTAATGGAGTTACTATTTCTGCATAATTTGGCACCAGTTTCTACAATAATTAGTTAGTCCAAGGAAGGACATCATTTGCTTTTTTGTTACTGGTTTTGGAACTTGTAATATTGCAGTCTTTCTTTCTTCTACAATTGTGCGTCCCCCTGCGCTAAGATTGTGGCCTAGGTGTTTAACCTCATTTTTACACAACTGAAGTTTCTTTTTACTGACTTTGTGTCCCTCTTCTGCTAAATGTTTCAATAATGCTATTGTGTCATTTTTACAGGTCTCCTCATCAGGAGAGGCTAATGGCACATCATCAACATATAGTAAAACCTGAGCTACCTCCTGGAGGGTCAAACTTGGCCATGCTTGCACTCATTACCTGAGAGTACTGTATATAGTTGGACTTTCACAGTAGCCTTGAGGTAGTCTGGTATAAGTATATCTTTGTCCTTCAAAAGTGAATGCAAACTAGAACTGACTATTTTTATCTATAGGTACAGAGAAAAATGCATTGCTAATATCAACTACAGTAAATACTCTAGCATTTGGTCTTAGGGAGTTTAATAGTGTATAAGTTCTCACTGAACGTCTGGAGCGGGTTTGCTGCACTGAAAGTAAAGGGGCCGAATAATATTGCACACCCCACTTTTCAGTTTTTTAGTTGTTAAAAACGTTTGACACATCCAATAAATTTCATTCCACTTCACGATTGTGTCCCACTTGTTGATTCTTCACAAAAATTAGACTTTTATATCTTTATGTTTGAAGCCTGAAATGTGGCAAGAGGTTGAAAAGTTCAAGAGGGCTGAGTACTTTCGCAAGGCACTGTACTTCATTAAAACATTAAACTATTGTTAAGTTTAATGATTTCTCCTCCATAATGTCATCATAGTCTTGGTTCTTGTCCAGAAACTGGTAATCCTGGGAGAACATTGTACCAACAATTCCTCCAACCATCCTTAATATCATTGCTCTGATACAGGGAACAATGCCTAGAGTAAAAAGGCAAACAACAATAACACAGCCATGACAGGGGTCATGATTTTCAAAAACAGTTGCCACAACGGTCCTGAAGTAAGCCACGAAAAAAAGCTTCCTCAGCCGGGATGAACATCCTGCTGCATACCCCTTTTAATTTCATTTAATTGGCGTATAGCATCGCTCATTCTGTGTCCGTCTTCACCATTGGTCTCATCAGGGATGTAGGTGCAGCAGGTCTCGTTCAGGAGAGCACAAACTCCCTCAACCGAAGCCGGTCAGCAGGTCCAACACCATCCTGTTCTGCAACACCACGGTTCGAAGAGCTATGACTTCTGTGGACAGTTATGGAGCTAAATTCGGGCCATAAAGTTTGTTCAAACCAAAAAAAAAATTTAAACCTGAAAAATAAAAGTTTGTCCAAAAGAAAAAAATTAAACCTGAAGAAAAAAGTTTGTTAAAAAAAAAAGAAACATTTGAACCTGAAAAATTATTTTGAACCTCCACCCAAAAAATGTGAAAACTGAAAAAAAACGTTTTGCAACTGAAAAAAAACATGTGAAACTGGAGAAAAACAAGTTCAAAACTACTTTTCAGATTCAAGTTGTTTTTTTGAACTTGCAGATTTTTTTTTCAGCTTCAAACTTTTGGGGCTTTTTTTCGTGGGGCGCGGGGCCTCAGATCACGGGGGTTTGGAATCATGACTGACAGCTCAACACAGCGGCTGAACAACATATTCCCAGCTGTTCAATTCAGGGACCGTGGGTACTGGAAATATCTGTTATACATCATCAATATTCTATATATATATGTGATTGGTTTTGAAAGATAACATGCTTCACCGATAGAAGCAGCTTACATAAATACACGACACGCATCTCAGAGGAGAAAATATGATCTTGACAGATTTGCACAGCATTTTAAGTCCGTGTTGGAAATTTCCCATGCTCTCAACATCAAGCAAAAGAACCTCCAGACTAAGCGGCGGTATGAAACCAGATGCAAAATGAGCCAGTATTTTCCAAATATCCTTGCATAATTAAGCCTGGACTTGTTTTCACATGGACTGGACTCGGGTTTCGGTTTCTGGTACATTTTTGATTTAAACGTTTTTGTCAGCTCAACTGGCCGCCCTGCAGCGCATGTTCATTTATTACAGATCAGCTGTTCGCCAGTGCGCAGCAGAGATGATCTGCCTGACTGGAGCAGAGGAGAGGTTTGTCTGAGCTACCGCACCTTGTTGGTGGTCAGACCTCTCGGAGTTTCTCCGGTCCAGAAGCGATAACACTCTATCTAACACTGACTTTTGTAGAATATAAACTATCTATGTGTGTAACCTGTGTGCAGATATAGGGGAGTCAAGCTTAGGGAGTGAAGCATAGAAAATGCAAGGTCATAAATTGGTGAATGACAAGGGAGAAAGGGCAGAAAGAGGGCAAGGTCATAAATAGATGGAGGATGAAAGATACAGGGGAAGATGAGTTTGCCAGAAGAAAGTAACCAGAAGCACTCCTTATTTGGACATGAGGAACAAGTTATACTGTTGCTGGGAGACATCCACAGGCAGAATGATTGTGTATGTGTACTGCATAGCAGTGTGGGGTATATAAAGGTATTGTGGCGCACCTCCAAAGGAGACAACACACAGACGTTTCCAGGTACCCCTGTAAGTGTGGTGTCTCCTCTCTGAATTCAGATTGGTTTTAATAAACTTGTGGAAACGTACAACTGATCTTTGACTGAGGATTGTCCTTTGGGGTGCCAAATAAAAAGAGTCGATGAGAGGTGAGGAGTAATGTAAGAGTTAATGGACGGCCAGTAAAGTTTTCTCGACACCCTTAAAGGAACGACTCTAAAACAGTTTCAAACTTTCAGCTCCTTTAATCTAAATTAGGCAGAGGAATGATTACAGAGATCAGCGCCGAGGCTCGTCTCAGACCATCGCGTCTGTGAAAGGATGAGGAAGAGCCCCGATAGAAGGTCACATATAGTTTTATATCTGGCACTCCGATGCAATGGATGTTCCCTCCCTCAGTGTTTATCAGTAGACTATGTGTCACCATTGTGGTGTCTATCTGGTAGGTTGTGTATTAGCGGGTGTCCATCCTTAATCTAAGTGTGCTGCTGCATTCTAATCAAACTAGTTACAGCCTGCTCCACCATCAAACCCAGTGCCCCAGCCACAGGTCATTCATGACAACCCTTGGACCTTTTATCCTTGTAATGTGTGTCGATGAGCATTCTTGTCCTATTCTATCAAAAAGGAAACATTAGAACTTATGCTTTATATCATTATGGTATAAATGGGAAAAACTGCTATGAGTCATAAATAAAGGTTATCCATAACAGGTTGATATGGAATAGTTTAGGGCACAATGGTCCAGAAAAATATCAGCACCCCAGAAACTGTCGCCTCTCGCGTACTTGATGTCGCCCTCGGGGCGGTGGGCCGGTGATTCAGCTCGTGGGCTGGCGGTTCAGGAGCTGAAGTGAACCACTGGCCCAGCGCCCTGCATCTGTGAAAGGCGGTTATTAAAAACTAAACATTCACAAAATAAGAAATGCCTAAGCCAGCAGTCCACCGGAGATTTCCACGGTTGCCCCGTATGCCAGTTTGACCCTGGCTGTGAGTCACTTCACTAAATGAAGACCAAACACGTTTTAATCAAAAATGCACCAGAAACCAAAACCCGAGTCCAGTCCATGTGAAAACAAGTCAAGGCCTAATTGTGCAAGGATATTTGGAAAATACCAACTCGTTTTGCATCTGGTTTCATACCACCATTTAGTCTGGCGGTTCTTTTGCTTGATGTTGAGAGCATGGGAAATCTCCATCATGGACTAAAAAAATGCTGTGCAAATCTGTCAAGATCATATTTTCTCCTCTGAGATGCGCGTCGTGTATTCATGTAAGCTGCTTCTATCGGTGAAGCATGTTATCTTTCAAAACCAATCACATATATATAGAATATTGATGACATATTACAGATAATTCCAGTTCCCACGGTCCCTGAATGCAACAGCTGTTGTTCAGCCCTGTGTTGAGCTGTCAGTCATGATTCCGCACCCCCGCGGTCTGAGGCCCCGCCCCCCACGCCAAAACAGGGCCGAAAATTTGAAGCCGAAAAAAAAATCTGCAAGATCGAAAAAAAAAAATTGAATCTGAAAAGTAGTTTTGAACTTGTTTTTTTTCCAGTTTCACATCTGTTTTTTTTTCAGTTGCAAAACTTTTTTTCCAGTTTTCAAATTTTTTGGGGGTAGCTTTCAAAATAATTTTTCAGGTTCAAATGTTTTTCTTTTGAATAAACTTTTATTTTTCAGGTTCAAATTTTTTTCTTTTGAACAAACTTATTTTTTCAGGTTTAAATTTTTTTTGTTTGAACAAACTTATTTTTAGGGTTCAAATTTTTTTCATTTGAACAAACTTTATGGCCCCAATTTAGCTCCATAGAAGTCCCCTAAGAGCTTTTGTGGTTGCATTAACAAACAGTCCCAGTCGATAATCTATAGTTTCTGATCTAAGCATATTCTTTCCTACTCCCAACCATGGAAATAAACTTAGCAAAATCTTATTTCCTGTTGATCTATGTTTTAATTCCTCAGGAACATCTGGTCCCCATGCACGTCATTTGGCTTCACACGGATGAGTTCCCTCTTACTCCTATTTAGGGAAGGTTGAATTGAAATGACATAAGTGGGATCAGTGACATAAACACATGCATAAACACAACTCCAACTTGGAGGCAACTGCAAATAAATGGCAGTTCCACACATTCAGTGAAATCCATCTATTACAGTCCTTTAGATCATGGACCTTTCCTCCTGGTTCAGCGTGGTGGTAAGGATAATAGTACGTTGTGTTACACATACGCATTGGAACAGTCCCCAATGGGATGGAACCGGTGCCTACGACACAATGAGAAAAATAGGAACCTGCAAGAAGCTCCACATGGTTAGACACAGGGGTTGTAACAATAAACTGTTTAAACTCTGTAACATCACAGTTGTAAAATGTTACATTACCCATTACTACGCAGAAACTGGTACTGGCACCAGAAACTCTGTTTCTGATAAAACACTCATCTCTTGGCGCTGGTACTGGTCTAGCTGTCAACCTGGGCTGGCTGGAAGAGATAGGAAGTTTAGTACATACATAACAACCAGAAATGTTCCTGGACTTAGTTGCAATTTTTTACATATTGGTACCAGCTGTTAGTCTCATACAAGTAATTTATATCTTGTATAAACTTTCCATGGAAATCTTAATTTATTCACCTTAATTTCTGGAGATTATGAGATTGTGGAAATGTCTGGCATATTATTAACACAATCAGGGCACATGTGATACACAAAACTAAATGTTTCAACATCTTTCCTTTAGATTTATCTGTTAGTCTCTCTCTCACTCCAAAGGGCTGGGAAGGATCGTTGGTTTCTTCACTGACGATGAGACGAAGCCTCCAGTAGATGGCGAAAACCCCTTTGTATTCAGAATATCACTCCCTAGCCTTTGGATGGAAAGGCTGACAGGCTCACCTGTTTTCAGTGTGCCTTGTGTATCCAGGTAGCCCTCTCTTGAATTTTCACAGCAGTAGGAGTTGTCAATAACACTTGGAATGGATCCTCCCATTTTGGATCAGACCACGTTTTATTCTTAATGGTCTTAATCAGCACCCAATCACCTTCTTTCATGTCACCAGGAACCTGTAGGGCTTCAGAAACATCATTTGGCAGATTATTAGCATTTTGTATGTCTCTAAACCGCAATGCAATCATGCAATCTGCTAACGTTGCATCTTTTTGTGGATCTTTTAGGTCATTTTGTAGATCAGGGATATAATAAAGTCTGCTATGTATTATTTGAAAAGGTGTTAATCCACCCTGAGCTGATGGGGTTATCCTCATATTAAGTTTTACTATATATAAACATTCAACTCAATTTCTTTTTGTTTCTTCCATTGTCTTTCTAAGCTTACTTTTAACTGTTCCATTTGTTCTATCTACCAATCCTGCACTCTACGGGTGGGAGCTACAATGTGTTTTCAGGTCAATCTTAAAACATTTACCAAGTTCTTGTGTGTCTTTGTTAACAAAATGTGTTCCATTATCACTATAAATCCTTCTTGGAATTCCAAATTTACATAGCCCTTTTTGCCACTGTTATAGCATCTGGTCCTTTGCAAGGAAAGATTACCTTGGGAGTTATGTTTCAGACATGTCAAACAAGATGCACAAAAAAAATTTTTTTTTTAACTTTTTAGTAAGTATTAAGTCCATATGTAGTAAATTGTTTTGTTCACTAGGCCAATCATCCCCCTGTTGAGACATGGCTCTGCACATTGCTCACATTTGCAACCCAGTGGAACATTTATATAGGCTTTCCTTCAGGGCATCTAGTAATCCCTTCACATTTACACTCAGCTAATTTAGCTGGTAACAGCACAGCATCTAATAATTTCAGTAATAACTCTGCATTTTTTTCATTGTACTGCCAATTATATCTTTATTTTATTTCTTTCCATACATAATATGTGTCGTCCAAGATGTTAATAAAACCTGTATGGTATCATGATACATAGGGTTAAATAAAATTTAATCAGATCTTTCCTGAGAATGTTTCTATTTGGCCATGATAACGTTGCCCTCTTTTAATCATCTGGTTCTGTAACAATTTGTTTTTTGGTATTCATCAGCAAGATTAACAGCTCTGAATAATCTGTTCTAATCTATCTTTATTTAGATGCATCTATTCTAATCTAGCCTTTTTTATCAAATGCAGTAAGTCCTCATTATATTTAAGAATGAGGTCGATAATTTTCTTAGTTGCTATTATTTTAATAATGGTAAATGGACTGAATTTATATAGCGCTTTTCCAGTCATACAGACCACTCAAAGCCACATTCACCCAATTGCACTCACACATTCATACACCAATACACAGATCAATAGGCAACTTGAAGTTAAGTGCCTTGCCCAAGAGGAAGCTGAAATCGAACCCACAACCTTCTGATTGCAAGACGACTACTCTTCCTACTGAACCACAGTCGCCTTGATAATATTGCTTGGTTTACTTTAGGTTTCATTAATTCTGGAAAAAACTCACTCCTCATCAGTTTAGAAAGCTTAATAAAATTGATGAACACAAAAATGAAGAGCATGTTATGTCCTATAAACTTAATTTGTCTTACCCAGTTTTATAAACACACTGTACAGTTTCAGTCAGCTATAGTTCTTCCCTTTTAATTACATTTTATATTTATTTCAAGTAAGTAAAGTTTGTTTCAAGTAACTCAAGTTTTTCCATTTCTGTCCAGTTATTCTGTTAAGGAGCATTTTATTTTGTGTTAAATTTGAGTCTAATTTGATCATTCTGAAACTGACTGGAAAAAGTTCAAACATCTGTTAAAATACTTTTGTTTTACCATAAAGAACTAATATTATGGTACTGTTGAGGATCAGACTTGCTCCTGTAATCTTTAATTATCATGTACATATACCCTAATTTTTACATAGCATGAAACAGACATTCATTTCACAAAAACAGACAGACAAAATGAATAGACATTGGCCACGTGAAAGCTTGATTACTGTGTTTGTAAAAGAATTGAAGACAGGTCTATGAGCTTTCTTATGTTTATCAGAATTTCAATACAGGTAGAACTTTTGCCATCTTTATATGACTTTGGAAAAATTCTGGAAACTTTATTGAGATAGAGGTTTGGCAATAATTATCCGAACATCAGATCTTTATTAGCGCTTTTAAGGTCCCTCAAAGACGCTCTATAATGAAATCAGTCATTCCCATTCACACACTGACAACTTTCCCCCAAGTGTCATTTTGTTTGCAATACATCTGACCCACATACAGAGAACACTCCGGAGAACAGAATATGTAAAGGATGTTTATTGTGACAAAGATAATCAGGAACGTAACAGATGATTGTCCAACTGTATGGGAAGAAGGGAAGAGCACTGGTGAAAAAAATAGGGAACTGAATAATGTCGAACTAAGAACAAGGAATTAATGCAAACAAGAGAACAGCTTACTAAATAGGTGTGGTTAGGTCGCCAGGGGAAGAGGCATTCAGGATCCAGGTTTGTAGAAGGTTCTTTAGGTGCTGTTCAGTGTGAGCTCGGAGCAAAACAGGAATGACTTCGGTGTGCAGATGCTTATGTTGGAGGGTGGACAGGATACGCTTGCGGCTTGGCCCAGGAGGCGAAGGTAGCAGGAATCCAAACGAAGACAGTAGATAGGAAATGAAATCCTCAGAACGTAGATAGCCTTGATCATCCAGAAAGACTTCCAGACACATAGTCAGTATTCAGTGATATAAATCCAGGACTTAGGTTTACTTAGCCTGCGAAGGAGCATAAACAAAGTTACACGAGGTCGAAGAACAAAGCATAGACTTAGTGTTTGGCTTGAGCTTGTCACCACTGAGGGCAAAACACTCTGGCATCAAAGTGCTGGCAGCCTCCTGCTTAAGTTCTCCTCAAAGTAATCAGTAGAATAAGTCGCACCAGTCACCCAGCACACCGGAGAACTCCAGCACCGTCTGAAAACACTGAACACATGTAGCAAGCACAAAACACAAACCAGATCCTGACACCATGACTGTCATGAATATCCGCTGAATGGTTTTTTAGGATTTTGTGTTTTTATAATGTAAAGCACTTTGAATTGCCCTGCCACTGAAATGTGCTATACAAATAAATTTTACGGACATACTTACTTCTCTATCAGAGCAATTTCATTTGTGAAAATTTCAATATAATTTTCTTTTTATATTTTTAAAATGCACATTTTTCCCACTAGGTCTGTTTTGAATGCTTCAATTCTTTTTTATCCACCAAGGATCAATAAGGTGGTGTTAGTGGGGTCCACCTTGAAGGTGTTGTCTGTTCGGTCCGTCCAGTCTGGAGAAGTGTCAGGTTATCATTGTCAGGTCAGTGAGGTTCATAAGTCAGTCAGAACCTTCGTCATTTGGTCTTGGGTCATTTGGTCATTTGGTCTGTGCACATAATGTTTCATAGATCCAGCCTATGATTAGTCAACAAACCTTCCACACAGTGTGATGTTATTTCTCCAGCTTCCACCTATCGGAGAAAAAATCTATTGTTAATAAATTAACTGCATTTCCTAGAACACTGCATCCCACTGTCTTCCTCTTGGATGAGCATCACCTGTTGAAAAACTTTCATTATTATATTAGTCAGTTTGTTTCACATATTCACTCAGATATTTAAACATTCCAGTAGGTGAAGTTATTAGTATCTCATGGAGACTGACATATACTGTTGCACTTGGAGAGGATCTCAGCTTATCCATGTATGCTGCTGCAATGTCTATCATCTTCTCGTTCTCATCAACTTCCCCTTTTCCTTCTTTAACAACATTCTGTTCTCCCTTATCCAGTCATTGTGGACTGGGTTGTCCAGGTGGACAGTTTTTAGCCTAGTGTCCATGTTGTCCACAGGACCAACATGTGTCATTATCACCTCCTCTTCCTCTGATTCTACCCCTCCCCCTACTTACTGGTCCTGCATAAAATATCTCATCTTCAACATAGAAGGTATCAGTAGGGGGTTGTTTTTTCTTTCCACTGACCACCTTTTCAGCATGCATTGCCCAGTTCTGCCAACTGCTAACCAATCAGGTGGATAGATAAATATGATGTTTTGTGACCCAGTTACAAATATCAGGTAAAGCATTTGCTTGGAGGGCATTTGTTTAACTGCTGTTGATAGGGACTGTCATCAGCATTATCGTGTTGCAGTCCACTATTACTTTTAAACACTTCTACCATTCTCATTCTATACTCATTGATTGGCTCCCCTGTTTTCTGTTTAGTCTGGTTAATGATGGTATAATCTGCTCTCTGCCTAAACTCTCCTTCTAACATTTCCCTCAACACCGCAAATTATGGATTATCTGTTCAACTGGCGCTAAGAGTTCAGGGCAATCGCAGCCGCAGCAGTGCCCTGGGGTTGTGGCTGCCTGCCCCTCCCCCTTAGTACACAAGCGTTGTTATCTTCTTCTCTGGTTTCTGCTATTTAAACCTCCTTGCTTTTTTTTTGCTCTTTTTTTTTAAGTTTGACTTTTGTTTTAGTCTCTGTACCAATGGGTACACGCAGGAACTGAAAAACGTCCTTTAAAATTATAATCATTCTACCATTTAGCGAGGTTTTTTACTGTATCTGGATATTTTTGAGTGCATAAACTTTGCATCTCCTTTTAACGGGGGCTGCATCTGGACGCAGTTTCTCATTTTAAGAGTTGTTTTTTTATTAAAAACTATTGTTAAGAACTGAGCTACTTCTATTCCTTTATATTAGCGCTATTTATTTAATTCTATTATATATACTTTTATCCTATTTACTCTAGTTTATTATTATTATTCAGACTCCGCTCTTGTTTTTTTTAATATATAACAGAGGTGTATTTATTATACATATCTTGTACCATCAAATCAAATCAGAATTCCTCAACAGGCCCCCAACATCTCCCAGAAAACAGGCTTTTAGATGAAACACCTAGTTTTGATCCGGTTTTCCGCATTGAGTTCTACTCTCGGAGATTGCAGGGGGTTTAGACTGATATTTGATGACACCTAATATCCAAATCAGAATTCCTCATTACACATCTCAGCTGTCAACAACTTTATGTTAACACCAGCAAGGTTTCGGGTTGTCTCACTGAGAGTGCCGTATGATTCTGCAGACACACACACATGCACCAATGCACAATCACTTACAGGTCTAAATCACCTATACTAGGTTTTCCGTATTTTAGTGTAACACTTCTTTCTAGAGTAAGGATTTTTCTATGGAGTCGGCTGCTTTTGAATCTCCTTAAGGGAAATTTCGAGGACCCTCTACACTCAAGACCCCTATTTATTTTTTCCTCTTTAAAAACTGCAGTTATGTTATACGCCGAGCATACTGGCTCGCGTATTAGACCTCTTTAAAAACTGCAGTTATATTAAACGCCGAGCATACCGACTCACGTACTTATCTAGCGCTAACACCAAGCATACCGGCTTGCGTATTTCTTCTTATATACTTAGTTGTTCCTGTTTTACTGTGTGTTCGTTCACACCGTCTGTTGGAACGCGTTGATCCACTTTCCCGGTGCCCCTTGGTCGATTCAGCGGTTACCAACACAGAATTCACTGTGCAGGATTTTCGTTCTCCAGACGTTCTGAAGGGTGCGCAGACTGAAACCCCACACGCACGGCAGCGCACCGGGCGGAAGATTTCTAACGATCCGGCTCGAAGGACCAAGAAATGTTAGAGTTAGAAAGCTGATAAATACAGACAAGTATAATATATGACACAAGTGAACCAAGTAAGTTTGACTTGCAAGGGAGAGACAGTCCTCTGCCAGAACAGCGACTTCCTTCTCACAAAGGAAAAATCCCTGCACCAGCATTTTATTTACAACTCACATTCCAACAAGCAAAAAACGAGAATTGGTTCAGCCAGTTCTTACAGAGATTTCAACCTAAAAGTGTAGTCATTCCCATATATGGTATTGTCCAGACCGCAATCCTTAACCTTCCACTAACCCTTTTTCACACTAAAAAACAATCATAAGAATCATCTTTGCTAGAGTAGAACTTCAAACGTAAACATGATTTAGACTAAACAAAAATTACTTATATGTATTTTTCCAACACTGAGCTATTACTATACCACTTTACATTACAGCGTAAGTGAATGATTTTACAAGTCAATACTGAGAATGTAATCAAGGAATGGCATGATCTCACATAATATGTTCTTGAAGAAAAGTAACTATTCACAAGCTCTACAGGTCCTTCTCAAAATATTAGCATATTGTGATAAAGTTCATTATTTTCCATAATATCATGATGAAAATTTAACATTCATATATTTTAGATTCATTGCACACTGAAATATTTCAGGTCTTTTATTGTCTTAATACGGATGATTTTGGCATACAGCTCATGAAAACCCAAAATTCCTATCTCACAAAATTAGCATATCATTAAAAGGGTCTCTAAACGAGCTATGAACCTAATCATCTGAATCAATGAGTTAACTCTAAATACCTGCAAAAGATTCCTGAGGCCTTTAAAACTCCCAGCCTGGTTCATCACTCAAAACCCCAATCATGGGTAAGACTGCCGACCTGACTGCTGTCCAGAAGGCCACTATTGACACCCTCAAGCAAGAGGGTAAGACACAGAAAGACATTTCTAAATGAATAGGCTGTTCCCAGAGTGCTGTATCAAGGCACCTCAGTGGGAAGTCTGTGGGAAGGAAAAAGTGTGGCAGAAAACGCTGCACAACGAGAAGAGGTGACCGGACCCTGAGGAAGATTGCGGAGAAGGGCCGATTCCAGACCTTGGGGGACCTGCGGAAGCAGTGGACTGAGTCTGGAGTAGAAACATCCAGAGCCACCGTGCACAGGCGTGTGCAGGAAATGGGCTGCAGGTGCCGCATTCCCCAGGTCAAGCCACTTTTGAACCAGAAACAGCGGCAGAAGCGCCTGACCTGGGCTACAGAGAAGCAGCACTGGACTGTTGCTCAGTGGTCCAAAGTACTTTTTTCGGATGAAAGCAAATTCTGCATGTCATTCGGAAATCAAGGTGCCAGAGTCTGGAGGAAGACTGGGGAGAAGGAAATGCCAAAATGCCAGAAGTCCAGTGTCAAGTACCCACAGTCAGTGATGGTCTGGGGTGCCGTGCCAGCTGCTGGTGTTGGTCCACTGTTTTTTATCAAGGGCAGGGTCAATGCAGCTAGCTATCAGGAGATTTTGGAGCACTTCATGCTTCCATCTGCTGAAAAGCTTTATGGAGATGAAGATTTCATTTTTCAGCACGACCTGGCACCTGCTCACAGTGCCAAAACCACTGGTAAATGGTTTACTGCCCATGGTATCACTGTGCTCAATTGGCCTGCCAACTCTCCTGACCTGAACCCCATAGAGAATCTGTGGGATATTGTGAAGAGAACGTTGATAGACTCAAGACCCAACACTCTGGATGAGCTAAAGGCCGCTATCGAAGCATCCTGGGCCTCCATAAGACCTCAGCAGTGCCACAGGCTGATTGCCTCCATGCCACGCCGCATTGAAGCAGTCATTTCTGCAAAAGGATTCCCGACCAAGTATTGAGTGCATAACTGTACATGATTATTTGAAGGTTGACGTTTTTGGATTAAAAACACTTTTCTTTTATTGGTCGGATGAAATATGCTAATTTTGTGAGATAGGAATTTTGGGTTTTCATGAGCTGTATGCCAAAATCATCCGTATTAAGACAATAAAAGACCTGAAATATTTCAGTTAGTGTGCAATGAATCTAAAATATATGAATGTTACATTTTCATCATGATATTATGGAAAATAATGAACTTTATCACAATATGCTAATATTTTGAGAAGGACCTGTATATGACACTTCATTTTTTCACCAGAGTTGGACTGCTGATAAACACCATATTCTTGTCTATTTTCAGAAAAGAATGCCCTGTGAGTATGACGGTTTCAACTAATTGTTAGCATTTACTGTGTATAGATTACTAACAAAAGGTTTTTAGTCCCTAAATAACATATATGCAGCAGAAGATAAATTTAAGGGTAACAAAGCGCAGTGTGAAATGGGAAAGTTTCTTAGGTGCTTTCAACTGTGAGCATTGCTGTGGTTGTAATGTTCAGTCTGTTTGTTTATCTCTGCCCTTCAGTCTGACGCTCCTGTAGTCTTCCAAGCTTTAGTTAACGATGGCAGGAGTGGTGAACATGCAGCTCTTCATTCTGTCCTGTGAGGGTAGCAGCAACTTGGCTGATCTGTCAAGGTTCTCATTTTAACTGCAGTTTGTGAGGTATTTTCTTTTAAATTAATTATTTGTTTTCAAAAAAATATTAACTTCCACTTGCATCCGACTTCTTCATCCAACACTCTTGAGTGTTCTGAGTCTGATCTGCAGCTTTCACATTATATTGTTGAACAAAGACTCTCTGATATTAGTAGCTCAACTTAAATGCAAGTCTTGGTCTTGAACAAATACTTCTTTTTAGCATTGCTTTAGATGAGTCTTGTGGTGTTCAACATAAGCCACGGTTGGCAGTTTTTATACAATTTGTGTCAGAAGACTGCATAATTAAGGAAGAATTGGTTGACATTGTGCCAGTAAAATAGAGGTTCTGTAGCACTGAGCTGAAAGAGGCATTAATAAATATTGTTAAAAAGGACAATTTGCAGCTACTAAAGCTAACAGCAACAACCACAGGTGATCCACCAGCTACGATGGGTTCTGCAAAAGGCCCCTTAGGTCTGTGTAAATTCAATGACCGTTTCCCAGATTTTTGGACATTTCATAGCATCCACCAAGAGCACCTGGTGTCTAAAAGACTAACTATAGACCACATCATGAAACCTATGTCATAAAAGGAGAAATTTATTCACACTCATGCATTGAATCACAAAGAGTTCAACAACCTCATTGCTGAACTTGATGAAGAACCTCCTAGTGATCTGGTTCTTCTCTGCACTGTGTGATGGCTTTAAGAGATAATATAGTTTCCTTTTATTGTTGTTTTTACTTTTGATAGCCCCTTCTGGAAGAGAAACATAAGGACTACCAGCTATGATTTCCAGTGTGTTTTAGATTTGTGGTTTCTAGTTGACATCCTGCACCATTTGAACAAAGTGAATCTGGATCTGCAAGGGGAACTTAAGAAATGCTTTCTGACCTGTTTCAATTGCATTTGTCAACAAACTTAAGCTTGCCCATATCCATCTTCATAAAGGAGTGTACATAATTTTCCTTCCTTGTTGGCAGTTTGTGAAAAGACAGGTGCAGTCTAAAAAGGGATAATGACTTATTATGAAACACTGATTAAAAGTCTATTGCAGAGTTTTGAAGACAGGTTCTGCATCCTTAAGAAGAAATAAACCACAGATCACAATCCTCATTAACCCTGTCACTGCTGACTCAGGCTGTTTACAAGCCCCTTTGGTGGCAGATGAGGGAGTATGCCAGCTGATTGAACTCTCCGAGGATGACAGAATAAAATCAAGTTTGGAAAAAAGGGGCCACTGACGTCTGGAAAATTGTGCCCAAAAACAGATATCCCAATATTAAGCAGCCTGTGTTCAAGTTGATTTCAATGTGTGTATCAACCTTTGATGGTGAATTAGTCTTCTCTACACTGAAACCAATGAAATCAAAACATATCTGTGTTTTGACAAACACACATGTGGAAAAAAAAAAGCTTAGAGTGGGCACAAATGAATACAAGCCAGACCTAAAAATGATGGTGGAGAACAAAGACTGAACGTTTCCCACTAACTCCTACATCAGTGGTTCCCAACCTGGAGGTGCCAGAGAACACGGGGTGAGCCTTGTGTGCTTAGTGGTTGTGATGTTAACATTCAACCAGAGAATCAATTTTTGTTTTATAAATAAATGTCTCGTCTCTGTCATGGAGTGACATTTTGGACTTTGTGGGTTCTTGTGATGGTTTATTTTGTAATTTAGATTTTCCTTATGGCTCTTTGTTTATTTCTTAGGTTGTTGTTTATATGTTCTCCTCTAGTTTCTTTGTTTACTTTAGTTCATAGTTATTCTAGTTCTTTATTTCCTCCCCTGATTTATTCTCTTGCTTAGTTTTTGTTTTCTGTTGTTTGTTTAGTCCTTTCACTCTTCTTCAGCCTTTGTGTTTGTTTCACCTGTTCCTTGTCCCACCTGTTCCCTGTTTCTTTGATTACCTGCCTTTTGTTCCCTTCTATGTGCTCTGTGTATATTAGTTGTTCTCTGTGCTTAGTTCCTCGCTGGTTCCTTCTGTTACTACCCTGTTCCCTACCACGTCTATGCTTTGTTTATGCTTCGCTTTGATCTTATGCTACGTTTACCATGACTATGCTTTGTTCATGCTTCGCTTGGATTTTATGCTACGTTTTGCCATTAGTACCTGCAGAGTTTTGTAAGTTTTGTATTTTGGACTCTGATTCATATCTGCAGTGTTTTTGTTACATTTTTGCCTTTGAGGAATAAACTATGATGCGGCTACCGAGCTCTTGTCTGCACTTTGGTCCGACCCAAGATCCTCCACCGACAGTCTCGTTGTCTTCCGCTTTATCCGGGACCGGGTCGCGGGGGCAACAGACTCAGCAGAGACACCCAGACGTCCCTCTCCCCAGACACCTTCTCCAGCTCCTCCGGGGGGAACCCAAGGCTTTCCCAGGCCAGCCGAGAGACATAGTCCCTCCAGCATGTCCTGGGCCGTCCCCTGGGCCTCCTCCCGGTGGGACGTGCCTGGAACACCTCCCAAGGAAGGCGTCCAGGAGGCATCCGGTATAGATGCCCAAGCCACCTCAACTGGTTCCTCTCGATGTGGAGGAGCAGCGGCTCTACTCCGAGCCCCTCCCGGATGGCTGAGCTCCTCACCCTATCTCTAAGGGAGTGCCCAGCCACCCTACTGAGGAAGCTCATTTCAGCCGCTTGTATCCGGGATCTCGTTTTTTCGGTCATGACCCAAAGTTCATGGCCATAGGTGAGGGTAGGAACGTAGACCGACCGGTAAATCGAGAGCTTCGCTTTTTGGCTCAGCTCTCTCTTCACCACAATGGACCAGCACAGCGCCCTCATTACTGTGGCAGCCGCACCGATCCATCTGTCGATCTCCCGCTCCATTCTTCCCTCACTCATGAAGAAGACCCCGAGATACTTAAACTCCCCCACTTGAGGCAGAAACTCCCCTCCAACCTGAAGAGGACAAGCCACCCTTTTCCAGTCGAGAACCATGGCCTCGGACTTGGAGGAGCTGATTTTCATCCCTGCCGCTTCACACTCGGCTGCGAACCGCCCCAGTGCGTGCTGTGGGTCTTGGCTAGGGGGGGATCGGGCTGCCGAGGTCTCCACCTTCGTCCGCCGAAAGTGAAAATGCATTTGTGGAAATTTGTGACCATATCGTCCAGAAGCACCTTCATGAGGTCAGACACTGGCACACAGTCAATGCTCTAATTCATCTCAAATGTGCTCATTGGGAAGAGATCTGGACTTTGCAGAACAGTCAAGTTATTTTCACACCAAACTCACCACTCCATGTCTTTATGGAGCTTATATTGAACACTGTTGTTTTGTCATGTTGGAACAGGCAGGAGTCATTCCAAAACTGTTCCCACAGTGTTGTGAGCATGAAATTGTCCAAAATGTCTTGATATACTGAAGCATTAAGTGTTCCTTTTATTGGAACTAAGCGTCTGGATCCAACTCCTGAAGCGTAGCTCAATACCATAATCCTCTCTATACCAGACTTTACACTAGATGAAATACAGTCAGAAGATGGAATACAGTCAAGTTGGAGACCTCTGTGCAGTATGTGCCTTAGCATCTGCTGGCCCTGCCCCATTCGTGACTGATTTATGATGTCACAAAGAGTTGGCTGTGGATTAACTTGTTGTGAGCAAATTTCACTGGTGGACAAAAAGGGTATCCTATCACTAGAATTCACTGAGCTCCTGAGATTAACCCATTTTTTCACAAATGTTTGTGGAAGCAGTCTGCAGGTCTAAGTGCTGAATTCTATTCATCTTTGTCCATTGAAGAGATGGAACATTGAATTGAATAATTTGGATGGGTGAGTGAATACTTTTGGCAATATAGTGTATTTCACAAAGACAAATGGCCATTTTCTTCAGATTTTTTATTTTATGTCAAATTTGTTTGTATTTCAGAATTGTATGCTACTTTGTGTTAGTCTGTCATTTAGCTGTATTTGTCAAGGCAACTGATGTGTGAAGACTTTGCCATAAAATTTTCCAGGCACATTTTCGAAAACTATCCTTGTACTGTGTAGATTTAAGAAGAAAAAAAAGTTAAGAGTCCAAGGTTTGAATTTGTACATTGGCGGTGGTCCAGAATCAGATAACCTGAGAAGCTCCTCTGCAGCAACAGCAAGTACTTTACGGCCTCGCTGTTGGGCAATATGGCCACACTAGGAGAAGACAATACAGTCCTTATTTGGAATTTTAGAACATTGTTTTTTAAGGGTAAACCAAAGTTCACCTCACCTCAACACTGCCTTCCTGCAAACCGCACATTTACATTGTGTGCCAAAAAATAAAACATTGATTTCTATCTCTGGGTCTTTGAGTCAAACATTACATTACATACAGTACATTCTTGCTTTGGATCAAATCTTTTGGTAGAAATATCTTCTGCATCCTTGCCTCTCATTTTGCTGCTTGCATTGCCTTTTAAAATATTTGCCACCTTGATGTCTCAAGCCTGGATACAATGTGGGACAAGTGTCAGCTGGACCCGCCTTTAAGAGGCTTTCGCTCCCCATGAGGTGTCAATTTATTTAATGTATTCAGTTTAACACCATCCCCTGCCTTGCTTCTTTTTATTTGAATTTTCAGCATGCCTCTGCAGATTCACAGTCTCACAGAGACACATGGAGAAAATTTAGAGGGTGAAGAAGAGATGGGGGAAAAAAAGTGAAAACTGGTGCTGCACCACCTACATATTGCCAATTCAGTGTAACTCGATGTTTGCAATGGAGTCACTTTGTACTCCTGCTATTGAGCAGTGATGGAGCTGAATCAGATGCTGGAACAGCTTCCAAGGCCGTGCTGCACAAACAAAGTCTGGCTGGGCAATAAAGCTACAGTTACATGATAATAACCCAAGGATGACTGCAGTGCAGCTCTTCTGTTTACTGCCATTCTTTTCACTCCTAACATGTCTCAGTTTGCCACACTATCTTTCAGCCTTGCACATACTGACATTTCACTTTTCTTTAAGTAACTTATGATTTTAATGTTGGATATACAGTGTTTAGTAGCAACTTCCTGAGCATCAACTTCAGGCTGAACTCTTAGATACAAAGTCTAATTTCTAAGGGCAAATACACTCACCAGAAACTTTATTAGGTACACCTATTCTGCTGTTTATTAACATAAATAGTGAATAAAATAATCACATGGCAGCAGCGCCAGGCATTTAGGCATCTAGATGTGAAGAAGGCAAATTTCTGAAGTTCAAACTGAGCATCAGAATGGGAAAGGGGGATTTAATTTACTTTAAAGATGTAGAAGAAGAGAATGAGCAGTGATTTCAGATGATAGACAGGCAACAATAGCAAAAAAATCACTTGTTAATGCAGGACACCATCTCAGACCATGCGACGTGTCCCCAAATCTTGAAGGAGATGGGGTACAGCAGCCGAAGGCTACACCAGCAAAACAAACAGCAGTATGACTTTCATCTTGGCTGTGGAACAGTGGAACAGATCCTTACTCTGATGAATCACCTAAGGGGTTAATGGGAGTTCAGCTGTCTAGTTCATATTTGTTTTGCAGATCAGGAGAAGGTTTACAACGGTCTCCTGAGAGGCATTTTGAAAAGGGTGCTGCAGTAGTATAAGGTGCCAGTGATGCTTTTAAGAGTTATCATTACTTGTATAACCAATGCAAGATCTGACCACATTCCTGGCACAATGTTGCGCTTTTCACTAATGCAAGTTTGAGTGGGCCAGAGTTTCCCCTGTTCACCAATCCCATTTGTGGTCTTCATGGTCAAAATCTCAGGTCATAATTGTGGGGTGGAGGGTTTTATACCCAAAGTCCCATCTTTGCATTATGCTGTAGAGGTTCTGTTGGCGTCTTCAAGCCATGATCTCCACCATACACTGCAGCAGAGTGTAGCCGAGCATGAAACACCATAAAGCGTGCTTCCTCAAACTGACAAGTCAGTCTCTGTCTGTAAATCCCTCGGGTGCCCCTAGGATGGATGGATGGATGGGTGGATGGAAATACAAAATTCTTGCATGCTAAAAAGGTTCTTTTTGCAGCAGAGCAATAAGCAGGCACAGGTGGCTGAATTACCTGATTTATTTCTGACATGTAAGCAGGCATGGAAACAAACAAATAAACTGAACTTCCTTTCAGAACTCCCTCCACAACAATGGAATAAACTGAGGACCCCAGTCCAAGACTATATCAGCTGGTAAGCCATGAAGCCGGAAGACCTCCCGGATCAGGATCTATGCTAAGTCCTTTAGCCCTAGGGAGTGTTTTTAGGGGGACCAGGTAAACCATCTTAGAAAAACAATTAACAATGGTTAGGATGACAGTGTTATATTTGAAACAGGTAGACCAGGAATAAAATCTGTACTGACGGGAGACCAGGGGTATTGAGGTATGGGTAAGGGTTGAAGGAATCTGGCTGGTGGTTGTTAAGAGGGCTTTAACTGTAAGCAGGTACAGCAGGCAGACACAAATTCTTTGGTGTTTTTATAGAGAGTCAACATGTACTCGTACTCGTCGTCTTCCGCTTAACCGGGACCGGATCGCGGGGGCAGCAAACTCAGCAGAGCCGCCCAGACGTCCCTCTTTCCAGACACCTCCTCCAGGGGGAGCCCAAGGCGTTCCCAGGCCAGCCGAGAGACATAGTCCCTCCAGCGTGTCCTGGGCCGTCCCCTGGGCCTCCTCCCAGTGGGACGTGCCTGGAACACCTCCCGAGGAAGGCGTCCAGGAGGCATCCGGTATAGATGCCCGAGCCACCTCAACTGGCTCCTCTCGATGTGGAGGAGCAGCGGCTCTACTCCGAGCCCCTCCCGGATGGCCGAGCTCCTCACCCTATCTCTAAGGGAGTGCCCGGCCACCCTACTGAGGAAGCTCATTTCAGCCGCTTGTATCCGGGATCTCGTTTTTTCGGTCATGACCCAAAGTTCATGGCCATAGGTGAGGGTAGGAACGTAGACCGACCGGTAAATCGAGAGCTTCGCTTTTCGGCTCAGCTCTCTCTTCACCACAACGGACCGGCACAGCGCCCCCATTACTGTGGCAGCCGCACAGATCCGTCTGTCGATCTCCCGCTCCATTCTTCCCTCACTCGTGAACAAGACCCCGAGATACTTAAACTCCTCCACTTGAGGCAGGAACTCCCCTCCAACCTGAAGAGGACAAGCCACCCTTTTCCGGTCGAGTACCATGGCCTCGGACTTGGAGGAGCTGATCTAGAGGCTGACATTTTTTCGGGAGTCCCACGGGTCACGGGATTCCCAAGGGAAACCCGCGGGACGGGAAACAGCATCAGTAAAGATCCCGTGATTGGGACGGTACAGGATAAAAAATGAACGGGAGCAGACGTGGTAAAATTGGATTTGTAATGTAAAGTCAGAAATAAGGACTTATCTATTAAACTCATAGAGCTGACAGGAAAGTCGCAAATATGACCGAACTTCAGGAGAGTTGAATGCAGCGGTTTTAACACGCAGTCTGCTGCTTGTAAAACGTGTTTAGTCGTAATCAAGTTCACCAGTGATTAAGGGACACTTGTAAGACAGATTCTGGATTAAATCAGTCCTGCATCTCTTCATTCATCAAACCAAACGTACCAACATGTGTCAAGTCTCATCTGACCAACAAAATTGCTGCATGTGCTCTAAAGATTTAAGAGGTAAGGTACGGAAGCCCGTGAGGGGACATGGGAAAATGTATTACTTTTGCGTCTCCACGCAATACTTTTGCGTTCGGCATTTTGGAACAACAGCACAGATGACAAACTGCTCATTAAACAAACACTGATATGTCATTGATATGGTTTATTTGTCATATGCAGGTTAACACGCAGTAAACAATGCGATTAAATGCTTAGGATAAGAAGAACCGTTCAAATCACGATAAAAACAAAAACACTAATGGCGTACAAAAAAAAGTACACATCATGCAGCAGTAATAAGCAAACAAAATGTCACAGATGTGGTTTCGTGCAGTTTTATGGTCCAGAGTTCAGTAGTTTGTTTGACAGCTTGTGGATAAAAACTGTCTTTTAGCCTGATTGAAGATAATTTTATTTAATGCTGATTTCAAAATAAAACTCAACTAGAAACCTGCAAGCAGCTTTGAAGGCCCTCGCACCCCTCAGCGCAACTCGGGCTGTTGAGCGACCGCAGGAGCCTGGCATCACACGCCACATACGATGACACCACGTCACTTCAACACGTCGCCAGTAGGTGGCACTTTGAGCAACATGTCATATGATCTTCGGTCATGCAGAGTTTCGGTCTGGCAAAAAGCGATGAAAATTTGGAGTAAATCGGATCTTCCAGAAGGACGCTGCAGTTGCTTGTTTGTTTGTGGACGGGGCTAAAACAACATCATCAATTGACTGTGTCAAAATGTCCATCATTAACTCAGGATCATGTATACTAAATTTCAAGTGGATCCGATGATGTATGAGGGAGATATAACCCTTGAAATGTCCTAGGGGGTGCTGTTGATCCAAATTGAAATGTAATCCAATAGAGCTGTTTGGGGTCTGACAAAGATCAAGCATATTCATTTTGGAGTGAATCGGACCATGCATGTGTAATTTAGAGGCAAACGTATGGCCGTGGCGTGACATCAGAATTCGCCACGCCATCATATTCACACCCTCCAGCTAAAGCAGTAAGTACTGGCGACTGTCTAAGACCATCATGTTATCTGTTACTTGGGACAGTTTCACATTGATTAGGTGAAGAACATCAAACACTGATTCTGTAAAGGAAAACGGGACACTTTCTGTTGTCAGGGGGCGGGGCTTCGATGATGTCAGCATCTGACAAGTGAATATTGTTGAGGCCTAGAGGCAGATCAATCCCAGAAGGTTTCATTTGTCTGTGACTTTCCTTGTAGAAGCTATATCAATTTAGTGTTTTATGGCGAGAAGTCATATTTTGAGGCGTGGTCACACCCACATGCTTCCATGTATCAAAAAGCTTTTGATAACTTTTGACCCCCATTCCCTTAAGAGTATACTGAGTGATTTTCAAGTCTCTAAGTCAAAAGCTGTAGGAGGAGTTTGCTCAGATATGCGGGCTAGAAACGGTCAAAACTGTGACCCAGTTTTGACCGTTTCTAGCCTGCATATGGCAACTTCAATCCAAAATCGCCGACTTCCTGTTGGGTTTGGACATATGCTCCAAGAGATTTTTTTGTAGGTCCTGAGAAGTTACATATGTGTACCAAATTTCAGAATCTTCGGTAAAAGCATGGCTTGGGGCTGATTTTTTCTAATTTTGTAGGGGGCGCTGTGGACGAATTAGGCCACGCCCACCGAATATGTCATCAGATCTCGGTTGGGGACTGGACAAGGATCAATCACATTGAATTTGTTGCAGATCAGATGATCTATGTGGAAATTAGAGGCAAACGTATGGCCATGGCGTGACGTCTGACTTCGCCGTGCCGCCATGGCCACGCCCTTTTATGAAAAGTCACTGTGCCTCAAACGAAGTTAGACCCACTAATTATCTGTCCTCTGAAACACTTTCAAGTAGATTGGGTCAAGAGGGTCAGAGAGGCACCTTTCCAAGTGAAAAAAGTGACTTCCGGTTCTGAGGGGGCGTGGCTTTGATGATGTCACAATATGACCCCATCGGATTGTCGGGAACCCGAATGTCCTCCTTCATGCCAACTTTGGTGTGATTTGGAATTTTTTTGGGAAAGTTATTGCAAATTTTAACTTTCAGCGCGAACGCCAAGTTCGTGGCCCGGCCACGCCCCCTAAACATGGCCAAAAACTCACGATTTTGATAACTTTTAATCCCCCATGCCTTAACTGCACGTTGACCAAATATGAACCCAATAGCTCAAAATGCCTAGGAGGAGTTCGTTAAAGTTCGAGGTGAGTAAAAGTGAAAAACGGGCAAAAATCGGCCTTTGACCCAAAATGGCCGACTTCCTGTGCATTTTAGGGCATACCCCCAAGATACTTTTTTTCTTGGTTTGAGGAGTTCTAGCATTGTGCCAAATTTCAGATCTCTACGACTTACGGTTCGGCCTATCTCACGTTTGGGGGAGTGGCTAAGTGGTTTGGCAACGACCACTGACGACGACATTAAAGAATGAAAAATTTCACAATTTTGGGTAAAATTTTGTGAGTTTTGGGGCATGGCAAAGTCCCCATATTGCTCCGCCAAAAGTCCCTGGAAAAAAGAATAAAGAATAAGAATTCGAGCGATTACAATGGGCCCTTGCAGTTTTGCAGTTTTCCTGCTCGGGCCTAATAAATCTCAAAACGGGTGTAGTGTTTGTTTCAATTTTGCAGTTATCTGGTTTGGAAACTATCCCACAAAGTATTGCGAAATAACGCAAAGACTATTGCGTGGGGACACAAAAGAGAAAAAATTCCCCATGTCCCCTCGCGGACCTCATAGAAAGGCTTCATCAAGGGAAGATATTAAATAAATATGTTGTGAAATAGAAAAAAATTGAATGTACCATTAAATGTACAATTTATTTAATACATCATTAAATATTAAGTGTACCACTAATTACGTCATGTCGTCTTTAAAATTATACGTAATTATTCAGTGGCACATTTAATTGCATAATAGTCCATTTCATGATATAATGGTATATTTATTGTTTCTAATGATGTATTATATAAATAAATGGTACCTTTAATTTAATGGCACATTTAATGTTACATTTCTTTCATGTTACATTTACTTCACCTATGGGACATTCCCAACATTTATTTATTTAATGATGATTTTATTGTATTAATTTTGTCCAGTTTGACCCTCCATTCTTGATGCCTGTATAGGAGGTCATGTCAGAATTTAAATCAGGTGTTCTGGAGCAGACACATCTAAAACTTGCAGAGAAGGGGTCCCTGAGGACCAGGGCTGTGAACCATTGAGGTACAGTTTCTAAATTATGAAGGTAATGCCTTTTTGGCCTTTTGTTCAACAAGTACAGTTCTCTTACTTGGTGCATTTTTCTTTCGTTTCAGCAACTTGAAACATAAAAGTAATATCATTGTTCAAAGGAAACAGTCACTTAATAAATAAGTAAAATACAACTAGGTACATTTTGTTTATTCAACTAAGATAGGCATGGTCTGTTTCCTTGTTTAATATTTTATTATTTCTTCATTATTATTCTTTTTACTTTAACTGGCCTTTACTACAGCTAAAAACAGGGACCTAACTGGTCCTTCAAAGAAAGAAATTGCCAAAAGACTAAATAAAGAAAACAAAAATGGGAGTGGGAGTCGTTCTGAATGGGAGCGGGACGGGAGTGGGAGTCAATTTACCAGGAGTGGGACGGGACAGGATTTTTTTCATTATGCTGGCCTGGGATTGGGATGGGACAAGACATTTTTCTGTGGGAGCGGGATGGGACAGGAGAGAAAATCCACTCCCGTGTCACCCTCTCAGCTGATCCTCATACCAGCCGCTTCACACTTGGCTGCGAACCGCCACAGCGCATGCTGTAGGTCTTGGCTAGAGGGGGCCAGCAGGACCACGTCATCCGCAAAAAGAAGAGACGAAATCCACTGGTCCCCAAACCAGACCCCCTCCGGCCCTTGGCTGCGTCTAGAAATCCTGTTCATAACTTTTATGGACAGGATTTCATTCGAGGTCAGCAGCTCCCCACCCCCACTGTAAACAGTGTTGGCAAAGCACTGCTTCCCCCTCCTGAGGCGCCGGACGGTTTGCCAGAATCAATTCGGGGCCAACCGGTAGTCCTTCTCCATGGCCTCACCGAACTCCTCCCAGGCCCGAGTTTTTGCCTCTGCCACAGCCTGGGTCGCAGCACGCTTGGCCTCACGATACCTGTCAGGAGTCCCACAAGCCAACCACAGCCGATAGGACTCCTTCTTCAGCTTGACAGCATCCCTTACTGCCGGTGTCCACCACCGGGTTCTGGGATTGCCGCCGCGACAGGCACCGCAGACCTTACGGCCACAGCTACGCGCAGCTGCATCGACAATAGATGCGGAGAAGATGGTCCACTCGGACTCTATGTCTCCAACATCCCCCGGGATCTGGTCGAAGCTCTCGCGGAGGTGGGAGTTGAATACATCCCTGGCCGAGGGCTCCGCCAGGCGTTCCCAGCAGACCCTCACTATGCGCTTGGGCCTGCCAAGTCTGTCCGGCTTTCTCCTCCTCCAGCGGATCCAACTCACCACCAGGTGGTGATCAGTGGACAGCTCAGCCCCTCTCTTCACCCGAGTGTCCAAAACAAGCGGCCGAACGTCTGATGATACGACAACAAAGTCGATCATCGACTTCTTGCCTAGGGTGTCCTGGTGCCAAGTACACTGATGGACACCCTTATGTTTGAACATGGTGTTCGTTATGGACAATCCGTGACTAGCACAGAAGTCCAATAACAAAACACCACTCGGTGTTGGAGAGTGTGTTGTTATTGGAGAGTCAACATGTTAAACAGCAAATGCACAAACAGGGACATATTTTGGACTTGATCTTCACTAAGGGTCTAAACATTTCCAAGGTGTCTGTAACTGATGTTGCCCTATCTGACCACTTTTCTGTTATTTTTGAAAGCATCAACTCCAATGACTCAATTAGCCAAAGTGATATTATAAGAAAACGCATCTTTAAGGATGGTGCCACTGAAACCTTTAACCAGATTTACTCTTCAACCTCCACTTTGCCCTGTCACACTGTAGAGGAGTTGGTAAAAAACTTTCATTCTAAAATCTCGGACATCATTGATTCAATTGCTCCAATTAAAGTAAAAGTCGTTTCTGGGAAGAAAAAGGAGTGTCGAAAAGCTTAACGCAGGTGGCGACAGACTGGACTCCAGGTTCACTATATGATCTATAAAGAGAGACTATACAGATATAACATACAACTTAAAAATGCAAGGGAATCTTTCTTTTCCGAGATCATCAGCAAAAACATTAACAATGCTCGTGGATTATTTGCCATGGTCAACAGGCTAACAAATTCTCCTGTATCCGTAGCATCTGAACTCCACTCTACCAGGCCCTGCAATGAATTTGCTAACTTCTTCACTGAAAAAACCCAAAAGATCAGAGGGGCAGTCAGCACATCCACATCCTCCCAGTACCAAAGTTGTCTCCAACTAAAACTGATTTTGACAAAATTTCCCAATTTCACCAAATAAACAACAAAACCTTATAAAAAATCGTACACCAACTAAGCTCTTCTTCCTGCTGTCTCGATCTTTTACCCACAGCTTTCCTTAAGAAAGCTTTGCCCGTAATAACATCTGATTTAACACAAATAATAAACATGTCCCTTTTGTCAGGTGTTTTCCCCCAGGCCCTGAAAACAGCAATTATCAAACCTCTATTGAAAAAGAGCAACTTGGACAAGCTGCTACTACAGAACTACAGGCCTATCTCAAACCTCCCCTTCATCAGTAAGATTATTGAAAAAACTGTGTTTCAACAGTTAAACAACTTCCTAACAATTACCAACCACTTTGATGTCTTCCAGTCAGGGTTCCGTGCTCACCAAGGTAAAGAGACTGCTCTTGTCAAGGTGTTCAATGATATCTGTATAAATACAGACTGTGGAAGAACCAGTTGTTATGATTTGTGGGTGTTTTTTGGGTTTTGTTGGACTGTTTTACAGTTAAGGTTTTCAATCATGTTTCTGTTTATTATTTTCCTAGTCATGCTTTAGATTTGTCTTCTAGTTCATGTGTTGTCAAGTTAAGTTTTTGGATCTGGTTATGCTTTTGTTTCATGTTTTTCTAGTTATTTTTCTATTAGTTTGTATTCTTGAATTCCTGTTTTGCTCCAGTCATATTTGTTCTCTCCTGTCAATTAAGTTTATTCAGTTCACCTGCACCTAGTTAATCTGTCTTGCTTCACCTGGTTCACACTCCATATACACACACCTGTTCTATTTATTCCTTGTGGAAACATTTTCTAATCATGCTCAAGTCTTGTTCTCTCGATCATGCTCGTCCTGTCTCACCTGCCTGTTTCTGTTTTGTTCTTGCCTTCTCCGTGAGTGAGTTTTTGATTTTTATTCATTAAATCCTTTTTTCACTTACCGACATGCTGCCTGCTAGTCTGCATTCGGGGGTCTTATGTTGCTCAAGTCCTAACAACAGTGCTGGTATTATTGGACCTCAGTGCAACATTCGACACTGTTGATCACTCCATTTTATTAGAGCGCCTGGAAAACTATGGCGGCTTTTCTGGTACAGCACTCAATTGTTTTAAATCCTACTTGAAGGACAGGGACTTTTTTGTGTCAGTAGGTAACTTTATATCAGAGACCACAAAAATCACATGTGGCGTTCCCCAAGGATCCATCTTAGGCCCCCTCCTATTCAATATCTACATGCTCCCCCTAACTCAGATTTTAATAAACAACTACGTAAGTTATCATAACTATGCAGACAACACACAGCTATACGTTACAGTGTCACCAGGTGACTATGAACCCATTCAAGCGCTGGGTAAATGCTTAGAAGAAATCGATGCATGGATGGGCCAAAATTTTCTTCAGCTGAATCAAAACAAAAGTGAAGTAATAATCTTTGGACCAAAGTAAGAGTGTTTAAAAGTTAGTACACAGCTTCGGTTAATACAGCTAGAAACCACCAGTCAGGCTCGAAACCTGGGTGTAGTGATGGACTCAGACCTGAACCTTCAGAGGCACATAAAGACAGTAACAAGGTCGGCCTTCTATCACCTAAAGAACATGTCCAGGATTAAAGGACTGATGTCTCAGCAGGTCCTTGAAAAACTAATTAATGCGATCATCTTTAGTAGATTTGATTACTGCAACAGTGTCTTCATAGGTCTGCCTAAAAAGTCGATCAGACAGCTGCAGTTGATCCAGAACGCTGCTGCCTGCATTCTCACTAGAACTAAGAAAGTGGAGCACATCACCCCGGTTCTAAAATCCCTACACTGGCTCCCTGTAGCTCAGAGAATAGACTTTAAAATATTTCTGTTAGTCTATAAATCACTGAATGGCTTAGCACCAAAATACATTACAGACTTGTTGTCAGTGTATCAACCACCCAGACCTCTCAGGTCTTCTGGCTCAAATACCCAGAACCAGAACCAAACATGGAGAAGCAGCTTTTAATTCATATGCTCCACTAATCTGGAATAAACTCCCAGAAAACTGTAAAAGCGCCTAAACCCTAAATAGCTTTAAATCAAGAGTAAAACCTTATTTGTTTAGAGTGGCCTTTGAATGTGTTTTCTAAACATTTTTAGTTATGTTTTCAGTCCAATTTTCCTTTCATTTTCTTATCCATCATTATATTCTCTTTTTTTTCTTAATTACCTCTGTTGTTTGATTTTCTGTATCATTGTAATGTTTTTCCTTATGCACAGCGCCTTGAGTGCCTTGTTGCTGAAAAGCGCTGTATAAATAAACTTGACTTGACTTGACTTTTGCCAAAAGATCAATACCTCAGTCTTAAAGTGATACGGACCAAACAGATGATTAGGTGGGCACTGAGCAGGAACTGGGTACTGTTCCTGACGTTGTCCAGGTTAAGTCATAAAACCCCCAGCCTAATGGATTCTGGGAGAATGTAACACCCTCGACCAATGGCCTGATCATTGATGGGGGGTTCTTGGATTCTGGAAAGGGCAGCTGGCTTGATGTTCCTTTTCCGGGGTCTGTAAGACAAGGTCAAAATAATTTGACTAAAGAATAATGACTGCAGATTAGATATATTCCAGGTTCTTAAGGCTTGTCCAAACGAGAAAAGGTGTTTCTTCTCCCTGTAGCTAATGTCTCCATTCCTTCAAGGCCAACTTGACAGCCAACAATTCCCAATCCCCAATATCATTAATTCTCTCTGTGGGAACAAGACTCCTGGAGTACAATGCACAGGGGTAAACCTTTATTATCATCATACCTCTGCCAGAACTGCTCCTATCCCAGTAGCTAAGCCATCCACTTCAATGGTAAATTGTCTTTTAGTATCAAGAGAACAAAGTATAGGAGTGCATGTAAACCATTTCTTCAGTTGATTAAAAGCGTGATTAGCTTTACCTCGGGGCAGAGACCCGACTGTAATTTTGAACAAACCTTTAATAAATGCAAAACCCAACAATCATTGCAGCTGTCTACCTGTCTCTAGAAATGGGCCAGTCAACTATGGCAGAAACCTTGTTGGGGCCCATTGAGATCTGGTTAGGGGAAATGATGAAGCCTGGGAACAAAATGGTGGTATGGTGAAATTCACTTCTCTGCCTTGCTAAACAAGTTATTCTGCAGAAGACGCTGAACAACGGATCTAATATGTCGTCTATGAGTTTCAAGATCTACAAAACATTTTAATGTTATCCAGATAAGCAAAAACGAATTGGCCTACCATATCCCTTAGAGCAGTTCAGCATCAGGAGCCAGAATAAAATCCTGCAGCACTGCAAAGAGCCACACAACAAAATGTCCACACATTTTTAATAACTCAAATGCCTTAAACCATAAAAACAAAGGTTTTTAACATTTTCATATCAGATTTTCTTATTCCTTGAGTGATTACTTTAAAATAAAAACAGCTGAAGCCACAAAATGTCCTCAGGACCAGATAGGGCAGTGCACCCTGTTTTGACTTCAAGTCAAGCCGCACCCACCTGCTCCTGGAGGTCAATCTGAATATTTGCTCCCACAGAGGTATTAAAAGAATAATTTGATTAAATAAAAACACCCCCTCCTTGTACCGCCACCTTGACGTGGTGGAGGGGTTTGAGTGCTCGAATGATCCTAGAAGTTATGTTGTCTGGGGCTTAAATGCCCCTGGTAGGGTCTCCCATGGCAAACAGGGAGGGGTTTGAGTGCTCAAATGATCCTAGAAGCTATGTTGTCTGGGGCTTAAATGCCCCTGGTAGGGTCTCCCATGGCAAACAGGCTCTAGGTGATGGGTCATACAAAGAGCGGTTCAAGAACCCCTCATGACGACTACGAAATTGAGGCACGTGACGTCGCCCGGTACGGCGGAGCCTGGGTCCCACCCTGGAGCCAGGCCTGGGGTCGGGACACGTCGGAGAGTGCCTGGTGGCTGGGTTGCTCCTCACGGGACCCGGCCAGGCCAAGCCCAAACAAGAGACGCGAGACCCACCACCTGCAGAGGGAACCGTGAGGGACCTGTGCAAAGAGGATTGGCCGGTGGACAAAGGTGGAGACCTCGACAGCCCGATCCCCGGATGCTTAGGCTGGCTCTAGGGACGTGGAATATCACCTCGCTGGGGGGGAAGGAGCCAGAGCTTGTGTGGGAGGTCGAGAGATATCGACTAGAAATAGTCGGGCTCGCCTCCACGCACAGCATGGGCTCTGGAACCAATCTCCTCGAGAGGGGCTGGACTCTCTTCTACTCTGGAGTGGACCACAGGGAGAGGCGGCGGGCTGGGGTGGGTTTGCTTGTCGCCCCCCAGCTCAGCCGTCTAGTGTTGGGGTTTACCCCAGTGGATGAGAGGGTCGTATCCCTACGCCTTCGGGTTGGGGAGAGGTCTCTGACTATCATTTCAGCCTACGGGCCGAGTGGTAGTACCCGGCCTTCTTGGCGTCCCTGTCGGGGTTGCTGGATAGTGCCCCTCCCGGGGACTCCATTATTCTGCTGGGGGACTTAAACGCCCACGTGGGAAATGACAGTGACACCTGGAGAGGCGTGATCAGGAGTAATGGCCTCCCCGATCTGAATCCGAGCAGTGTTTTGTTATTGGACTTCTGTGCTAGTCACGGATTGTCCATAATGAACACCACGTTCAAACATAAGGGTGTCCATCAGTGCACTTGGCACCAGGACATCCTAGGCAGGAGGTCAATGATCAACTTTGTTGGCATGTCATCAGACCTTCGGCCGCATGTTTTGGACACTCGGGTGAAGAGAGGGCCTGAGCTGTCCACTGATCACCACCTGGTGGTGAGTTGGATCCGCTGGGGGAGGAGAAAGCCGGACAGACTTGGCAGGCCCAAGCACATAGTGAGGGTCTGCTGGGAATGTCTGGCGGACCCCTTGGCCAGGGATGTATTCAACTCCCACCTCCGGGAGAGCTTTGACCAAATTCCGAGAGATGTTGGAGACATAGAGTTCAAGTGGACCATGTTCTCCGCATCTATTGTCGATGCAGCTGCGCATAGCTGCGGCCGTAAGGTCTGCGGTGCCTGTTGCAGCGGCAATCCCCGAACCCGGTGGTGGACACCGGCAGTAAGGAACGCTGTCAAGCTGAAGAAGGAGTCCTATCAGCTGTGGTTGGCTTGTGGGACTCCTGAGGCGGCTGACGGGTACCGTGGGCCAAGCATGCCGCGGCCCGGGCGGTGGCAGAGGCAAAAACTTGGACCTGGGAGGACTTTGGTGAGGCCATGGAGAAGGACTACCGGTTGGCCCCGAAGAGATTCTGGCAAACCGTCCGGCGCCTCAGGAGGGGGAAGCAGTGCTTCGCCAACACTGTTTACAGCGGGGGTGGGGAGCTGCTGACCTCGACTGGGGACATATTCGGGTGGTGGAAGGAGTACTTCGAGGATCTCCTCAATCCTGCCGTCACGCATTCCCTGGTGGAAACAGAGGCTGGGGACTCGGGGTTGGACTCTTTCATCACCAAGGCTGAAGTCACCGAGGTGGTTAAAAAGCTCTACGGTAGCAGGGCTTCGGGGTTGGAAGAGATCAGCCCTGAGTACCTGAACTCTTTGGATATTGTGGGGCTGTCATGGTTGACACGCCTCTTCAACATTGCGTGGCAGATGGGGACAGTGCCTCTGGATTGGCAGACTGGGGTGGTGGTCCCCCTACATAAGAAGGGTGAACGGAGGGTGTGTTCCAACTACTAGGGGAATAACACTCCTCAGCCTCCCTGGTAAGGCCTACGCCAGGGTATTGGAGAGGAGAGTCTGGCCGATAGTCGAACCTCGGCTTCAGGAGGAGCAGTGTGGTTCTCATCCCGGCAGTGGAACACTTGACCAGCTCTATACCCTCTACAGGGTACTCGAGGGTTCATGGGAGTTTGCCCAACCGGTCCACATGTGTTTTGTGGAACTGGAGAAAGCATTCGACTGTGTCCCTCGTGATGCCCTGTGGGTGGTGCTCCAGGAGTATGGAATCGGGGGCCCTTTACTAGGGGCCATCCGGTCTCTGTACAAGCGGAGCAGGAGTTTGGTTTGCATTGCCGGCACTAAGTCGGACCTGTTCCCGGTACATGTTGGACTCCGGCAGGGCTGCCCTTTGTCACCAGTCGTGTTCATAACTTTTATGGACAGGATTTCTAGATGCAGCCAAGGGCCGGAGGGGGTCTGGTTTGGAGATCAGAGGATTTCGTCTCTTCTTTTTGCAGATGACATGGTCCTGCTGGCCCACTCTAGCCAAGACCTACACCACGCACTGTGGCGGTTCGCAGCCGAGTGTGAAGCGACAGGGATGAAAAGCAGCTCCTCCATGGTTCTCCACCGGAAAAGGGTGGCTTGTCCTCTTCAGGTTGGAGGGGAGTTCCTGCCTCAAGTGGAGGAGTTTAAGTATCTCGGGGTCTTGTTCACGAGTGAGGGAAGAATGGAGCGGGAGATCAACAGACCGCATCCACAGTAATGGGGGCACTGTGTCGGTCCGTTGTGGTGAGGAGAGAGATGAGCCGAAAAGCGAAGCTCTCGATTTACCGGTCGGTCTACGTTCCAACCCTCACCTATGGCCATGAACTTTGGGTCATGACTGAAAAAACGAGATCCCGGATACAAGCGGCTGAAATGAGCTTCCTCCGTAGGGTGGCCGGGCACTCCCTTAGAGATACGGTGAGGAGCTCGGCCATCCGGGAGGGGCTCGGTGTAGAGCCGCTGCTCCTCCACATCGACCTCACCTGACCTATTGGTTTGGCTGGACGGCAGGGTCTTGGTAGATTTTCAAGTGTACCTTACTCTTTTGTTATTTTCCGATTGTCATAATGTTAACTGCCGACCTGACCCACATGCAGAGAACAACCAGAGACAGATGAGATTAGTGAATGTTTATTTAAACAAATCATCCTGGGAATGGGAAACAAGACTGGAACCGTCTGGCTGCTGGAGAAGAGCAGAGTTACAAATTGGACCTCAGAGAACACACCAGAACTGATTGTGCAGCTTACAGGTAAGTGCAGGGAAACCCGCTGGGGGGAATGGTCATAGATCCAGTGGTGACTCAGTTCAGACCGATTCTTTAAATCTCTGGTCAACTCTTTTAGAGAATCAATCTATTATGGTTAGGATTACGGTCATCCCATGGGAGTTGGGCAGGCCAGTGATGAAGTCCAGAGCAATATGTGACCATGGTCGAGTGGGTACACTAAGAGGCTGGAGGAGGCCGGCAGGAGGGCGGTTAGGTGCCTTGTTCCTGGCGCAAACAGTACAGGTGTTCACAAAGTCTCTGATATCCTTGTGCAGGGACGGCCACCAGAACCTTCTGGAAATGGAAGCAATGATTCGGCTGACGCCCGGGTGGACGGAGAACTTGGTGGAATGAAATCAGCTGATCAGTTTGGATCGCACCGATTCGGGTATGCACTTCCATCCTGGGGGTTCGGTACCAGGTCCAGGGTCAGTCGTTAGGGCTCGCTGCATCAGGTTCTCAATCTCCCAGGTCAGAAAACCGACCGTGCAACCGAGAGGTAGGATGGGTTCAGCCTTCTTTTCAGAATCTTCAGGTCCAAACTGGTGGGAGAGAGCATCAGGCTTAAGGTTCCTTGTGCCGGGTCTAAAATAAATGGACGGGTTAAAAGAAAAGAAAAGTGAACAACGTGACTGTCTAGAATTTAAACGTTTAGCTGACTGAATGGAGGACAGATTGTTGTGGTCTGTCCAAACCAGTATGGGATGTTCAGCTCCCTCCAACCAATGCCTCCACTCGTCCAAGGACAGCTTGATGGCCAGTAGTTTGCGGTCTCCCACCTCGTAATTCTGTTCAGCAGACGTCAGGCGACGAGAGAAGAAGGCGCACAGATGAAGTCATCCGTCCTGGCCAGAAAGCTGGGAGAGGAACGCTCCCACCCCGGTGTCCGAGGCATCCACCTCCAGGGTAAACTGCTTTGAGGGATCAGGGTGGATCAGAACCGGGGCCTGAGAGACGGGTGAAAGCGGCCTCAGCGTCAGCGTTCCAGCTGAATGGCACCTTGATGGAAGTCAGCGCTGTAAGGAGTGCTGCTACCTGGCTGTAGTTCCGGATGAACCTCCGATAGAAGTTTGCGAATCCCAAGAACTGTTGAAGCTTCTTGGGTGAATCCGGAACTGGCCACTGTAACACTGCTCTCACCTTCTCGGGATCAGCGCGAACCTGTCCACCCTCCAAAATGAATCCCAGGAAGCTGACAGTGGACTGGTGGAAGGCGCACTTCTCCACCTTGACGAATAGTCTGTTCTCCAGGAGGCGCTGAAGGACTAGCCGGACATGGCGGCGGTGCTCCTCGAGGTCTCTAGAATAGATAAAAAAATATCGTCCAAATATACAAAAACAGAAACATTCAGGAAGTCTCTTAGCACATCATTGAACAGGGCCTGGAACACCACCGGTGCATTGCACAGTCCAAAAGGCATGACTAGATACTCAAAGTGGCCGAGGTGGGTCTTAAACGCCGTCTTCCACTCGTCCCCCTGGCAGATCCTGATGAGGTGGTATGTGTTTCTGAGGTCCAGCTTAGAAAACACAGTGGCCCCGTGAACGGGCTTGAAAGCGGAGGCTAGGAGCGGCAAAGGGTACTTGTTCTTAACAGTGATAGCGTTAAGACCCCTGTAATCTATACAGGTGCGTAAAGTGCCATCCTTCTTACCAACAAAGAAAAAACCCGCAGCCAGGGGTGAGGATTATGGGCGGATTATACCAGTCGCTAGGGACTCCGCTATATAGTTTTCCATAACCCGTCTGTCAGGACCAGAGATCTTATATAGACGGCTAGAAGGCAGGGGAGCACCAGGAAGAAGATCTATTGCGCAATCATAGGGCCGGTGGAGGGGCAATGACAGGGCTCGTTATTTATTGAACACTGGTCTGAGGTCATGATACTCGGGAGGGACTCCGGCCAAGTCCGGAGTCTCCTCCTCGTTACAAATAACAGGAGCAGAACTGGGGCAGACGGCAGATTGTAAACACGACTGCAGGCAGCTCTCAGACCAGGCCTCCACCCGGCATTCAGCCCAATTAATATAGGGATCATGTAGCCACAACCAGGGAAACCCGAGGCCGAATGGGGCAAGAAGAAATTAAATGATCTGAGGCTCCACAGTAAAAGCATTGGTCAACCTCCCGCCGCTGCCTCTGCTCACCGGGCGAGAGTCTAGCCCTTCCCACCTGCATTGACTCAGGCTCGGCGGGAGCACTCAGCTGAGGCTGCCGACCAGGTGACACAGAGTGAGCTGCTAGCGGGGGTCTACCGGCAGCTCTTTCAAAGCGGGCTCGCCTTCTCTCTCTGAGACGGGAATCAAGGCGGACTGCTAGGTCAATATAATCATCTAATTCTTTAGGCTCCTCCACTAGGGCTAACTCGTCTTTTAATGTCTCGTCCAAAGACTGAAAAAATGCTGCCTTTAATGCGCTGGTGTTCCAGCCAGAAGCTGCAGCTTAAGTACGGAATTCTATAGAAAACTCAGCCACTGAGCGATTACGCTGTTTTAATGTCCAGAACCTGCGAGCAAGACTGGTCTGATCAAAACCTAACTCAAATGTTTTTCTAAACTCTGATTCAAACTCTGCATATGATACCTCGTCTCTGCCCACTGGTGTGCCCTCCCAGTTAATAAGCCCAGAATATAAGAGATCTTTCCCTCATCATGAGGAAAAGAATGGGGCGACCTATTAAAAACTAAAGAGCAATGAAGCAGAAAACCACGACAACCTCCCACCTCCCCTTAATATCTTTCGGGATTGGGGGAGGTTACCTCGCGGAAGTGTTGGTGTTGCTGAGGCAGAGGTTAAGCGGCTGCGCCCCCTACCGGAGTGGAGGGCTCTGGTGCTGAGGTGGTCTGGTTACAAGCCTGCTGGAGGAGCAAAGCCAGCTGCTCTACCTGCTGACTAGTCTGCCGCTGCTGATCCAGAATCTCCCCGGAGGGTAGAATCATGTGAACGGATCTGCTGGCTGTGCTCGGCTAAGGTCCTCTGGAGGTTCTCCCCGCGGGGTCCGGCTGGCCTGAGCGTTTTGTCATAATGTTAACTCCCCCATAATGTTAACTGCTGACCTGACCCACATGGCTGCGGGAGAAGAGCAGAGTTGCAAACTGGACCTCAGTGAATGCACCAGAACTGATTGTGAAGCTTACAGGTAAGCGCAGGGAAACCCGCCGGGGGGAATGGTCATAGATCCAGTGGTGTAAGAGAGAGTGGCTCGCCTTGACCGCCGTTTTCGTTAAGACGAGGCCGACAGAAGGTGCTGGGAGGGCGGACAGGATTCGCTTCGCTGGTGGCTCACAGAAGAGTCAGCCTGAATGTTCAATTCGAGACTCAGTTCAGACCGATTCTTTAAATCTCTGGTCAACTCCGTCGGATCCAGAGGTAAGGCAGCTGGAAGTGTCAGAATAGGCAAAATCAGTGCAAGTTTACAGAAAATTTCAGAAATAACTTTCAAACTACGAGAGTAGATTTCAGGGGAGGCCAATAGCTGTACCGCAAGGGCAAAACACTCAGGCAACGAAGTGCAGGCGCGGCCTCTTCATATACTGCCCAGTTGATAAGCCTGATGAGCTGCACCTGTCCCTTTTCCAGCACCTCCAGGCAACGGCACCTGGCGGTAAAATGGTTAGCTGCAGGCAGACACACCACGGTGCATTGACAGTGTATTTTTGTGGTCTCTGATGTAAAGTTACATACTGACACAAAAAAGTCCAGGTCCTTCAAGTAGGATTTAAACCAATTGAGTGCTGTACCAGAAAGGCCAACCCAGTTTTCCAGGTGTGCTAATAAAATGGAGGGATCAACAGTGTCGAATTCTGCACTAAGGTCCAATAATACCAGCATTGTGGTTTTTCCACAGTCTGCATTTATACGGATGTCATTGAACACCTTGACAAGAGCAACATCAGGGCAACATCAGTTACAGACACCTTGGAAATGTTTAGACCCTTAGTGATGATGAAGTCCAAAATATGTCCCTGTTTGTACGTTTGCTCTTTAACTTGTTGAGTCAAACCAAAATTTCTAAGAATGTCACACTCTATTGCACTTGTCTTCAGGATTGTCCATGTGAATGCTGAAGTCTCCCACAATAATTAAACAGTCATAATCAACAAATAACACAGATAAAAGCTCATCAAAATCACTGAAAAAGTTTGTTTTGGACTTAGGAGGCCTGTAAATATTCAAGAACATGGTTAACAATAAAGACGATTTGAAAAAAATAGTTAAGATTTTTAGTGGAAAAAATCACTTACAAAAGCTGCAGCACCCTGTGAGAAATTCTTGCAATTGGCATTGGAGGACAAAGGCACCCAGATACGTCTCACCCCCTGCAGTCTCCCTACTCTCAGCCCTCCCACTGTCTCAGTAACCAAATCCTCAGAGTTGCAGTGTGCCCACATTCTTTTTAAAAGGACTAGATAGCTTAAAAGAGGTGTGGTGTCTATGGCTCCACAGCTTTATTTCCTTTTAGAAAAAAAAGTATAAATTTTCTAATGTTTCCATTAGCGGCAGCCTTTTTTTTAACCAACTGCACAAACAAGCATTCAGATAAAAGTGTCCCTCAGAAGCTGTAAAACTTCCAAGAATAGGCTCGAAAAGGGAAAAAAACTCCCAACAGGGCAACTGCTCAAGATTTAATTTGTCAGCTGTGAGAGTTTAACAGCTTTAAAGAAATTCCAACTCTGACCGAAACATAAAAAGAAATATTAGAACAAAACATGCAAAACAGCTGTCAGTGCATGAGATTTTAGATAAATGCATCTTGACATAATGGCCAGTTTCCTGATCTAACCAAGATGTTCTGGATGCATGGAACAGAAGATGAGAAAAAGTGGGTTATATCTGAAAATAATCACAGTAAAGATTGGCTAATGCGTCAATCACTAGGGCTGTCCCAAAAACCCAGATGAAAATAGATCACTCTTGGTTTTGTTTGGAAAGGAGAGTGTGTGGACCCTTCTTAGGCATTGCTGGTTAGAAGTTTACATACACTCAGAACTGACATTAATATAATTCATTTCAGACTGCTTAAGAGACATTTGAATAACATTTTTGCTCTGAAGTGAAATGTGATACAAGACACAACATTAATATTTGAAAACAAAAAGAATTAGGTTCACATTTGAATTTAATGCAAATTATTTTTATCTGTACGGGTTACAATCACAGATACGAACAGAAATACCCTTATTTCCTAAAATACATGCTTGTCTGCCATCAGAAACATAAGCTTGAGTCACGTCCCATTCTTAATCCATCAGGTTTATAATGCTGGCGCACTTTTCGCAGCTAAAACAGCTTCAACTCTTCTAGGAAGGCTTTCCACAAAGTTTAGGAGCCATTAGTCAGGTTAGACACCAAGAATGGACAAGAAATTTTGGCTCACAGTTTCTGCTCTAATTCATTACTAAGGTTTTCCATCGGCTTGATGTAAGGACTCATTGCGAAACAGTCCAGTTCTTCCACACCAAACTCGCCCATCTGTGTCTTTATGGGCCTTGCTTTGTGTACTGGTGGATACAGTACACAGCTGATAGTCCTACTGAATAGACTGTTAGAATTTGTATTATGACAAGAAAAAAGCAGCTAAGTAAAGAAAAACAAGTGGCCATCATTACTTTAAGAAATGAAGGTCAGTCAGTCTGAACAATTGGGAAAACTTTGAAATTGTCCCCAAGTGCAGTTGCAAAAACCATTAAACGCTACAAAGAAACTGGCTCACATGAGGACCGCTCGAGGAATGGAAGACCAAGAGTCACCTCTGCTGCGGATGATAAGTTCGTCTGAGTCACCAGCCTCAGAAATCGCAGGTTAACAACAGCTCAGATTGCATCCAACTCCTGCACAACACAACTGATGGTCCCAACCCCATTTATAAGGCTTAAAATCCCACTTATCAAACCTCACAGGGCACACCTGTGAAGTGAAAACCATTTCAGGTGACTACCTCTTGAAGCTCGTCAACAGAATGCCAAGAGTGTGCGTAGCAGTAATCAAAGCAAAAGGTGGCTACTTTGAATAACCTAGAATATAAGACATATTTTCAGTTGTTTCACACTTTTTTGTTCAGTATATAATTCCACATGTCTTAATTCATAGTTTTGATGCCTTCAGTGTGAAGCTACAATATTCATAGTCATGAAAATAAAGAAAACTCTTTGAATGAGAGTGTGTGTCCAAACCTTTGGTCTGGACTGTATGTATATACAGGGGTTGGACAATGAAACTGAAACACCTGTCATTTTAGTGTGGGAGGTTTCATGGCTAAATTGGACCAGCCTGGTAGCCAGTCTTCATTGATTGCACATTGCACCAGTAAGAGCAGAGTGTGAAGGTTCAATTAGCAGGGTCAGACCACAGTTTTGCTCAAAATATTGAAATGCACACAACATTATGGGTGACATACCAGAGTTCAAAAGAGGACAAATTGTTGGTGCACGTCTTGCTGGCGCATCTGTGACCAAGACAGCAAGTCTTTGTGATGTATCAAGAGCCACGGTATCCAGGGTAATGTCAGCATACCACCAAGAAGGACGAACCACATCCAACAGGATTAACTGTGGACGTAAGAGGAAGCTGTCTGAAAGGGATGTTCGGGTGCTAACCCGGATTGTATACAAAAAACATAAAACCACAGCAGCCCAAATCACGGCAGAATTAAATGGACTGAACTTATATAGCACTTTTCCAGTCATACAGACCACTCAAAGCGCTTTACACTAGAGCCACATTCACCCAATCGCACTCACTAATGCTCACACATTCACACACCAATATGCAGATCGGTAGGCAACTTGAGATTAAGTGCCTTGCCCAGGGGCACATTGACATATGTGGAAGCTGGAATTGAACCCACAACCTTCTGATTGCAAGACAGCTACTCTTCCTACTGAGCCACAGTCACCTCAATTGTCTGTCGGGAGCTCAACAGGGTCAATATTCATGGCCGGGCTGCTATGGCCAAACCTTTGGTCATGCCAATGCCAAACGTCGGTTTCAATGGTGCAAGGAGCGCAAATCTTGGGCTGTGGACAATGTGAAACATGTATTGTTCTCTGATAAGTCCACCTTTACTGTTTTCCCCACATCCGGGAGAGTTACGGTGTGGAGAAGCCCCAAAGAAGCATACCACCCAGACTGTTGCATGCCCAGAGTGAAGCATGGGGGTGGATCAGCGATGGTTTGGGCTGCCATATCATGGCATTCCCTTGGCCCAATACTTGTGCTAGATGGGCACATCACTGCCAAGGACTCCCGAACCATTCTTGAGGACCATGTGCATCCAATGGTTCAAACATTGTATCCTGAAGGCGGTGCCATGTATCAGGATGACAATGCACCAATACAAACAGCAAGACTGGTGAAAGATTGGTTTGATGAACATGAAAGTGAAGTTGAACATCTCCCATGGCCTGCACAGTCACCAGATCGAAATATTATTGAGCCACTTTGGGGTGTTTTGGAGGAGCGAGTCAGGAAACGTTTCCTCCACCAGTATCACGTAGTGACCTGGCCACTATCCTGCAAGAAGAATGGCTTAAAATCCCTCTGACCACTGTGCAGGACTTGTATATGTCATTCCCAAGACGAATTGACGCTGTATTGGCCGCAAAACGAGGCCCTACACCATACTAATAAATTATTGTGGTCTAAAACCAGGTGTTTCAGTTTCATTGTCCAACCCCTGTGTATATATATATATATATATATATATATATATATATATATATATATATATATATATATATATATATATATATATATATATATATACATATAGAGTGGGCTTCATAGGAAGGTCCAGCAAGGGGAATACAAAGAAAAGGGTCTCACCCTGAGTCCCATTCATGCAAGATCTGCCATCACCTGCACTGACACATATAGGTCATGCTAACAGATGTGGGTTTCTCATTTTTCTTTAAAAGATTCTCCAAACACAACAATACAAATCAGTTTTAATTTTACTGGAATCAGTTTTATTTTTACGTTAATTTTACAGGAAACGTTAAAGGGAAAGGGTAGGTGAACTGTATCCACACCCTCGTAGCACAGACTATGCACCATTTTCCAGTTTTGTTATTTCCATTTTATGGCTGCATGAAATAGGCTATCGATTTCACTTGCCCTATTTCAACTGTGGTCAAGATTGGATTTCTTTCCCCGTTTTTTATTTTAAACGAGCTTGGCGGGGACCTCCAGCAGCCGGGCCGCCTTGGAGCAGAGGATCCACACGGACCGCCTCGCAGGTCAGAGAGCGCAAAACAAGAAAAAAAAGGTGGGGGAAACGACGCGCCAGTGATTCATCCGCAGTTTCCAGGCTGCGCTCAGGTGGAGGCGAAGAGGAGAGAAAACAGCCGCTCGGGACGGATGGGATGAAGCAGTCAGGGATTTTCAATAGGCGCAAGCTTTGAAACAAAACAAATATATATATTTCTTTTAGATTATTTAAACATTTCCAGCCTCGGTTTTTCACATTTCGGAACTGTGATCACCTTCCAGACAAAAGAGAGAGAAAAAAGTTTGACTCTAAAAAATGCTGCTTAGCTCTGCTGCTGTTTTTTCACGCACTGCTGTGGATTTCGGCGTCAGCGCAAGTGGCCAGTCATCACTTGAGAAATAGCTGCGATTCTTTTCGCTCTTTAATTCCGGTGCCAATTACAGCAGAAGGAAGGGACCCTTTCAATATTACTCCCGCACAGCGTCTCTCTCTTTGCCCGGGATTGCATCCATCTGAATTACCTCATTATGGACTTCATCGGACTGTACTTTCTTCATCTGGCTCTCATCGGTAAGTTGGAACGAAAGCGGCTGAACTTGTGCGGGATGAATGCTGGAAGCTGCCGGGATGCTCGCTGCAGAGCGTGTCTGACCTGTTTTCAGCCTGATATTCATGCTCATTAGTGCTGTAGTGGTTTCCAGCGTGTCCTCATCCTTGTGTATAAAGTTGGATGTTAGGATTTCCTCTCTTTTCCCTGCAGGATCAGCCAATTGTGAAGATATTTGCAGGGTAAGAGGATACTTTTTTCACAGAAATACACTAATGGAAATTCAGCGATGAATATCTGCTGTGTGTCTGAGGAAAAGGTAGCGACTGGTTAGACTGAACACATTTTCACCTAAGTTGCATTCGGGACACGGTTCCTTGCGTGAATTAAGCGGAACACATCTTTTTGTAGAAATATTTTAACATGCCACTGTAGACAAGTGTAAGTCAAACTGGCTGTGTGTGTGCGTGGCCGCGCATGCATTTGGCAAAGCGCGTTTTGTGGTGTGCGTGTGTGCACCTGCCTCTGCAGGTGATTTTCGTTGCCTGGGCAGAGCTGTGCGCAGCAGAGAGAGAGAGAGAAAAAACTGTCTGCGCTACTTGTAATGAGTGCGTGTGCCAGGGGAGGCTCCAGAATTTTTTTTAAATGTGCTGGGGCCTACTGATGATCTGGGGAGTGGGGTGGGGGTCTGTATTTGTCAAATACAAGTGCATCTAAATAAACAAGGATATTGTAAAAATGCCGTTTTATTTAGAAATCAGTTGACTAACAGAAACCTAGTATACTACATAAATAATTAACCAAAGAGCAATATACAGGTCCTTCTCAAAATATTAGCATATTGTGATAAAGTTCATTATTTTCCATAATGTAATGATGAAAATTTAACATTCGCATATTTTAGATTCATTGCACACTAACTGAAATATTTCAGGTCTTTTATTGTCTTAATACAGATGATTGTGGCATACAGCTCATGAAAACCCAAAATTCCTATCTCACAAAATTAGCATATTTCATCCAACCAATAAAAGAAAAGTGTTTTTAATCCAAAAAACGTCAACCTTCAAATAATCATGTACAGTTATGCACTCAATACTTGGTCGGGAATCCTTTTGCAGAAATGACTGCTTCAATGCGGCGTGGCATGGAGGCAATCAGCCTGTGGCACTGCTGAGGTCTTATGGAGGCCCAGGATGCTTCGATAGCGGCCTTTAGCTCATCCAGAGTGTTGGGTCTTGAGTCTCTCAACGTTCTCTTCACAATATCCCACAGATTCTCTATGGGGTTCAGGTCAGGAGAGTTGGCAGGCCAATTGAGCACAGTGATTCCATGGGCAGTAAACCATTTACCAGTGGTTTTGGCACTGTGAGCAGGTGCCAGGTCGTGCTGAAAAATGAAATCTTCATCTCCATAAAGCTTTTCAGCAGATGGAAGCATGAAGTGCTCCAAAATCTCCTGATAGCTAGCTGCATTGACCCTGCCCTTGATCAAACACAGTGGACCAACACCAGCAGCTGACACGGCACCCCAGACCATCACTGACTGTGGGTACTTGACACGGGACTTCTGGCATTTTGGCATTTCCTTCTCCCCAGTCTTCCTCCAGACTCTGGCACTTTGATTTCCGAATGACATGCAGAATTTGCTTTCATCTGAAAAAAGTACTTTGGGCCACTGAGCAACAGTCCAGTGCTGCTTCTCTGTAGCCCAGGTCAGGCGCTTCTGCCGCTGTTTCTGATTCAAAAGTGGCTTGACCTGGGGAATGCGGCACCTGTAGCCCATTTCCTGCACACGCCTGTGCACAGTGGCTCTGGATGTTTCTACTCCAGACTCAGTCCACTGCTTCCGCAGGTCCCCCAAGGTCTGGAATCGGCCCTTCTTCGCAATCTTCCTCAGGGTCCGGTCACCTCTTCTCGTTGTGCAGCGTTTTCTGCCACACTTTTTCCTTCCCACAGACTTCCCACTGAGGTGCCTTGATACAGCCCTCTGGGAACAGCCTATTCGTTCAGAAATGTCTTTCTGTGTCTTACCCTCTTGCTTGAGGGTGTCAATAGTGGCCTTCTGGACAGCAGTCAGGTCGGCAGTCTTACCCATGATTGAGTGATGAACCAGGCTGGGAGTTTTAAAGGCCTCAGGAATCTTTTGCAGGTGTTTAGAGTTAACTTGTTGATTCAGATGATTAGGTTCATAGCTTGTTTAGAGACCCTTTTAATGACATGCTAATTTTGTGAGATAGGAATTTTGGGTTTTCATGAGCTGTATGCCAAAATCATCCATATTAAGACAATAAAAGACCTAAAATATTTCAGTTAGCGTGCAATGAATCTAAAATATATGAATGTTAAATTTTCATCATTACATTATGGAAAATAATGAACTTTATCACAATATGCTAATATTTTGAGAAGGACCTGTATTTTAAGCATTCAACTCTGTTATGTCATATTCAAAATTTCTGTGAAAATTTTGAGTATTACATAAGACCAAAAACAATATAATTTTAGCACAAACATTTTCTATTTCAGCCTTGTTGTGCCTACACAATCATTTGATGAACTGAGGACTTTGCGGTGGTCCAGTAAACTATCATTGTACAACAAGGGTAAACTACAAGGGATCATTCCTAAAGAAGCTGGCTGTATCCAAGTATAATAATGGAAAGCTAAGTGGAAGGAAAAGGTGTGGAAGAAATGGAGCATGCTCAGGGATGACCAAAGCCTTGAGAGGGTTTTAAATCTGTGGGAGGCTCACAAGGCGTGAGATGCACCTGTAGTCATTTACTGTTAGGCCACTACTGAACCAGAGTAAATGTCAGAAGCATCTTAACTAGCCTAAAGTGAGAAAAAGGAGGGGACTGTTCCTCAGTGGGGGAAAGTTTTTCAACCCAAATAAAAATTTTGATTCTTATATTAAAATTAAGATCCCAGAATCTGGAGGAAGAGTGGAGATGTACAGAATCCATGTTTTAAGAGGTCTAATGTGGAGTTTTCACAGTCGGTGATTATTTTGGGAGCAAAGCCAACCAATGGTCTAAAGTCCAAAGTTAGCACAGTCATCTACTATGAGATCTTAGAGCACCTTATGCGTCCCTCTGCTGTTAAGCTTCAATAACAATGGGATCACTTTGCTTAACTGTTCGTTCGTCGTCTTCCGCTTATCCAGGACCGGGTCGCGGGGGCAGCAGACTCAGCAGAGACGCCCAGACGTCCCTCTCCCCAGACACCTCCTCCAGTTCCTCCAGGGGGAGCCCAAGGCGTTCCCAGGCCAGCCGAGAGACATAGTCCCTCCAGCGTGTCCTGGGCCTCCTCCCGGTGGGACGTGCCTGGAACACCTCCCGAGGAAGGCGTCCAGGAGGCATCCGGTATAGATGCCCGAGCCACCTCAACTGGCTCCTCTCGATGTGGAGGAGCAGCGGCTCTACTCTGAGCCCCTCCCGGATGGCCGAGCTCCTCACCCTATCTCTAAGGGAGTGCCCGGCCACCCTACGGAGGAAGCTCATTTCCGCCGCTTGTAGCCGGGATCTCGTTCTTTCGGTCATGACCCAAAGTTCATGACCAAAGTTCTTCCCTCACTCGTGAACAAGACCCATAAATACTCCTCCACTTGAGGCAGGAACTCCCTTCTTTCGGTAATGACCCAAAGTTCATGGCCATAGGTGAGGGTAGGAACGAAGACCGACCAGTAAATTGAGAGCTTTGCTTTTCGGCTCAGCTCTCTCTTCACCACAATGGACCGGCACAGCGCCCCCATTACTGTGGCAGCCGCACCGATCCGTCTGTCGATCTCCCACTCCATTCTTCCCTCACTCATGAACAAGACCCCGAGATACTTAAACTCCTCCACTTGAGGCAGGAACTCCCCTCCAACCTGAAGAAGACAAGCCACCCTTTTCCGGTCGAGTACCATGGCCTCGGACTTGGAGGAGCTTGGGCCTGCCAAGTCTGTCTGGCTTTCTCCTCCTCCAGCGGATCCAACTCACCACCAGGTGATGATCAGTGGACAGCTCAGCCCCTCTCTTCACCCGAGTGTCCAAAACATGCGGCCGAAGGTCTGATGATACGACAACAAAGTCGATCATCGACTTCTTGCCTAGGGTGTCCTGGTGCCAAGTACACTGATGGACACCCTTATGTTTGAACATGGTGTTCGTTATGGACAATCCGTGACTAGCACAGAAGTCCAATAACAAAACACCACTCAGATTCAGATTGGGGAGGCCATTCCTCCCGATCACGCCTCTCCAGGTGTCACTGTCATTCCCCACATGGGCGTTGAAGTCCCCCAGCAGAATAATGGAGTCCCCGGGAGGGGCACTATCCAGCACCCCCCGACAGGGACGCCAAGAAGGCCGGGTACTCTGCACTACCACTCGGCCCGTAGGCTGAAATGATAGTCAGAGACCTCTCCCCAACCCGAAGGCACAGGGATATGACCCTCTCATCCACTGGGGTAAACCCCAACACGAGACGGCTGAGCTGGGGGGGCACTTTGCTTAACTGCCCATTTGTTAAGAGGAAGATATGAGACACCTGAGTCAACAATGGAGATGAGCTCAAGGCCACTATTAAGACAACCCAAGCAACAAGTTGCTCCCCTCCATGTAATTTATGCAAAAGGAGCCCCAACCAGGTTTGCAATGCATATTTCTAGTAGGTGCACATTTTACAATGTGATTATAATTTTTGTGTAAAATTGTAATTGTTGGAAAAACAGAAATTTGGGTTTTTGGTAGCTGTTGTCAAAAATTAACAGGAATAAACTCTTGATATATGATTCTATTTAAATACATAAATAATGCAAGAAAAGTAACTTTGGTATGATATTAACATTTTTTAGATTCCCCCCCCCCCCCCCCCCCCCCCCCCCCCCGTGGCACCACTGCCGTGTGCGCACAAGCTCTATGTTTGTGTACACAGATGAGGCTTTACAGAACACACCACTGAAAGTTGTGTCCACAAGCAAATCAAACAGTGAGTTCATTAGCAGAGACCACAGGCACTGCAGGCACACACACAAAATCACTTGTCTTTCCACCTTACTTTGCCCCTTTCCAACATTCGCGTTGTTCTCAGCTTGTCAAATTAATACGTGCTAAGAGCTCTGATTTATTTCCCCTGACTTTCCTGCACTGAACTGAAATCTGCAATATTATCCCCGGGAGAAATAAACCTTCCCGCAGAGCGACGCCGTCTGCAACCCGGATGTACAGACAGGGGGATGGGGGGGTAGATTTATAGCCTAAACGATGACAGCTCTGCATCTCACACCCTATTTGATTTGAGCGACGATCTCCGAGGCGCACTGACAGCATCCCTGCGTTTGGGGGCTGCGCTGAAAATACAGTACTCTGAAGACACGGTGTTCCACCACACGCCCCAGAGGCCTTCTATTTCCAACACCTTCCCGTACAGGAAGAAGTGGGGCTAATATACCCCCACCACACAAACCTCACTTTTCACATTGCATGTAAAACACGTGTCACCATGCTTAGCTGTCAGTCAGGACACAAGTGGAAGCAGAACGTGTGGAGGGGTAGCAGTCACTCCTTGTCTTTTCATTGCAGATTTTCTCACCTTGTCAGGGGTATGTGTCAGTACGGCAGAGTGTACCTGCCAGGGCTTCATGATCCCGTCCATCAGATGCAGGAGGAGGCAGAAGGGAGATCAAAGCACTTACAGGAAACTTTTGCCTGAAGGTTGAAAACGGAAAATGGTCAGTTTGAGTGCATAGATGACGAGAGGCTCTTGGTTGGGTGGACATTCTATTTGAGCCTCAGCAAATAGAGACATGCAGCTCTACAAGTTTGACGGGGTTAACCGAGCTTTAAATGCTGCCTGCGGTGATAGGGCCCGCAGTAATAACCATCCAATCTAATGAACGTCTTCCTCTATGAAGAGCGGGGTTTGGCAAATTGATGTGTGTGAGATCTGCACACGTGTTGCTGCTGCATGTCATTAACTCATGAGGCTCAACTTGTACTCAGGGAAAATACATGCATATGCATTCTTCAGATTTCATTTTGCATATTTAGCTGGGCAGGCCTGCGATGCCTCACTAAGTTTCTGCCTGCACAGCTCTCACTGCTTTGCAGTCATTACTTCAATTAGATTGCTGGGTTTATCTGCATGTTTTTCTGCCTTGCCTTTTGTAACATGTCAGTGCTTCAGACATGTATTACAGACCTATATAAATGACAGTAATTGGCTGGTGAGTAGTAATGATGAGAGAAACAAATAGATGCTCTGAGATGAGTTTTCCATTTTTCTCACATTATGACTTAGCGGTGCCTGGGTCCAGGAGTGGTGGGCTGATAATGAAAGACATACGAGGATGGCTCCATCTTTTATTCTTTCCTTTTCAGGTGGGGGATCAGGTTCAGTCTGCTGACTTGATAGAGAGCACTGTTCGATTTACAGTGACACTCCTTGAGCCTCTTCAGCATCGCGCTGAACTCACCATCCCAGTTGCGAATCATGATGATGGCAGCATCATGCTGTGGGAATGCTTTTCTTCAGCAGGGATGGGGAAGCTGGTTATGTGGTAGATAATGACAATGTTTCGTAAAAATACAGGGCAAACCTGGAAGACAGTCTCTTAGGGGCTGCAAAAAGCTTGAGACTGGTGTGGAGGTTGTTCTTTATTAAAGCATAGTTATGTGTTAGAAAGGCCTGTAACCTGACAAAACACAAGATATTATATGTTGAAATCTTCTGACGAGAAGCTATTGATTAAAAATATGGTTATTTAGATTTTTAAGTTAAAGCACCTTTCATCTTCCACAGTTGGAGAATCTGAAGGCAAAATGAATTGGCATCATTCAGCTGCTTCTGCATCATTTGTGTATATTGATATTGACTGTATGAGCGAAACATTACTGACCCTGTAATAGAACAGTCTTTATCAGTTCACAAATTATAGACTGAACAGAACAATTACCAAAAAAGTTATAATTACTGTTACTAGGGCATAGCACTGAAGGGATGCTGATTACAATACATCATTAGGTAATTAATCACTCTTTAACTTTCTTGTCCAGCTGATTACAATTTGCAACTAATTCATATGTGTCACAAACTTTTTTCATTTGTCACTATTTGCTCAAGAATCTTTTTTTCAGCAAACTGGCAAAGCCTCAGATTTCCGTGTGTTTTTATGCTGTTAGTTGTTTGAGCCTAACCAAAAACTCTTCAAAAACATGGATGATTCATCTCTTTCATTATCTTTTAATGTACTTTTTGGCAGTCAGTTAGTCATTTTCTACCGCTTCTTCCATAATGGGCCGTGGGGAAGCTGGTGCCTATCTCCAGCAGTCTATGCGCGGGAGGCGGGTACACCCTGGACAGGTCGCCATCACAGGGCACACAAACAACCAAGCACACACTCATTCACACACCTAAGGGCAATTTAGAGAGACCAATTAACCTAACAGGCATGTCTTTGGACTGTGGGAGGAAGCCGGAGCACCCAGAGAGAACCCACGTATGCACGGGGAGAACATGCAAACTCCATGGAGAAAGACCCCAGGCCAGGAGTCGAACCCAGGACCTTCTTGCTGCAAGGCAACAGTGCCACCAACTACCCACCTTGCTTTTTGGCATGTGTATTAAAATTTATGCAATTATAATTTTAAAAGGAAAACAGAATTGAAGATTTATAACTTCACCAATAACAACTTTCAAATGTAATTTGCAGTTTGACTGCCTTCTGGTGGAAAATGACAGAATTTGTCATGAAAATGGTCTGGGTGCGCCTTCTAATTGGGATCTAAGAATGCATGAGCTTTGATATTAGTTTTAAGAACAATTTTACTTTTGTTCTGTCAAATATACAGTCATGGAATCAATTGCGCCAACCACAACATTCTTTGCAGTGAAAGTTGCGCTGAGTGAAATATCTGCTAAGGTGTTTCAAATGAATGCAGAGGAAAAACAGAGATGTAGAAGGCTTTTTAAAATAAACTGCATTTCTAACAGTCAGCTTTTCAATGAGACTGCTACAACAGAGAGTGTGACTTTGGTGGGTGATGCTTGTTTTGCACCTTCATCATTTTCCGTTTTGTGCCTTAATTTTCTTACGAAAAGGAGTCGCCTGTCGGAGAATATCAATTCCTACCCACCTTGGGGACATTTAGTCAAACTGGCAATGGGGCAAACCAGGAGCTAACTCCTTTTAACCCTTTAACCTCAGCCTATAATGCAACCTGTTGGATTTGAAAAGTTGACAGTCTTTTAGAAAACTCACAGTTAAGGCAGGGGACTATATGTTATGGGGATTGCAAACTGAGACTACTGTTTAAAGTTACTAGAGCTAAATTATGGGCCTAATCTTGTTAATATTCTGTATTCAATGCTAAAAACAGTTTAAAATGCCATCTCTATAATATTTTTTGTTGTTGTTTTAAACTAGTATAATTCTGTTTTACAGCAACTGTTTTCGCTCTCTCATACATCGTTTGACATTCCCTTTGTTTCCACTAAAATAATTCTTGACCACTTAGGTGGAAATGCTGGAAAAGAATATCATAAACACTAATAATTCAGGTCTGTCAATTGAAATCGGCTAAAAACAGGTCACAGTTTTAATCTAGCAATCGACAAATCTCTGATCAGTGCATCTCTACTTTTGTAAATACCTATAGATTTTTGGGAGTATACTTAGTTTTACACTAAGTCCATTTAGGGTTCAACTTTGTTTCACAAATACTTTCAGATATTTCGTGGTGTGTGGTTTTATATACTTGAGGTTAGATTAAAATAATTTTAAAACCTTGTAAATACCAGATCACTTAAGTAGATGTTTAACCTTGGAATTGACAAGCAGTGGACTTATTTTAACCACAACTACCAGCAGCATTTCTTTGTCAGTGATGATGTAGAATAAACATGCTCCTGGTTATTGTATTGTGGTAACTGTAGAAATAAAATCCAACAGAAAAAAGAATTATAGCATATTCAATAAATGTCACTGGTGAACTGATTCATGCCTCAGGAATAGTTGTCAGCAGTTTTTGAGAGTGGGATGAAATGAGAGTAAACATTTCTGATAACGCAACATCCAAGAACATCTCCTGCTTTGGATTGTGAGGTTTGAGTTCAGGTGATGTATCAGATTTATTCCGTTTCCCTCATTTCTGTTCCATGTTCTGCATTTTGATGAAGGTGAATTTCCAATAAACCTGCACAGGTTCACGTTTAGTTTCTTTTTCCGGTTTTCGCTGTCAGACGACAAACTAAATCTGAAATCATGACTAGAAAGTAAAGTATAGACATATATAAATGGCAGAGAACGGCAAAGTGACTGTTATACACCAGTCACTTTGAAAGAATTGTCATTTCGCTCACACCTTTTGATACATTCCTCCAAAATGAACCAAATAATAGCCGTTGGCCAAACTGGTCTGTGCTGCCATGCATATTATTTTTTTCATTGAGAGGTTAAAAATTTGATTTCTGTGAGCCAAAACTGCTGGTCAGAGTCAATGCCAAGCAAAGCTAAACAGCATCCAATTCCAGAATCCAAACAAGTGGTTCGAAGATCCCAGAATGTACGGTGTGTTATTAATTACACTAACCAGTCTAAAAATAAAAGGTTTAAAAACATTAAAACCATAAACGGGTCAGGTAAGCAGGGTCATATTGTAAGTGTATCACATTTTGGTTTTGTACAATATTTCAGTGTTTATAGATAAGCTAGAAGTTTAAATTTGAGAACTATGCCTCATCAGGGTTTGACATACAACTCTTAGAATATATAAATTGTAAAAAATACTTCATAGAGGAAATAAATTAATTAAATAGTAATTACAAATAAATACATATAAATACATATAACTTAATTAAACATACCCAGCAAAATATTGTGTTGCTCTCTGTAAGGTTAAGCTAACCTGAACAACAGTGTGCCTGCAAATCCTTAATTCCAGGCCAAAATTCTAATCTACAGCCCCACCAGTTTGGGGTTACTTGCAGTTCATGTATGAGCAAAGAAAAATAAATTTAATCATTACTTTTGGTTTCTCTTATCTTTTTTGTCAGTTTCTTGTCTAAAACGGTTATCGAAGCAAAAAGTAATATTGTGTAATTAAAAGAGTACACTTAATTTGTATCAGTACAACCAGTGTTTTTGAAAGGTTATAATTAGAGATGTACCAACATTTATGTCTCTTTAAGATCTACAGTATAAAAAATATTGGAACACCACTCAGTATGTTTTTTTTAACCTTTCTGACGTGAGAGGTCATTATTTATTTATATAAGGAGCAGAGACGATCATCACGCCGCTGTGTGAGAGAGCAGTCACTGTAAAACAAGGCTTTGATAGAGGCTAAGCCTACATTTAAAGAGGGGCTGAATGAGTGGTGATATTTCTCATTCCACTGGGTAAATTAATATTTTTTTTTTGTGCTGGGATAGTCCAAAAAAAACCTCCAGAGTTTTAAACTGGGTCTGGTAAACTGTGGACTGATCATTGATACTGCCACTGGGGCAACAGCAAAGTGGTCACCCAACTGTTTGGTCTGTCCAACTAAAATTGCCTGTTACCTGAGCAAAAGTAATTTTTTTTATATACTGACATTTCACATAGGTGACTCCTAGTGGCATACAAAGTAAAACAAACAGAAAAAAACTGCTAAAATACTAAAGCACAACAAAGACAAAATATGTATGGAGTTTAAACTCATTAGCATTACCAATATTATGTAAGATAAAGATAATATTATAATATTAGTGTAGTTACTGTTGCTAGCATTGCTAAGACAACAGTCCATATGTGTACATTCTTGAAAATGTGCATCTTTACCTTAATTGAAATTTCCAAAAGGCTGCCAGCTATATGTGTCATGAAAATGCCATATCTCTTGTCAAAGTACAGTCTGTTTCCTTTGAGACCTGCTGTTAGTATGCGACTTTGCTTTATGAAGTGTAAGCGAGTATTGACCCTTAGATATGAAGGTAGTTGCTGGAAGGTTAACATCCTGTTGTCTCTATGTTTAATGTTCTTATTTTAAAGTATTAAAAGGAAGTAGTTTCTGCACTGCCCCTTTATGTTGACAAAATCTATTCAGGTCAGGCTAGCAGACATGTGGTTACAAAAGCTTTAAAGAAGCCTCAAACATCATTAAATACTTTGTGTACCAGCATTTGGGGGTTTGGGAGGAAAATCTTTCTCTTTTAATTGCTGAAATCCTGTCCTTAGGAACACAATATCACACATTGTCTTTTCTCGTGAGCTGGGTGTATTGTCACACACCTCCTGCCAACATTTTTAAATCTAGCATGTTCCATGACAGACAAGTTTGAGCGCTCAAACAGATAAAATTTCTTGTGTGGTGCTGCTCGAGCTGTTGCATGTTGATGCGGCCGGGCGGCCGTCACTGGGCTTTGTGTTTGGCTTGTACTGGCGTGGGGTTGGCTTGTCTGCTAGGGCGTTCCTGGTAAGTGGTGTGTGCTTGGGGTTGGTGGTTTTCACAATGTCCCTACAGTCGTATAGAAGGATGTGTGTTGGAAGGAGCAGTTGCTTTGCTTGGCTCTATCGTTGTTGCTTGGCTGGCCTGGATGTTGGTGGTTCTGCGACTGGGAGGGGGTGCGGCCATTTCGCGGTAGGGGCGGTGGTATTTCTGTCCGGGGTACTGGGCGCTCTGCTGGTTCTGCACCTTGGGTCCGGAGGTGTTTGGGCAGTGTATTCTTGTTGTGGGTGTTGTGCTGGACTGGCTGGGTGGCTCTTTTTGTTGGGGTGGGATCACGCTCTTGGTTGGCACTGCTTGGTTCCGGCAGGTTCCTCTTTATTGGGGTTCATTGGTTTACATCACAAAGGGTGGTGTCCCCTTGAACCTCAGGTCTCTGGACACATGGCTGGATCTGCTCCGGCAATCCCTGTGGGCTCATCCCTGCAGCTCACTGGGGCTTCTGCACTGGAGCTGCTGGGAGGTTCCCCCAGGGCTCTCCTCTGCTCCTCTCGGGGGGGTAAGGTTGTCCCGGTGATGGTCTTTCTGGGGCTCCCATACTCTGGGGGGGCTTTGGATGTCTGTGGCTCTGATTTCCTCCGTTTCTGCCTTGAATCCTGGAGGGCAGGTGTGTGACTTTTCATGCCCACTATTGAAACCTTATATACACAAGTACGCTCAGACTTACACCTACAAGAGTTTTGATTCTTTGATTCAAGTGATTACAGATACACAGGTATACACCTTGCATTAATCAGTACCAAGTACTTTTCAGCGACGTTGTTGTTATATATGCGTTTATTGTTTTTCCTTATGTATTTTTGCTTTTTGTTTTCTCTTTTTCTCTCTCTGCAGGTGTAGAAAGAGATTTCTAAGGTGCTGACTTGTATTCTCTTTATCCTTCTTTTTCCTCTGTTTCTCCTCTATCTCCTCTCTTCTTATCTCCTTCTCTTGATGGATATATTGATAGATATATATATACAGTACAGACCAAAGGTTTGGACACACCTTCTCATTCAAAGAGTTCTCTTTATTTTCATGACTATGAATATTGTAGCTTCAAACTGAAGGCATCAAAACTATGAATTAACACATGTGGAATTATATACTGAACAAAAAAGTGTGAAACAACTGAAAATATGTCTTATATTCTAGCTTCTTCAAAGTAGCCACCTTTTGCTTTGATTACTGCTCCACACACTCTTGGCATTCTGTTGATGAGCTTCAAGAGGTAGTCACCTGAAATGGTTTTCACTTCACAGGTGTGCCCTGTCAGGTTTAATACGTGGGATTTCAAACCTTATAAATGGGGATGGGACCATCAGTTGTGTTGTGCAGGAGGTGGATACAGTACACAGCTGATAGTCCTACTGAATAGACTGTTAGAATTTGTATTATGGCAAGAAAAAAGCAGCTAAGTAAAGAAAAACAAGTGGCCATCATTACTTTAAGAAATGAAGGTCAGTCAGTCTGAACAATTGGGAAAACTTTGAAAGTGTCCCCAAGTGCAGTCGCAAAAACCATCAAACGCTACAAATAAACTGGCTCACATGAGGACCGCCCCAGGAAAGGAAGACCAAGAGTCACCTCTGCTGCGGACGATAAGTTCGTCCGAGTCACCAGCCTCAGAAATCGCAGGTTAACACCAGGTCAGATTAGAGAACAGGTCAATGCCACACAGAGTTCTAGCAGCAGACACATCTCTAGAACAACTGTTAAGAGGAGACTGTGTGAATCAGGCCTTCATGGTAAAATAGCTGCAAGGAAACCACTGCTGAGGACAGGCAACAAGCAGAAGAGACTTGCTTGGACTAAAGAACACAAGGAATGGACATTAGATCAGTGGAAATCTGTGCTTAGGTCTGATGAGTCAAAGTTTGAGATATTTGGTTCCAACCACCATGTCTTTGTGCGGCGCAGAAGAGATGAACAGATGGACTCTACATGCCTGGTTCCCACCGTGAATCATGGAGGAGGAGGTGTGATGGTGTGGGTTGCTTTGCTGGTGACACTGTTGGGGATTTATTCAAAATTGAAGGCATACTGAACCAGCATGGCTACCACAGCATCTTGCAGCGGCATGCTATTCCATCCGGTTTGCGTTTAGTTGGACCATCATTTATTTTTCAACAGGACAATGACCCCAAACACACCTCCAGGCTGTGTAAGGGCTATTTGACCAAGGAGAGTGATGGGGTGCTGCGCCAGATGACCTGGCCTCCACAGTCACCGGACCTGAACCCAATCAAGATGGTTTGGGGTGAGCTGGACCGCAGAGAGCAAAAGGTGGCTACTTTAAAGAACCTAGAATATAAGACATATTTTCAGTTGTTTCACACTTCTTTTGTTCAGTATATAATTCCACATGTGTTAATTCATAGTTTTGATGCCTTCAGTGTGAAGCTACAATATTCATAGTCATGAAAATAAAGAAAACTCTTTGAATGAGAAGGTGTGTCCAAACTTTTGGTCTGTACTGTATATATATATATATATATATATATATATATATATATATATATATATATATATATATATATATATATTTATTAAGTTCTACTCTTCCATACAGGACAAATAATAAAGAAAAGGCTAACAATGAGTCTTCTTCTCTCTGTAACGGCAATCACACCGAAGGTTAGGAAACCTGGTATTGCATACAAATTGTGTATTAAATAATAGGAAGGAAAGATTTGATTTTTGAGCTTCTGACCAATTGGCTGATAACAGTTTGTTTTAGAAAATCCTAAGACCATAATTTGAATATTTAGCACCACACTTGATTAACTCTCACACACTGTTGGTCAACTTAACCCACACTCCCTATCACATTCAGACAGACAGAGTGGCCTGCAGCATATCTGAACCAAGCTCCTTCTGTTGCTGTCAGCAGTTATTTAGCCTAATCACCATGCGTTACACAAAAAATAATAATTTAGCTTCTTGCACATTTGGTAACCTTGAATTTTGACAGATAACAGTAGAGGCTTTTGCAAGCATGCACTTTATGCATTTATTCAAACAAATAAGACACCCATCCCTTCACATTCAGCCCTTGGAAAATGTTTAATTCATACTCATCCCTTTCTTACATCAGCTCCTCGTAGCAGGTGCAGCGTTGCATCGGTTTGTGATACTCTGTGCCTTTAAGTTCTTCAGACAGAGCGAAGCAAGAGAATATTGTCAGAGAATTAGAGGAGCAAACACAGAAGAGAGAGGAGGATGTGGATGCAAAGAAGCTGTGTGACGGTTGGTGTTTTTTTTTAGTCGATGCTGAAGGTGTCATGGGCTTCAAAGGTTGTGGAGGTGTATATCCTCTGCAGAATGGCACACCCCAGCTCGATTGCTCTTTCGATCATTGTTGATTCGACTTAATTTTAAGCCTGAAATTTACAGTCATCCCTTTCAGAATCCACTTTAATGTTTATGAATGTTTTCTATGTGAAAGATACATTGCTCCACAACCCTAAAAAGGAGATAAAGCAGATCTTTCACAGGTCTGCACCCTTTATCTTTACTCACAGATTGATGGCACTTAAACTATAGTGCTAGTCAAAAGTTTATATACACTCATCAAGGGATGGAATGTTCTATTAATATTCGTCATTTGAAGAGACATTCAAACCGTTATATTGCCAGAATAGAATGATAAAAAAAAACTACAACTTCGGTGATTTTAAAAAAAGAACTGGATGTATAAAATTGATTTTAATGTAAAACTTATTTTCAAAATTAAACATGCAGGCTCAAAAATATACATACATACATACATACATACATACACACACACACACACACACACACACACACACACATACATACATACATACATACATACATACATGGTTTGGACAATGAAACTGAAACACCTGGTTTTAGACCACAATAATTTATTAGTATGGTGTAGGGCCTCCTTTTGCGGCCAATGCAGCGTCAATTCGTATTGGGAATGACATATACAAGTCCTGCACAGTGGTCAGAGGGATTTTAAGCCATTCTTCTTGCAGGATAGTGATCAGGTCACTACGTGATACTGGTGGAGGAAAACGTTTCCTGACTCGCTCCTCCATAACACCCCAAAGTGACTCAATAATATTTAGATCTGGTGATTGTGCGGGCCATGGGAGATGTTCATCTTCGTTCATCAAACCAATCTTTCACCAGTCTTGCTGTGTGTATTGGCGCATTGTCATCCTGATACACGGCACCGCCTTCAGGATACAATGTTTGAACCATTGGATGCACATGGTCCTCAAGAATGGTTTGGTAGTCCTTGGCAGTGATGCGCCCATCTAGCACAAGTATTGGGCCAAGGGAATGCCATGATATGGCAGCCCAAACCATCACTGATCCACCCCCATGCTTCACTCTGGGCATGCAACAGTCTGGGTGGTATGCTTCTTTGGGGCTTCTCCACACCGTAACTCTCCCGGATGTGGGGAAAACATTAAAGGTGGACTCATCAGAGAACAATACATGTTTCACATTGTACACAGCCCAAAATTTGCGTTCCTTGCACCATTGAAACCGACGTTTGGCATTGGCATGAATGACCAAAGGTTTGGCCATAGCAGCCTGGCCGTGTATATTGATCCTGTGGAGCTCCCGACGTGCAGTTCTGGTGGAAACAGGAGAGTTGAGGTGCACATTTAATTCCTCCATGATTTGAGCAGCCGTGGTTTTATGTTTTTTGTATACAATCCGGGTCAGCACCCGAACATCCCTTTCAGACAGCTTCCTCTTGCGTCCACAGTTAATCCTGTTGAATGTGGTTTGTCCTTCTTGGTGGTATGCTGACATTACCCTGGAAACCGTGGTTCTTGATACATCACAAAGACTTGCTGTCTTGGTCACAGATGCGCCAGCAAGACGTGCACCAACAATTTGTCCTCTTTTGAACTCTGGTATGTCACCCATAATGTTGTGTGCATTTCAATATTCTGAGCAAAACTGTGCTCTTAAAAATTAAATGCAAGAATTTATTAACAAAAAAAAGTAAACTCAATGTCAAACACATTCCAATCAACAAACTCTTTACTATACTAGAACAATCCAACTAAAACTACCAAGCAAAATGAAAGAATAAGGAAGACCAACTATATAAAAATTGATTGAAAGATGGTTAAAACCATGACCAATAAAATGATGCAACATCACCACTCATGTTATTATCTTTGAGAAGCAAGGATTATCTTGAGGAATCTGGAAATAAGGTTACGTTAGTCTTGGAGCTAACGTAACCAATAATTGGAATACCTTCAAGCAACCATTCACACTCCAACATCAGATAAAACATTATTTTAACAAAAAAATATTTAAAAGAATGGTTTGCTGAATAAAACCAACCTTTTTGATGGCTGATTCTCAATGGTGTTTAATTAGCTGCCTTTATTTAGTAAAAAAATATTTAAGTAAATGTTATAAAATAAATATTAAAATATTATTTAGGGAGATATTATTTTGAATATGAACCAAACCTTTTGGGATAAAGGATTCTCAATAGACTCATTAGATGACAGCTGGTCATGTTTTACCTTAGCCGTTAGCGGTTTCAGCTAACCGAAGTACCTTATAGCTTGTTACCACTCCTTTAAAATCAAACATGTACTTTTAAAATACCATCAATAAAATGATCAAAATCCAGTGGGCCCACCACCTGCAGGGCTAACTGTGAGGGACCGGTGCAAAGAGGATTGGGCGGCGGACGAAGGTGGAGACCTCGGCGGCCCGATCCCCGGATGCTTAGGCTGGCTCTAGGGACGTGGAATGTCACCTCGCTGGGGGGCAAGGAGCCTGAGCTGGTGCGGGAGGTCGAGAGATATCGACTAGAAATAGTCGGGCTTGCCTCCACGCATGGCGTGGGCTCTGGAACCCATCTCCTCGAGAGGGGCTGGACTCTCTTCTACTCTGGAGTGGACCACGGGGAGAGGCGGCGGGCTGGTGTGGGTTTGCTTGTCGCCCCCCAGCTCAGCCGTTTCGTGTTGGGGTTTACCCCAGTGGATGAGAGGGTCACATCCCTGCGCCTTCGGGTTGGGGAGAGGTCTCTGACTATCATTTCAGCCTACGGGTCGAGTGGTAGTGTGGAGTACCAGGCCTTCTTGGCATCCCTGTCGGGGGTGCTGTATAGTGCCACTCCTGGGGACTCGATTATTCTGCTGGGGGACTTCAACATGGGAAATGACAGTGACACCTGGAGAGGCGTGATCGGGAGGAATGGCCTCCCCGATCTGAATCCGAGCGGTGTTTTGTTATTGGACTTCTGTGCTAGTCACGGATTGTCCATAATGAACACCATGTTCAAACATAAAGGTGTCCATCAGTGCACTTGGCAACAGGATACCCTAGGCAGGAGGTCAATGATCGACTTTGTTGTCGTATCATCAGACCTTCGGCCGCATGTTTTGGACACTCGGGTGAAGAGAGGGGCTGAGCCACTGATCACCACCTGGTGGTGAGTTGGATCCGCTGGGGGAGGAGAATGCCGGACAGACTTAGCAGGCCCAAGCGCATAGTGAGGGTCTGCTGGGAACATCTGGCGGACCCCTTGGCCAGGGATGTATTCAACTCTCACCTCCGGGAGAGCTTTGACCAGATGCCGAGGGATGTTGGAGACATAGAGTCCGAGTGGACCATGTTCTCCGCATCTATTGTCGATGCTGCTGCCCGTAGCTGCGGCCGTAAGGTCTGCGGTGCCTGTCGCGGCGGCAATCCCCGAACCCGGTGGTGGACACCGGCAGTAAGGGACGCTGTCAAGCTGAAGAAGGAGTCCTATCGGCTGTGGTTGGCTTGTGGGACTCCTGAGGCGGCTGACGGGTACCGTGGGGCCAAGCGTGCTGCGGCCCGGATGGTGGCAGAGGCAAAAACTCGGACCTGGGAGGAGTTCGGTGAGGCCATGGAGAAGGACTACCGGTTGGCCCCAAAGCGATTCTGGCAAACCGTCCGGCGCCATCAGGAGGGTGAAGCAGTGCTTCGCCAACACTATTTACTGTGTGGGTGGGGAGCTGCTGACCTCGACTGGGGACATAATCGGCCAGTGGAAGGAGTACTTCGAGGATCTCCTCAATCCTGCCATCACGCATTCCCTGGTGGAAACAGAGACTGGGGACTCGGGGTTGGACTCTTTCATCACCCAGGCTGACGTCACCGAGGTGGCAGGACTTCGGGGTTGGATGATATCTGCCCTGACTACCTGAAGTCTTTGGATGTTGCGGGGCTGTCATGGTTGACACGCCTCTTCAACATTGCTTGGCGGACGGGGACAGTGCCTTTGGATTGGCAGTCTGGGGTGGTGGTCCCCCTACATAAGAAGGGTGACCGGAGGTGTGTTCCAACTACAGCGCAATCAAACTCCTCAGCCTCCCTGGTAAGCCCTACGCCAGGGTATTGGAGAGGAGAGTCCGGCCGATAGTCGAACCCCGGCTTCAGGAGGAGCAGTGTGGTTTTCGTCCCGGCTGTGGAACACTGGACCAGCTCTATACCCTCTACAGGGTACTCGAGGGTTCATGGGAGTTTGCCCAACCGGTCGACATGTGTTTTGTGGACCTGCAGAAAGCATTCGACTGTGTCCCTTGTGATGCCCTGTGGGTGGTGCTCCAGGAGTATGGAATCGGGGGTCCTTTACTAGGGGCCATCCGATCTCTGTACAAGCGGAGCAGGAGTTTGGTTTGCATTGCCGGCACTAAGTCGGACCTGTTCCCGGTACATGTTGGATTCCGGCAGGGCTACCCTTTGTCACCGGTCCTGTTCATAACTTTTATGGACAGGATTTCTAGGCGCAGCCAAGGGCCGGAGGGGGTCTGGTTTGGGGACCAGAGGATTTCGTCTCTTCTTTTTGCAGATGACGTGGTCCTGCTGGCCCCCTCTAGCCAAGGCCTGTGAATGCCTTGGGCTCCCCCCGGAGGAGCTGGAGGAGGTGTCTGGGGAGAGGGACTTCTGGGCATCTCTGCTGAGTCTGCTACCCCCGTGACCCGATCCCGGATAAAGCGGAAGACGACGAGTACGAGTACGAGCATAATCGTTGACGGCACGCTATGGCCAATCTGTGTTTAAAAAACCACCCTTTAAATAAGCTTTCTCTTAACTTTAAAAACACACCACAGAATTATTGAATTATTAGCTGAGCAGCCAGTCAGCTAGCACTTGCTGTGAGTTTTCTCATAAACAAAAATCAAACATTATGAAACAAACATTATTTAGATTATTTCATTCTAAAGTAATATTCTCTGACCAAACACCACCTCTTACGTGAACCGTGTTGGGTAGGTTTCGCTACCTGGACATGCACACAGGAAGGCGTGCAAAGTTGCGGTCCTGATGCCTTCCTCTCCAGGCCATGGGGGAAAATCTGCTTCAATTAGGGCTGCTTCTGGAGGCTTCAGAAGAAAAGTCAAGCCAAGCTTGTCTTTTTATGAATGAATCCTGGATACTCAAACAGCAATTCATTACTTAACTTTGTTCATACGATCGGCGTGATCAGTCACTTTTGGATCCAAGTTGAAGTAACAGAATCAAGTTCAAAACATTAGCAGGGCTGCATATACAGGGGTTGGACAATGAAACTGAAACACCTGGTTTTAGACCACAATAATTTATTAGTATGGTGTAAGGCCTCCTTTTGCGGCCAATACAGCGTCAATTTGTCTTGGGAATGACATATACAAGTCCTGCACAGTGCTCAGAGGGATTTTAAGCCATTCTTCTTGGAGGATAGTGGCCAGGTCACTATGTGATACTGGTGGAGGAAAACGTTTCCTGACTCGCTCCTCCAAAACACCCCAAAGTGGCTCAGTAATATTTAGATCTGATGACTGTGCAGGCCATGGGAGATGTTCAACTTCACTTTCATGTTCATCAAACCAATCTTTCACCAGTCTTGCTGTGTGTATTGGTGCATTGTCATCCAGATACATGGCACCGCCTTCAGGATACAATGTTTGAACCATTGGATGCACATGGTCTTCAAGAATGGTTGGGTAGTTCTTGGCAGTGACTCGCCCATCTAGCACAAGTATTGGGCCAAGGGAATGCCATGATATGGCAGCCCAAATCATCACTGATCCACCCCCATGCTTCACTCTGGGCATGCAACAGTCTGGGTGGTACGCTTCTTTGGGGCTTCTCCACACCGTAACTCTCCCGGATATGGGGAAAACAGTAAAGGTGGACTCATCAGAGAACAATACATGTTTCACATTGTCCACAGCCCAAGAATTGCGCTCCTTGCAACATTGAAACCGACGATTGGCATTGGCATGAGTTACCAAAGGTTTGGCTATAGCAGCCCGGCCGTTTATATTGACCCTGTGGAGCTCCCGATGGACAGTTCTGGTGGAAACAGGAGAGTTGAGGTGCACATTTAATTCTGCCGTGATTTGGGCAGCCGTGGTTTTATGTTTTTTGGATACAATCCGGGTTAGCACCCGAACATCCCTTTCAGACAGCTTCCTCTTGCGTCCACAATTAATCCTGTTGGATGTGGTTCATCCTTCTTGGTGGTATGCTGACATTACCCTGGATACCATGGCTCTTGATACATCACAAAGACTTGCTGTCTTGGTCACAGATGCGCCAGCAAGACATGCACCAACAATTTGTCCTCTTTTGAACTCTGGTATGTCACCCATAATGTTGTGTGCATTTCAGTATTATGAGCAAAACTGTGCTCTTACCCTGCTAATTGAACCTTCACATTCTACTCTTCCTGGTGCTATGTGCAATCAATGAAGACTGGCTATCAGGCTGGTCCAATTTAGTGATGAAACCTCCCACACTAAAATGACAGGAGTTTCAGTTTCATTGTTCAACCCCTGTATATGTTTGTGTGTGTATGTATGGTTTTGACCCTATTTGAATTACAGATTATTCTCAATAAATTCAAACTTGTTTATTGAATTCTGTTGTTTTTAATTTGTTCCATTATTCTAACCTGAAATGTTTTTTTAAAAATGTATAGTTAAAAGCCTGAAATTAATATCACATTGTTGCAATCTCTTGACTGGCACTGTATTTTTCCATTTTATTGATTTAACCTATCAATTGTCTATTCTTTAAGAGAATACTTTGGAGCAAACAAAGTGATATTAAAACAAAGATGCCTTTTTATCACCATGACTAAGGTAATTTAAGCAAAGATTTCAAGTTGCTTCTGGTTCAATTGCTTTTCATTGGTGTTTCATTGACATTTATAGCTGGTTGTATTTCTTGTCTTGCTGCTTTCCCCACTGCCAGCAATAGTAACACTGTATGCAAAAAGAGCAGATGGGTGTAATTACAGGCCATCGGTAGTGAAGAAAAGAGTAAAATTGAGGCTCTAAGATGGAGATAAACATGCCCTGCAACAGAGGGAAGCAAACTAATGCTGGCAGGGAGGATTTTGCGGGGGGAGAGAGGACTAAAATGACAGTGCTCCTTATTATGTTAAAACCCAGTCATTTTCACCGGCTTTTGTTGAGAGACGATTATGCCACAGAAACAATTACCCTACCCCTGCCATGCTGAAAGGAAATGGCATTTACTGCCACTGTATATCGCAAGACATTTAACTTTGTAATAAAAAGCTGTAAAATGGTCCAGGCTGATTGTGGGAGAGCCTAAAAGGCTGCAATTAATCAGAAGAAAAAGTTTTGTGAGTGGCGGGGATGGTTTTGTCAAGTTGACTTGACAAAGAGAATGAGAGGCTGTAATGAAACAAGCTAGCAAAACTTCAAGGCCCTTCATCAAGTGGTCCTGCTACTTGAAGCCACAAGTGTGTCTGTCAGTGAATATTTAACTTTTGGGGACCTTCAGTGACTGTTGCAAGCCATTATTCAGGCCCATACGTTAAAGGCTTTTATTATTTCCACCATTTTGTTGAGAATGGTGCTCTACATCATTTCACATGATAGTGTGCATTAATCACATTGCGGCCTCTGTGCCAGTCTAGTAACTCAGCCGCCGGAAGATCATTTCTTTCTTATCCCGTGTCTATTTAAAACTGTTTTAAACACAGCATCTGCTCAGAACTTCTGTCAAGTATTGATTAGGGTTGTATCAGTACACATATGTCATGGCTCAGAATGTACCTTGCTTTTGTGGTCGATACAACAAAAAGTAAAAAAGGCCAAATGTTAGAGTTCTTTTATTTTATTGAAATAGAAGCCAGAAAAAAATCTCATGGTCCAAGACGTAAAAAGTTTGCCTCTGACGAGGCTCTATGGTAGAAGGATATGTGCAGAAGGTCAAGAATTGTCCAATTAGTACTTTATATTATCCATCTCCAGTGCCTATCTCCAGCGGTCATTGGACAAGAGGCATAGTAAACCCTGGACAGGTCTCCAGTCCATCACAGGACTACACAGAGACACAAAGAACATTTTAAATTATGTTAAATAGATTTTAAAAAACTGTTTTCATAAATCTCAAATTTTCTTAAAAGACAGTTTTGATGAGTCTGTTTTAGATTTTCAACTAGAAATTTATTTCACACTGATTTAAAACTATAAAAAAGCCCGTTAGTGTAGTACAGATGGGAATCTCCTACACAGATTTCAACTGTAGCACCATTAGCAGCAAATGGTTAGCTAGTCTTGATATTATCACAGTAATTACAAACTGGTCATTAATTTTTTTGGCCGAAACCACAAATACAGCCTTACAAATGATTTTGAAGTGGTAGAGGCTTCGTCTTATAACAAAGTGATGTCAGTCAGTCAGAAGGCTTTTTAAAAATGACCCTATCAACACATCATGGTGCCTCAAGAACTGCTTCCTTTTACTGTATAATTTAAAAAAGAATTTCTAAAAATACATTGCACCAAGCTTGAATCACTTAATATGGGGGCTGGGGCTGATGGTAATACCTTAGACTTTCTTCACCATGCAAATTCATGTTAAAACCAACTGGATAGTAAAAAAAAAATTCAAAAGGTTCATAAAGAAGTTTTTATATAAGCCATGATTACATTTTGGGGATTGGAGTTGTTTCAAGATAGTGGAAGACTAGCTGTTACCTTGAGCATCCTGGACCAGCTATTCTGTATTTTATGAAATTAACAACACTAGGATAGATATCTACTGCAGCTAATGTCAAATTCAGAATTAGAAAATGCTGTTGCCCAGTACACAGCCACACATTTAGGTCAGGTAATGTTAATAAGTGGTTATTCCACTTGTTTTACTTTTCCCTGTCAACTCGCAGAAAATGAGAGCAGACTCTGGAGCAGGACTCGAAGCAAGATGACATGCCTCCTTTCGCAAGAGCCTGGAATAAGTGGAGCTAATTGGGTTCTAATCAGAGCTGCAGTTCCTGTGAGGTGCCATTCCGCTCAGTCTGTTAGGATAGAAATAGAGGAGCAGTGTGAAATCAAGATTCAGGAATCAGATTCAGGGCCAGACTGTCAGCTGACTGAAGCAACGGGAGGCAGAGAAGCCTGGGGATGTATACGAATGGGGCAAATCGCTGCAGGCGATCCATCCAGCCTCTCTCAAATATGTGCGAAATAGAATTTACATGAGCTAATGAAAGATTTCTCAGCTCACCACTCAAACTGTTTTCACTCTGTATTCTGTTGTGACTGTGTTTTCTTTTTGTTAACATGTCACCCATAAATGGCCACGAGTAATGTAATAATTCAAAGATGTTCAGGACTGATAAAGGAATAAACTACAAAAGTATTTGTTGAACATTTGTATGCCAGATTATCTTTTTTGTTGAATCTGCTTAGATACACAGTTTTTCTTTAAAATGCGCACTGTATTTAGTGCCACAGGTGGTTCGGTGTTCTCTGTGACCCTGTGTGTTCTCCTGAGTTATACAAACAGGGTTTTTTTTGTATTTTACTCCTAATTGCAAATTCCTTATGCTGATTTTGGCACAAATCTAATATCCATCAGTGAAAAAGTTAAATATGTAGGTTGTGAAAAATAGATAATAGAAATTTATAATAGAAAAGTAAAACATGCTTTGTTGGCTGCTGATTTTCTATGGGAAAGCAAAAATTACTAATTCTACTCAATCTCTCAAACAACAAAACAATAATTATGACAATAATTATAACATACAGAAGAGATGCATTTTTTTTTCTTACAAGGACAAACTAAAGGGGCACCACCCATCTCTATTCTTAAGGTAATGCTAGTTTGAAACTACAGTTAGCAAACTACAAGCAGCATTTCTAGCAGGCTGGCTACCTGAGCAGAAAATTTGACAAATTAACCAGCTAATTATTTGTTAGAATTCCAGTTTTATTCTGTTAAGAACAGAGAAGCAATAATGTTTTGCACAAAAAAGATGATTTACTTAAAAACTGCTACCAAATATAGTGATGGGTGGGCTGTCCTATATTTATGTATGCCTTCCACTTCTGTGTACAGCGGCTAAAGAAAATCACTGCATCCTGTAAAATACGAGACCATTTTAGCTGACATTGACTGGTGACTAAAGGTATTGTTGCATGCTTCCATCTTGCCATGTATGTTGTTATATTGTAGAATGTATTATGCAGCTCTGAACATACATTAGTCCTCAGCGCAGACTGTCGCAGGTTTGAGTCCCTTTGACGTTTGCTGTATGTCCTCCCCCTCTCTCCGCCCTATTTCCTGTCAACTCACTTTCAAAAAACTGTGAAAAAATAAAGCCACTGGTACCTCCAAAAATAAATAAAAATTATTTACTTTTGGTCTTAAACATGCACCCTAAGGACTGCATCCAATTTCATCATACTTGTACAATGACAATAAAGATATTCAACAAATTCAACATAACCATTATATATTGACACAGACTTTACTCAGCTGAGCACACAGGGACAAACGTAACATTCTTTTGTGAAAGTGTTGATGTTTAACATTAGATCTATACAATATATCAAATCACAAATCATGCAATGTTGATGTGTGCAATAAAGTAATTGCAAAAGACTTTTTAGATGCAATATTTGAAATTTAAAAGAATTTCTGATGCCATGCATTGAAACTTTGCCATCTAGAATCATGTTTGGCCAATAAGATGGACTTTCATTGTACTTCAATGTATTCCATAAACTGATATAGATCTTAGCAACCAAGAGCAGCAGGCACAGGGAGAGTAGTGGAACATTGTGGTTATGAAAAAAAAAGCCATGGAAAACATTGTTTTAGCACACTTGAAATACTGATTATAAGATTCAACAGCAAAAATATAGCATGCACTAATATGCCATGGTTTCAGAAGGATATGAATTGGATCTGTTACTAAAATGGCTAAAATCAGCTATAACAGGGTGTCCATCTGAATCCCTGTTCGTCTTCCACCACTCTGAAGATTCCATCACTTTTCAACTCACAATTCTGCGTATATACTATTATAGTCATGGAACAGTTTCTACATTGTTGAGTGTACATGACTGAGAGTAGAAATGTGCAAAAGAATTCACAATGAACCTAGGTTAGTTAAAATGGCAAATTATATTTTAGAATAATACATTTTAATATCATGTAATTGATCCTGTTTGAACATGTCAAGCGGTGTTAAAAGTTATGTTTAAATCCAAAAACCATTTGTTCAGAGTTCTGACTGACCTGAAACAGACAATGTAAACAGCAGACATGATTTGCAGAAACTCAGCAGCTAAATGGCAAAATGAAGTATGTCTCCTGAAGCTAAAAACCGGCATTGCTTAATCCCAGCATCAATGTGCAAAAGCATTAACAGAGTTTAATGATAATGTGTTTAATGTTGATATTACCATACTTAAAATGGTCTCTTTAAGCTGCAAATACATGTATGTCCAGGGGGTGTTTAGTTGGGTTTCCTCTGAAAATCAGGCACAGCTTTTTGGTCTCCACATAAGCTGAAAATACAGGACAACTCCCTTCCTATCTCTGCTCAGTGGAATATCTTCCTTTAGTTAAACTGATAAATACTGCCTCCAACATCATGTTAATCCAGCAAATCTAAGTGCAGTTTTAAATGCATGTCTAAGGCAATGTTTACAGTGTGAGAATGTTATGCTTGCCCTTTTAACATTTTGTAATGTCACAACCACAAACGTCAGTGTATTTCATTTAGAATTTATATGATAGACCAACAAAAACAGCGCTTAATTGGACAGTGGGAAAAAAATTTGTATTCAACGTCGTTGAGTCAATAACTTGTGGAACTGTCTTTTCTGGTCCTGCTAGAAGGTGAATGTTTACTTCAGTCAGGTTTTCTTCCAGTGTTACCCTGTATTTTGCCCCATCTATTTTCCTATAAAGTCTGACCAGCTTTCCTTTACCTGCTAAAAACAGCACAGCATCACAGTGCTTTAACTATGAGGATGATGTGTTTAGGGGCTTGCACATGTTTAGTTGTCTGCCACACACAATGATTTGAATGGAGTCTAAATTACGGTCTAACCTGAACAGGGCTCCTTCTTCTACCTGTTTGCTGTGTCCCCTACATGGCTTTTGGCAAACCTCAGATGGGATCTCCTATGGAGTAAATATGGTCCTCTTGGCTGCTTCTCTAATTAATGGTCTACCTGCCCAGGCTGTCAGTTTAGATGCCTGGTCGTTTCTTGAAATGCTTGCAGATGTGCCATACTCCTATTTTTAGATGACTGATAAAAGAATTAAATTACAAGCCATAGTTAAGCAATTGGTTGGACTGGATTTTCTTTTGTGGTATTAGAGAAAAAGGGTTTAATACAAATGTACGTCACATTTGTCATAGTTTTAATTGTAAAATAAGTATTTAAAACTATTCATCACCTTCCTTTTACATCAGAGTTTTGCACTACTTTGTGCTGGTCTATAACATTAAAGTGAAAGCAAACACATTGACGTTTGTGATTGTAATCAGACAAAAAGTGGAAACTTTCAAGGAATATGAACACTTTTGCAAGTCATTGTATATCGCATGCTGAGTAAGGATTAAATTGAAGACTGATAGATAAAAACGAAGACCTAATCTTACGGCATTCAACTTTTCATATACACTATTTATACTTTTTAAATCCCTTTTTTTAAACAGACTTAAATTAATTGTACAATTATATCTTAGGCAGGGAAGCTAAGTAATATGGTAAAGAATGTAAATAGGATTCTGTGGCAGTGAAAGATACAAAGTGGTCTAATTAAATTCCTCTCGATGTGAATTTAATTTCCCTAGGCCTCATGGCATCCTGTCAGTGACAGGAGAGCCTCCTCTCTTTGTCTTCTTCTCAGCAAATTGCAATTAGGTAGTGGGTGTATCTTGGCGTGCTAGTCAATCATGGTTAATGCTTGCATTTTAGAGATGAAAGTGGCAGTATATTGACTTCAGGTCTTATCTGAATTGACAGTTAACAGTAATATTGATTCTCGCTTTATATGCTTGTTTGGTGTTTAGAAATTGTCAATTTGTGGCCACAGAGTTTCCTTGTTAAATATTTTATTATTTCTTCATTATTATTCTTTTTACTTTAACTGGCCTTTACTACAGCTAAAAACGGGGACCTAACTGGTCCTTCAAAGAAATTGCCAAAAGACTAAATGAAGAAAACAAAAATTGGAGTGGCACAGGAGTGGGAGTCATTCTAAATGGCAGTGGGAGTCAATTTACCAGGCGTGGGATGGGACAAGATATTTTTCTGTGGGAGCGGGATGGGACAAGAGAGAAAATCCACTCCCGTGTCACCCTCTAGTCTCCATAATGCCTCTCTTGACCTCTCTTAACCTTAATGATCGGGGGGGGGGGGTGAAAAATCCTTCATGTTTCAATATATCAGATTAGGCTAGCTGCCACTCTCCCTCGTCCTCATGACCACATCCCTGCTTAACACCATCTGCTCATTCCCACAAAAATGTTTTTCCTGACTTTTTCAGATTAATTAGAAACCCTGAAATTAGACGTGAATAAGAAACCTGTAGACAGGATGTTGGAAAACATTACAAGACTTTCTATGTGATTGCGGACTTACATTCATCCTACAGTCACATCACATTTTTTTTCTAATTGGCTGCTTTTAACCTTGATCTGTTGCTCCCAGTGCACATGTTTCCATGTGGTCCTGGATGGTTGCCATGCTAGGCTTCAAGGTTTGCTAATGAATAGTAACCCAACCCTGTAGCCACTGATCTAAGGTCAGTCACTATCACACCGGCACAGATTTCATTCATCCATCACATCGTTTCTCACCATCTCCAGTAGTGACAACACACTTGTTAGAAAAATACTTACTGTTCAGGCATGCATGCTAATTTCTTTATTTTTTTGCTGCTCCTTAATAGTGCCATGATTGTGCATTAAAGAGATTATGAATCTATAGCTTCTGAGGCTTCTCATCTTTCTCTGATACAAATCTAAGTGGGCTCTGAAAAAGACAGCCCAAAACGAAAAATATAGCTTGTAAGGCACTTTAGCAGATTGCCTATCATTGCCTCCCTTCACCGAGCAGCAAATAAACTTAGTGCCCCTCATCACATGTCAAGTGTCATGGCCTCTTGTCTGATAAGCAATCCGAACAAACCCAAGGTTACATGCTCACAGCACAGAACAAAATGATGTCCAATCCTGATAACAACTAGATTGGATCAAATCCACTGAGCCAAAGACAAATTCACTTCAATGTACCAGCCTTCACAGGGTTCACAAGGTTTTAGCTCCCATCAATATTGTTTAAAGACTCAGACAGTGTTACTTTGCACTTCAGCCTGGCAGCCATGTTGTACCACATTCTCTAAGGGGGTAAGTCAAAGGGGATTAACTATAAAGAGTTAAAATGGCCGAAATCTAGAATAAATACAAAACCATATACAGTTGAAACCAGTTATTCATATACACTGGATAAAAAAAAAAAACTATGTTACAATCTTTTTTCATGGTTTAACAGTATTCAAAAGTAAATGTTCTTTTTTTAGGGTATGTTAGGTTTTTTAAAATTATTTCTATTTGCGAAGTACCAGAATAATGTCAAAGGTTTACATACATCCTTAGAATTTTGTAGAACTGTATGAATTGGGACAAATGTTTTGAGCGGCTTTCTACAAGCTTCTCAATAGTTTGCTGGAACTTTTGCTCATTTCTCCTGTGTTTTATTACTCCTACTCCAGAACTGGTGTACCTTAATCAGTTTCTTGGCCGCCTTCCTCACACACACCTCTTCAACTCTGCCCTCAAGGGTTTGTGATATTCATTCCAAAACATAAATTGTGTATTACTGAAGCCACTTTGTAACTAATGTCCTTAGATTTACTGTCCATCTGGAAGAACTGTTTGCACCCAAGCTTTAACTTCCTGGCCAATCTCCTTAGATGTTATTTTAATACTTCCAGAAAATGTTCTTTGATCTTGACATCTATTTTGTGAAATGTATAGTCCCTCTGCATCAAAGTGCAGCATGATGCTGCCACCCTGTGTTTCACAGTTCTGATGGTGTTTTTAGGCTTGTAAGATTCCCCATTTTACCTCAACATTTTCCAATGTTTACTATGACCAAACCCTCAGTTTTAGTTTTTATCAGAAGTCTTTATCTATGAGTACATTTGCAAATCTAACTTTGAGTCCCTTTCCCACACCAAAGAAGTGTGTTAGTGAAACCTGATAGGGCTTAGGCGTGGGGCGTTAATTAATCGAAAACAAAAAAATCAGATTTTTTGGTTTCAACTAGCCAATCACTGGTCAGCGCTGATGAGGCTGACAGTCATCCAATTCTGGTCACCATCCTATTTCTTGGTGAATCTTTATTTCTTTTGTATAGTGTATTTTTTATTTAAAGTATTTCTCCAAATGTGTTGTTATCTGTTGCCCGCTCCATGTGAAAATCAATGCTGCAGGATACGGCAGCCTATAATTCTCTCGTAGCTCACTGAGACGTTTCTTCATTGGGTTAAATGCCTTTCTTTTTTTCGTGACAACCTTGAAAGAGGAAAGCTTTGCGCCTTCCCAGTTAATCCCTCGTTTTTCTCTCGTCACTTGTAGTTATTTCCCTCTAGCAGATCAACGTAGGAATCGGACAAGTATTGCCTTGGGGGGTTTATTAGGGCCTGGCATTGGTACCGGGGAACGATGAGCTAGTTCACTTTCAAATTCACTTCCAGTAAGTTGGAATGCTTTGTCCAAAATGTTTGTCACATACAGATCCACGTATTAAGTCCAATAATCCTCACATTGTTTCTCCTGCTTTGATTTTCAAGGTCCTCCATGAGTGACCACAACATTTCAACCTTTTGTTGCATTTATCCACTTTAGCTTTGGTACTAGCACTAGCGTCTTCCACATCCAATATATGCCTTTCCGTCTCCCCCAGTCTCACTTTTATAGCCTCCACGGAATCTTTGAGTTCTTTAGTTGTCTTTCACAGTAGTGACATCCTTTGCCACCCCCATAAGGAGTGGCATTCATTTTCTTTATTTCTTCAAACATTTCCTTAAGCTAGTGCTAGCTATCTTCTTCCTTGTGGAAGCCCCCTCTTAAAAAGTGTTTGCTATTACTTGAAACCTTCATTGAAGGCTTCAAATCAGAAAAACCATTAACATTAATACAAGGGCTACAGGAGCTCCTCTAGTGCGCCGCCATCTTTCTTGGTGGTCCCATGTAAATTTGGGAAGTAAAATTGAATTATAGAACTGAAAATGAAAGTAGTCCAACTGAATTTTCAGTTCAACAAAATACATTGTGGGTCACGGGGGAGCTGGTGCCTATCTCCAGCAGTCTAGGGCTGCACGGTGGCGCAGTTGGTAGTACTGTTGCCTTGCAGAAAGAAGGTCCTGGGTTCAATTCCCAACTGGGGGTCTTTCTGCATGGAGTTTGCATGTTCTCCCCGTGCATGCGTGGGTTCTCACCGGGTACTCTGGCTTCCTCCTACAGTCCAAAGACATGCCTGTTAGGTTAATTGGTCACTCTAAATTGCCCTTAGGTGTGTGCATGGTTGTTTGTGTGTTGCCCTGCGATGGACTGGCGACTTGTCCAGGGTGTACCTTGCCTCTTGCCCATAGACTGCTGGAGATAGGCACCAGCTCCCCTGCGACCCACTATGGAATAAGCGGTAGAAAAGGACTGACTGACTGACAAAATACATTGTCAAAGCAAACAATACAGTTTCAAACCATTACTTTCAGTTTAGTGAAATTTATTTTCAAACCAATTAATTTTATTTAAATTTACACAAATACAGATTCACTCTGAGCAATTCAAATTCAGTTTCTGATGGCACAAGTTTCTGCCCATACTTGACATATATCTACAGCTTAAATGGAGTCCACCTGTGGTAAATTCAGTTGATGAGATATGATTAGGAAAAGCACACACCTGTCTATATAAGGTCCCACAGTTGACAGTGCATGTCAGAGTGCAAACACCAATCATGAAGTCAAAGGATTTGTCTGCAGACCTCCGAGACAGGATTGTCTTTAGGCACAAATCTGAAGAAGGATACAGAACAGTTTATGTTGCTTCGAAGGTTCCAGTCAGCAAACAGGCCTTCATCATTCGTAAATGGAAGAAGTTTGGAATCACCAGGACTCACCCTAGAGCTAGGCGGCCATCTAAACTGAGCAATTGGGGGAGAAGGGCCTTGGTCAGGGAGGTGACCAAGAACTGCATGGTTACTCTGTCGGAATTCCAGCGTTCCTCTGTGGAGAGAGGAGAACCTTCCAGAAGGACAACCACTTTTGCAGCAATCCACTAAACAGGCCTGTATGGTAGAGTGGCCAGGTTAAAGCCACTCCTTAATAAAAGGCACATGGCAGCCTGTCTGGAATTTGCCAAAATGCATCTGAAAGACTCTCAGACCGTGAAAAACTAAATTCTCAGGTCTGACGAGACAAAGATTTAATTCTTTGGGGTGAATAAAATGCATCATGTTTGGAGGAAATCAGGCAACACTCATCACCAGGCCAATACATCCCTACATTAAAGCATGGTGTTAGCAGCATGATGCTATGGGGATGCTGAAAGCAGCAGGAACTGGCTGACTAGTCAGGTTAGAGGGTAAGAAAAATGCAGCAATGTACAGAGAAATACTGGATGAAAACCTGCTCCAGAGCACTCTTGACCTCCGACTGGGGTGATGGTTCATTTTTCAGCAGGACAACAACCAAAATTACACAGCCAAGATCTGAAAGGAGTGGCTTCAGAACCACTCTGTGAATGTCCCGGAGTGGCCAAGCTAGAGTCCAGCCTTTAATCCGATTGAACATCTCTGGAGAGATCTGACAATGGCTGTCCACAGACATCTAATAATGGGGTATTGTGTGTAATTTTTTTTAAGAAAGAGATTAATTTGAGACCTTTGGAATAAGGGTGTGAAATAACTAAATGTGGAAAAAGTGATGCGCTGTGAATACTTTCCAGATGCACTGTAATACACCATTGGCAGTAGCATAAATCTTAGTATTTTTCTTGATTTTGGAAGTTTTAGTCCATCATAGATCAGAGCTAAACACACATCAGGCGGAGACTGTGGCTGCTCAGAGAGCCAGGAATCTGTCATGGCCAATTTCATGATAGATGATGAGGTGCAACAAAGACTTTATTGAAGCTTCAGTGTTACTGGGTGTGACAGTTAAAATGAATGAGATCCCTGGCATCTGTGGGTATTGTCCCCCTTCCCTTCAGTCCCATTTTTACTATTATTATTCACTTATTCGTGCGGAAAAAAATGTTGTTTCAATTTCCGCCTCTGTCAATTTGGCAACTTCACTGTTAAACTGTGGATTATGCAACAATTTAAAAAAAAACCCAGATAAAACGGAGTAAAAAAACAGAAATAGAGAGAGCATCAACTTAACCATGCTGAGGATATGTAAACCTAACCTTTCCCTGGCTCCCAAGATATCCCCTACATTTACAGAAGAGTGAAAACATATTGGAATAAGTGAAGACATGACGACATGATCAATAGTTGTGCCTCATGATTAACAAAATAACAAATCTATCTTTCTGCTACTCACATTCTGATGACATGTGCATATAGTTATTACAGCTTAGTTGCCCTCATAATTTATAGTGTAGAGCAGATGATGTGTATTTATGCTGTTTAAACAGTACCTGGCAAATATTTTTACCCATTGAGCCATTTTGCTACAAACGTCAGTATATTATATGGGGATTTTATGTGATAGACCAACTTAAGGGGGTGTAACATTTTGAAATTAATTCTAAAAGTTATACATGCATTTGTATTTACCTGTATTTACTTTAATAACCCTAAATAAAACCCAGGGAAGCCACTGGCTTCAGAGTTAACTTAATTAGTAAATAGACTCCCCTTGTATGTAATTTAAATGAGCCACACTGTTTTGTCTACAAAATGCCATGTGTGGAGGAAAATTAACACTACACATCTCTCTAAATATACCAACCCCACAATGAAATGTGTTGGGGAACGTGTCATGCTGTAAGGAAGGTTTTGGTTTTCTTCAGGGATAAACTTTTCAGAGATATTTTGAAAACCATCCAACAAACATCTTAACTAATATATACCCCTACCAACAGCAGCACAGTGACCGACTCACAAAACAATTAAGTTCCTGTGGGGTGAGGGTCTTCAACAAAAAGAAACTGCTTAAGCTAACAGCTGGAGCCTTAACATGGGAACTCTTAACTGCAGAGTGGATTTCACAGGTCTTGCACCACCTCTATGTTTTCTCTACCATTTATATGGAACCTGCAGTATGAGATGAATGAACAATCAGCTCTGCTGCAGCTATTGGAACAGTTGTAATTGCCAGGGTGGAGTTGGGCATAAAATCTTGAAAGTATTTATTCAAACTAAATGTTGTTTTGGTGTGTTATATGGTGCATATATCGCCGTACCAGTCGGAAAACACCTTGTATGCTAATAAATTTTGTTTTGCCCTAAAAAGGCATAACTGATATAACTAAACTAAGAACATTCATGTTGGCGAAGGAGAACTGACTGAAACCATTTTGCCTCAGCAGAAACTATTGTAGTCAATAGCAGATGTTCTGTTTGGCTTTGAAGTTAGAACACCATGTGTGATGCATCTGCAGTGTGTAAATGAAAAAGCTTTTTTTCTTATTTCTTTAGCCAGTGTCGCGTCATTACTCTTGTTGGCACCTATTTAAAAGTGTGCTGGTGTGATTCATTGTGTATGGGTATGATTTGTACTGTAGGAAGTATTGTGAGCACACATGTCTGTTGTGTGAATGTGGAACTGGAGCTGAGTTTGTGAGAATATGTGCGTTTATGCACCTTAAGCGGTCTCCAAGCATCTGTACCTGCTTAGGTGCGCGGTACACAAATGTGGAACATGCAGATGCAGCATACTTGTACAATGGTATGAAAAATATTTACCCTCACACAGATTTGCTCTCTATTTGTTTTTTATCACACTATAATTCAGAAAATCAAGCATTTCTATTGATTTGTTTATTCATAAATCACCTGCTTAAAACAACTGATAGCATGGCACCCTGAAGGACCACTGCAGCCTGCTGAGATAAGGATGCACCACGGAGAAAAAAATTACACAGAAAGACTTCTTTATCATACAACAACTGGAATCTCCCCAGAATCCAACAGGACAAGTGGACCCCCCCTAGCCCAAACCTTCTTCCCCCCTGACACCACCTCTCCCTTATCTCCTTTAAGCCCAGATACCCCTCTCCTGGAGTTTACTGACAACATGAAAAACCTTGAAAAGTTAGGATTACAGCTTACTCCATGCCCAAATCTCACATTTTCTCCACAAACCCCCATCATTGTCCAGCTTATGACAAACCTGTTGGTCAGGATGTTCCAGAAAAATATTTGTATATGTAAAGGGCCCATGTGATAAGACTACCAGCAGTGATTATCTCCAGGAAAAGTCTAGGCCCACAGTGGGAGAATGCTGTAATATCTCTGTGCTGATATGTAACAGAAAAAAGCTAATAAGATAAGAAACAATAAACAGAAATCAAACTTAAAATCTATTCCTTGTCAATCATTGCTTGCTACAGAAATATTACCAGCCACTAAGTCATTTAAAATGTCTCTATTGAACATTAGATCTTTGTCATTACTGAGCATAATTCTTGATGTTTTTAACAGAAACATGGTTTGATGAAAATATTGAGACACATACACTGATAGAGTAAATGCCTCCAAATTACAATTTTCTAAGTGAGAGCAGGGAGCATAGAAGAGGAGGAAGGGTGACCATTTTTTTTTATTGATCACTAAAGTGTAAAAAGGTGTTCCTGGGCAAATTTGACTCTTGAATATCTGGCTGTCCAGGTAAAGGGCCCTGCTCGAGCTATGTTTATGAACGTTTACAGGCCTCTGAAATCCAAAGCAAACTTTTTTAATGATTTTAATGACCTTTTATCTGTGATATGTGTTGATTACAACTGTTTAATCATTGTGGGAAATGTTTGGTTTGATTCATGTTACACATCAAACACACAAAAAGGGACATATTTTGGAATTAATCATCAGTGAAGGTCTGAAAATTTCCAAGGTCTTTGTAACTGATGTTGCCATATCTGACCACTTTTCTGTTATATGTGAAAGCATAATTTCTATTGACTCAATTAGCCAAAGAGATATTATAAGATATTATAAGAGATATTATAAGATATTATAAGAGATATTATAAGAAATGCCTTTTAAGACAGTGCAACAGAAACCTTTAATCAAGTTTACTCGTTTAGTTTTCACTTTGTCCTGTAACTCAGTAAATGAGCTGGTTCCATTATTGATTCCATTTCTACCTATAAAGTGAGCAGAAACATCCTTCACCTTTTCTATGGAGAAATGCTTGATCAGTAAGAAATGAAAAAAAGGGAAAAAAAAACAGTCTGCCCCTGGGCAGCTGTGGCTACGCTGAAGTCTACCACTGTCAGTGTATTTGGGCGTGGATGACCAATTGTAATGTAAAGCGATTTGGGGTTTCAGGGGACTTGATAAAGCGTTATACAAGTGAAGGCCATTTGCATTTAGATCACTCTTAACAGACCACACATAGCAGGAATATTTCATTATCTTTAGAGCCGTCTCGAATCCTTAAGATTGTTGGAAGATTGGGTTAAGAATCGCACTTAAAATCTTGCCATGTGAACCAGGCATATTCTAGAGCAAACTTCCAGAAAGCTGCAAAAAGGCTGAATTCCTGTGTTCTTTTAAATCAAGGTTAAAACCCCATTTGTTTAGATTGGTTTTGATTGTTCTATTTAAACAACTAACTAAGATAAGGTTTCCAACGGGATAAAGGTTGATTAGGATAGTTAATTGTAAAATACCCCTCCCTTACAGACTGTGGCTGAGCAGGGCTCTCCTAGAAGAAATGAGGAGAAAAATACAGAGGCTCTGTACCTTAGTTAATGTATAAGTTTTTGCCTCAGATTTTCTACCTTAGAACTGAGTGAGGCGTACCTTGCTGTTTGCATCAAGTGCATCAATGAATGGGTTAAAACAGAAACAGATAATGTTTTAAGGCTCGTTCAGCCCTAAAATATTAAATTCAACTTCTTTTACTTTACTTTTTTTTTACTTTCCTTTATCGTGCCTTTGCAATGTAATTTTCTCTTTTTTTGTCACTACAAAGTACTTTCATTCATCAAGTAAAGTACTTTGATTTCTCTTGTTGCTGAATTGCCATATAAATAAATAAACTCCTTATTAAACCATAATATTTTGGTTAAATTTTGGTTAAATTCCACTGATTACTGTCAAACATGCAGAAAAAATAAATTATTTAAAAAGAACCCGTGTGACAACATGAAGTATGCTAAGAAATCTCAAATAGCAACACATCATTCCTCGATCTAAAGAAATTCAACAATAGGTGAGAAACCAAGTCCCTGACATCAGTCTGGAAAGGGTTACAAACCCATTTCTAAGGCTTTGAGATTCTAGTAAATTTTACAAAAGCAGAAAACATGTAACCTTTCCATTAGTGCCTGGACTACCAGATTTACTCCAAGAGTGAATCAATGGCTCATCCAGGAGGTCACAAACCAACCCATAAAAACCCAGAACAACAAGCACTGCAGGCCTCTCTTGCCTCAGGTCAGTGTTGATGACACAACAATAGGAAAGAGACTGGACATCATATTTCCTAAATGGGAGAGTTCCAAGGACAAAACTATATAGCCGCTAAAGATAAAAAAAAGTTCTCTTGTGCATCAGATACTTTCACGTGTGCACTTTTTTTTCCCCTTCAATATCTCTTTACGGGCTCCAAAACAAAACCAGTGCCGACCAAACAAAAGAAAAGAAAGGCCGGTCTCATATTTGCCATCTTGATGATCCTGAAGGCTTTGGAGAAAATATTCTCTGGACTGACAAGACAGACGTGGAGCTTTTAGGAGGGTTTGTTTAAACTAACACAAGATTTCATAAAAAGAACCACATACTGCCTGGGGCTGATAAACTTTTTCACAACCTAGACTACATGGGCAGAGTTGGTAGAGCCTGACCTTAAACAGATTGCTCATGTACCAAAATCCTTCAGTGTGGCTAAATTAAATGTAATTCTGCAAGAGACAAAATTTCTTCACAATAAGGTAACAAGGCCTAAGGTGATACAACCTGTTATTAAGTTTAGAAAGCAATTATTTTTCACATGGGACCAAGTTGTTTTGGATAGTTTCTTTTTCCTTAATAAAAGAAATCCTATTTGGAAAACTGCATTTTGTAGGTATTTCTTCAGGTTATTATTGTCTGTTATTAAAATTTTTTTGATGATCTGAAACAAATCACTTATTTTACGTAATTGAATGTAACCTCTATTGCTTGGAAAAAGCTTTGAAAGCCTCAAAACACCCAGAGGTTTGGTTTTTCTAATAACCGGTACAGTTAGTTTTAGATGTGGGAGGAGATTTAAAAAAAATTATAGTCAGATCCATAAGGTCTTTTTTTCATGTGACACTGATCAAAAAGAAATAGGAATGCTTTGTCAAACATACAGCTATACACTTCTTAGTTGCATGAAAGAAGCTATTGATTAACTCTCATTTATGGACTCTGTTTCTTATTTGGTTCCGTTTAATGAGATATCATTTACTACACCGTGTGGCTTACAATAGCATAGAAGGGCAATTAGCCCTCTTTATTTTTTTAATTATGCGTTTGGACTTCAGTAATTATGACACTAGGAAAACAATATTATAGTCCCACATGTTATTTTGCACTATTTGATGCATTTCTCATCTACTGAGTGACAGCATCTGCATGTCCTTATGAAGCAGTCAATCAACCGATTTCTGGTAGTTTTCAATTAAAAAAAATATTTTTTCTGAGAAAGTCCTGATGTTTTCAGGAAGTCTGATAAATAGAGATCCACTGAAAAATTGGGTAGTACCAATAGTCTGCCAGTGTTTTTATTTTAGGAAAGTTTTATTTGCTCTAAATTCTGACTACCTTGATGGGAAAATATAATATTTTTTCTGGTTAATGAATGCACCATATCTAAGAGCTCCCAGACAGCAACAGCACTTTGGTGTAGACACTATTACCAGGTGAAAAAATATAAATATTTTCCATATTGATGAGGTGTTTAAAATTAAGTCAGAGGAAGCAGAGATATGTAAGAAGTGATTTAAAAGGAAACGGTTTGTTTTAAGGCATTCTGAGGCATCTCTGCGGTTCATTCACTGCAAGTCTGCAAGAGAGAGCAAGTGTCAGGATACGAGATTTTGGACTTTGTTTGTGGTTTGGTGTTTTTGTTTTACTAGATGTTTCTTGTTTGAAGTTTTGTATTCTTGTTCATCACTTTGTGTTCTGACAATTCTGGTTTCCTTTTGCCTCCCTGTCTGTTGTCCTCTCATCATTAATGTTCCTCTTTTAGTTGTTAATTACTCAGTTTCTGTTCCCTTTACATTTATTGTCCCTCTTAGCTCTGTTTCTTCTGTTTATCTTTATTCTCCAATTCCTCCTTTAACAGGTTAGCTTTAGTTACTGTTTACTTTTATTCTAGTCATTATTTCTCCTGTTCTGCTTGGGTCTGTGTTTCTCCTTATTGGTTAATCTCCTTATTGTGTCACCTGTTCCCTGTTCCTCTGATTACCTGCCCTACTGTTTCTTGTCCACCTTTGTCTGTATTTAAGTTTGCCTTCGTCCTTTGTTCCACGCGGTGTCGTTGTGTCTTTTCAATGTCCTCATGAGATGTCTTTTGGATTTTGTCCTTGAACTGGATAATCTTGTCACCCTGCACCTCGCCTGCATGTAAGTGGACTCGCTTTAAATTAAAGGAGTTTTCGACCACCTCTCTGCTTTTCTCCGTGCTTGTCTGCCTTTTGGTCCACCACAAAAATAGAACTATGACTGCAAGAGCTAGAAAAGATAATGGGAAGGAGAAATGGATTGCACCAGGAGTGTTCGGTTTTATTATTTTGTATCTAATTAGATGTTTGTTTTAAGCTAGAATTTCCTTGTTTTTATAGTATCTGGTTTCTTTTGCACATAGCATGATTAAGTCCCTTGTTAAAAATATTGTGAATGCTGTTTTATATTTTTTATATTATGCTCTACTGGCAGTAGTTTTATTGTTTTACTTTACAATAAATAAACATGACTATTATATTACCAGTCACTGATCAGAATACATGTTTTTACTGTTATCAGGTCTGTGTTTTGTTTTGTGTTTTTTGGACTTTATACTTTCTTCCAACTCTCTGGCTTTAATAACAGTGGTGCATTTATACGATATACAAACTGATTTGTGTTTTACTTTTGCACTGAACCTGACACTTGTGCAAATCTTCTCAACCCTAAAACCAAGTAACTTATTCATGTATTGTATATATGTATGTAATCCATCTAGATCTACATTTAGAGTTACAGTATATTAATAAAAGCAAACTATGATCATGTCTCATATTTAATCCCTAAATACATAAAACTGAATACTGGTTTTTAAAGAAATGCTTTGTTGAGAAACATAAAGTTATTTCCAAACTTTGGCCTATAGTGTAGTAAAGAGAACTCAGCTAAAATCAGTATCATCATGTCAGAGCTTTAAAAATACCTGAGACTGTAAATCAGCCACAAAATTATGATCAGTGCATCTCTAGTATCAATCAAACCAAAAAGGCCTGACTAGTTTAGAGGCAAAAATTAAATGCTAGGTGGGAAAGACATTAAATCACTAAAAAGAACTCTCTGGTAGACCAAATTAAGATAAAATCAAATAAATTGCATCTATTTTCTAAAGGAATAGCTGAAATCACGACTGATTTTTAACAAATCTGTCTAAGTGCTTTGATTAAAGGCACCTTGAGAGTGCTTAATGGAAGGCAGAGAGCTCTTAATTTAGACACCATATCCCTTCCTGCAGAGTTGAACCTGAAAAACCTGACAATCACATAAGTAGAAATGCAGTGCTGTGATAAGTTATTTGCACCCTTATAGAATTTCTCTGTTGCTGTTTTTGTTACACTTAAATGTAAATGGTAAATGGTCTGCACTTGTATAGTGCTTTATTATCAAGTTCGAGGACCCCAAGGTGCTTTACACTACAATCACTCATCCACCCATTCATACACACATTCACACACTGACAGTGGTAAGCTACATTGTAGCCATAGTGGCTTGGAGTAGACTGACAGAAGTGGGGCTGCCACCAGGCCTTCTGACCACCACCAGCAAGCAAGGCGGGTGAAGTGTCATGTCCCAAGTACACAACAACTGAGACGGATTGAGCAGTTGTTCACCAGTTACAGGACGAACCCCTACCTGCCCTACATGCTTCAGATTTGAGCGAATTTTAATCTCAGACAAGGATAACCTTAAATACAAAACGCAGTTTTCAGAATATGGTTTTGTTTGTTATACCAGCATGGTTAAAATGAAAACAGTTATTGCTAATGCTTTGATGGTAGTTGTTGCCAGAATTGTTACCAAAGGTGACGGCACCAGGTATTCGGTTTAGGAAGTAATTACTTCTTCACATAGGGCCAGCTTGCAATGAGTGGCTGTAACATAAACAAACTTCTCATTTGAAAACTGGATTTTGTGCTTACTCAGGCTGTTCTCTAATATTAAAATCTGTTGTAAAGGGGCAAATACATTTTCAAAGTACTGTACCTTGCTTTATTGAGCTACTGAACAATAGTTTGTGAAATCAATCTCTGCAGGACAAACTTTTTTTCTGCCCCACTAAAGACCTAAATATGATGACATTTCTTCATCAGCCTTTATATTTTCAACCTGTAACATGGCTGATGAATCAATTAAGTGAAAATCCCACATGCTCTCTTTCTTACAATTTCGAATGCATGCTAGAGACGAACAATGATGAGATGCCTTTTTAAGTGTCAGTAAGGCTTTGTTGTCGTGCCATCAAACGTCTGGTGTTTTTTCTTTGTAATCGTGCAGCAGCGTGGTGGGGATGGAGACAGATAAAAAGATAAAATGCCACTGCTGTAAATATGATGGAAGGTGAAGGTTAACACCCAGAGGCGTTTTTGTCGCTGTGTTTGATGATGCTGACAGACTTAATAGAGTTCTACAAGTGTTTTAAAAAGCCTCAGCAGAGGGGTAGACAGGGGATAAGCACTTAGCAAAATATTCCACAGGTGCAGTCTTTAAAAAAAAAATGCTGTGGGAAAGAATAGAAGTGATCTTGCAAAGAAAAAGGTGTAAAAGGAAATGCTTCACTCCCATAATCGGAGACTTCGTATTGCCTCGTTCTCTTCGGAGAACTACTTTCTCCCAGAGAATTGAAAAGAAAAAAAAAAACGGAAGGGGAGGAGGCGGGAGTCTGTGTTGTGCTGAGGAGGTAAGAAGGTGAGGAGGAGGTCTCTCCCTCCCTCAGAACTGAGATCTCACCTTGAAAAGGCAACAGCCTCCTTGATCAATCTTTCATTGCTGTCTCCCAGCGGCCGGCCTCTCACCCTGCGCACCACGTTTCTCCTGCACCACACATCCCCCCTTCTTGCTCTCTGGCATTATAGACCTGGAGAAATGCCTGCTGTACTGAATCACTCAAAAGCTGTGCTTACAGGCCCACCTGCCATTTCGCTATATGGTGCTTCATAATTGCATAGCAACAGACAGCTTACCACAGGCACAACAGTCTCAGGAAATCACACACACACACGGCTTTATACAGTATTCTCTGTGTACATATCTTTATGGAACTTAAACACACATGACAAGACCTGAAAACAAAGCTGGTTGTATTCTATTAAGGTTGGGGAAAGTCAGTGGGTCGCTGAGTGAGGCTGACAGCAGCTTTAATAGGATCTGCTGTTTGGAAATAAGTTAATTAATCTTGTCTACTTTCTCTCATTTTCCTCCTTCTTCATCTCACTGTTCTCCTCTTCACCTTTTAATCTCTATTCCAGTTGACTCTTTCATTTCATCCCCTCTCAAGCTGTGTACCCTCCCTCCAAGTGTCCCCTCATTTTTGTTTCCCTCTTTCCGCTTTTCCCAGAGACAAGGGCTTTAAGACTTAGAGGGATATTTCCCAGGGGACCCCCAAAGACAAGAAGCACAATGGAGTGCTTATACTGCCCCTTGAAAAGCTATGCCTATCCTTTTAACTTTTTTCCACACTTCCTCACAGTCTTTTATGTATTTTAGTGGGATAGTAAGTGATAAACCTCAGCAAAGTAGGGCATAATTATGATGTGCAGGGGATTATCTTTACAAACACAGAATTGAAAAGTGAGTTAGGGATGGGCGGTTATCAAATTGTTCATCGTTATCAGGAGAAAAAAACTGATAATGATTTAGATTTACCATCATAATAATAACCTCTAATTGAGGATGCTTGTAAAGCTCAAACATTGTCAAACCCTCTTTAGTCGCTTAAACAAATTTTCCTTAATTGGATCCATGAGACCATCTATAAATATAATATGTAATATATAGTACTACTTTATAACTAGTGTACAAAAGAAGACTATATGAGAATGGTTACATTTTATTTAAAATACTTTTCATCAACTATTTTTTATTGTTATAGCAAGTAATTCTCATCAAATTGCCCATTCCATGCTTGCATATGTAATCATCTCCCTCCCCAAGTCAACACTTTGAAGAACCTTTGTTGCAATGACAACTGTGAGTGATTTTTGTGTGTGTTGCTAAAAGCTGTGCATATCTGGAGATGGATTTTTTTTTTGCCCACTTTTTTTTTTCCACATAGCTTCAGCTCATTCAGACTGACAGGAAGCTGCTGCCGTGTTCACTAACAGAGCCAGCTGTGTATAGAAGTCCCTGAGCAAAGACAGATAAAACCGAGCCAGCCACACTGTAAAACCTGACAAGTTAGGTCAACCCAAATGATTTGGGGAAACCGATTGCACCAATTGATTTAAGTTTATTAACTCAAAGTACTTTAGTTTTGTTAATTACATTAATAGAGTCTAAAGAACACAAAGCAATTATAATAATGTTACTCAAAAGCATTACGTTTATTTACTCATTTTATTTAGTATGTGTTAACTTAAATTATTAAGTATGTTGCACTAAAATGCTGTATTTATTTATATTTATTTAAAAGTGTTACATGTTCATATTAAAATTGTGGTAAAATAACTTAAATGGTTCTTCTTTTAACAACTTAAAACTTTAATACAGTAACTCAATCCAATTGGGGAATCCAATTGCACCAAACTGTATGAGTAGTATTAACACAATAACAAACTATGATTTGTTCCATTCAGTTTTTATGAACTTGGACTGGAGAGAAAATACAGAATGAATACAAGCGTACCTTTTGACATGAATAATGAATACTACAGCCATTACTGAAAACCAAACAATTAGACCTTTTACAACGGACACCTTAAAAGGTACTTGTAATGTTTTTATAAGCATTCATCAACCTAAATAGTACAAAAATGTATCAGGTGCACATCACTAAAGTAGAATACTGCACAACATGAGAACAATTTCAGTATTTTAAAAGCAAATTATTTTACTTGTCATTAACTAGTCATAACCATCACAATTTAAAGATAGCAATTGTTCTTAAGTCAAAATCTATTTTACTTGTCCACAATATTCTGATGTATTTAGATGCACCTACAGCAAATGCAAATATAGCTAACAGCTGAACTATAAAAAGTATTCACAAGAATGCCACAATTGAGCTCAAAATTGAAAATATATGACTGTTTGCACAAAGATATTTGTGGCTTCTCAACTGTTTTGCCCAAAACTCAAATCAAGCAAAATGGCAAGTACTCGTAACACAAGACAAAAGGAAATGTTTGAAATTATACATTTTCAGTAATTATCAATTACTTTTACTTTCCTAAAACATTGTAACGCAATGACATGCACCTACAGTAAATACAAATATAGCTAAGAGCTACAAGGACATCAGTAACTTAAATTGTTCTTGCATATTGTAAGAGTGCAAGAAATGAGCTTAAACTTATACACTATATGTAAATGAACTTTTTCAAAGATACGTGTGTCTTCTTATTTGTTTGACTAAAATTTCAAATCACAAGCACTGTCTACTTATTCTTAGTTTTCTGCATATTGCCTTTTTTAGAAGGCCAATAACCTGAACAAATAAAGCATCACAAATGAAGCCATTCACTACTGATTCCTGGACAAGCATGAATGTATTGACCTGTGGACAACAAATTCTATCTACACCAGCTCATTTTTCAGTGTCTGCAATTTTGGTTTCAGTTGCTTTCTCCCGTCATCTAGCTTCAGCAACACTACTTGAATGAACTCAAAAAAACCACTGCATTCACAGAATAGCTCAGATGCAGAGCATAGATTAGTCCAAACAGACATACCAGTGCATCAGTCCGTAAGGGTTGAGTCATTACAACCTGATCCTCAAGCACGATGAACACTTGGCGTGGTGAGAAAGAAACTCCTGCAGGCACCTCCTCTTCATCCACATCAGCAACCAGAGCAACTGCACCTTCATAGGACTCCATTTCATCCTGAAATGTCATCCAGAGTGCAAAAGTATTGATCACTTTTTTTGTTATTTCCATTTTTATATTGTGTGCAGTATAACCTTTTTTTTAATTACAATGTGCAAATTATTGGAATGCCTAAGTATAATATACCTTGCATGTTTTGAAAATGTCTGAAGAATCCTCCTTAAGGTAAATGGGTAGGCCAGCCAGGGCTGCTGTTCTTGTTGCATAGATGTCATTTTTGTCCTTCATAGATAAAACAAATAAAGCATGACAATAGGAACTACCAAGTAAACAGTAGAGTGAAAGTATTTTTGAAGTACCTGTTGCTGATATGCCAGCAAAAGCTGCTCCATCTTTTCACCAACCAGTCCAGTTTTCTTCTTTTTGTAAAGTCCAATCAGCTGAGGAACATATTCATCCAGTGCAGCATAAAACACATGAGGTAGATGCTGATTGGTGATCCGGTAAAATTCACAGTAGAGCTGAGGAGAATTCCAAAAAAATAATATGAACAAAATACTGCATTCTATATGATCACTAAATTTTGCATAGTTGTACTTACCTGCTTCTCATAAAAAAGTGCTGGCCATCTGTCCTTAAGTGCTGATACAGCAGGAGACGTTGTGATGATCTCTTCACGTCGGAGGGCAAAGGTGCACATCATGTGCGGATGAATAAGAGGGACATCTCTTTCTGCAGAGGTCCTCTTGTACTGCTCTACCATCTCAAGCCTCCTGGTCTCCAGAGACTCCCTTGTTTCTCCAGAAGGATAACTGGGAAGGAAGTTGACCTCACCTCTCCTAGGTTTTTTGATATTCGCCCTTGGTGCAGCTCCTTGTGGGTTTGTTCTGCTGCGCTTTCCAGCATTTATAGCAACATCCTTGATGCCAGCTTTAGCCAACTTCTTTCTTTGGTTTCCTACTTTATGTCTCAGACTATTCTTCCATCCGTCCCACCCAGTGTCAGAATTTCTCTCCTTCTGACAGCGATGCTTTCTAACTAAAGCTTCTGCAGCCTTGCCAATTTGTGTGCTACTAGGATATGCCTTTAGTCTATAGATTTCTTCCCCCATTGTCTTGAGTATGTTGTGTTTTTGATCTCTAGTTAGTGTAATTACTTTCCCATCCTTTTCAAATGCTGCATTACCTTCCCTTAGCACATGTTCCACCTCATAAGAAAATATTGGAACAATAAAAACCTCTGGCTACCAACTAATACGCTCTGGTGAATCTGTGGTATCAGTGCTATCAGTCAGAATGATTGTGTCATCAGTACTGGTTGAAATCTGGTCCAGCTCAACTAATCTGACAACTTTAACAGATGCTGTGCCTGGAGGTCTTCTATTACAACCAAATTACACAATGCATTATCAAAATCTGGGTTGTGAAACTGAAGCCGAAAGTCAAAAATCAACTTTAGCCTAGATTTGATCTCATCTATGAGGGCTTGGACACTGGATGGACGAGATGGCAAAATAAGTCTTTCAGCATTATCATTATCAAGGATGACCCTTAGCTTCAGTATCCCTGTTGCATCCATCTGAATCTGAAGTTTCTGTAACATACAAGTTTAGAACATTATAGTGAGATTTCAACAAATGTTTAGGTATTGTCTTGTTTGTCTTACCTATACATTGGCTGAAGGGCTGGGGAGATCTGCTGATGTTTCTGTTCTGCTTCTTTAGTCAGACACTGGAATAAAATGTTTTGTTGTTAGAATGAGTTTATTTGCAATCTTATAAGCAAAATGCGGCATGTGGTCAGACAGCTGGCACAGAGATTTTACACTATGACCCTTCTGTTGGTGCTCTACTAGTTTATATGACCGCAAGTGCTCGACGTAGCAAGTGTCATAGTCTTTCAAGAGAAAATAAATGTTGCTTCTGATGAGTAGTAAATTTTGAATGTCTTTGAACTCTGGCAATGCAGCATAAGCACCAGTACATACAAACATGCCAATTACAAAGTTTGTGTCATTAATGGTTACTTGTTTTGTTCCATATACGGTGTCACTGTCAGCAATACCTGAAATAAATGATTGTGTATCTGCAGGTAATGATGAAATGTACAAAGACTCCATTTTGGATGTCTGCACACGTGGTTTGAAAAACTTTGATGACGAAAGATGAAATGCCATCATGCTTTGATGTCTCTCTGCCAAAGTTTTTAAAACATTTTTGTAGTTGTGAGTGTCATGAATAATTTTTTTGAAAACCTTATGCTTTCCCTCAAATCTCATTATCCACAGATGGACTAAGGGACCAAAGCACTTTATTAAGTGCGGGTAATGCTCAATGTAGTGATGCTTTGGCCTGAATTGAACATTAGGAAACACTTTCTGGAAGAGTTGTCTGTGGTCCAATATTTTACAGGCCATGTACTGAATGGTCTCTTCACTAAAAGTGTGAGACATAGCCAGCTGAACTACATCCTTTAAGTCCATTAGCACTTCCCAAAATGAGTCTCTTTCTGTGACTTTGGAGCCAATGAGAAGAGGCAACAGTCTAAGCAGGGCATGATTTTCATGTCCGTTCCCACCAATGGTCCCTCGACTGGCAAAATTTGTGGGTATTGGATGAGGGCGATCAACTTTGTCAGAATGTTGGTATAGAAAGCGCAATATTGCTCTGTTTAAGTCTTCTAATGTAAAATATTTCCTCGAAATTAAACCTTTTAAGCAATGCGCCAACTCCACTGGAACAACACCTTCAAACAGGTTGTGCAGGAGGTCAGGTGGGAAGCCTGTGACCGGATGAAAGAAGGAGAGACATTCAGAAAGAACACAACTGTTTTTAACACCATAATTTTCCTCACTGCCATCGCTCTGATGCTTTTGAACAATATTATCATGAACATCTTTTGTTCTCATCACATAATGCCCTGTAACAGCAATTTCTGTTTGCATTTCTGTTCTGGTGACATGACAAAACCTGCAAAAATATGTAAACCTGAAACTTTCATTAAAACCAGCAAGCCCATGGGCAGCAAGGTTATCCGCCACAACAGAGTAGATCGTGCCTTTAAGACATTCACCAAGAGTGTCAATGTAGACACCTACTTCCTCAAGAGTTTTCAGATCATTTATTAGTGGCAACAACAGTTTCTCATACCCAAATTGCCGTATATCATTGGAATTGCACAAAAGAGTGAGCTGAGTGCAGTGGAGAGCAGAACGAGATTTAATTGCAAAGTTTGCTAGTGTCCAATAAACTGCAAAAACTTTATGTATTTTCTTTGAGGTACCAAGTGGGTTTGCAATTTCAAAATCATCTACATAAAGTATTATTGACAGTTTTGGTCCCTCTTGTGACAATAGACCATTTTCTTGGTAGTAGGATCCATCGCAAAATGACATGTAATATCCAGGTATTTGTGTGGGTGCTTGTTTAACTTCTTCAAGCACATCATTTTTTTTCAACAACACTTGCAAAGATGTAAGAATTGGCACATACATATAAGTGTGTTTTGATGATTCAATTAAATATTCCACAGGCTTTATATATGGAAAATTTGCTTCATAATATGATTTTCTCCTCTTTACTGTTGACAGTGGCCCTTCAGATGTGACACATTTATGTAAAATATTTCTATCAGAAACTGCCTGACAAATCTCACTGACCACTGTGTCGGTAAATGGACAGTTGTGCTTTTTTAGTATATCAACTACTGAATTTTTGATCAGAACTTCCGATAACAAAAACAGCTGATCAATATGCTCAATGAGCTCCTGTGTTGCTCTCTGGGACACATGGAGAATCCTCTGCATTTTCAAGAAAAAGCCAGCCAGATTGTACTGCAACTGCTCCTCTAAACCGTCAGTTGTACTGATTTCACTAGTGGATGCCACTTCATTTTCATGTGATGACTCTATTGAATCAAACTGCATGTCATCATTTTTGTCAACATTTATGACACTTTGCACAGTGCTGTCTTTAAAATTTGTTGAGCTTTGGTGGTCTCTGCATTTGTGGGCATTGAATGTTGAGTATATATTGGTTTTAAAATTGCAGTCCTTGAAAGGACATGGAACAGTTTCCTTCCGTTTTAAATGCCCCCTTAGATGGATAAACATTTGCCTTTCAACGAATGGCTGTTTAAAGTCACACACAGGACAACAAAATCCATATTTATTCAGTGTGCATTCTTGACATGTGTACCTTTAATTAATTAAATGTACTAAATGTACACATGCAGGTGTTGTAGAGACAGGGTAAAGGTGAAATTGTTGAGTACTGACCATGGTTAAGTCGATAATGCTTCAACAACCTCACTTTTATGGCAGTAGAAAAACTACACAACTTGCAATTCCACATTTTGTCTCTGAAGAAAGGGACACAATTAGGTATCAAATGTTTTATATTACCTTCACAGGCTGTCTTTAGTGGCTGAACAGTGGTGAATGATCTCCCCTTGTGTGCTGCTGTTTTAGTCAAACACTGTAATGACATGAAAAATATGATCATATTATTTTGGCATTTGAAACATAAGCTAGCAGTACACATTTTACATTTAGGCTCTTTTACTACACTTCGAAATGCTCAACTTCAATATGAAAAAGTTTCAAAAACATTTAAAATTTGTTAATTTCATTGTTCTTGCGTAACAGCTCATTTTCAATTTAGGTTGGTCAATTTTTTAGACGTTAAAATTAAACGAATCAATTATTTTCATACACTTGCTGTAAAACAAAATCCCATAAAAGTTTCAAAGTGCGGAAATTACTAAACTTTTAAATGTTGTGCCACACACCTTCGAAAAAGTAAGTTACACTTAACTATTTTATCAAAATAAGGTGCCAATTTTTTAAATTTGTACAGGTGGACTTGTCCACCAAGTTACTCTTAAAATAAAATGAATCTACTACTTTCACACATGCTCTGTCATTTAGTAACTTTATTTTATTATTATTTAATAAAATATATCACTCAAATTCCTACTTGAAAAGGCAAATGTGTAGATGCCATTTGGTACTGATATCTTCTCTGCAAATTCTAAACTAACATAAAATTGGATTATTTTGTGGGCTCAAATCCAAATCAGCACCTGAAAAACGCAGTTAATGTGATATTCACTCGCATTATTATTGGCCTTCCAATTCAGGATAAAATCCCTGCAGACATTATATATATATATATATATATATGTTGATTATAATAATAAAAAGAATTCAGTGATCACAACTTAAATAGTTTAAAGCAACAAAACAAAAAATTTTATAAAGATATATGTGTACTTATTAGCAGTGAGTTACTACATCACTTTTACTTACACTGTTAACTTTTGGATCTACTTAACACAATTCATAAAAGTTACTCTAACTATTTAGCAGAACTGAGTAGGAATAACTTACTTCTTTCAGTAAGATGCACCATTGGGTTTTACAGTGCACAGGTAGCATATATCTCATGAAGTGCGCAGTGAGGGGAGGCTAATTAATCACACCCCAGTTGTTAAATAGAAACATCCAGGTGGGGTTTATCAGAGCGAAAGCAAATAATGGGAATTAGATTATGAGTAAATATAAGAAACACCCTATTATAGTAACAAAATTTAAAAATTCTCACCTTTAGGGGGTCATTAAATATTGAATGTACTTACTGACCTCACACTTAAACCAAATGGAAAGCAACCATTAGTAATTAATTAACGTGTTGATCTTGTACAGATTTCGCACTGGGTCAAATATGTCTTCATCTCCTTGGGTAGGTTGTTTTTCTTGTATTTTGTCTACTAAACATTGATGCCAACAGAAAAAAAAACCTGATTCCAGGAGGGGTAATTACAGCAAAAGCAAGAAAAAAAATCAGCACAGCCAGCAGTGAAATGCTTGGACTCAACAAACACACCAGGATATTAAAGCTGGTAGACCTGGATGCAATAAAGTGGAGCTACAGGACAGTTGGAGATAATAGGCCTAAGGAAGTAGTACCAGTTCATTGCTTTTATTGAACAATGCACACATAGGCCATTACTTCAAGCTCATTAAACTAAATGATTTAGATGTAATCCAATATTGTCAATAGAAAGATCTGACATCGATCAACTGCTTGTGAAGTCATTTTCACAAGTTTAAAAAGGCAAACTCAAACAAAAGGACATTTCTTATTTAATGATCTAGTTCTACTCAGCTTTTGGTAACAGCATCACTAATGAATACAGGGAGATGCTGGGCTTCGGGCCACTTGTCCAACAGCTGTACAATGCCTGAGTCCACTAATACCTCTCCTACCTTTGCAAAGGTTTATGGCCATGGATCAGCAGGCTCAGTAACAAGGCTGACAGCGGCATCTAACAAGTCTGCAGATGGATAAAGCTGGCAGCTCCCGTCTTCAAAGAGAACGACGGGTGGGAGGGTGTCAGGGAAAAATGGGAACCATCCACTCAAGCGTGGCTGAACATGCCGGACTAAATTGATGGACCATAATGACTCTGTAGGGGATTGGTGTGAAATTACTGTGGTCAGGGGATTAAATAACCAAAAGGAGAAGATTTTACCTGTCCTGCTAATGGTACATGGTGAGAAAGAAAAGAGCAGCACACAGAAACTTTACATACTGGGCTGGCAACTTCACAATACTATTGTAAACAACACAAATACAGAAGGAATTTATGTTACAGTCTACATGGCCCACTTCATAGCAGTCACAGTAGGAGAAGGAAGCATCTACAAGAGTAGGAAATATTGATACAATGAAAAAATATTTATACTCTTTCACCTTTTTTAAATTTTTATTGCAACTTCAAAGTTTTATGTAATTTCCTGGGTGTGACAGAACAATACAAAGTACTGAATAATTGTGAAGTGGAAGGACAATGAAAGGATGCTTTCCACATTTTCTACAAGCAAAACTTGTATTCAGCTCCTCCAAGTCAATACCCAATCTTCTTTGCAAAGTAGCCCATGTCTTGCCAATTGGGTTTAGGTGTGAACTTAGATTAAGACATTCTAACACAGAAATATGCTCGTTATACCATTCTGTTGTAGCTTTGGCTGGATGTTTAGGGTTGTTCTCCTGCAGAAAGTTGAACCTCTGCCCCTGTCTTAAGCCTTTTTTGAATTCTAACAGTATTTACCTGTTCATAGCTTTTTCCTTGTTCCCATCAATAATGACCAGCTTCCTTATCCCCCATGAGGAAAAGCTTTTCCCACGGCATGATGCAGCAGCCACCACGTTTCACCATGGGGTTGGTGTTTTAAAAGTGATGTGCAGTAGTAGTGTCTTTCAACAATGGCTTCCATCTTGCTACTCTTTCATTAAGGCCAGATTTGTGACTAATAGTTGTCATAACATCAGATCATCCTACCCGAGCTGTGGCTCTCTGCGGGTCCTTCAGAGTTACCACGGGCCTCTTGGTAGTGTCTTTGATCAATGCTCCCCTTTGCCCAGTCAGTTTAAGGTGATGTCAATGGTTTATAGGTTGTCTCATACCTATTCTATTTTCAGATTATGAATTGAACAGTGCCCTATGAGATGTTCATAGTTTGGAATGCTGTGTTGTAATGTGACCCTGCTTTAAACTTTAAAACTTTATTCCTGCCCTGCCTACTGTGTTCCTAGGTCTGATTCACAGAACATCTGCATACTTAAAATAACTTGCACACAGGAGCAGTCATATACTAGGGGACTCCTGAGGGCACTTGTTTGGACTGGACTTTACCTCGGTTGAACAGAGTAGAGGGCGCTGAAAACAAATGCATGCCACACTTTTCAGATTTTTCTTTACAGAAAAAACATGACGAGATATAGACAAATTCAAGGAGTACAGATGATTTCGCATGACATGGTGTGTATTATTCAAGCTGCAAACCAACATTTTATTTGGATAGGTGATGTCAAACTTACTTTCAAATCCAACTCTGGTAATTGCAACTGTCCAATGTTCTAACGGTAGATAATCGTTGTATAAAACCTGAGAAGTCCACTGTGCAAGTTATTTCATCAATACCACGTGGAGGCTCAAGCTTTTTGTTTTGCTAAAGCACAAACAACATTTTTGTGAGCCAGTTATTGCTGCTTTAGGTAGGGGTGTCTATTAGTAAAGATGGTGGTTGGCATACCTTCCTAAATTCAGTTTTTATTTTTAGGTAACTGCAGAGCTTGATTTAAAAAAACAATCACAGTGCAGAAAGCAGCTGCTCTCCTCACATTCTTCTGTTTTCCTGCATGTTTGTTTCCCCTCTCATGCAACTGACATACATGTATTTGTTTAAATGGATTTAAATGTTTTATGGGTTGATTAGTTATGTTAGTGAATTAAAACAACATCTCTTTATTTAGCTAAATCAGAAGATAATTATTTGAAAGAACTGACCAACCAGTTGATTAAAATCTTAAAAAAAAGAATCTGAAAAGGTTTTCTTTTAATTCACATAGCTTTAACTGCAAGCACGGGTTAAGTGTGTAATTTGAATTACGTCTATGATAATTCGTAACTGATCCAGAAAAGAACAGATTTTTGAGGTGTGGGACCTGTTGTTACAACTTCTGATTGAGTTATGAATGAAAAATGATTACAAAATATTTTTTTAAGGGAGAAATTACATTTGTGGCCTTGTATTTTTCCCACCTATGTTTTTTTTTGCTTTTACATTCATTTTATGTTTTTTTTTTTAATGTAACCTTCATTTAACCAGATTAAAGGATTAAAAATATCTCAAGAGACCCTTCAAGTCAGGGAAGTCATGGATCTGTCTAGATTGTGTGAGGCTTTGCAGCATTAGCCTAGCTTGTCAGATTGCAGAGAGGAGTCATCTAAAGGACAACTGCTCGAGGAAGGTTTTTTCTGTATGTTTTGAAACTGCCTCAAGAGAAAATAGCCTGCAGTGTGTTTTATGATTTAGAGCAACCCTGCCGTGTAGAGGACTACAACGTCTTTAGTACTTTCTATGTTATTTCTCACTATTTATCAATATAACCATGGTTACTATAAGGTTTCTTATCATCTTTTGTCTGTGGGTATTTGCGGCAACATGACTGAGGTTCCTTACAGTTTAATTTCCTTCCTTGTGTGTCCCTTAGGTTGTCTAAGTATTCTTTTGTTTTTGGCTGTAAGTGTCTGAGGGCTACAGAACAAGACGTTAGCTCAGTTTCTTTACCTTATTTCTGCTCAATAAATCTCTCACAGAATTGCTGCTGCACTGATCCCAAACCACAGAAAAAAGAGCAACACATCTTCTCTTTGATTTCTGTTAGAAGTGTAAATGTGTGGAGAGGTAAATCTTCAGGAGGGTTTAAGAAGGATGAAGGAAGATGAGTCAGGGTTAAAGGGATGGATTTGAGTCTGATCCATCTGATTGGTGCTGCTGTGCCGTTGCTGTGTCAGGCTTCTCTGTGGGTGTCACTGATATTTTGATGTGCACAGTGCTCAAGTGGTCTTATGGTGATGCAAGAACATTTGAGAAAAGCTGCTCCTCTTGATAGAAATATTCTGTCTTAAGCTTCGGACTATTTATCAGTGGGAAATGGTTGTGTAATGTGAATAAAACAGCGATATTTATCATTCAATTTCTCCTTTAAACTGGTCAGCATTGAGTTATCTGGGGAGACCTTTGAATGATGAAGACTGGTGAAGATGACGGCTGTTAGTTTATTTGTTAAAGAGAGGGTGGTTACTGAGAAGATTCGGCTTAGCATATGCTTATATTCCTTTTACTCTAAACGCCAAAATAAAATCCAGTGCAACTAATTGCCTTCAGAAGTTAAATTAGTGGAGTTCACCTAATTAATTCCTGCATAACTCCATCTGTTCTGTGAAGGCCTCAGAGGTTTTGATGGAGATCACTGAAGAACAAACAAAGCAGAATACAGTAGATAGGTCAGGGGAAGCTGTGGAGAGGTTTAAAGCCGAGTAAGTTATAAACATCTCACAGAATGCTGTTTAGTTCATCATCAAACAAAAGAAAAGTGTATGACATAACTGCAAACCCACCAAGAAATGGCTGTTAACCTAAACCACGGGTCAGTGACCTTTACAATCCAAAGACCCTACTTAATTTTTTTGTCTGGCGCTGCAAAGGCTATAATCCATGAAGGTCAAAGTTTTTACCATTGGTGTCAGTCTGTCGTGGAAATTATATGCAGATATTGCATGAAAACCTGCTGAAGTTAGGTTTTTTATTATCTTTATATTGAGCTGCATATATAATCAAATGCCAGTTCTAATCGTGATGTCAGTGTGTACAATATCACCATTGCAACAGACTGCTCTGATCCACTATTTGGTATGATATAGTATTAAAAGTGCCAGGCATGAACACTCTGAATATCTAATATTATAAAATGTATTTAGCCAGTTGGATGGACTTCAGCATCCCTTAATGCCCACACTATGAGTTTTTCTTATGTGGCTCAGATGCTAAAGGTCATGGATAGTGATGGGAATCTTCTGCAATGGTAAAGAAAGAAAGGTGTCTTGAAAATGAAGATGAATCATAATCTATATTATTAGCACAATTTTCAGCAATTGTTTTCCGATCAAATATTTTCCTTAAATTGTGTAGGTCTTCTTTTATCTTTCAATACATTGCTCAGTTCTGTCCCTCCAAACACTGGACATAGACATCTGTGTATATATAGTTTAGGCTGACCAAGACATTGCCATTGTTTAGCCCACAAAAATAGAAATGTTGACTTTTTTAGTCAAAGGTAAAATAGTTATCTAAATTCTTTTGCAAGGTTACTCATTCTCAATGCTGCAGTCATTTCTTCGATTTTTGTTTTCAGTTTTTAAAGAGGACTACATGAAGATTATGTGAAGGTTTCTATATCTATTCTGTACCAGCAACCCCCCATATACAAGGCTGACCATTGAATTAAAGGTCCAGCTCAGCTCTCCAAAACATTAGCATTGGTAGCTTGCTGTGTGTTGGATTATGTGGCAGTGACCTCTGTAGCACATTGTGACATTTCCGTTTCTTGATATCGTAAGTGAATAATTCAGTCAAGTCAAGCTGTAAAGGTTATGAGACTTCCCAGTGTCTCTGGATGCTACATTTAGAAAAAGGGGAGGTAAGCTGACATCAAACTAAGAAAGCAGCGGCCCACAATCTTATATGGTACATCAATACATTTTTTTTTATAAATAAATAAACAAATAAATAAATATATATATATATATATATATATATATATATATATATATATATATATATGGCATTATTAATTGTGGCTTTGAAATTGATTGTAAATAAATAGTAAAAAACAAACTTTCTCACAGTGCTGTGAAAACGTAATAGCTCTGTCCAGATTTCTTCCTTTTTTTCTGCTTTGTCACACTTAAATCTTTTAATTCATAACACAAATTTAAGATAATCTGAGTAAATACAAAATACAGTTTTAATTTATTAAATAGAATCAAAGGTATGCAAACCAACCTATGTGTGAAAAACGAATCTCCCCTGATAACTGATTTTGATACCCTTAGTGGCTTCAACTGCCACAATGCATAAGTAATAGTTGGCAGTGAGTTGTTGAAGGATTTTGGCCAAGCCTTCTAGTTTTAATTCAGCCACATGGGAGGATATTTGAGCATGTATGACGTTTGTAAGGTCATGCCACAGCATCTCAATCAGATTTAAGACTGGAGTTAATCTTGGCCACTCCATTTGTTTCTAAAATGTACAGGGTTCATCAAGATTTTTTTTGCCTTTATGTTATTATTTGGTCAGCACTGGTTTTCACTTTGTAAATCTCTCATGGGTGTAATTTTGCCCAGTGTTTTTCTGAACTTTAAACACTGCACCTAACTGAGGCAAATTAGACCTGCTGTGCTTTAGATGCCGTTCTGGGTTCTTTCGAGACCTCCTGGATGAGTCATTGATGTGCATTGGAGTAGCTTTGATCGACCGTGATGACCTGATGACTGTGTTGATCCATGGTCCGTTGCCAATAATATTGCACAATGACAATATTATTCAAAGCTGTTTGACTTTATATCTTTGATCCTCCAAGCTGTGGTAAGGTTATGGACCTTCTGTGTTGCTGGTGGCTGGTTTCCTTCCCCTTTAATACACATGCACACACCTACACATGACTACTTGCATACTGTCAGCCCTTGCATGATGTCTTCTTCTTACCATTCATCTTCTCTATTTTCTTTATCTCTAGTCTAGTTTTGTTTGTGTTAAAATGAGAGTGATTCGTTTCACTCAAATTATTTTCCACTAATCTTTTCAAAGGGTCACATCTCTGTGCATTATACAGGACAATCGTGTTGTTTCCCTGAACTGGACTCTGATATTCTAGAGTATCATTGGCCCTGACTGAGGTGTTCAGGCTAATCCTGTTTGCTATGATGTAATAGAAGTGGGTGGAGGGGTTTGAGTGCTCGAATGATCCTAGAGGCTATGTTGTCTGGGGCTTAAATGCCCCTGGTAGGGTCTCCCATTGCAAACAGGCTCTAGGTGACGGGTCAGACAAAGAGCGGTTCAAGAACCCCTCATGACAACTACAAAATCAAGGCACGTGACCTCGCCCGGTACGGCGGAGACGGGGTCCCACCCTGGAACCAGGCCTGGGGTCGGGACTCGTCTGAGAGCGCCTGGTGGCTGGGTTGCTCCTCGTGGGACCCGGCCGGGCAAAACCTGAACGAGAGATGCGAGACCATCCCCCAGTGGGCCCACCACCTGCAGGGGGAACTGTGAGGGACCGGTGCAAAGAGGATTGGGCGGCGGACGAAGGTGGAGACCTCGGTGGCCCGATCCCCGGATGCTTAGGCTGGCTCTAGGGACGTGGAATGTCACCTCGCTGGGGGGCAAGGAGCCTGAGCTGGTGCGGGAGGTCGAGAGATATCGACTAGAAATAGTCGGGCTCGCCTCCACGCACAGCGTGGGCTCTGGAACCCATCTCCACGAGAGGGGCTGGACTCTCTTCTACTCTGGAGTGGCCCACGGGGAGAGGCGGCGGGCTGGGGGGGGTTTGCTTGTTGCCCCTCAGCTCAGCCGTCTCGTGTTGGGGTTTACCCCAGTGGATGAGAGGGTCGCATCCCTGCGCATTCGGGTTGGGGAGAAGTCTCTGACTATCATTTCAGCCTACGGGCCAAGTGGTAGTACGGAGTACCCGGCCTTCTTGGCGTCCCTGTCGGGGGTGCTGGATAGTGCCCCTCCTGGGGACTCCATTATTCTGCTGGGGAACTTCAACGTCCACGTGGGAAATGACAGTGACACCTGGACAGGCGTGATCGGGAGGAATGGCCTCCCCGATCTGAATCCGGGCGGTGTTTTGTTATTGGACTTCTGTGCTAGTCACGGATTGTCCATAATGAACACCATGTTCAAACATAAGGGTGTCCATCAGTGCACTTGGCACCAGGATACCCTAGGCAGGAGATCTATGATTGACTTTGTTGTTGTATCATCAGACCTTCGGCCGCATGTTTTGGACACTCGGGTGAAGAGAGGGGCTGAGCTGTCCACTGATCACCACCTGGTGGTGAGTTGGATCCGCTGAGGGAGGAGAAAGCCGGACAGACTTGGCAGGCCCAAGCGCATAGTGAGGGTCTGCTGGGAACGTCTGGCGTACCCCTTGGCCAGGGATGTATTCAACTCTCACCTCCCGGAGAGCTTTGACCAGATGCCGAGGGATGTTGGAGACATAGAGTCCGAGTAGACCATGTTCTCCACATCTATTGTCGATGCTGCTGCCCGTAGCTGTGGCCGTAAGGTCTGTGGTGCCTGTCGCGGCGGCAATCCCCGAACCCAGTGGTGGACACCAGCAGTAAGGGATGCCGTCAAGCTGAAGAAGGAGTCCTATTGGCTGTGGTTGGCTTGTGGGACTCCTGAGGCGGCTGACAGGTACCGTGAGGCCAAGCGTGCCGTGGCCCGGAACTGTGGCAGAGTCAAAAACCCGGACCTGGGAGGAGTTCGGTGAGGCCATGGAGAAGGACTACCGGTTGGCCCCAAAGCGATTCTGGCAAACCGTCCGGAGCCTCAGGAGGGGGAAGCAGTGCTTCGCCAACACTGCTTACAGTGGGGGTGGGGAACTGCTGACCTCAACTGGGGACATTATCGGACGGTGGAAGGAGTACTCCGAGGATCTCCTCAATCCTGCCATCACGCATTCCCTGGTGGAAACATAGGCTGGGAACTCGGGGTTGGACTCTTTCATCACCCAGGCTGAAGTCACCGAGGTTGTTAAAAAGCTCCGCGGTGGCAGGGCTTCGGGGTTGGATGAGATCCGCTCTGACTACCTCAAGTCTTTGGATGTTGTGGGGCTGTCATGGTTGACACGCCTCTTCAACATTACGTGGCGGCCGGGGACAGTGCCTTTGGATTGGCAGACTGGGGTGGTGGTCCCCCTACATAAGAAGGGTGACCGGAGGGTGTGTTCCAACTACAGGGGGATCACACTCCTCGGCCTCCTTGGTAAGGCCTACGCCAGGGTATTGGAGAGGAGAGTCCAGCCGTTAGTCGAACCTCGGCTTCAGGAGGAGCAGTGTGGTTTTCGTCCCGGCCGTGGAACACTGGACCAGCTCTATACCCTCTACAGGGTACTCGAGGGTTCATGGGAGTTTGCCCAACCGGTCCACATGTGTTTTGTGGACCTGGAGAAAGCATTCGACTGTAACCTGTTCCCAGTGCATGTTGGACTCCTGCAGGGCTGCCCTTTGTCACCGGTCCTGTTCATAACTTTTTTGGACCAGGCGCAGCCAAGGGCCGGAGTGGGTCTGGTTTGGGGACCAGAGGATTTCGTCTCTTCTTTTTGCAGATGACGTGGTCCTGCTGGCCCCCTCTAGCCAAGACCTACAGCATGCACTGGGCGGTTCGCAGCCGAGTGTGAAGCGGCTGGGATGAAGATCAGCTCCTCCAAGTCTGAGGCCATGGTACTCGACCTGAAAAGGGTGGCTTGTCCTCTTCAGGTTGGAGGGGAGTTCCTGCCTCAAGTGGATGAGTTTAAGTATCTCGGGGTCTTGTTCAGGAGTGAGGAAAGAATGGAGCGGGAGATCGACAGACAGATCGGTGCGACTGCCACAGTAATGGGGGCGCTGTGCCGGTCCGTTGTGGTGAAGAGAGAGCTGAGCCGAAAAGCGAAGCTCTCGATTTACTGGTCGGTCTACGTTCCTACCCTCACCTATGGCCATGAACCGAAAGAACGAGATCCCGGATACAAGCGGCGGAAATGAGCTTCCTCCGTAGGGTGGACGGGCACTCCCTTAGAGATAGGGTGAGCAGCTCGGCCATCCGGGAGGGGCTCGGAGTAGAGCCGCTACTCCTCCACATCGAGAGGAGCCAGTTGAGGTGGCTCGGGCATCTATACCGCATGCCTCCTGGACGCCTTCCTCGGGAGGTGTTCCAGGCACGTCCCACCGGGAGGAGGCCCAGGGGACGGCCCAGGACATGCTGGAGGGACTATGTCTCTCGGCTGGCCTGGGAACACCTGGGCTCCCCCCGGAGGAGCTGGAGGAGGTGTCTGGGGAGAGGGACGTCTGGGCGTCTCTGCTGAGTCTGCTGCCCCCGCGACCCGGTCCCGGATAAAGCGGAAGACGACGAGTACGAGTAATAGAAGTGCTGGCCAATTGCAGGTTGTCTTGTAATGCCATCATTACTCAGAGCAGTGGCTGAGAATTTAGATTGGAAGAGTAGATTGTGAATTATGGATAACTAAGTATTTCTGCAACTTATCTACTTTTCTGACAGATGCCACCAAACTTTTTTTTTCTTTCGTTTCCTTTTTTCTTTCTCTTCTTTTTATTTATTTTGTAATGTACAATTAGTCGTGTATTTGAGTTCACCAGCACAAAACAATATGCTATGTATGTTTTTGAGAACACTAATTTGTCCCATTTAATGGGACAACTTTGTGAATTTGTGAATCTTTGTTCAAATTGGTATAATACAGTCCAGGGTTGTGTCCGAGTTAGACACACTGATAAACTGAGAGAAGGTATGAATGAAGACACAAATGAGTCAAAGTTATCTTTGGCTGGCCAGGGAGAGACAGACCATTCTCTCAGAGGAGCTGCCCTGTGTCACAGCCTTTTATTAAAGAAAGAAAAAACACTTATGTTACAGCATCGTGGGTGTGGCTACACACAGTTTCACAAATACAAATTCAAGGACACAAGGATTGGCTGGGGTGCGAACAGTATTCTTCCCAGAACTCCTCCACACACACACAAGTTCCTGCTCAGTCTGCATAGCAACCACCCAAATGCACTCTAAGGCAAGATGACAATTCTGTTAATAGTTCATAAAAGTATTTGAAAGATAAATATATAATATTCAAACCACTTCTATCAAAGGTCACCAAACTAAATAAATAAAAATGTATTTTAATGGTAAATCATAAGGATAAAAAACCTTTTTAAACCAAGCAATGATAATTTATGTACAAATCGTCCGACAACTTTCTCTTCATCAGTTTGTCGGTCGCATTGTTTTGCTTAAAAATAATTTGTCTCTTTTCAGTCACCATTTTATTTTAATGCCATTTGCTTAAAATGCTGCTACAGAAAATTAAAAAGTGGTGAGGCTTCTTAGATGCTTGTGTAACCGATTGTTTAGTAAGCAGTCTAAAGGGACATCTTTATTAATCGACAGGGCAGCTACTTTCTTTTTTTCATCAAAATAAAAAAAAGATCCAAATTAATGTTTAAGGTATCCATCAGAAGGATGTAAGATTTGAAATTATTTTCACTCCAGGATACACTCACTCATAATTTGTACCTATACTGGAATTACAAAACAGTAGAGGAATGACATTTTTCTTGTTTTGCAACTTGGATGCAATCCTTGCCATGGAAGGGGTCTCAGAGTACACTTTTTGCACTGGAAGAGTTAAATTCCAATCATGTTTGGAGCAATAGACCCAAGTTATTAAGAAAAGACAAAATTATCATCTCAAATGTAAAGCAGATTTTTCCCCTCCTACACATATAGATATGTTTTTTTATGTGTGTATTAGACTGTAAATATCACCAGGTGTATCATTTAATAATACTGTATTAAATAATAATAATTATTGGAATAAAAGAGAAACTGTGGCTTTATTAGATCCTGTTAATTTTGCCTAATAAATCCCAAAATGGGTTTTTGGTTTCTATCGTGAGGCAAGTGGACTGAACGTATGTAGCAATTTTCCAGTCTTACTGGAAAGGTTTTTTTTCCCAAATGCAACACTTTGATATGTGGTGGGTCAAGCTAGAATTGCACTCACAACCCTCCAAATGCCAAACAGCAGGATGTGCGCTCACCTTTTCCCTTCCTTTTTCTCATTCCTCAAACTGAGGACCTGCTTTCAGCAGATGTTTTTTTTTTTTTTCTCCCAACTATGTCTGGAATATCAAAATGTCACGTTCTTCAATACACATACATACATAAAAACAGCATGCACAATACCTCATAAAAATCTGGACACATATTTAAATAAGTGCAAACCTTTGCAACAGCAGTGTGATGTTTGTTCACATTTGCCACCCTTAAATACCTTTGTGAGATCTAAAATAATGTTTTGAGCACCTTACATAATAAACAGTTTAAAGATTTTATAGAAATGCAGTTTATCAAAATTAAATGTGGCTCAGAATGTCTCCTAAACACTTTAAAGATTTGAACCAGCAACCTTAGACAGGATAACCAAAGAAAACATTGAAAATGAAGATGTTGACCAGAATTGCTGTTTTCAGCAACAGTTTTCAGTTTATTCAGTTGTGACCAGTAAGTATCTGGTCAGGGACTTAAAAACTATTTCATCAGGAAACACAGCATACATAGGGGCTATGGGAACTTGTGTGGTTCGTTAGGGCTGGAAGAGAGCAGTACTCAGCAGAGAACGGGAAGCTGTACATGTTACATCAAACTTGCTCTGTTTGCATCTTGTGACTTTTGGAAATGTGAGCAGCTATTTGGAAATCTCAGATTTAAGGTAAGGATCTACATTTAATAGGGAATACACAAAGGGACTAAGATATGAACTCCAATAAATTTGCCTTTCATTTAAAATACAAGTAAAAGTCTCACACAGCAGTGTGACATCCCCTTTGCTCCATATATGATTGATTAATGTGGTCCTTACACGGAAATCATCTTGAATCAATATCAACATATCAAGGCTTTGCAAAAAATCAGAAATCAGCTATAAAATTCCTATCCGTGCATCTCTAAGTGAAAATCTTTAAAATCAAGATGTCCAATAGACTGCCACATCAAGGTAACTTATTTTTCTTGTTCCTCTGTGACTTTATATATCTTCACACTTTCTCTGCAATGGCTGGTATCCTGACCTCAGCTGTCCTCATCTCTTGCCTGCGAGCTGCTGCGGTCAATACCCACACATTGCTCACACAGTTTGTCTTTGTGTTTACATCAGCTGAGTTCACAGACCATGTCCTTGTGTGCTTTAGGATCAGCAGAATGGTCTGACCCAGACTGTAGCTGAATCACACACATAATAAAATGCTTCCATGTTCTAAAATCATAAACCAACCAATGTGATAATAAATAATAAACCAGTTTATTTATTTTTGGCAAGAAGCAAAATAACAAAGCACAGTGCCTTGCGAAAGTATTCGGCCCCCTTGAACCTTTCAACCTTTTGCCACATTTCAGGCTTCAAACATAAAGATATAAAATAAAATTTTTTTGTGAAGAATCAACAACAAGTGGGACACAATTGTGAAATGGAATGAAATTAATTGGATGTGTCAAACGTTTTTAACAAATAAAAAACTGGAAAGTGGGTTGTGCAATATTATTCGGCCCCTTTACTTTCAGTGCAGCAAACTCACTCCAGAAGTTCAGTGAGGATCTCTGAATGATCCAATGTTGTCCCAAATGACTGATAATGATAAATAGAATCCACCTGTGTGTAATCAAGTCTCCGTATAAATGCTCCTGCTCTGTGATAGTCTCAGGGTTCTGTTCAAAGCGCAGAGAACATCATGAAGACCAAGGAACACACCAGGCAGGTCCGAGATACTGTTGTGGAGATGTTTAAAGCTGGATTTGGATATAAAAAGATTTCCCAAGCTTTAAACATCCCAAGGAGCACTGTGCAAGCAATCATATTGAAATGGAAGGAGTATCAGACCACTGCAAATCTACCAAGATCCGGCCGTCCCTCTAAACTTTCATCTCGAACAAGGAGAAGACGGATCAGAGATGCAGCCAAGAGGCCCATGATCACTCTGGATGAACTGCAGAGATCTGCAGCTGAGGTGGGAGAGTCTGTCCATAGGACAACAATCAGTCGTACACTGCACAAATCTGGCCTTTATGGAAGAGTGGCAAGAAGAAAGCCATTTCTCAAAGATATCCATAAAAAGACTCGTTTAAAGTTTGCCACAAGCCACCTGGGAGACACACCAAACATGTGGAAGAAGGTGCTCTGGTCAGATGAAACCATAATCGAACTGTTTGGCCACAATGCAAAACGATATGTTTGGTGTAAAAGCAACACAGCTCATCACCCTGAACACACCATCCCCACTGTCAAACATGGTGGTGGCAGCATTATGGTTTGGGCCTGCTTTTCGTCAGCAGGGACAGGGAAGATGGTCAAAATTGATGGGAAGATGGATGGGGCCAAATAGAGGACCATTCTGGAAGAAAACCTGTTGGAGTCTGCAAGAGACCTGAGACTGGGACGGAGATTTATCTTCCAACAAGACAATGATCCAAAACATAAAGCCAAATCTACAATGGAATGGTTCACAAATAAACGTATCCAGGTGTTGGAATGGCCAAGTCAAAGTCCAGACTAGAGGGCGACACGGGAGTGGATTTTCTCTCCTGTCCCATCCCGCTCCCACAGAAAAATGTCTTGTCCCATCCCAATCCCAGGCCAGCATAATGAAAAAAATCCTGTCCCGTCCCACTCATGGTAAATTGACTCCCACTCCCGTCCCGCTCCCATTCAGAACGACTCCCACTCCTGTGCCACTCCCATTTTTGTTTTCTTCATTTAGTCTTTTGGCAATTTCTTTCTTTGAAGGACCAGTTAGGTCCCTGTTTTTAGCTGTAGTAAAGGCCAGTTAAAGTAAAAAGAATAATAATGAAGAAATAATAAAATATTAAACAAGGAAACAGACCATGCCTATCTTAGTTGAATAAACAAAATGTACCTAGTTGTATTTTACTTATTTATTAAGTGACTGTTTCCTTTGAACAATGACATTACTTTTATGTTTCAAGTTGCTGAAACGAAAGAAAAATGCACCAAGTAAGAGAACTGTACTTGTTGAACAAAAGGCCAAAAAGGCATTACCTTCATAATTTAGAAACTGTACCTCAATGGTTCACAGCCCTGGTCCTCAGGGACCCCTTCTCTGCAAGTTTTAGATGTGTCTGCTCCAGAACACCTGATTTAAATTCCTATACAGGCATCAAGAATGGAGGGTCAAACTGGACAAAATTAATACAATAAAATCATCATTAAATAAATAAATGTTGTGAATGTCCCATAGGTGAAGTAAATGTAACATGAAAGAAATGTAACATTAAATGTGCCATTAAATTAAAGGTACCATTTATTTATTTAATACATCATTAGAAACAATAAATATACCATTATATCATGAAATGGACTATTATGCAATTAAATGTGCCACTGAATAATTAAGTATAATTTTAAAGACGACATGACGTAATTAGTGGTACACTTAATATTTAATGATGTATTAAATAAATTGTACATTTAATGGTACATTCAATTTTTTTCTATTTCACAACATATTTATTTAATATCTTCCCTTGATGAAGCCTTTCTATGAGGTCCGCGAGGGGACATGGGGAATTTTTTCTCTTTTGTGTCCCCACGCAATAGTCTTTGCGTTATTTCACAATACTCTGTGGGATAGTTTCCAAACCAGATAACTGCAAAATTGAAACAAACACTACACCCGTTTTGAGATTTATTAGGCCCGAGCAGGAAAACTGCAAAACTGCAAGGGCCTATTGTAATTGCTCGAATTCTTATTCTTTATTCTTTTTTCCGGGGACTTTTGGCGGGGCAATATGGGGACTTTGCCATGCCCCAAAACTCACCAAATTTTACCCAAAATTGTGAAATTTTTCGTTCTTTAATGTCGTCGTCAGTGGGCGTGGCAAAACCACTTAGCCACGCACCCAAACGTGAGATAGGCCGAACCGTAAGTCGTAGAGATCTGAAATTTGGCACAATGCTAGAACTCCTCAAACCAAGAAAAAAAGTATCTTGGGGGTATGCCCTAAAATGCACAGGAAGTCGGCCATTTTGGGTCAAAGGCCGATTTTTGCCCGTTTTTCACTTTTACTCACCTCGAACTTTAACAAACTCCTCCTAGGCATTTTGAGCTATTGGGTTCATATTTGGTCAACGTGCAGTTAAGGCATGGGGGATTAAAAGTTATCAAAATCGTGAGTTTTTGGCCATGTTTAGGGGGCGTGGCCGGGCCACGAACTTGGCGTTCGCGATGAAAGTTAAAAATTGCAATAACTTTCCCAAAAAAATTCCAAATCACACTAAAGTTGGCATGAAGGAGGACATTCGGGTTGCCGACAATCCTATGGGGTCATATTGTGACATCATCAAAGCCACGCCCCCTCAGAACCGGAAGTCACTTTTTTCACTTGGAAAGGTGCCTCTCTGACCCTCTTGACCCAATCTACTTGAAAGTGTTTCAGAGGACAGATAACTAGTGGGTCTAACTTCGTTTGAGGCACAGTGACTTTTCATAAAAGGGCGTGGCCATGGCGGCACGGCGAAGTCAGACGTCACGCCATGGCCATACGTTTGCCTCTAATTTCGACATAGATCATCTGATCTGCAACAAATTCAATGTGATTGATCTTTGTCCAGTCCCCAACCGAGATCTGATGACATATTCGGTGGGCGTGGCCTAATTCGTCCACAGCGCCCCCTACAAAATTAGAAAAAATCAGCCCCAAGCCATGCTTTTACCGAAGATTCTGAAATTTGGTACACATATGTAACTTCTCAGGACCTACAAAAACGTCTCTTGGAGCATTGGTCCAAACCCAACAGGAAGTTGGCGATTTTGGATTGAAGTTGCCATATGCGGGCTAGAAACGGTCAAAACTGGGTCACAGTTTTGACCGTTTCTAGCCCGCATATCTGAGCGAACTCCTCCTACAGCTTTTGACTTAGAGACTTGAAAATCACTCAGTATACTCTTAAGGGAATGGGGGTCAAAAGTTATCAAAAGCTTTTTGATACATGAAAGCGTGTGGGTGTGACCACGCCTCAAAATATGACTTCTCGCCATAAAACACTAAATTGATATAGCTTCTACAAGGAAAGTCACAGACAAATGAAACCTTCGGGGATTGATCTGCCTCTAGGCCTCAACAATATTCACTTGTCAGATGCTGACAAGTGTCCCGTTTTCCTTTACAGAATCAGTGTTTGATGTTCTTCACCTAATCAATGTGAAACTGTCCCAAGTAACAGATAACATGATGGTCTTAGACAGTCGCCAGTACTTACTGCTTTAGCTGGAGGGTGTGAATATGATGGCGTGGCGAATTCTGATGTCACGCCACGGCCACACGTTTGCCTCTAAATTACAATTGCATGGTCCGATTCACTCCAAAATGAATATGCTTGATCTTTGTCAGCTCTATTGGATTACATTTCAATTTGGATCAACAGCGCCCCCTAGGACACTTCAAGGGTTATATCTCCCTCATACATCATCGGATCCACTTGAAATTTAGTATACATGATCCTGAGTTAATGATGGACATTTTGACACAGTCAATTGATGATGTTGTTTTAGCCCCGTCCACAAACAAACAAGCAACTGCAGCGTCCTTCTGGAAGATCCGATTTACTCCAAATTTTCAATGCTTTTTGCCAGACCGAAACTCTGCATGACCGAAGATCATATGACATGTTGCTCAAAGTGCCACCTACTGGCGACGTGTTGAAGTGACGTGGTGTCATCGTATGTGGCGTGTGATGCCAGGCTCCTGCGGTCGCTCAACAGCCCGAGTTGCGCTGAGGGGTGCCAGGGCCTTCAAAGCTGCTTGCAGGTTTCTAGTTGAGTTTTATTTTGAAATCAGCATTAAATAAAATTATCTTCAATCAGGCTAAAAGACAGTTTTTATCCACAAGCTGTCAAACAAACTACTGAACTCTGGACCATAAAACTGCACGAAACCACATCTGTGACACTTTGTTTGCTTATTACTGCTGCATGATGTGTACTTTTTTTTGTACGCCATTAGTGTTTTTGTTTTTATCGTGATTTGAATGGTTCTTCTTATCCTAAGCATTTAATCGCATTATTTACTGCGTGTTAACCTGCATATGACAAATAAACCATATCAATGACATATCAGTGTTTGTTTAATGAGCAGTTTGTCATCTGTGCTGTTGTTCCAAAATGCCGAACGCAAAAGTATTGCGTGGAGACGCAAAAGTAATACATTTCCCCATGTCCCCTCACGGGCTTCCGTACCTTACCTCTTAAATCTTTAGAGCACATGCAGCAATTTTGTTGGTCAGATGAGACTTGACACATGTTGGTACTTTTGGTTTGATTAATGAAGAGATGCAGGACTGATTTAATCCAGAATCTGTCTTACAAGTGTCCCTTAATCACTGGTGAACTTGATTACGACTAAACACGTTTTACAAGCAGCAGACTGCGTGTTAAAACCGCTGCATTCAACTCTCCTGAAGTTCGGTCATATTTGCGACTTTCCTGTCAGCTCTATGAGTTTAATAGATAAGTCCTTATTTCTGACTTTACGTTACAAATCCAATTTTACCATGTCCAGTTCTCCACCTGCGTTTGCTCCCTCCATCCTGAACGCAGGTGGAAAACACCGAGCAGAAGCACTGTTGGCTTGTGGGTAGTGTAGTTCGTTTGATTCACATTATAGTATAGGCTTCTTGGAAAAAAACTACACAATGGCGGCATCGATTCAAGTTTTTTTTTCTTAAAATTTATAACAAAGTCTCAGTTTACATTTCCAAGGACAATTGATCCTAGTTTATTTTCCCTCCTATTGGTTAGCTCCCGCTCCCGTCTGCTCCCGTTCATTTTTTATCCTGTACCGTCCCAATCACGGGATCTTTACTGATGCTGTCTCCCGTCCCGCGGGTTTCCCGTGGGAATCCCGTGACCCGTGGGACTCCCGAAAAAATGTCAGCCTCTAGTCCAGACCTGAATCCAATCGAGAATCTGTGGAAAGAGCTGAATACTGCTGTTCACGAACGTTCTCCATCCAACCTCACTGAGCTCGAGCTGTTTTACAAGGAAGAATGGGCAAGAATTTCAGTCTCTTGATGTACAAAACTGATAGAGACATACCCCAAGCGACTTGCAGCTGTAATTGCAGCAAAGGGTGGCACTACAAAGTATTAACGCAAGGGGGCCGAATAATATTGCACGCCCCACTTTTCAGTTTTTTATTTGTTAAACAAGTTTGACACATCCAATAAATTTCATTCCACTTCACGATTGTGTCCCACTTGTTGATTCTTCACAAAAAATTTGAATTTTATATCTTTATGTTTGAAGCCTGAAATGTGGCAAGAGGTTGAAAAGTTCAAGGAGGCCGAATACTTTCACAAGGTACTGTAAGTGCATTTAAACAATAATAAAACAATAAGTCTCCATTTTAGAAATGCATATATTTTTCAGTTACAGGAGCCCTGCCTAAAAAAATGTGAGACTCCATCTGATTCTATACTTGATTAAAAAGTTACATGATTTACATATCAGAGTGACATTTTTAGGATTGAACATTTCTCATAAACACTGAACAATTGATGATCCAGCTGTGAGATTGTAACAGGAAAATCCCTGACCTTAGTAACATTAACTATCTTCAAATGCTTACATTTTCAGTTTGGCAATGGTGCATGAGTGCATGGCTAATTTTCTTCTCAATGTGGTTCACTGTGACGGATCAGGCACTGGATTGGATGTGGACTATGTACCCATGGAAATTATTAAATAAGCATCAGTGTTGGCAGAGATCAGCAGGAGAATGTTGCAAAAATAAGCTGCTCTCTGCAGCCATTGATACCTACAGAGTATGTGTGTAGGTGGATGACTAGAGAGTGAGGAGTGTGTGTCTGTGTGTGCATGCACGCCACTCATTAAACTCGTGGAATTTAGTACCAGAATTCCACTCACAGGACTGCCCTATGTCTTAATTGCACCAAGAAAGCACACAAACTGGCCACATGTTAACACTAAAGCATAAATAGGCTTGGCAGAGCAGACACTGCACCTACACCTCCTAAACACGCTCAGGCTCTTTCTCACTCATATTCACATCTCACATTAAACTTCTCAAGTGTGCTGTTTGATAAATCTCCCCCCTTAAGTCCATCATCCATAGATTACTCCAGTGCCACAAAAAAGCCGCTTTGAAGACCAAACCCATGCTTATTCTTCAGTGTGAAAACACAGTTGACGGTCTGTAGCTCAGCTGCCATTCTCATAGACATACCAAAATTATGCTTAAGAAGTTGTTGTTCCAAGTACTTGCTATGGATTTAAGAAATCTTAAGCGTATTTTTTTTCCACCTTGGAGGAACAAATAACTTTTATTTTTGCTGGTGATTAACAGTCTTATAATAACAATGGCTCTAATTATCACACTTTTTATGACATATTTTCAAATTTATTGGTAAAGATGCATAATAGGCCATAAAATAAATCAATATTTTATTGTTGTGGTGTAATCTTATGCTGAAAAATGAAATTCTACCTTCCATTAGATTGAAGTAATTGTTTTTAACAAAATCACATGTGCCACAATTATTGGCCCCCTTACTGTCAATACTTTGTATAGTGCTATTGTCAGGAGGGTATTTATTATTTTCCTTTAAGATAAGACTTAAGACTATTTGTCCTTGTCACTAGGTCATCCAGACTCCCGGGTTTTCTCTTGTGCTCTCTTCTCTTCACTTCACCCCACATGTTTTCTTAAGAATTAGTTATTATAGAATTTGGCATGATTTTGAATCTGATAAACTATTTCTGTGTTTAGCCATATGTTTTAAATAATAGTTTATCTGAGCCAGTGTATTTTAATTCCTGATAGTCCACAACATATTTATTTAAAGGGGACATATCATGCTAAATCCAATTTTTTGGCCCTTAAATACATTTTGTTGTGTACTTGGAGTCTGTAGAACTGCAGAAAAGTTTAATTTAGTCTCCCCAGGTGTTGCACAGATATCTTTATATTTTGTTTGGCTCATATTTTTTAATCTATTCAGTTTTCTCTGTACTCTATTACGTTTTTTGAACTGTTATGTCACAGTATTTCCTGCGGAACAGCTAAGCAAGGTCATGGACTTCCAGCTTTTGCGTATCCCCCATTTTTATTTCTTGCTGCGATTTTGTAGTCCGAGCTGAAGTGTGACAAAGGAGAATATTGATCCTATATCACCTTCCCATACATTTAACATTGCAGCATTCACAGTTTGATTAGCAAATAGGCCTTTTAAGAGTTTTTGTACATGGCAAAAAATTCCACATGTGAAAACTGCACATGTACACCATTGGTACAGAAAGAAATTACTGAATCAAATGTCACAGATCTAACTCATTTATACCATCACTTAATCTCACATTATGCTGTACACAGGGTTCACTCAGCTCAAAAAGCTAGATGGTTAAAACTGAAAGTGAAACTTAAGGCATTGCTTATCATCTCATTGATTATCTAATAATCAACTGACAATTTGGGGTTTCTTATAGAGAATTGAAATTTCATTCCCAGATAGTCAGTTGATCCTTTTAGATGAAAAAAAAGTAAAGTTTAACAAGAAAGTGACACCACGGAAAAGTAATTACCCGGTCATGACACAGCAGAACATTGTAAATTCCGCACTATTTATCCCAGTATACATGTAAAATTCAGAATGGCAGCACATTAGAAGTGACATACATGCTTCAAAGACATAACAGGTCTTGAGGTTTCACAAAATGCCCTTTATTTCCTCATATAACATGTATTTTTCAATATGCTATCATACAAGACAAGATAGGAAATAGAGCTTAGGTTTTTATGCCTTTTGATACCCAACTCCTTTCAGCTAAGGACTAACCATATCACTCTGGAAAACAATCTGCTCAGCACATCATGGAACCTCTAGTCAAAACCTGCAGATGTTATTCATGCCCACAACTCTGCAGAGGGTAACAATGACGGTTGTCACCAGCTGCTGTCATTGAGTTATGCCGTAGGATTCATTCAAGCGATAAGAGCTTCCTTTGAGGAAAAATAATAAACACAAACTTGTTAGCAATGACTACACCTTCAAAATGAAATATTCCCCAGTCATATCTACTACTGAGCTATTCATGAAAGGAGGTCATATGCCATATTATGGCTGAAGACTTTTGCAGACAACTTGTACAAAATGTTACAGTACAGTTTTAAACATTTTTCATTAATGATTAGTGCTTATTTGATAACTCTGGTTCCAGATGGTTTCAGTAATATATGGAAAAAAAACTAGTGGTGGTCTTTTCAAGGTAATACACAATACCTGAGCTGCTTGTCCAAGACTTATATGCTTCTTCCTGTGGTGGAAACTACAGATTACTTCTACTATTTTAAACACTTCTGTTACGCCTTCATGGTACCTTCGCCAACTAAAGTCACAATGTAGAGCTGGACCAGTAAGAGGTTTGTGGCCGACTTTCAGTGAGTTTTTATAATGCCCTTCACCTGCCAATACTAACAGTAGCTGAGTGTCATTGCTCTCTTTTTATTTTAAGAACTTTGTTTGGGATTATGTTTACTAAACAGTGGGGGGTGATATCGAAGAGGAATAATTTATAGGAAAAAACCCAATGAACACAACAATACAGATGAGAAAAAAAGATACTTGAAATTGTGTAAATTGAATGTTTAAAATTTGGATGCAACTCTTTTTCATAATAAGAGGACACAGGAAAGAAACAAGTCAGTCAAATGATTAAAAAAATGTGGGCACTATTTTAAAATCTTTCCATAATGTAACGGTTCTCAGTTCTTTTTAACATTTGTTTTTTAATTTACCAGTTTAAGAATAATTGCAAACATCCATTTTTTCAATGTAATGTTTGATGTTAATTTTTGGGGCCGAATTTCATGGTATGAATATAGACTCTGGCCAAAGTAATTATCAAAACAATTAGTGAGTAATGAGTAAATAATAAATAAATGCACGTTATTATAAATACGAGCACCAGTATGTAAGTGTGTACTACAAAGTGTTTATAAAAATCTGTAAAGACTGTGAAAGATACTGAGTTTGTCCTCAGCTTTAGGAGCCGAGGGAACGAAATGGAGTGTGTCAGAGACCAGTTCTTGTAAAATTAACAGCATTTTATTGAAATGTATCCAAACATCTATATTATTGTTTGGCGTCTAGTTTAACTTTAAAAATGAATAGTTTTCAGATGTCTAAAACAGATTTTAAGATATGTATTAGGGCTCTACAAATTTAAATGTTTAAACAGTGATTAGCAGTAAAAATGAGTGTGCTGAGAACAAATTTAGAATCTCCTAGTTATAAATACATTATTCTAAAGCATAGGAAATGGGTAGATCCAAGACTTTTTATGTTTTTCTGTTGTGGTTTTGTTGTCATTTCTGTACACTCGGGTGACTTTTTTTTAACAAACAGCAATTAAACTCATTTGCCCTAGAGAAATTTACATTCATGCTAAACAAGTAATTTCTTTTCTTGTAAAAACCAACTCAACTTTGTCTCAGATGAATTTCAGAAAGCCATTTGTTGTCAGTTTGCAGTCTGTTGCAAGCTGAATTCAAGCATACAGCTTGGATGCTTGTTGGATAGAAATGTGTTTTTTCCATGTACTAGTATAGCACAACTTCATATTTACTGCTGTTCTCTCAAAGTTAGCTATAGTAAGATATACAGAGAACGCTTTTATTATTACTACAATGTTACAACAAAAACTAAAGTTGTTTAACATCAGTTCAGTTATTTATTTTTTTATTCAGTTTACATAGTTATTGTTGACCTTATTTCTATGTGTTGGTGCAGCATAGCTTTTCCAGCATTTTGGATCTGAATCCCATGGACAGTGTAGACATATATTTTTTTAAAGATGGAGAAAGCAATATCGGTTAAAAAACAATCAGAGTAGAGTAACTTGGATTTAAGATTTCCATAAGGCTCACATCATTTCCCAATTCAGCCCATTCCATAACTGACTGGGGCTGAATCTCGAAAGTATAAAACAAAGCATCTTTGATGTCAGATGTTCAGGCTTCCTGGTATCTGCTGAAGTCATGTTCAGGTCAATCCCTTCTCCAATTAAGAAAAACAAGTATAGTGTCGAAAAGCTGAACGCAGGTGGCGAAAGACTGGACTCCAGGTTCACTATATTATCTATAAAGAGAGACTATACAGATATAACCTACAACTGAAAAATGCAAAGGAATCTTTCTTTTCTGAGATCATCAGCAAAAACATTAACAATGCTCGTGCATTATTTGCCACGGTCGACAGGTTAACAAACCCTCCTGTAACTGTAGCATCTGAACTCCACTTTACCAGGGCCTGCAATGAATTTGCTAAATTCTTTACTGAAAAAACCCAAAAGATCAGAAGGGCAGTCAGCACATCCACATCAAATCCAGTACCAATGCTGTCTCTAACTAGAACTGATTTTGACACAATTTCCCAATTTCACCAAATAAACTACAAAAACTTAGAAGAAATCGTACAGCAACTAAGGTCTTCTTCCTGCTGTCTCGATGTTTTACCCACAGTTTTCCTTAAGAAAGCTTTGCCTGTAATAACATTTGATTTAACAGACATAGTAAACACGTCCCTTTTGTCAGGTGTTTTCCCCCAGGCCCTAATAACAGCAATTATCAAACCTCTATTGAAAAAGAGCAATTTGGACAAGCTGCTACTACAGAACTACAGGCCTATATCAAACCTCCCCTTCATCAGTAAGATTATTGATTATTGTGTTTCAGCAGTTAAACAACTTCCTAACAATGACCAACTACTTCAATGTCTTCCAGTCAGGCTTCCATGCTCACCACAGTACAGAGACTGCTCTTGTCAAGGTGTTCAATGACATCCGTATAAATGCAGACTGTGCTGGTATTATTGGACCTTAGTGCAGCATTCGACACTGTTGATCACTCCATTTTATTAGAGCGCCTGGAAAACTGGGTCGGCCTTTCTGGTACGGCACTCAGCTGGATTAAATCCTACTTGAAGGACAAGGACTTTCTTGTGTCAGTAGGTAACTTTACATTAGAGAGCACACAAATCACATGTGGCGTTCCCCAAGGGTCCATCTGAGGGCCCCTCCTGTTCAATATCTACATGCTCCCCCTAACTCAGATTTTCATAAACAACAACGTAAGTTAACATAACTATGCAGACGACGCACAGCTATACGTTACGATGTCACCATGAACCCATTCAAGCGCTGGGTAAATGCTTAGAAGAAATCAATGCATGGATGGGCCAAAAATGTCTTCAGCTGAATCAAAACAAAACTGAAGTAATAATCTTTGGACCAAAGTAATAGCGTTTAAAAGTTAGTACACAGCGTCAGTTAATACAGCTATAAACCACCAGTCAGTCTCGAAACCTGGGTACTACACCCATGGACTCAGACCTGAGCCTTCAGAGGCACATAAAGACAGTAACAAGGTCGGCCTTCTATCACCTAAAGAACATCTCCAGGATTAAAGGACTAATGTCTCAGCAGGACCTTGAAAAACTAATTCATGCATTCATATTTAGTAGAATTGATTACTGCAACGGTGTCTTCACAGGTCTGCCTTAAAAGTCGATCAGACAGCTGCAGTTGATCCAGAAAGCTGCTGCCCACGTCCTCACTAGAACTAAGAAAGTGGAGCACATCACCCCGGTTCTAAAGTCCCTACACTGGCTCCCTGTAGCTCAGAGAATACTTTAAAATATTTCTTTTAGTCTATAAGTCACTGAATGGCTTTGCACCAAACTACATTACAGACCTGTTGTCAGTGTATCAACCACCCAGACCTCTCAGGTCTTCTGGCTCAAATCTACTCTGCAGAACCAGAACCAAACACGGAGAAGCAGCTTTTAGTTCTTATGCTCCACTAATTTGGAATAGACTCCCAGAAAACTGTAAAAGTGCCGAAACCCTAAGTTGCTTTAAATCAAGATTAAAAACGTATTTGTTTAGAGTGGCCTTTGACTGTGCCATCTAAGCATAATTAGTTACATTTTCAGTCCAATTTTCTCTTCATTTTCTTATCCATCATTCTATTCTCTTTATTATTTTTTTTAATTACCTCTGTTGTTTGATTTTATCATTTGATTTTTTTTCTGTCTGTATCTGTGTTTATTTTCTTTGTGATTGTATTGTAATTGCATGTACAGCGCATTGAGTGTCTCGTTGCTGAAAAGCGCTATATAAATAAACTCACCTTACCTTACCTTCTACTTCTAGAGACTCTAGGAACCACTAGTAAACAGGCAGTCTGAGAACGAAGTGCTCTGTTAGGAATATATGGACCAATCTCTGATGTATGATGGAGCTAGATCATTTAATTGCATTTTGTGGACATCCTGATAGTAAAGAATTACAATAGTCCAGACTTGAAGTAACAAATACATGGACTAGTTTTTCAGCGTCAGTCCTGGATAGGATATTTCTAATTTTGGCAATGTTCCGGAGATGAAAGAAGGAAATTCTAGAAACTTGTTTAATATGGGATTTGAATGACATGTCCTGACCAAAAATAACATCAAGGTTTTTACTTTATTACCAGAGGTCAATTTAATGCTGTCTACATTAACTGATTGAGTAAGCAGTTTCTTTTTCAAAGATTCCGATCCAAAAACGACAACTTCTGTTTTGTCTGAATTTGGAAGCAGAAAATTTATTTTTATGTCTTCAAGACATTCCTGTGAGTTATTTAACTGGTTGGGATTATTAGGATTTATAGATAAATAAAGCTGAGTATCATCAGCATAACAGTGAAAATGTATCCTATGCTGCCTGATAAATTTACCTATTAGAAGCAAATATATGTAAAAAGGATTAGCCCAAGCACTGAACCTTGTGGTACCCCTCAATTAACCCTTGAGTTTCAAGATGATTCATCATCATTACATGAACAAACAGGAATCTGTCAGACTAATAAGATTTAAACCAATCTAGTGTTGTTCTCCTACAGCATGTTCCAGCCTTTCTAAGAGAATATTGTGATTGACTGTATCAAATGCAGCACTGAGATCTACAAGAACAAGTACAGACACAAGTCCATTATCTAAGGCCATAAGAATATTATTAATAACTTTCACTAGTGCTGTTTCCATGCTACGATGAGCCCTCAATTCAATTCAATTCAATTAAGTTTTATTTATATAGCGCCAATTCACAACACATGTTGTCTAAAGGCACTTCACAACGGTCAGGTACATACATTCCAATTAATCCTAACCATTGAACAGTGCAGTCAGAGTTAGTTATTTATTCAAATTGGATAAAAAGTTTTTCTGTCTAAGGAAACGCAGCAGATTGCATCCAGTCAGTGACTTGCGGCATTCACTCCTCCCGGATGAGCATGTAGAGACAGTGGACAGTCACTGGCGTTGACTTTGCAGCAATCCCTCATACTGTGCATGCATGTAGCGACAGCGGAGAGGAAAAACTCCCTTTTAACAGGAAGAAACCTCCAGCAGAACCAGGCTCAGTGTGAGCGGCCATCTGCCACGACCGACTGGGGGTTTGAGAGAACAGAGCAGAGACACAAAGAGAACAAAGAAGCACTGATCCAGGAGTACTTTCTATGGTAAGGAAAAGTAAATGTTAATAGATGTTGCTCCTTTAGTCATTTCACCTACAACGAAAGAACAGATAAACTCTGAGGCAGTTTTCAAGGTTAGAGTCTGAAAGAGAGCATGTAGAGTTAGTTACAGTTGAGCTCAGTCAATCGCCATGTCTAGGAGAGAGAAAGGGTTAAACACTAAAAGACAGGGCTATGTGGATCATGAGTAGAGGGTGAGCATTAAGTTGTTGCCAACAGAAGCTCGGATGATTTCCCTCTCCAGAAAGGTGTCACAGGTAGACACAGAGCCAGGCCCGATGTAGCTTCTAGGAAGAGAAAAGAGAGAACAATGTTAAAAGCTGAAATAACAGCAAATAATGCAAAATTGGAGAGTAGTGTGAGAATGTAGCGAAGAGGGTGAAAGTGGTCATTATGTCCTCCAGCAGCCTAAGAAAGCAGCATAACTACACAGATAGTTTCAGTTCCGATTATTTAGTTAAACAGCGCTTATTTACAACAATGTCATCTCAAGGCACCCCACAAAGGGTCCCACTGATGGTCATTGTTATACTAAAAACCATTGGAAAAGAGAAGGGGTCATACAGATAGCAGAAATGGAGGGTGTGTTTGCACCCCAACCATAACTGAGCCAGTTTAGGCTAAACCTGACTGCCCCTTACTCCAACCAACAGGGATGGAGGAAGGCTCCCTCCCTGATAACCTAAGCCACTCTAACTATAAGCTTTATCAAAAAGGAAAGTTTTAAGCCTAGCCTTAAAAGTAGACAGGGTGTCTGCCTCACGGACCAAAACTGGGAGCTGGTTCCACAGGAGAGGAGCCTGATAACTAAAGGATCTGCCTCCCATTCTACTTCTAGAGACTCTAGGAACCACCAGTAAACCTGCAGTCTGAGAACGAAGTGCCCTGTTAGGAACATATGGAGCAATCAGATCTCTGATGTATGATGGAGCTAGATCATTAAGGGCTTTATATGTGAAGAGGAGAATTTTAAATTCTATTCTGTATTTAACAGGGAGCCAATGAAGGGAAGCTAAAATAGGAGAAATATGATCTCTCTTTTTAATTTTCATCAGAACTCTTGCTGCGGCATTCTGAATCAGCTGAAGGCTTTTAACTGCATTTAGTGGACATCCTGATAGTAAAGAATTACAATAGTCCAGCCTTGAAGTAACAAATGCATGGACTAGTTTTTCAGCGTCACTCCTGGATAGGATATTTCTAATTTTGGCAATGTTCTGGAGGTGAAAGAAGGAAATACTAGAAACCTGTTTAATATGGGATTTAAATGATGTGTCCTGGTCAAAAGTAACACCAAGGTTTTTTACTTTATTACCGGAGGTCAATTTAATGCCATCCAGGTTAAGTGATTGACTAAGCAGTTTCTTTTTTAAAGAGTCCGGTCCAAAGACGACAACTTCTGTCTTGTCTGAATTTAGAAGCAAAACATTTTAAGTTATCAAAGTTTTTATATCTTCAAGACATGCTTGTAGTGTATCTAACTGGTTGGGCTCTTCAGGATTTATGGATGAGTAAAGTTGAGTATCATCAGCGTAACAGTGAAAATTTATCCTATGCTGCCTGATAATTTGACCTATTAGAAGCATATAAATAGTAAAGAGAATTGGCCGAAGTGTTGAACCCTGTGGTACTCCACAATTAACCCTGGAGTTTAAAGATGATTTATTATTTACATGAACAAACTGGAATCTGTCAGACAGATAAGATTTAAACCAGCCTAGCGCTGTTCCCCTGATCCCTACAGCATATTCCAGCCTTTTTAAGATAATATTATGGTCGACTGTATCAAATGCAGCACTGAGATCTAACAGAACCAGTACAGACTCAAGTTCATTATCTGAGGCCATAAGAATATCATTACTGACTTTCAGCAGAGCTGTTTCAGTGCTACGATGAGCTCTGAAGCCTGACTGAAGTTCTTCAAACAGGTCATTGCTGTGTAAATGCTCACACATTTGATTAGCAACTATTTTCTCAAGAATTTTAGATAAGAATTGAAGATTGGATATACAGGGGTTGGACAATGAAACTGAAACACCTGGTTTTAGACCACAATAATTTATTAGTATGGTGTAAGGCCTCCTTTTGCGGCCAATACAGCGTCAATTTGTCTTGGGAATGACATATACAAGTCCTGCACAGTGCTCAGAGGGATTTTAAGCCATTCTTCTTGGAGGATAGTGGCCAGGTCACTACGTGATACTGGTGGAGGAAAACGTTTCCTGACTCGCTCCTCCAAAACACCCCAAAGTGGCTCAGTAATATTTAGATCTGGTGACTGTGCAGGCCATGGGAGATGTTCAACTTCACTTTCATGTTCATCAAACCAATCTTTCACCAGTCTTGCTGTGTGTATTGGTGCATTGTCATCCAGATACATGGCACCGCCTTCAGGATACAATGTTTGAACCATTGGATGCACATGGTCTTCAAGAATGGTTGGGTAGTTCTTGGCAGTGACTCGCCCATCTAGCACAAGTTTTGGGCCAAGGGAATGCCATGATATGGCAGCCCAAATCATCACTGATCCACCCCCATGCTTCACTCTGGGCATGCAACAGTCTGGGTGGTACGCTTCTTTGGGGCTTCTCCACACCGTAACTCTCCCGGATATGGGGAAAACAGTAAAGGTGGACTCATCAGAGAACAATACATGTTTCACATTGTCCACAGCCCAAGAATTGCGCTCCTTGCAACATTGAAACCGACGATTGGCATTGGCATGAGTTACCAAAGGTTTGGCTATAGCAGCCCGGCCGTGTATATTGACCCTGTGGAGCTCCCGATGGACAGTTCTGGTGGAAACAAGAGAGTTGAGGTGCACATTTAATTCTGCCGTGATTTAGGCAGCCGTGGTTTTATGTTTTTTGGATACAATCCGGGTTAGCACCCGAACATCCCTTTCAGACAGCTTCCTCTTGCGTCCACAATTAATCCTGTTGGATGTGGTTCATCCTTCTTGGTGGTATGCTGACATTACCCTGGATACCATGGCTCTTGATACATCACAAAGACTTGCTGTCTTGGTCACAGATGCGCCAGCAAGACATGCACCAACAATTTGTCCTCTTTTGAACTCTGGTATGTCACCCATAATGTTGTGTGCATTTCAGTATTATGAGCAAAACTGTGCTCTTACCCTGCTAATTGAACCTTCACATTCTACTCTTCCTGGTGCTATGTGCAATCAATGAAGACTGGCTATCAGGCTGGTCCAATTTAGTGATGAAACCTCCCACACTAAAATGACAGGAGTTTCAGTTTCATTGTCCAACCCCTGTAGGTCTGTAATTTACTAAGTCATCTCGATTAAGCGAAGGTTTCTTAAGTAAAGGTATAATTAGAGCTAACTTAAAAGCCTGTGGTACATATCAATTTACTAAAGATAGATTAATCATATCTACCATGGGGATGGTAATCAGAGGGAACATTTCCTTAAATAATTTGGTTGGGATTGGGTCTAACATACAAGTTGAAGGTTTAGATGAAGCTAATATTTCTGATAACTCAGGAGCTTCACAGGATCAAAACGGTCCAAACACAAATCAGGTTCTGCAGTTATTTCCAATGTTGTCTCACTTGCTGAGGATGATGTAATCATATTCGGGAGTATGTCAAAGATTTTCTTTTTAATAGAATCAATTTAATTTAAGAAGAATCCCATAAAGTAATGACTGCTAAGAGCTAAGGGAAAGGATGGCTCAACAGAGCTATGACTCTGTAAGTTTAGCAACTGTACTAAAGAGAAACCTAGGATTATTCTTGTTCTCTTCTATTAATGATGAGAAATAAGCTGTTCTGGCTTGGCGAAGTGTCTTTTTATACAACAGTAGGCAAATTTTCCAGATTAAGTAGGAATCCTCTAGATGTGTAGAGCGCCATTTTCTCTACAATTTTCTAACCTTGTGCTTTAAAGTATGCAGCTCTGAATTAAACCAAGGAGCTAGCCTCCTATGAATGATTACCTTCTTTTTCAAGGGGGCTGCATTGTCTAATGCATCACGCAATGATGAAGAAACACTATGAACAAAAGAATCAATTTGTGAAGGGGCAGAAACAGAATTATTGCCCTCCACTGTGCTTTTCAGTGATAATGAGGAAGTTAAAAGTGGAACAGATTCTTTAAAGGTTGTTACAGCATCACCTGATAATGATCTACTATAATGAAATGTTCTTTCACGTGTGTAGTACTCAATTAAATTAAACTCAAAGGTTATTAAGAAATGGTCAGACAGGACAGGGTTATGAGAAAATATTGTTATGTCTTTACACTCAATGCCATATGTCAGCACAAAGTCCAGAGAATGAAGACAAAGGTGGGTAGGTTTGTTAATGTTTTGAGCAAATCCAATTGAGTCTAAGATAGCATTAAACGCTATTTTTAGGCTACCACTTTCAGCGTCAACATGAATGTTAAAATCCCCCACTATAATAACTTTATCTGTATTTCACACTAAATCAGATAAAAGGTCTGAAAACTGATCTAAAAATTGAGAGTAAGGGCCTGTTGAACGGTAGAAAACAACAAACAGAAGTGGTTTTAGTGCTTTGCAATTTGGATGAGGAAAACTAAGGATTAAATATTCAAAAGAGTTGTAGCTATTGATTGGTCTGGGACTAATCAATAAGTCGGACTGAAAGATGGTTGCTACTCCTCCTCCTCGCCCAGTATTTCGAGGAATATGAAAATTTAAATAATTAGTAGGAATTGACTCATTTATAGTAACATAATCCTCTTGCTGCAGCCAGGTTTCTGTGAGGCAAAATAAATCAATCTGATTGTCACAAATCAGGTCACTAACTAGCAATGTCTTTGAAGAGAGAGATCTTATGTTCAGTAGGCCACATGTAATTGTTTTATTTTTATTTTCGGTCTGAGTTGTGTTTATTTTTATGAGATTTTCCTGATTTCCTCCTTTTAGATTATTTTTCAACCTATTCAATTTTGGCCGTGGGCGAGAAACACTCTTAACAGGGTAATGGGTGGGTAGCAGTACAGAAGCTGCAGAGAGGAGTATTAAACTACAACCCTGCTTCCTGGTCTGAACCCTAATTCGGCCAGATTCCTAGAAAGAAAAGCTGCTCCATCCAAAGTGGGATGGATGCCGTCTCTCCGGATCAGACCAGGTTTCCCCCAAAATGCCAGTTATCAATGGCTAAACATGTCATCACTGGTCTGATCGGGGAGGGGACCAGAGAAAATTACGGAGTCCGACATTGTTTTGGCAAACTTACACACCGAAGCAACACTAACTTTGGTGACCTCCGATTGACGTAACCGGGTGTCATTACCGTCAGCGTGAATAACAATCTTACTGTATTTACGCTTATCCTTAGCCAGCAGTTTCAGGTATGATTTGATGTCGCCCGTTCTAGCCCCTGGCAGACATTTGACTATGGTTGCTGGTGTCTCTAGTGCCACGTTTCTGACTATGGAGCTGCCAATTACCAGAGTTGGCTTCTCAGCGGGTGTGTTGCTGAGCGGGGAAAATCTGTTAGAAACGCAGACGGGTTGGTAGTGACCTGTGGGCTGGGATCTAGGACTATGCTTTCTATGTACCGTCAACCAGACGGCCTGAGGCCCGGCTGCGTGGGCTCTGCTGAAGGACTGCTATGAGGAGCTACCCTCAGTGGCTCCGCGCTGGCCATGGGGCCTCTGCTATCTGCTGGTTTTTCAACAGCGCGGAGCCGACCCTCCAATTCCGACATCCTCGCCTCCAAAGCTACAAAAATGCTATATTTATTACACGTACCATTATCACTAAAGGAGGCAGAGGAGTAACTGAACATCTGACACAGAGAGGAGGAGACTCAGAGAGAAACAGCAGAACGGGTAGCCATAGTGGAGCTAACGCTAAGCTAGCGACCCCTTACCATTACTAGAAAAACCATGTAAGACATGGAGAGTCCTCAAACGTTAAATACAGCAACAGAAAGTATGTGTTTTAACGTGCTTATGTATTATAACAAGTAAGAGATATCACAGTAGAGAGAAATCAGATCAAACGAGAGAGCCTTCACACACCAAACAATTCACCAAGTGCAACAACGAAAACAGGAAGTGACGTTACCCAGAGCTCCAGCCGACTCTCATAACCAGCATGGAAAATGGAAATATTAAAGCAACCCTCAAGGCTTGGAACTTATGAAGCTTGTTCAGTCAAGCATATCTCAGTATGTCAATAAGATTCAGGAATAAAGGTACTGATTTAAAATATTAATACTGCAAGAAAATCACTATTCTAGTTCAAAGCTCAAAATTTTGTATGAGCTAATGGAAATGTTCTGAAAGACAAGATAATTAATAGGGATACACTGGGTGTGCTTCCGATCTTGGAGTACAATACATTATATTTTATTGTCTTTATTATAGTATTTTGTATCAAAGGTTATTCTTGGATATCTCACGAGAAATGTCTTTGTTATAGAATAAAACAGCTTTGGGTGGATTTAAATACAGAGATAAATGTTTTTCCACACAGATGAGAGAAAACACTAAAACAGAAGAACACCTGCCCATTTTCTTTTGCCACCAACTAATGGGTTGGGTTCTGATCTCCATAGAGGCAAACAGACCTTGGACAGAATGATGGATGTTTCTTTTTTTTTATTATTTACAACTCTGCATAACATGACAAAAAGTGTCACATTGTATTTAAAGTTAGACGACATCTCCCTGCTGTCCGTGGTGGTGGAAGCAGGGATGGTGGGCCGCTAAAGAACTCATATTTGTCATGTTTCAATAATTAAACACACAATCTTGTAAGAAGAACCCTTTGTTGTCTTGTAACCGACTCCAAGGCAATCTAACTTACAGGCATCCCAGCGGCACTGGGTGCATTAAGGATTCGCTCTCCTCCAGCTGAAAATTGAGCGAGTCACCCATGCATGATGATGTCTTCATACTGAGTTCAGTGTGAGGTCTGATGGAAAAAAAATAAATAGCTTCTCATCTACAATATTTAAATAATTCCATGTAAACTGATATGTTCTAACAAGGATGGTGTTAGATATAAACAGAGTGCCTTGTTTACCATAGATTGTTTTAAATATGTATTTTGTCCCCTTAGGCTGTGTGCTTTCAGGGTGTGCGTATGTATTACAATTCAGTTCTTGTAAAAATTTGCCAGGATGTGAGGTGGATTAACAAAGGGAGCACAACACAAAGAGATGCTTTACTTATTAGAAAATGACTTGATATTATACCCAGAGGGAGAAGATACTGTTGTCAGGATACAAAAAAATTGTATTCATTAATACCAACAAAAATACTAGCCTTTTTAAAAGTGAAAAAAAAAAAGGTTTTTGAAGGCGTAAGACTCTTTCTAATAAACATTACAAATTAAAATTAGCAATTGTATGGAAATATTTTAATTTCTCCTAATAGTGCTAAACCAATAAAAGATAAGCACATCAGCAGCCATTTTGATGAAAAAAAATACAAAGAATTTAAAAGTGCTCGTTTCCTGTATTACAAAACAATGTACAAAATAACACTTGCTCAAAGTGTTAATATCCTTAATGGAAGTGTGTACCTTGGATTCATTTGAACAGATCATTGGAAAAAGCATTTTTTTAAGAATCAGTGTAAGGAGAGTCAACTAGAGCCAGCCAGGTAGGTTGACACAAGTTCTGACCAGCTTTTTTTAGTTGACTTTTGTGACCTGTAGTCTTGGTTTAAAAAAAAAAAAAACAATACGACAAAAAGAAGTGTGTGTCAGGCTGTGTGTCAGGCTGTAAAGCCAGGAGCACCCCCAAAGAAAAACCATAAGGTGTTCCGGACCTGGTTGTGGAGGCAGCCTGCCCACGGGCTCCTCCAGGATCAGGCAAAGAAGTGGAGGCAGCCCACTCACGGGCTCCTCCCGGATCAGGCGAGGAAGTGGAGGCAGCCCACTCACGGGCTCCTCCCGGATCAGGCGAGGAAGTGGAGGCAGCCCACTCACGGGCTCCTCCCGGATCAGGCGAGGAAGTGGAGGCAGCCCACTCACGGGCTCCTCCCGGATCAGGCGAGGAAGTGGAGGCAGCCCACTCACGGGCTCCTCCCGGATCAGGCGAGGAAGTGTAGGCAGCCCACTCACAGGCTCCTCCCGGATCAGGCGAGGTTCTGAATTGCAATCATGATGTCATTAGGTGTGATTTACAAAGAATGTTGTGTTATTGTATGTGTTGTCTTGGTAGTTTTAAGCTTCACCATGAATTATATACATACTGAAAAAACAGAAAGCTTTTACAAAAGTGCTTCAAAGCAACAAGGTTTTTACAACAAACAAAGAAAAGCTCACAAGTGAGGTTCACTTTAGAAATGGCAACAAAACTAGTTTGGGTTAACAAACATTTTTCCCAAAAGTAAACAAGTCAAGTGCAAACATTTGAAAAGGTATCCTAGCAAAGAGAGGCGAGCTGCCATGCCCGCTGACCATGACATCCACAATGAAGGCATTCAGAGTTATGTAGTACAGTAACCACCCCCCATCAATGAAAAACTGTGTTGTAATGAATCTCAATTCTATGTGGAATTATCTAGAACAGATGTATTTATTCAAATTATTTGAGATGGTGGGGCATTGCTAGATTTTGCCCTTGAGCATTAAAGGAAGCAAATGCCAACTTTAGGTTAGCCAGCTGTGATATTCTCATAGTGCTTACAAACTTTTTACATTTGTATACCAATCTGTCACTGTCACTTTCTACAGAGTTCCCAAAATGCTTCAAAATAAAAGACTGATATATAAATGCAGGTAATTGAACTTGAAGCACCCACCTTTATATGTGGAGTTCATGACTTAAAATATACTACAGAGAGTTAAAAGCTGACATCTACCAGGTAATTTTTTGCAAGACAGGCTACTCACTGACAAGGGATATATGGTCATGTATTAATCACAAGATCCCATTAGAAAGCTAGTTCTTACATTGTAAATAGGAAACATGCAGCCTAGTATTCCTACATGTGTTTCCAACCACATTCTGACATTCTTTCATTGAAGTTTCACATTACTAAAACTTCTTTGAATTTAAACATCAACACACACAATCATACAAATTCTAGAATCGCCACTGCAGATATTAAACAGTGACTTCGTATTGCTTTACAATAAAGGCACTTTCTGGATCAGTTCTTGTCATCTCTGCAGCTCAGTGAGCTAAATCTCCCCTAAACAAGAGCCACTTTGTAACATATTTCACACTTGACTCCCTAGTAAATAAAGTACGAGAGTTAATTCAGGTTCAATTGCCAATTTCTTCTGAGGACTTATCATAAGCCCTAAAAATGATTACAATTTCAACCGAATTTACTAATGAAGCTCAAGCTCCATGTCAAATTGAGTTACAGCACCAGATGACTGTAGGATTTAAACTGAGAGTACCAAAGGTCACCCACCCAGTGGCACAGTTTTAGAGGAGTACATTATCGCCTTCGTGCTACTGCTGAATAATAAAAGTAAGCTAATTATTCTTCCTAAAGCTGTGTGTGGTTTAAGTCCGCTTGCAGATCTGCCTACTGGCTCTGCTGGCCTTTTTTCTATAAATTCTATGCCTTGAAAAATAATTTACACCCCCGTGTATGTCTGTACTACATGTGCTACAAATACACAAACTCTAATCTGTTTTGTTAGAATTTTATGTGATAGACCAAGACAAATATGTGCAATGTTAAAATTAAAAGGAAATATATCAAAGTCTTTAAATTATTGTACAAATAACAATCTGAAAAATGTGGGATCTCCTTACATATACAGCCTAATTTACTTGAAAACCTTTACATAAAAGACACTGCAAACATTTAGCCTTAAATGTCACCCAACTGAAAGAGTCAAAGTGTGTGTCATTTAATCTCATTATTTCATTATACGTAAAGAACCTTAGTGAACAAACCGCATCTAGAAAACAAAGGAACAGGGCAGAAAGGTCAGCGATAAAGTTGTAGAGAAGTTTAAAGTAGGGTTAGATTGGAGCACTGTTCAACCTATTACTCGAATGGCATAACTGCAAAACTACTAAGATGTGGTTATCCACCCAAACTAACAACTAACAAACGACGGAGAGCATTAATCTTTGAAGAAGCTAAGAGACCCATGGTAACTCTGGAAGAGCCATATTGATCCACAGATCAGTTGTAAGAATCTGTTAACAGTTCGCCTATTAGTTGTGAACTCCACAAATCTGACTTTTATGGAAGAGTGTTGAAGGAAAGTCAAAAGAGGTCCTATTTACATTTTGGCACAAGCCATGAAGGGGGCAGAGCAGACATGTGGATGAATGTGCTGTGGTTGGATTAGACCAGAACAGAATATTTTGGCCTTGGCAAAATGTAATGTGTTGTACAACACATTTTGCATTTTAGAACACTAGCATCACTCTGAACACACTATCCCCACTATGTGGTTGGAGCTGCAAAAGACTTTGATACTGTAGTGAAGATTTAACTTTACTCCCTCAAAATATACAGCCAAAGCTACCATGGTTGAGATCAAAACATATTGGGGAATTAGAATGGCCCAGTCAAGGTCCTGGCCTAAATCCAGCTGGGAATCCGTGGCAATCCTTAAACATTGCTCTTAATAGATCCCTTCCATTTAATCTGACTGAGCTTCAGCTATCTTTGAAAGAAGGATGGGCAGGAAAATCTTGTCTTTAGATGTAAAAAGCCGGTAGAAACATACCCAAAAGACCTGCACCTGTAATTGCAACAAATAATTATTCTACTAAATACTGACTCAGTGTGGCTGAATACAAATGCATGCCACACTTTTAATGCAAAAGCAAGGTATCCAAGACAGGTACATTTATTTTACACCTTTAAGAAATAATTCAAGTTTCACTGATGGATTTATCTACAAACATTTAGGGACTGGGATGTTGAGTTTTAATCAGCTAAACAAGCATACAGCCTTCAATCAACAGCTTTAGAGCTTTCAAAAGGAGACACCTTAAGGGTCAAAGAAGTAATTATGAGTATGGGTTCATTAAATATGCATTTGTCCTTCAAATGATAATGTACAAAAAGATACCAGAATGATTAGAAATAAGAGTGAAGCAATATGTCAGAAAAGCTTTCTTCTACACTCTAAAGAGGAATAGCAATATTCTACAACAGCATACATTTCTATATCAGCAAAAAGAGACTGTCATGTTGGGATAGTGTTCAGAGGCAGACATTAAACCAAATTGTAACACGTTGGCGAGGAAGCAGCAGGGCAAGCGGATTTATTATGTTTTTAAACAAACAGAAACAGGCAGACCTGAGGACCGTCAGAAAGACAGACAGAGAGGATGAAGAGGACAGACAGAGCCCACAAGAACAGATAGCAGAGATGCACTGACAAACCCGAAGACAAAGACGGAGTGACAAGGCTGTGAGGAAAACACACACACACGGAGACAGACAGCAGACAGGCTGCTCTTTTCATGGCTCATTCTGCAAGGGATCAGGGGAGGGAAACGGCCTCTCAGCAGATGGAATATTTATCATGTCTGGCTCTGGATTCGCTACCAAGTCACAGCTGAGAAGCATTGAGACGGCTGGGACAGATTTGGGCTGCACAGCACTCACTGAGTGGATTGCCGCGACTCATACTCTCCACGCCCGGTGATGGCGATGAAGGCCTTGTCACCAACCTGTCACTCGCTATCCGCATAGTCAGGACCGGCTACCAACTCGAGACTACAGAATGGCCCACTAATGAATACAAGACAGCACTTATGGGTTTACAGGCTGTCGAGTACAAGCTAGTGGAGTGATTTACTTGATTTAATTTTTTTATGGATGCACATCTACAGTCCTGCGGGCATTGCTTCCAGCCTCTCATGCTGCCTGTCAGCCAGCTTTGGTGTAGTTTGCTGTCAGTTGAAGCACGACAAGTGTCGGTACTGACATGTCTGGTATCAAGACAACAAAAATGACCCACTAAAGTAAAACAAGTGCAAACAAAACAACTGACTAATGGTATGTCAAAATGAAAAGCGACAGAGCTACAATATGTGGAAGTTTCAAGTAGTTTTTTGTATGTTTTTTAAGTGTCGCTTTAAGTTTCCTTAGTTTTGCTGCAAAAAGGGTTTTGCTATTTTAAAATGTATGAAACTTTCAGAAAAAAAAAACCCAAAATGTTACACAGCTTACTTTTATTGCTACCTCTGGGAACTCCTTCAACACTGTTGGAAAACCATTTCAGGTGACTACCTAATGAAGCTCAAGAGAGCGCCTAGAGTGGGCAAAGCAGTAATCAAAGCAAAGAGGGCTACTTTGAAAAGTCTAAAATTTAAACGATGTTTTGAGTTATTTCATGATTTGTTGTTTGCTAGATAATTCTATATACATTTGCTTCACAGTTTTGATTTCTTTGCTATGTACTTACAATGTAATAAAAAGTAATTAAAAAAAGGAAAATATCCCAAAGAAATCTTGACATTTCCCATTTCTTGGTACACAGCAAACTAATAAAGGTTTGTTGTTGTTTTGTTTTATTTTGGGGTTAATAAAGAATATGGAACCTGCATTAATCCTTTAATTAATCATTAAAGCAAAAACAGCTAGTCCTTTATTTTGAAAACTCTCAGTGAGCTTTATGTTAAAAGGCCAGCAAAATAACTTTTTTTAATGCTGAATTTAATTAGTTCTAAGCCTAGCTTTACAATAAACAAACCTCTAAAAGATTCTGACTTTTATTGTAAAAATAATGTTTGAGCTTTCTTTTGAAAGGCTATGATGATCCATTTTTTATCACCAGTTTTTTTCGAGTACTTATGTGGAAACTACTTTTGAATAAATAGAACCTAATATGTTAGATGTTAGAATGAGAATATAGCACCTCACAACCAAACTCACACAAGATGCATAGCTCTAAACAAATCTGTGCGGTTTGAAAACTGCTAGTTGTATCAAACAAAAAGAAGTGCTTGTTCATTGCAGCTGTCATATATTTGCAGAAAATATGGTTATGTACAGTTTCAATCTAAACTCAAAGAAAAGATTCTGTGGTAAATACTACTAGAGCCTAAAGGCAGACAAGGCTGTGGTCCCCTATGATGCATACAGCTAGGAAGAAAGCTCCAGTATCTCTCTCTCTTTCTCTGCCGTCGCATTGAAAGGACTTTGAAGCATATAAATAATATGACGGAAAATTTGGGTGGTTTTTAAACTAGATCCTTTTACAAGCAATTTGTTTTTTTTTTCTTGGACTGCTTGAAGTTACTGAAAGTACCTGGAGAAAACCCTTGCAAACACAGATCCAAGCCCCATACAGAAAGACCTCCAAGGCCGAGCTTTAAGTTGGAGATCTACTGGTAAACCATGTACATTTTGACATTTAGAGCTATGAATCCGCAGGTTGGGGAGTTCAAGGAATCTCTGTGATCCTTGAAATAACTGTTTTTCACCTAAAGTATTATTAATCCTTAACTGTTTTCAACGCTAGAAAATGAAACATGTGGGGACAATTCCATTCAAATATTAGATAGCATCAACCTTCTGTGATGATGTCTTCCTCCAGAATCCAATTTAAGCTTATTCTGTCCCAGTTAGGATAAGCACTTTTGCATGGTGTGTAGCAGCTCTTTTGACAAGAGCTTTTATGTAGCCAGACAGAATCACCATGTCCAGCTGACCCTCTGTATACCCCATCTCCCCCTCCTTCTTTCTTGCTTTCCTCTCACTCCTCTGGGGCCAAAGGCTGGCAGAAGCTACACTGGTCAGCTGGATGAGTCCAATTAGAGGGGCTCTTTTAGGGCAATTAGAAAAGGCTCAGGTGCACTTCTAGGGTTGTAAATCAATAGCATCCCACTTTCCCAGTTAACACTATTATCAAGTCGGTCATTTCCAGTGCTCCTCTTTTGTATCTGTTTTTTCTGCTTCCTTTTTATTTCTTTCAGAAATAGGCCATCTCTATGCTGATAATCTACCTCTACCCACAGGACAGACAGCACCAGTCAGTGAAATGAGTGTAGGCCACTTTGCTTATGCATATTATCCATCATCTGCTCTTCACTTTTAATTCAATGCTGTATATGAATCTTAAAGTTGACTTGACCTGAATAAGTTGTTTGTATTTGGATATAAAGGGCGGTCTGTTTCTAATGATGCATTGAGGGACTGTGATTAGAGCACACCGCTCTTGAACCTTGTATCTATTTGTTGCAAGATAAAAAGAAAACCCAGAAGAATCTGAGTGTGATTGCTCCCAGTGTTTCAGCACTTCAAAATCAATACTATAATCGAAGCAAAAGAGCATCCTGTAGCCAACTGAAAAACTGATGAAAATAATGAGGTCAGAATGCACTACAACTCTGTATGTGCTGCTTTTTGGGTTTATTTAAAGCACTGACTGTATAAAAGTCTGCTTGTTTGCCTTCCAGCTCCCACATATAGATTTGCATCATAATTCTCTGTATTCTGTACATCCACCATACAATCTTGGCATAGTATGAATAATTTATTTGCATTCATGCGTATGTAAATAAGAGTCCAAGGATTCTGATGTGTCCCCTGTGTAATCACAGCAGACGTGAGCTGATCTGAAGGGAAGAAAATTACAGTAGAGGAGCTGAGGTGTTAGGTATTGCTAACAAGGGCAGTGCTCCCAGCTATGCAGATTCTGCACATTTTCTCCCTGTTTGCTGTGAAACTGCCTACCATCAAGATGACTGCAGAATGCTTAAGGCTAACTGACAGTCCATTATTTCCGGTTATCTCCTCTTCCTGTGTACTCGAGAAGTTTTAAATTCAATATAAAATAAGCAAAGGTGACTATCAGGCTACTGTAATAAGAACATGGCTTTATCATTGCATCTGGAGTGTTTTGTAGATGTATTTGTTTTTAGTAGAGACAAGATGAGACTATAATCAATAATGGATTTACAAGAACAAAAAGAAAGATGTAAGCACTGTTTTTTGAGAAACTTGTGTTTGATGAAGCCTGTAACTAGTACAGAATAATCTAGTTCAGGTAGGACCAGTCATAAAGCACAATGTACATTGACAGTGTCAGATACATGTCAAGAAATACACCCAGCGTTCATCATAACCTGTTCACACTTTATTTGACAAGACCCCCCCCCCCAAGCGCTCCTAATGTGCACTCCTCTTGGTACTAGCTCAATAATCTCGATTGTGTTTTGTCCAAAAAGTAAGATGTCTGCAAACAGCAACTCTGGATTTGGTAAGTGCAGTGTTGACATTGGTTTGTTGTTGCGCCATCTTTCATGGTAACCACTTTTCCACATAGTTGACAGATGGAGCTGGGTTATCCGACATTGTCCGTCTGGAAGCCAAACCATCTCCATGGGAGAGACAAGCTGTTTCTTTCTTCAAGCTCTAAAGATAACGACAATGAGGATAACATCCTCTGTCTGTTAGATAGCAAACTAACAGACTGTTAGCTTGTTAGAAAGGTTGTCTGATTCTCTTTCTTTGGACATAGCACAGTAGCAGCTTGATGACTAGCATCCTATCTATACCTTAAAGTATGCATTAACCCTAGTAGCCTATGTCCCCTGCTCCTTTTATGTGTACCTTTATAGCAAGGTGAAGAGTAAAACTTGGCAATGCCACCTGCCTCATTAAATTCAAAATTTCAGCAATAATGAAAATGATATATATTGCAAAATTATTATTTTAAGTGGTCCTCATGCCAAAAAAGAAGTAAAAAAGTTTCCTTTTTGTGTTTTCATAATTAAATCACATTGTTGTGAATACAGATGTATGCCGCACCTTTCAGATTTTAAATTGTACAATGTATTTGGAAATTCTTGTCTTTTTTGCTTCAACTTGACAATATGATAGGTTTGTGTTTATCTATCAATTAAATATTCCAGTAAAATACATGAATGTCTGTGATTGTAACGTGACAATATGTGAAAAAGGTGAAGAGATATGAATACGTTTGCGTGTCCCTGAGGTTCCTGTTCTTTTCCCCATATTTATTACCCTTTGCATATATGGGAGATGAAGGGTCAATGCGATGTATGTGACCCCTACACTAAATTAATAACTTTAACACCTTTATTCAGAGTAAAGGATGCTGAATACAAATGCATGCACACTTTTAAGTTTTTTTATGATGAAGAAATATTAATAAGCCTTAATCCCTTTCATTTTTGCAAAGTGTTACTTTGTGTTGGTCTGTCACATAAAAATCAACAAAAATTAATCTTAAGATTCAAGGTTTGTGGTTGTAAGGTTTACAAAATAGAAACAAGTTTATATAGCATATATAGTTTATATATTTCCCGCTTTTTCTATGTTTCTACTAGTATTTTCACAATTTTGGTATTTTTCTAATGATCCTCCCTGCCGTCACCTTAATCTTTAGCTCCCTCCACAGATTCTTATCAGAACAATCATTTTGGTAAAATAAAAATAAAAATACCTTAAACCTGAATTGTCCATGAAGTATTAATAATTTGGGGTTTCACTGTATAGATTTGAAATATTCAACACATCGCATGACAAATGTTTAATAGTGTCATCGATTTTACACTCTTTCTGTCATGATGTGCGGTTGCGGGTAGACAAAGTGCAGAGAAGGAGATGCCAGGAGTCGGATGAATGATAATATTTTGTTTCTGTCCAGGATTACCCTGTATTTGGCTCCATTTACCTTCCCATCTCTTACCAGCTCACCAAAGCATACTGGTGGTAAAACCATGTTTACTGTTGGAGATGGTGCGATCAAATTGTTAGCTTTATACCAAACAAATTGCTTAGTAATGAAGCTTAGTAATGCTTTCCTTATGAAAGAGTGGAAAGATTGTTGGATTATTCTAACAAATCCATCAGATATTTGTAGAAACCACATCAGATGACATGAGGCTGAAGGTCCTCTTATCAGATGAGCCTGAAATTTAGATTCGTGTCTCAATTACTAAGCAACAATCTTTCCACTCTTTCATAAGGAAAGCATTTCTGGAGTAGTTAGGTTTGCAGTTTTGCCATACTCTTTCTATTTTCTGATGATGTTTTTCAGTGCTCTATGAATGTTCATTTGATATAATTTATAAACAAATACAAGACAGATGTTTGAGATTTTCCTTTATAAAATGTCAAGAAAATACATTGAAGTCTGTAGAAGTAAAGTGACAACATCAGGAAACATTCAAGGGCTGTGAATACTTTTGCAAGGCAGTATATGCGCAATAAGATTTTGGTTTTAATTTAAAACAGATAAGATAATCTTTCAACACCAACATGTAAGTTAAATCAAACATACTATTCCCCCAGACTAAGATGTAAAATTAAATATCAGTTTTCATGTTTTGGTCCCCAGTAAGTTAGGAATGAGCATGCAGTGTGTGCTGAGGTTAAGATTAGGGTTAAGTCAGTGTCTCTGAACTACACTATATTGCCAAAAGTATTTGTGTGTCTACTTTTACAAGTACATAACTTTGATGACATTCTATTCATTATCTATACGGTTCAATTTGTTGATGGACCCATCATTGCCAGCAACAGCAACTTTAACTATTCTGTAAACATCTTCCACAGGGTTTAGGAGTGTGTTCATAGTTAGGTGAGGAAATCAGAATTATAGCCTCTGGTCTGATTCATCCCAAAGGTGTTCAAGAAGGTTGAGGTCAAGACTCTGTGCAGTGCAGTCAGGTTTCTCCATACCAAACTTTATGCACCTGCAGCCATGGAAGCGATTGGAACATCAGAATTCACTGATTTGGTGGTGTGACCCAATACTTTCGGCAATATAGTGTATGTTGTTTAAACATTTCAGCTTATTTTGGATCATCATGACACTTGTGAAAAAGATTGGACAATTAAAACGGTGAAAAAATAGATGTGTGACTCAGTGTTTTTTATTTTTTTTTATTTTACAGCAGCACTCCAGCATCCTGGAGGGGATTAGAGCACAGCAAGCCTTTTTAAACGGTCTGATTACATTTTCAAGGGCAAAAAAAAAAGAAAAAATCACATTATTTGAAGTGATTATTAGAAAAGCCTTGTTCTCAATGTACCAGCCAGTGGTACAGCAAAACTCTGAATATTTCAGAACCCTGGGGTGTGACATTTTTATTGTTTGGTCATGAAAACAGTTTATCGACAGCAAACACCCGGCCAATCACAAGTCTTCCCTCTCCGCTGGAAATGTTATTTTTTTTATCTCTTCCTGAGATCCTGCAGCGCAAAGCCACTGGTATGTAAAGTGTGATCGCCGAGATGTAACCGTCCCCCCGCACATCATCCATCTAGTGTCCGCGCACCTGCCGCCACACTCTTGCCAGTTGATCTGCTCATCTATCCAGCCATCCATCCATTTTTCTCTCTGCCACTTCCTCTGATCTGCTACCCAATCATAATCAGCTAGTGCTTAAAGGCAAGGCAAAGTCTTTTATCTCAATCTGATGCTCACCACTTCTCTATCACCAACGCCATCTCCGGACCCCGCTGCAACCCCCCCACCCCTGTGGCAACCGGCCACTGACCTCCACTAACAGATCTTAGGTTGGTCATGCCTTTGCTTTCAGCTGCTGCACTTTGATGAGGTGATAAGCTTGTATTTGAAAAACAACATGCTATTTCTTGTTTAGCCCAGGCAGAAGACATCTGACCTGGAGAGCTTGTGTTTGTGTGTTATGTCTGAGACTGCAGGGTAATCACTGCCTGGCTCGAGTTTAGTTTAAAACATTTTCCTAAAGTAAGATGTCGCACCCTGACTTTATAGTTTTAGATGCCTGCTGGGAGATAAAAAACTTTGATGGGTGTTGAGTTTAGATGCTCAGAATCTGGTGTCGTAGGACAGAATTTGTGAATGCGTACATTTGTGAAGCTGTGGTTTTCAACAAATATAATTTGAAAGAGTGTAGCATGCATTTGTGTTCAACCCTCTTTACTCTGATACGTTTAAACAAAATCCTTTTGCCACCTAATTAATCAATAGAGTTAAGTTGTGTATAATTTAACTTCATAATGCAGCTGCAAATGTTTATTAGGGAACATTAGTCAACAAACAGCAGCACAAACACCAGGTTATGCAACAGAGAGGTCAAGGATGAAATTATTACAAAGTTTAATGCAATGTTCGGTTAAAGATTTATATTCAAAGCTATGAACATTTCACACATCACTTTTCAGTCCACAGTTCATAATGAAAACAGTACAGTACAGCTGCAAAGCTATCAAAACATAGCCACCCACCTGTACTGACAGGCCTTTATTAGAGAAGAAGCCAAAAGGCCCCTGGTAATGCTGGAGGAGCTGCAAACATTCACAGCTATGGTGGTAGAATTTGTCAACAGGCCACCCATAGGTTTAGCACTACACAAATCCGGTCTTTATTTAACAATAGCGAGATTTTTGATTTGTTGAAATAAAGACGTAAAGTAGCCCCCATTGCAGTTTGCCAATTGTGGACACGGTAAATACATGGAAGGAGGGGATCTGGTCACATGAGACCAAAATTAAACATTGCATGCAAAATGTCTGGTGAAAACTAAGACTGCACTATGAAAGCACCATGCCCATAGGGAAATATGGTCGTGGCAGCATCATGCTGTCGGTTAGCTTTTCCTCAGCAGCACAGTGAAGCTGCTCAAAGTTGATGGGAAGCCGGATGAAGAGAAATACAGGGTGAACCTGAAAGAAAATCTGACTGAAGTTACTGTTTAAATCTAAATTGTAGTTTTACACTCAACTGAAACACTGAACGTTCATGGTTTAGCTTTTATATCTAAAAGTTGTTTAGTTTTGCCTGCATGGCTAGCTCTGCATGAAGTGCTGCTGCCAATGAGTCAGTCTAGCTCAGGGGTCTGCAACCTGCACCTCTGGAGCTGCAAGTGGCTCTTTGGAACTTCCACAATGGCTCTTAAAACTTTTATCTAAAATTGATAAAGAACCAAATATGTTTTTAAATATGAATATAATAAGAAATGCAGCTTTAAGCAGTTTTTTCAGGTTTTTAATGAACTAATTACATTCAATTTTTACAACAGAATGACACTTAAAGTACCAGTAATATTTTATTAGATATATTTTTTTTGTCATTTGGTTGAAAACTATGTGCTTTTTTACCTACATAATTTTCTACAATTACATTCCATAGAAGAAAATGTATTCATCCTCTATTTATGACAGTTTGATTTTTTCTGTATTTTTAAAATCTAAAAATACATCTAAAATAATGTTGTTTTTTTTAATGACAACAAATCCACTATAGTAGATATTTATCAAAAATTATAAGTTGTCTATTCTCAAAGGTCATGTAGCATTTGCAGGTCTACAAATAATTGTATTTAGCTGGACTGAATTTAAAGATGGCTCTATGGATTGTAAAGGTTGCTGACCCCTGGTCTAGCATGTCACAAAGGAATGCCAAGGAGGGAGAAAGTCACCCAAATTGCTAGTAGGTATGAGTGTATATGTACATGGTTGCCAGTTTGTTTCTATGATTCCTTGTTGTACACTAGCAACTGCCCAGGGTTCAGAAAGAAATATGTTGGTATAGATAATAGATGGATTGATAGATTAAAATTTTGATAAAAACACATTTATGCTGCAGAAAAACTTATTGTACTAGGTTTCACTGTATGTACAATAAAGTTAGTTTCTAATAAGTTTACACATTTTAGCACTTTTACAGAACTGTAATATTGCTTACTGTGAAAAATATGCACACAGTACTAAAATATCACACCATTACTTCCCTATTCCTACGGAAATAAGTTGCTATGTACATGCCAACATGTTATTATTTGGTGGAAATGTAAGAAAAAAAGTACTGTCCTGTCATCACAAACAACAGGTGCTAAGGTCTGCTGGGACTTGAAATGAAAGTGTGTTCTTTGGTCAAGCAAGACTATGATTGAGCAACACTAGCGTGAAAGAAAGGGTCAATATGTGGAAAAATAACTTATGACATATGTTAAGTACAATGGAGGATCTGTGATGCTCTGGGTTTCTCATTCAAAGGCCATGAGAACCTTGTTAGAGTCCATGACACCATAAGTTCTTCGACAAACCTGGACATTTTAAATAGAAACCGTCCATAAAACAGAAAATGCTGTAAATAAATTACATTTCTTTGTCTTTGCAAAGTTGCCTGTTAATTTTTACATTTAGACATCCTATAGACATCTAACATTTCACCTTTAGACATAATGCAGTATAGCCTGATTTAAATCTAAGGACAACATAGACATTTTTGATCTACTCTTAACTACCCCACACTACATAACTGGTAGTGTAACACTGGAGTTCATATGTTGGCACCTTATTGTACAGTATGTAAGTGACTGGATGTGCATGTCTGTGTCTAATTCGAGGCTGTAGGAGAGCGACAGGGACTTTGTACCGCTGAGAGTTTCAGGGAGATAATTGGGACCTTTTCCCAGGTGATTACCATTCAGAAGGAGTTAGGATCAAAGCTAGGGCACCCTGGCAGCTGAGCAGAGAGGCCATAGCTGCCGTCAGTAATCACTTCAGATAAAACGCTAGCCGTGCCTGCATGCCTGCAGGGCTCCGATCGTCCCATTCCTTACCTTACTGTTCCTCGCTGTCACTACAGGCAGACCCTGGTTACAGTTGCCAATTTGATAAGATTTCAAAGATAAAACAAGGATTGCATGATACAAGACCAGGTTTCTGTTGGAATCAATTAGTTTGCCAAGTAAAGTAAACTGCACTGAAGCATTTTTAGGGACTGTGGGGATGGCAAATTTTAGAAACAGAATAAATGATAGGGATGATGGTTAAAAATAACAATGGCATGTCACACAATCATTTCATAGCAGTAAAAACTAATTCTAATGGTATTAAGCTAACTTTTGATGCAGTTGTAACATATCGAAGTAAAATGTATGACTTAATTAGCATTTAAATTGAAGAAAAGTACTGTTTGGAATGGTTAAACATTTTCCAGAGGTCTTCTCATCAGATTTAAATGTTTTAGATCATCATACAAATTAATATATCAGACAAAGATAACCTGAGTTGGTACTGTTTTTGAATGATGTTTTCATTTATTAACTGAGAAAACCTATCCAAAACAAAAGTGCCCTATACAAACGTTAATCAACTTCTTATTAAATTTAATACACTACACATTTTGGAAAGCTAAGTTTAATTTCACCAGGCTATTTATCAGATCTTCTCTGACAACATCTTCAATCAAAATTCAAGAATAAATCAAAAACTAATCTACATCTACCAGTCTAGAATGGGTTACCAAACCATTTTCTAGGTTTTTGGACTTCAGTGAACCACAACTAGAGAAAACCTGAAATACTGGGTGATCCTTTCCAGGAGTAGACAGTCTACCAAAACTACTAAACAACACATTGTTAGCTCATCCAGGAGGTCTCAAAGAACCCAGACCAGGATATAAAGCACTGCAGGCCTTGATTTCCTCTGTTAAGGTCAGTGTTGACGATTTAACAATAACAAAAGAGACTGGGCAAAAATGGCATCCATGGGAGAGGTCCCAGGGGAAAACACATCCGATCAAATCGAACACAAGAGCAAAAAACATCCAGTTCAATTCAATTCAATTCAAAAGTACTTTAATAATCCAAAAGCAAACTAAATGTTGTAGGTCATGTTCTTCAGGTTCCTTCAAAGAGCCGTTGTAGATGCTAATGGCTGTGGGCAGGAAGGATCTCCTGTAGCGGTCTGTCTTACAGCTGATCTGAAGAAGCATCTGACTGAAGACACTCTGTTGTTGTACAACAGTCTGATGAAGAGGATGCTCAGGGTTCTCCATAATGTTCTTCATTTTATGAAGAATCGGTCTTTGCACAATGATCTCCAGAGGTTCCAGAGGAGTCTCCAGAACAAAGCCATTCTTCTTTATCAGCTTGTTGAGCTTTTTTAAGTCCCTGGTTCTGATGCTGCTTCCCCAGCAGATGATGGCAGAAGAGATCACACTCTCCACAACAGACTTATAGAAGATATGCAGCATCTTGCTGCAAACGCCAAAGGACCTAAGCCTCCTCAAGAAGTACAGTCTGCTCTGTCCCTTCTTGTAGATGGCTTCACAGTTGCATCTCCACTCTAGTCTGTTGTCCAGGTGAACACCGAGGTATTTATACTCCTCCACCACCTCCACTTCTTCTCCCATGATATAAATAGTTTTTGACTTATTCCTGTTTCTCTTAAAATCTACAATCATCTTGATGATCCCAAGGACTTTTGTGGTGTTTCTGTGAACGGACGAGACAAAGTGAAACATATAGGAGGTGTGTGTCACATTACATCTGCCGCACAACTATCAGACCATTTCAGAAAAAGAAAATGGCACCACCATTCAAACCTGGTGGGGGTAGTTTGATGATCGGGGGCTTCTTTGCTCCTTCAGGACCAAGACAACAGCGGCAATTGATGGAAACAGAAATTGTTCTCTGACAGATAATCCTGAATCCTGATTTCAAAACATTTTGCAAAGAAGAGAGTGCCAAATTTCCACGACATAAAAGATCTATTTCCAGTTATCACAAACTTACCAGCTGTTGCCGCAAAGGGTAGCACAACCAGTTTTGTTAAGCTTAATGGGGCATTTATTTTTCAAATTACACAGATTGGTTTGGAAAGCTTTATCTCCTTTAATGCAGAAAAAAATCATTTAATGTGTTTTGTATGTTCTCAGATTATCAATGTTTAATTATCTAAATCAATTCAATATAACAAGGCCAAACTACGAAATCTGAAAACATCTGTAAATCCTTTGTCACAGCACGCCACCTCAGATTGCTGCCATAGAGTTTATATAGTAAACACATTTCACAGTAACATCTAGTAGAATTATGTTCCATTATGACAAGATCAGTTATTCACCTGCAGTGGCTTTATTGTTGCTGCTGATCTCAGCTCAGCCCAGCTGTTGTTGTTCGGCACACAAATACATCTGAAAAGCTGACTCCTTCTGCTGAGTTATATTCAAGATATAAGTTGTAGAAAATTCTGTGATGCTTGGTTTCAATCTAAGCTTGTCTGAATGTGCAGAAACCAGCGGGTGAAACATGTTCACCAGATAGCATCAATAATAATTTTCTTCTCATAACTCAACAGCTTGTTTTCCTGTGGAGAATCCTCAGCATGAGCAGCGTGCTGTGGATGATTTATGCGTCTGTGATGGCCAACGCCAAATTCTGAGCTTTGGTCTGCTGGTGCTAAAAAACAAATAGGGTGCGTGGTACCAACAGCCTTGAGAAACTTATTTATAAGGTCAGCCCGGCATGGAGTTTGGAGCTAGGCAATCTCTGCACAGCTGTAAAATGGAGACTGCTGCGAAATCTCCCTCCGTTGTGGAACTAGACTGGCCTGTAGAACATTACTTTGATTAGTAAAAGGAGGAGGACCAACCTAAAACCACGGGCGACTAAATGAGTTGATTTCTTTAGATACTAAGTTGTACAATTAGGAGGCTGGTGCTTCTCTGAGTGGGTGACAGATGGACAGTTAGCCAGTCCACGGGCAAAAGGGGCACACCGTCTTGCACCATGCACATACAATACATACACTGTCAAACTTAAAGGCAACCTAACAGAATTTTAGAGAGTGTAAGAAGTAAAGGAGTAACTAATTACTAAATCTCTTAAAAGCATATGCTACAAATAAAGAAATGTGATCACAGACAACTAAGGTCGCTATTGTGCCCTCCCTGATCATTCTAGCACAGTTTGAGTTTGACATATAGATAAAATAAATTTGTGTTTAGTTTAGAAATAAATGTATGAACAGCCAGATGTTGATGTGTATTCTTATAATAATATCACAAGCTACCTAACATGTTTAAAGTAATGCTTTAAAAAGCTAGTAACAAGTCTGAAGGCTAATGTCCATGGAGAATTTCATTCATTGATAACACTCAATATTGTTGTCACAACAATAACTTTAAGCTCAACATAACATAAACATGTATTTAAATACTCACAGGCATGTATTTCCTGTCGTCTGAGGGAAGGACTCACAGGTTTTTATTAGAAATGTTGCTTTGTACCTTTAACACAGTAGCTAAACTACTGAGGCAACAACAGTAGGTCAACCTTATGTCCCTACTTGAGTTGTCTTTACCTTCGACTAAGTTTGAACTGCTGTTGTAGAACTGGTGTGAGGTGGATTGTTCCATTACATCACAATCCAAAGAAGTGCAGTCTTTGTACATTTTATACGTACATGTTTGGGGAAAGGGTGTTTGGTGTGAGCGCCTCTATTCCAAGAATAGTAATAGAGGACTATCGGTTGACTACTTCAAGGTTACTTTAACTCGAGTTCAGGATGAATTTTCCAAACGTTGTCCGATGAGCTAACCCCTCCCTCCTACTTCCCTATTTCTAAGGGGATTGCTCAATCCAGCTCTCCATCCAACGGGTCCGGACTTCCCTAAACCTGGAAGGCCTTACTAAGCAGGTTTACTGGAAAATCAGTTTAAGCTGGTGTCGGGAAATGACACGCCTAACCTCTAACAGCCTTTATCCAAAAGCCTCGCCCTTCTTCAACTGGTGGTCTGGATGACCGAGTAGCCCACAGCAGTCATCCACTCCTTGACAGTCACTTCTGTTAACGGCTGCTCATTCTCTATTTTACAACTTGCAATTGGTATATGGGTTAGGTTGATTATAGTGGCTTGGCACGAGCCCCAAGTGCATTGTTTTTACAAGTTTGGCTTAAAGCAACCTATAAAAACCTCCTAAAATCATTTGGAACGAGGCAACAAGACTTTTTACCACCAACGAAAAACCCAAAAATAAGGTGACTCAAATAATTGACTGTCCATAATAGATCTACAATTTTACATGCTTTCTTTAATTAGTAATGCTTTTGCAGGGTTCAGTAACCCTGATTGCTGATTTTTTGCTTAAAAATCAGCAAAACTTAATAATTTGAATAATAGTAATAGTAATAAATCAATCAGCTTAACCTATCTTTCCCTAATGCTGAAACTGGTAAGGCTGAAGAGGCTTTGGAGGCGGAGGCTCAACATGGATCTGAATGGAATGACTTCTTCACTAGGCAACTAGCGATTTTCTTCTTGGGTGAAAGGCAAAGTTCAGTTTTCTTCATCTGAGTGAACAGGCACTGATGATCGGGGTTTCGATGGTAAAGTTGGAAAAATAAAATAAAATTTTTAAATTTAAAAAACAGAAACTTTGTTGGCATATGTTTCAGAGGCTGAATAGTTTAGGGAAACTGTTGAGGTGTAATTGATGTTGGTTCAGGACTTCCAGAAGCCTGAAACTTAGAGCAATCAGTTGTTCACTGACCAAGTTCACTTCTGTTGTCTTGGTAAAAATGTAACAGATGAAATTCAGATTCTAAATTTTGAGTTGCAGGTCTTCTCAGGGCACATGGGTTGATCCTCTTTATAATGCAGAATTTGTCAGCGGGGCTGTGTCTCTGGTCTTCTGATTCATCTGTTGCTTCTTTCTCCGTCCGATCTTGTTCGCTGGTCTTCTGCGAGGAAACAACCCCGTTTCTTTCTTTGGTTTTTATAGTGCAGATAGCCTCACTGCTCATCCCCTGTTGCCGGGCAAGGTTTCCCATCATTGAGTTACGCGGTCACCGTGACTTTTCGGTGCTGTCTCCCAGCCTTCGTAGACAGAGTCGTAAACAGCTCGCAGCTGGCTTCTGGTGTTATGACTTTTGCTTGTTTTTCGACGTTCGCGACTCCCGCTCCCATCCTGGTGCCATGACTTTTGCCTGTTTTTCGAACATCAGACTGACAAAAAACAGCATGCACCTGGATTCTGGTTTCTCACTCCCATGCTTGTTATGACTTGAACTTGCTCGCTGACCTTCCATCCATGCCCAGTTCCCGTGAAGCTGGCTCTCCTCTGCCCCTCCCGTCCTGATGTTATGACTCTGCCGCCTCTGGCTCCCAGTCCATGGTGCCCTCCTTATCTGCTCAGCCTCAAGCTTTCTAATACAGTATTTCTCTGCTTCTTGCTCTCACACCAGTTACAACTACAAAAAAACATCACTTCAATTTTATTCATATATCACAATTGATTAACATTACCCCTCTTCATTACATTTAATAATTGTAGAAAAATTTAATATGATCATTATTTATTTGATACTCTAAGATTAGGCAGTCATTTCATCATATGTGATTGTTGTTAAACTCAATCATAGTGATACACTTCTGCAAAAGAAAGAATAATTTAAACATACACCAAATGGGCCTCCCAGACTTTGTAGCTTTAAAATGTGGACATGTATTGCTGTATATGTCATTGATCTAATTATGATCTAATTATGAGGGTTTAATTAATTTCTGCATACATGGAAGGATCTCACCTCATTTTGACAATATGTGTCTCAAAATTCAATTTCTCTTGGGGGAACTAACATTTTGCCTGTCTATTTTTTCTGTAATGCTATACCTTTTTAGATGTGTTTTGTTTCAACTAAACATTTTTGAACATTTTTATCAAGCTAAAAATATTTCTTAAAAATATGACAGAAAATAAGTTTCACCACCTCTGAAAAAATGTTCATTATAAACCTAAAACAATGAATTTCAAAAATGTTATTATCCGTTGACATAACATCTGCATTAAAGCAATCAGTACTGGTAATGTCTGGAGTGAGAAATAAATGTAAAGACACATCATTTGTATTCCTGTTTTTCTCCATTATGGCATAAAATTATTAATTAAAAACATCATAACACAATCTGTCCTCCTGAAGTTGCAGATGGAAGTAACAACCAAATACAATGCAAACCCAAATGGATTTAGTCCCTCATACTAAAAGGACTTTCCTTTTTTACCAGCTGGATACACATTAGATAACACCATACTGGCAACATTGACAGCTAAAGGCCACCGGAACATTTGTAGTCTTTGAGTTTTTTCACCTTCCAATGCTCCACCAGTGCCTTAGGTCACGTATGAAAGCAGACAGCGCTTTGAATGTAAATATGTGTGGACCTTATCTCAAGGTTTGCACCATCAACAGGGCCCTGGCTCAGCGAGGCTGAGCTGCAATATTCAGAGCCTCATATGAAACTGTACCCCCATGTGAGAAACCAGCCCAGGGGAGAACACACAGAACTTGACCTGGCCTTCTCTTAATGCTAATTTCACATCCTTCAGCCCTTATAAATCCTTGCATCTCTGTGGCTGTGCATACTGAGCAACTCGCCACATCCCCTCCGAATGGCCCTCGACAACACGGATTAGCCATGAGAACCATTTGTCTCGGACTATGACACATGTTTGCAAAGCATAGATAAGGAAGGACAAAATGGTCACTTTCTGAAGCGTGTTCAGAAGCCTTGACATGGTGAAGTTTTCTGCACATGCAGGGTGCTAATAAACAACCCTTTCTGTAAAGATTATGCCAGTAGCCTAGAGGCTTGTTCCCATTTACTGTCACAGATCAAAAGAACATAGTTGGTGGTAAAATTAATATTCATCAATGTGTCAGCAGGACACACTGATGAACAGGTATAGTTATTTTTCTGATGTTTTTGAGCTAATAGCACAAAGAAATTAAACCTGCTACATGCACAATGCATAGGACAAGTAGAGTGCTGAATCTTGGCAACTTTCGAATCTCTTACAGTGCCATTTTGTAAAAGCCTGTGGAGGTCTTTAGTTATGCATATGATATGTACTCAGTCATGTAGCATTGTCTTGCAAGGTTATTTATATCCCTAACTTTTTTACATTTTATACCATTTTAACCACAGATGTAATCAATGTAATTTACGAGGATTTCATGTGACAGACCAAAACAAAGTAGTACATAATTATGAACTTGAGGTAAAGGTGGTTTCGAAATCCAGAGTCACTAATTGTCCTTAAAGCATCATGCTGCATGAATGTGTTTCTTCTGACAGGAAAGTCCGAAACTAAATTCAACTGACATTCTGTGGTGATACTTAAAAAAATTTATGTTTAACAATGCTTTCTATTCATTCAGTTGACTTTGAGCTATTTTACAAAGAAGAATGAGAAAAGATTGTAGTCTTTAGGTGTGAACAGCTGGTAGAAACATACCCAAAAAGATGTGCAGCCCACACTTCTTGGAACTTTGTTTACAAAAACACTTAAAACCTTGTAGCATATTCCTCCCCTTCACTATCATGCATTTTATGCTGGTCTATTATTTTGTGGCTATAACATGACAAAATGTAGAAGATTTCAAGGAGTTTTTTTTACAAGGCATCGTACATTATAGGAAGAACTCTTTTTGGATTAAAATACATTGGTTTGATTTTGGCTAAGTCAGTCTGTCCAAGAATAAACAAAAATACCATTGTCAAGTGAGCCTGTAGGTGAAAGCACAAGAGAGTGCCTGAATAATGATGTTAGAGAGTGGATGGCTGACATACTATGGCCATGAGCAAAATACCAAGATTGGTAGAGAACTTTAATGAGCATTTCCTGTCTTCATTCTCCCCAGAAGTGAGAGTAGTGTGCCTCCAGGCTCTTACCCTGCGCCAGGATATCCTGCAGCACGACCCTTCTCTAGGATGCCAGAGCTGAAGTGTATATAAAGTCAGATCCTCAGTCAATAAATCACTGGCCGTGACTGATGTGCTTGAACATTGAACCTAAGTGTTTGAAAACGCAGCTCATTCTCTACAGAGTCATATTCAGACTGTTCTGTCAGCACAGATGGACCCGATGACAGGAAGAAGACAGGTTGCACGCTTTGCTCACTAGACCACAGATTTTCAGTTTCTTACACTAAACCTTTTTTGCACAACATCATACATTGTCTATATATTCCCACAATCCAGACATTGGGAAGCCTTAATATTGTGTCTCATAGGATTAGAGTTGTTCGAATATACAGTATAGGTAGTCCCAGGACACATGCTGGGTATATGAAAACTTCATTTTTAAAATGTCCTCAGATGTTTTCATGTATTAGATTTTAATTAAGGTGTAGCAAGGTGTTTCAGAGTTCAAGATAACCAAAAGGTAGAGTTCTATCTCTGGTATCTTGCAATTAATGTTTTTCATAGTTGCTGTTCAAAAGACAATTCGATACATTAAGAAGAAATACACTTCAAAATTCAACAAATTTCCTACACAAAGTGAGTTTGACCTAATGAGCAACTGATTTTCACACATGCTGTAAAATATTAAATTTTGCAGCAACTCTGTTCTTTTTGCAGCATGCAACTTCCTTGCTCTCTTGCTTTTATACAAACACTGTCACAGTGCTATAATAAAGATTCAATTCAAAAATACTTTATTAATCCCAAAGGGAAATTCAGTGTTGTTGTAACTCATGTTACACAAGTTTCTTCAAAGAGTTTAAGATAGTGATGGCTGTGGTTAGGAGGGATCTCCTGTAGTGGTCAGTATTACAGCAGATCTGAAGAAGCCTCAGACTGAAACACTCCTGTTGTTTGACAGTCTCATGAAGAGTATGCTCAGGGCTGTCTGTAATTTTATTTATTTTATGAAGAATCCCTCTTTTACACAATCATCTCCAAGGGCAAAGAGGGCGTGTGTAAGCTAATGGCACAGCATTTTGATCTCATTTAAGCCCAGACTTCACTCAATAATCATTTTTTTTAACCATACAGAGCTGGTATGTTTCACATCATTACCCTTGTTGTGTAACACAAATGCACCTGAACTTAAGGTTACAGGTGAAGAGCAGAATTTACGGTTTTATCATTTACGGCAAGCCATCCAGGTCCTGACGCTGCAAAGATGCTAAAACTAACACCAGTCTGTCAGAATCTCCCGATTCACTTTTTCTCCCCAGTCCGCCTCTGCTAATGGTCTCTTTCTGTTGAATTATGAACACTGACTTTAACTAAGGCAAGTAAGGCCTGCAGCGCTTTAAATGTTGTTCTGGGTTCTTTTATGACCTCCTGGAAAAGTTGTTGATGTGCTTTATGTGTGATTTTGGTTGCCACACCACTCCCATCATTCAATTCAATTCAATTCAATTCAATTCAAAAATACTTTATTAATCCCAAAGGGAAATTAAATGTTGTTGTAGTTCATTATGAGGGTTTCTTCAAAGAGCCGTTGTAGATGGCTGTGGGCAGGAAGGATCTCCTGTAGCGCTCCGTCTTACAGCAGATCTGAAGAAGCATCTGACTGAAGACACTCTGTTGTTGTACAACAGTCTCATGAAGAGGATGCTCAGGGTTCTCCATAATGTTCTTCATTTTATGAAGAATCCGTCTTTCCACAATGATCTCCAGAGGTTCCAGAAGAGTCCCCAGAACAGAGCCAGCCTTCTTTATCAGTTTGTTGAGCTTTTTTAAGTCCCTGGCTCTGATGCTGCTACCAAAGCAGATGATGGCAGAAGAGATCACACTCTCCACAACAGACTTATAGAAGATATGCAGCATCTTGCTGCAAACACCAAAGGACCTAAGCTTCCTCAAGAAGTACAGTCTGCTCTGTCCCTTCTTGTAGATGGCTTCACAGTTGCATCTCCACTCTAGTCTGTTGTCCAGGTGAACACCGAGGTATTTATACTCCTCCACCACCTCCACTTTTTCTCCCATGATAGAAATAGTTTTTGACTTATTCCTGTTTCTCTTAAAATCTACAATCATCTCCTTTGTTTTAGCCACGTTCAAGATGAGATGATTGTTTCCACACCATGCCACAAAGCCGTCCACCACCTTCCTGTACCCAGCTTCTTGTCCATCTCTGATCCACCCCACGACTGCAGAATCATCCGAGTGTTTCTGCAGATGACAGGAGTCTGTCTTGTACTGGAGGTCTGAGGTGTACAGAGTGAAGAGGAATGGTGAGAGTATAGTCCCCTGTGGTGCTCCTGTGCTACTGACTACCTGGTTAGACTCATAACCCTTCAGTCTCACAAACTGTGGTCTGTTTGTCAGGTAGTCTTTGATCCAGGAGATTGTTGAGGCCTCCACCTGAGTCTTCTGGAGTTTCTGACAAAGCAAATCAGGTTGGATTGTATTAAATGCACTGGAGAAATCAAAGAACATGATCCTCACAGTGCTGCTGGCTTTGTCCAGGGCAACAGGTCTATAGTCATTGAGGACTGATGGGTAAGTTTTCTTTGGTACCGGAACAAGACAGGAGGTCTTCCACAACACCGGAACCTTCTTCTGGGCCAGGCTAAGGTTGAAGAGGTGCTGCAGAATCCCACAGAGCTGCTCTGCACAGGCTTTCAGGACTCTAGGGCTGACATGATCTGGACCTGCAGCCTTATTCCGATTCAGTCTCTCCAGTTGCATCTTCACTTGACTTCTTGAGACACACAGGTGGAAGGGTGAAGGAAAGGAAGCATCAGCATCTTCTGATGTAGAAGCAGAAGGGTCTAGGGCTGAGGTGGAAGATAAAAAATGTGAGGTGTTACTGGACAGCTGTGGGTCCTGTGGGTCAAAGGAAGGTGGAATGTCTGTTTGGCTGTGAGCAGGAGAGGAGGATGCGAAGCTTGTTTCTGAACTGAACCTATTGAAGAATGTGTTCAGTGCATTGGCTCTGTCCAGACCTCCATTGGTCTGATCATCCTTCTGCTTGAAGCCTGTGATCTTCTCCATCCCTGTCCACACTCTCTGATATTGTTTTGCTGGAGCTTGCTCTCCAGCTTCTTCTTGTACACCTCCTTGCTGTCTCTTATCTTGACTTTAAGTTGCTTCTGTATAATCCTCAATAATTCTCTGTCTCCCTCTCTGAAGGCTCTTTTTTTCTTGTTAAGCAGGTCCTTCAGGTCACTGGTGATCCAAGGTTTGTTATTGGGGAAGCATCTCACGGTTCTGGTGGGGATGATGTTATCCACAAAGAGGTTTATATAGTTGGTTACACACTCAGTAATGGCATTGATGTCCTCTCCATGTGGCTGGCACAGTGCGTCCCAGTCTGTAGCCTCAAAGCAACCTTGCAGAGCTTCTTCAGCTTCCTGTGACCATTTTCTCACAGTCCTCTTTATTACAGGTTGTCTCTGGACAGAGATGACACTTCACAGTAACATGTCCTGGATTACACCATCTGTTGTTCACAAACACTGCCAGTCCACCTCCTTTACATTTTCCGCTCCTCTTTAAATCTCTGTCTGCTCGTATGGTTAAAAAGCCCGGCAGAGAGACGCTGGAGTCGGGGATATGATCCTGCAGCCATGTCTCAGTAAAACACATAATACTGCATGCCTGGTACTCTGGCTGGGTACTTTGTAGGGCTTGGAGTTCATCCAACTTGTTTCCCAACGATCTCACATTGTCCATCATAATCGACGGAAGAGATGGTTTGAACTTCCTCCTTCTCTCTCTTCTCTTTGCTCCTGCTCTGCATCCACGGCGTCTTCTTTTCAACTCATCAGAGATTTGGGGTTGTAGTTGAAGTATTATTTGAGCTTTTGAGATATTAATCAGCTTCTCCCGGTTGTAAGAAACAACCCCGTTGCCATGGCAATACATCATAACAAATGTCCAAAAATAGAAAGTATTAGGAAAAATCCTCCAAGCTGCACAGCATCTGACACCAGAGAGGACAGTTGTCCAAAAAAAAAATAAAAAGATCAACTGTATCCACCACAAGAGGAATAGTTCCCAAAAAATAATAAATCAGAATCAAAAGTAACAGAGCTACTCCAACCTGCTGCCACCTTGAGCGGCGCAATTCTAGAACATGGCATAATGTATTGCTTTTTCAAGTCTTTTAGACTATTTTCATCTTGTCAGACATGTTCTGTTTCAGTGATTTCTTGATTTTATAGGTCTGGTAGTAATATGGCCTGGATGTGGATTGTAAAATTGAACCAAAATAAGGTTAAATACAATATGTTCATTATCTAGCAGTGCAGGGTTGGGGGGCTGGGGAGGGGGTGATTTTACTTTTCATAGGGTCTAGTTGGTTTAGATAGCTCTCATTATAAAACACATGAATCACCATGTAAAAATAGCTTCTTTACATTTACTCATGTTATCCTAGTCTGTTATTAAAATTTGTTTAAAGATCTTAAGTTAAAAGCAGAAACAAAAGTAATCTGTAAGAGGGCAAACACTTTTTTATAGCACTGCATCTGTAGAGGGCATAAATAAGGGGAATATGTCTTGTTTATCTGGCATTAAACTGACTGTATATTGCCAACGTAAAGCTTGGTTCTGGCAGGTTGTTGTTTGTGGGCATTGATCTAAAGCATATCTAGAAACTGGCAGCATGTAATTTTTGTTGTACATTGCTCCTCCTGTCTCATCATCCAGCTAACACAGTTACAGCTACAATCTGTCTGTGGAATATATGAAGCTCATTTAATCTTTAATGCTGCATCTGTCCAGATGGTTTGAATGTGTGTGCAGGGTATGAATTCCACTCACTGTCCCTCTATTGTGTATGAAAATAACATTATTACAAAACAAACCCCACCAGGATCAGTTCAACCCAAAAGGTATGCATGATGCCTCCATGTTATGTATTTTGCATTGTTATTGCTGAGGGGTGGGAAATTTCATTGGGGTTTTGGACATCATTATTTCTCAGTAGAATGTGTGTACGTTTAATGACTCAAAGACACTGACATTAGTTTAAGAAACTCAAATTTGGTTAAACTTACTAACTATTAATTATATTCCTCATCTGGTTTGTCTTTTGTAGTTAAAAATAATACAAATATTTGGACTTTAAATGTTAATAAAGTTTGAAAATCTATTGCATGAAGGTTGCATGTAAACCGTTTCCCTGACCACCACAGCTAAGGTGTGCCATTTATTGGCAATTACTACATTAGGGTTTAAAAGCTAAGCTTACTAACTTCCTTACTAGCTAGCATGCTAGCAAATGTGTCTTTAGCATTAGATCTGATTTTCAACTGCCTTGTGATAGTTCTTACCTTTTAAGATGTTTGAATATTAATTTACAATCTTTCCACAAGTTTCACACAGAGGTTTTGTGGAATTCTGACCCATTCCTCCTGACATTATCTGACCTTAGACAGGTGTGTAATCTGCATTATTTGCACCCACCTTTTTAGCTTTTTCAATTGAATTAAGTTTTGATGGCAACTCCAAAACATTGACTTTGTTGTCGTTAAACTACTTTGTAACTAGGTTTCAACATGATTATTGTTTCTATCCATTCTGAAGACCCATTTCCATCAAAGCTTTAACTTCCTGGCTGATGTCTTCATATTTGCAAATAATGCTTTTTCCTCATGATGCCATCTAGATGTACCAGTCCCTCCTGCACCAAAACTCTCATACAGCATAATGCTGCCAGTCCTTGAGGTCCACAGTTCTTTTTTTTTCATGATGTCACACATAAAGCAATGTGTTTAGCTCATATTTTATGAATTAATTTGTTAGAAGCTTAGAAAACGATTATATTATCTGGCTTTTTCCAGTTATATGACTCAGAAATGCAACTTGTTAAAATTAATGAAATGTTTAAGACAGAAAAATCTGATGAACCCATCAGTATTTGCTTTGCAGAAAATTCAAGAGACACATGGATTTTGATGGCAGTAAGTGGCACCTCAGGTGGCAGAGTACAGCCGTGTGAGTAAACAAAGTGTGCTGCCCAAGAAGAAAGATGAAGAAAGACTGAATACGAGCTTTATTGGACAGAAGATGAGGATGATGTTTGAATGTAAATAATGTACGTTTTTTATTGTTTACAAGACACGGCCCTATCGCATCACCCTTCTAGACTGGTTTAGTCCTGCAGGATCCATCATCACAGCCAGTCATGCTTGATGCTTATGATGATGCATACCCTGTGGGTATTTCTTATTCCTCATCATTACACTTGCCTTAAAGCTGTCATATAATATTTAATATAAGGGATTGCCCTGATAAGCTGTTAGAGGAAATCTGTCCTTATGAGATAGCGATTTCAACTTTTTCCACATGTAGTTAAAGACAACTTGCAGGAGTAGGGCTGGCTCTAATTGACAGCATGAGTAAGCCGATATAAGTGCACAGGCATTTGTTATCGGTCTCTACACAGTGTGTGTATATCTGACACAAATGTAAACAAACATGCAAAAAGTACAGTAATAAAAACAGCATTACTGTCAATGCCCAAACTGTGTCAACATACTTATTTCTGGAGGGTAGAAGCAGCTGTTCTGCTACAACCTCCACTCAAACAATAAAGCTCCTCACCTTTTCTCTAAAGCTGAGAAACAGCCACTTGACAGAGGAAGTTCATTTCAGACCCTTATCCCTGATTTTGTTCTTTCGGTCATGATCCATATCCAAGACCACAGATGAGGGTTGGAACATAGATGGCCCAGAAAACCGAGAACTTTGCTTTTGGCTCGACTCTTTCTGTACCACGGTGATTTACCATTATTGATGAACAATAGATACATGAACTGTCATGATAAGGTCTTGAACTGGACCCCAGAATGCAAACAGGCAAGAAGCAGCATGGCAGGTGAGTAGAAAATGATGTAATTTACAAAGGATAATTCACAACAGGCAGGTGAAAGGAGATGCAGGCATGAACAGCCATGGACGAATTTGGCATGAAAACAGTCATAAACAGGCAAAAAGTATGTATCCGTAAGAGGTAAATAGAACAGCAGAGTGTATATAGAGCATGGCACAGATAAAAACAGTAAGACTTACAGACATAAGCAGGTGGACTGGATGAAGCTGTTTGCTATGGCAGAGGCAGAGATTGAAAAGAAAACATGGAATTTAAAAATCAAGGGACACAATCTAACCAAAATAAATTCTTACAAAAGTAACAGAAGATAAAATGCACCATCAACAAAACAAGAAGGAAACCTAACCTAAAGGAATGAACTAAAGGACCACCTGGAAAACATAAACAACGTTCAGAGATAACACTCAAAACACCTTCAAATCATGACAGAATTCCTCCATTAATTGTGGATAACTTGTCATAAGGTGGTGGTTTCTTGCAGGATCAAAGTGCAAACAGGAACTTGGGAACCGCATGGTGAGTTGAACTGTTTTAATGATCGCAAAACATGAAACTTACATGGAGAAACACGACACAGAACATGGGAAGTGGGTCAGGCGAAAACATGAACAGTAGAATCCTGTAGTAAACAACGAAACCAGAGCGTTTCCATACATGGGGAGAAGTGAGGAGAAAGGCATGGCAAGCAGCTGAGACCAAAGAAGGGAGAGAGAGCTGAGGGAGGAGAGAAAATGGGCAGGAGCAGACAGAAGAACATAGAAACACTGGAAGGAATCTAACAGAAATCTTAATGCACAGGAATACAAGAACTAAGAAAAAGGTATGTAACTACAGAACATACAAAACAGGGAGAAACAGAGGTCAGATCAGAAAACCTACAGATTGTGAGAGAACCTGACTGGATTTCAAGTATCTCTGGCTCTTGTTTCAATTAGTTCATGCTAATATTAGGTAATTGCTACATGATTTGAGACTACAGTTCTCTATGCATATGTGTAGTATAAAGTTGCGAGCTTCAGATTGTTTGGACAGGTCCAGAAAAATCAATGGCCGTCTGGCCTAGCTGTTGATCAAATTGATCAGATACTTTGGAAGATGATTATGCAGCATTTTTAAATTTATCTAGAGCACCATATCTTCCTATGCCATTGAAACATAAGATAGTGTAATACTCTGATGGGTATTAAATACATGAGATTGTGTGTGTTCTCAAATAACAGATGACCATTTAAACGTCCTATTAGTTTTACAATCTATGACTTGAAATATAAAAAAAGAAGGCATCCATCGGTTTTAAAACTTTTTTTAAATTATTTTTATTTATTATTATTTTTATATTTTTTATACATAAAAAACTACATGCCCTTAAAAGTACTTCTGCAAAAAGTACACAAGAAAATGCGGTCCTTTCCACAGGTGTTGTATATGTCCTAGGTCACTCATTAGCTCCTCTTCTAGCATTGCACACCCTCCATCACGCCACGGACCTGCCATGTGTATCACTGTCATCATTGCGATCTATGACAGGGCCACTTCACTGCATTATGTGTGTAAATCCTGCATCAGCGCTGACTCCTCTCACAGACTTGCTGCTCCTGGCAGAGTGTGTCACTCCTCATCATCTTCCTGAGGAACACAGCGCATTACATCTTCTGGCTGCTTTAGGCCTGACCTCTGTCTGTCGGTGCCTGTGGAAAATGCCGGGTAACCAGTACAGTGTCCCAGAGAAGGTAGACTGGAGACCCTACATTACCCTGACCTGTAATTTGCACCGTCTGGATTGAAAAGGTTAAACAACCTTGTGGTCTATGATTTTTTTTTTAAAGAAGGATGTGGGTCATATAGTTTTGGTAATTTGGCCTAAACATAATGGGTATTGTTTCTTAGAATTTATAACTCTTGAATAATGAGAAAACCAAAGAACACCCCATAACAGCCCTAAATATGTACTAAACACGTAAATCCCTAGAATTTAAAGGGAGTACATTTTCTATTTAAGTGCTTATTGAGACAAGTCGTAAAGATATTTTATTGTTGTAGCAAAACAGGCAAGAAGCATTATGGCTAAATATTTATAAGAAATATTTATAAGAATTCTGACTTTATTTTTAGTACAAATTGTGAACATCTGCTACAGTGAGACCCCATCCAACCGTCTGAATATCGTAATGGCACACAGCATGTGTTTTTATGTCAGTTGGAAAACAAACATTCTTTTTACAATAGTATGGATCCACACACTCATATTTAGATGGTAATAAATCCTTTCATGCTTACTGTACATTCTGTATCAGTCGCAAAAACAAAACCCAGTTTTTCAACATAAAATCTGTTTATTCAGATTTGGGTGCTAAAGAGAAACAGGCGCACGGCATCACAGGTCTTCCACCATACTTAACAGTGGGCACGTGGTTTCCACATATTCATCCTTTGTTTCACTCCAAACCCACCTGGAGTATATGTTGCTACTAGGCTGTGCATATGTCCAACATTAAGTAAATACCTATTTTCCTGTAACTTATTAAGATAAATGGTAGCTGCCTTGTTTAAATGACCTGGGCCGTGTTCACAAAGATTCTCAGAGTCATCTCAGAGAGCTTCTATTTTAGCATAAAAATTCTTGACGAGGTCTCCTAGCTTAAGAGTGATTCACTTTGCTGCTGAGAGCAACACCAAGCGAGGAGAGGACAGAAAGTCCTATCTTAGTGAGGAGGTGTAGTTGACCTGATGCTAGATGTGATGCTGACTTCTGAGAACTGGAATTGGTTGTTAAAAGAAACAAAACAAAAAAATAGATGCACCCCTAGTAGTCAATGGAGAGACAGTAGGACCAATGATAGAATTTAGATTGGACTCAGAAATTTGTAAATCATGATGAAACTTAGCAAAATTAAATAAATTGTCACAAAGCATCAAAATATTTGAACATATTTACATTGTCGTCATTATTTTTGATTTGCTTTTTAATATGTTTACTCTACCATGCTGGTCTTTTTCATACTGCATCTATTTCATATTAATTAATTTAATATTAATATTACAATTAAGCATTTTACTGCCACTGTCATCTTGTGAAATGAGGTTTAGTTTGTTAAAAGGAAAATCAAACTGAACAGAGGAGCAGAGCCTGCTGGTGGAGGAGAAGAGAGAAGTGAAAGGTAGATTTGCTCCTAGGATCACGGTGGAAACAAACAGGCATTCCTGAGCAGATCAATGCTTCGTTCCCTTTGCTTTCAGTACCAGCCTGGAATGTGAGCAGCACTGGTACCAGCTGCAATCAGAAGCTAGAGAGGGGATAGGAGCACACCAGAGAACTGGAACCACAGATAGAGGAGCATTGTAGATGACCACTTAGGATATGGGTACTGATATCATCACATATTAATAATTATTATTATTAAAAAACAATGACATCATCATGTACAATACAGCAAATACTTATTCATCTCATTTACATATTCCTTATATGTATACAGTGCTTAAATTAATGTACTGTATCTTGTCTTGAATTTGTCTATACTGTGCTAAAGTTCTAGGCAGGTGTGAAAATATGCCATAAACAAAGAATGCTTTCAAAAATGGTAGTATTAATCATTTAATCATCGTACTCGTGCTCGTCATCTTCCGCTTATCTGGGACCGGGTTGCGGGGGCAGCACACTCAGCAGAGACACCCATACGTCCCTCTCCCCAGACACCTCCTCCCGCTCCTCCGGGGGAAGCCCAAGGCGTTCCCAGGCCAGCCGAGAGACATAGTCCCTCCAGCATGTCCTGGGCCATCCCCTGGGCCTCCTCCCGGTGGGACGTGCCTGGAACACCTCCCGAGGAAGGCGTCCAGGAGGCATCCGGTATAGATGCCCGAGCCACCTCAACTGGCTCCTCTTGATGTGGAGGAGCAGCGGCTCTACTCCGAGCCCCTCCCAGATGGTCAAGCTCCTTGCCCTATCTCTAAGGGAGGGCCCGCCACCCTACGGAGGAAGCTCATTACAGCCGCTTGTATCCGGGATCTCGTTCTTTCGGTCATGACCCAAAGTTCATGGCCATAGGTGAGGGTAGGAACGTAGACCGACCGGTAAATCGAGAGCTCCGCTTTTTGGCTCAGCTCTCTCTTCACCACAATGGACCGGCACAGTGCCCCCATTACTGTGGCAGCCGAACCAATCCATCTGTCGATCTCCCGCTCCATTCTTCCCTCACTCGTGAACAAGACCCCAAGATACTTGAACTCCTTCACTTGAGACAGAAACTCCCCTCCAACCTAAAGAGGACAAGCCACCCTTTTCCGGTCGAGTACCATGGCCTCTGACTTGGAGGAGCTAATCTTCATCACACTCAGCTGCGAACCACCCCAGCGCATGCTGTAGGTCTTGGCTAGAGGGGGCCAGCAGGACCACGTCATCTGCAAAAACGAGACAAAATCCACTGGTCCCCAAACCAGACCCCCTCCGGCCCTTGGCTGTGTCTAGAAATCCTTTCCATAAAAGTTATGAACAGGACCGGTGACAAGGGGCAGCCCTGCCAGACTCCAACATGCACCGGGAACAGGTCTGACTTAGTGCAGGCAATGCGGACCAAACTCCTGCTCCGCTTGTAGAGGGACCGGATGGCCCCTAATAAAGGGCCCCCGATTCCATACTCCTGGAGCACCCCCCACAGGGCATCATGAGGGACACAGTCGAATGCTTTCTCAAGGTCCACAAAACACATGTCGACTGGTTGGGCAAACTCCCATTGACCCTCGAGTACCCTGTAGAGGGTATAGAGCTGGTCCAGTATTCCACGGCCAGGATGAAAACCACACTGCTCCTCCTGAAGCCAAGGTTCGACTATCGGCCGGACTCTCCTCTCCAATACCCTGGCGTAGGCCTTACCAGGGAGGCTGAGGAGTGTGATCCCCCTGTAATTGGAACACACCCTCCGGTCACCCTTCTTATGAAGTGGGACCACCACCCCAGTCTGCCAGTACAGAGGCACTGTCCCTGATCGCCACGCAATGTTGAAGAGGCGTGTCAGCCATGGCAGACCCACAACAACTAGAGATTTGAGGTATTCAGGGCGGATAGAGAAATCTATCAAATGAATATTTGGTGTGACTACCCTTTGCCTTCAAAACAGCATCAATTATTCTAGGTACACTTACACACAGTTTTTGAAGGAACTCGACTGGTAGGTTGTTCCAAACATCTTGGAGAACTAACCACAGATCTTCTGTGGATGTAGGCTTTCTCGCATCCTTCTGTCTCTTCATGTAATCCAAGACAAACTCCATGATGCTGAGATCAGGGCTCTGTGGGGGCCATACCATCACTTACAGTGATTCTTCTTTATGCTCAATATAGTTCTTAATGACTTTGGCTGTATGTTTTGGTTTGCTCACTTAGCATTTTGTATATTAATAAAAATAAACAATCATCATTTATATACAGGGGTTAGACAATGAAACTGAAACACCTGTCATTTTAGTGTGGGAGGTTTCATGGCTAAATTGGACCAGCCTGATAGCCAGTCTTCATTGATTGCACATTGCACCAGTAAGAGCAGAGTGTGAAGGTTCAATTAGCAGGGTAAGAGCACAGTTTTGCTCAAAATATTGAAATGCACACAACATTATGGGTGACATACCAGAGTTCAAAAGAGGACAAATTGTTGGTGCACGTCTTGCTGGCGCATCTGTGACCAAGACAGCAAGTCTTTGTGATGTATCAAGAGCCACGGTATCCAGGGTAATGTCAGCATACCACCAAGAAGGACGAACCACATTCAACAGGATTAACTGTGGACGCAAGAGGAAGCTGTCTGAAAGGGATGTTCGGGTGCTAACCCGGATTGTATACAATAAACATAAAACCATGGCTGCCCAAATCACGGCAGAATTAAATGTGCACCTCAACTCTCCTGTTTCCACCAGAACTGCACGTCGGGAGCTCCGCAGGGTCAATATACACGGCGGCGGGGCTGCTATGGCCAAACCTTTGGTCATTCATGCCAATGCCAAACGTCGGTTTCAATGGTGCAAGGAACGCAAATTTTGGGCTGTGTACAATGTGAAACATGTATTGTTCTCTGATGAGTCCACCTTTACTGTTTTCCCCACATCCGGGAGAGTGACGGTGTGGAGAAGCCCCAAAGAAGCGTACCACCCAGACTGTTGCATGCCCAGAGGGAAGCATGGGGGTGGATCAGTGACGGTTTGGGCTGCCATATCATGGCATTCCCTTGGCCCAATACTTGTGCTAGATGTGCCAAGGACTACCGAACCATTCTTGAGGACCATGTGCATCCAATGGTTCAAACATTGTAGACTGGTGAAAAATTGGTTTGATGAACATGAAAGTGAAGTTGAACATCTCCCATTGCCTGCACAGTCACCAGATCTAAATATTATTGAGCCACTTTGGGGTGTTTTGGAGGAGTGAGTCAGGAAACGTTTTCCTCCACCAGTATCACGTAGTGACCTGGCCACTATCCTGCAAGAAGAATGGCTTAAAATCCCTCTGACCACTGTGCAGGACTTGTATATGTCATTCCCAAGACTAATTGACGCTGTATTGGCCGCAAAAGGAGGCCCTACACCATACTAATAAATTATTGTGGTCTAAAACCAGATGTTTCAGTTTCATTGTCCAACCCCTGTATTTTAAAGCATTCTTTGTTTACAGCATTTTTTCACACCTGCCTAAAACTTTTGCATAGTACTATATATTTTCAAGTTTTTCCGATTTTTTACTAATTTATTTTTTGACAGCATTTTACAGTCTGTAAATATTTAAATAATTCTATATGATATTGTTTGTAATTTTGTTCACTTTTCATTCATGGTTATTTATTATTGTTTCTATTATTTATTTATCCTTCCGAATATTACCCTACTAGAGGTGCACCTATAATCTGTTCTGTCACTGAAAATATTTAATTTTCTCCTCGGGGGATGATAAAGTTGATCTTATCTCTATATTAATAATTGTATGATTGTTATAGAAGTTTATTTGCTCATTTATTCGACCGTTTAGGGGGTTGATCCCTACACCATCGAACTGATAGGGTTTTACTAATTTATTGTTGTTCATTGCATGGAGAGAATCTTTCCTTTCTCTCTGTCTTTCCACCTTCTCTGCTTCAGACACTTCAGAAACAAGTTTACTTTCTATTTCTAGAAAGTAAACTTTCTAGAAATAGAAATTAACTTTAAAAAGTGAAGTAAAATTAACAAGAATACTTTTTCTTCCCTCTCCATGAATGTAATCAAATGAAGGGTTGATTTTTTTATTATTCAATGTGAGATTATGCTATTCCTATAAAAGATTAACTTATTTGAAAGTTTTTTCCTATCTTTACTTGGAAAAAGTAAGTTTGGAGTGGTCCATATCACGTTAACAGTAACACTCCTCCAAATGAACTGCCTTGGTTAGCCACTGTTAATCAGTGAGTCACACAAAGTACCTAAAATGGGCAAACAACTTATCTTGACAGCCAATAGAAAAGATATGCATTTAGTTACTGAGTTTTCTAATCAACAGCAATACACACAAACCTGCCCACTCATTATTTCAGGTGTCTATTTTAATGGGGATTGATCAGGTATTTGTTTTTAGTGTAGGGCAGTGTCTATACTGGAAACACACCTGTGGTAGTACATTCAACCCACCAAAACAAAAATCCACTCTTGTTATTTCAGAGAGAGATGTTTTTGTTACTATCCCCAAAGATTATTGACTCTGAACTCAGATGTTTTATCAGCAGAATCAGCAGGGGTCCTGCTTTACAAGTCTTGCAGGAAATTAAATTTTTTTTAAAGTGATAAATGGAGGGTCAAAAAGCTGGACAAAAACATTATTAAAAAGATTTTTGCTTATTTGTGTTCATCGCAGCAGCATGCATGATCCTGTGTTTTAAGAATTTGCACAATAATTGTGCCTCTGTGGGTATAGTTGTTCACCTGCGTTCACCACGTCCTAACTTGCTTGCGGGAGGGGTTGACACGTAATGCCTGTCTGTTATTATCGAAACAAAAACCTATGAATGCAGTTTCAGCTGTTTTTATGCGCGTATGTGCAATGCTTTACAAAAATTTTCACAAACCCCAGGAATATTACAAATTTCATCACATTACAACCAGGTCTGAAACTATTACTCGAATGATTCGAATGCCTTGATTCCTAAAATTCTTCAAAGCAAATTATCTATCTCAAGGCTTTGTTAAATTCTGTTTACCTAAGCAACACACTGTGTTCCACCAGGTGGTTATTTGTGTTGCACAATGCTCTCACTTCTACTAATGGTACCCTACGCTGCGGATACGTGGATGCTAAATGCGGTTCTCAGCTATGGACGGAGACAGCAAAGGACAAAAAGAAGTGCAGAGAAAATGACACAAAGTGTCAAAAGTGTGGGATCACTTTAAACATAGCAGAAAAGATGGCACAGCACAGTGCGTGTACTGCAAAATTGAATTAGCTTTCCATACTAGCAGGTCTTGGATGCTGCAGCACCTGAGCAGGAAACATCTGCTGCAGTGGTGGGCCCAGCCCCTCACTCCCCCACAACTAATTTGTATTTAATTTTAACTCGCACATAAAAAAAACACTCCAGAAAGATGTATCGGTGTGATGTGCTGCTGTCTCCTCTCTAGCTGCTGATCGCAGCAGGTACCAGTGCTGCTCACATTCCAGGCTGGTGTGTACAAGGTTTGGTCCTTTTACCAAACTGAACCTCACTGTACAAGAGGGAAATCACAGTAAAATCATCATGATTAGCACATTTTTGAATCATTGGCTAATTTCTCTCCATTGATTAGTAGGAGTGCATTTGTTTTTCAAGTTTTTTATGTTTTTTATGCAACAACCACTCATAACTCTTAGAAGACAGCATCACACCTAGCCATGGGGTCAACCACACCTCCTCACTATGATAGGAATTTTCCTCCCTCTGAGTCACTCTAGGCAGAGAACTGAATCACTCTTAAGCTAGAAGTCCTTGTCAAGAATGTTTTGGCTAAATTATCAGCTATCTGAGAAGACTGAAAATACGGGCCCAGATGTCTGCAGAATTTGACCACCCATATGCGTGAGGCACAGGTGTAAGGAAACTGAAAGTGAGGTTTGATACACACTGCTCAAAATAAATAAAGTAACACTTTAAAAACACATCAGATCTCAAATGGAAAAAAAATCATGTTGGATATCCATATTGATAGGGAATGGTTAATGTGTTGGGAACAACAAGATGCCACATCATTTGATGAAAATGAAAATTATCAACCCATAGAGGGTTAGTCACAGAGAAATTTAAACTGGAAAACTGATGTGGCAGACTGGTAGAATTTGCTGAAATGTCATTGCAGCAACTCAAAATGGTACTCAGTAGTTTGTAAGGCCACAACGTGCTTATATGCATGGCTGAATACATCAAGGCACCCTCCCTGTGAGACGATGGATGGTGTCCTGGGGTATCTCCTTCCAGATCCTGACCCGGGCATCACAGGGCTCACGGAGAACCTCAGGTACAACCTGGCAGCGTCGGATGGACCTAAACATGATGTCCCAGAAATGTTCTATTGGAAATAGGTCAGCGGAGCATCGAGGCCATTCAATGGTATCAATTCCTTCACCCTCCAGGAACTACCTACTGCATATGTTTGACACAGGAGGCTGGGCATTATCATGCACCTGTAGAAACCCAAGACTCACTGCACCAGCGAAGGGTCTAGGTCTAAATATTTCATCCCGATACCTAATGGCAGTGAGGGTGCCATTGTTTATCCTGTACAGGTGTGGTATGGATATGGCTCCCCAGACCAACACTGACCCTCTACCAAACTGATCATGCTGATCAATATTGCTGGCAGCATAACGTTCACTGCAGCTTTTCCAAACCCTGTCACATTTGTCACATGATATCATGAATCTGCTCTCATCTGTGTAAAGAACAAGGTTACAGTGATGAATCGGCAAATTGCTGTGATCTCTGGGAAATGCCAGTAGAGCTCAATGGTGGATGGCAGTGAGCACAGGGCCTACTAGAGGACACTGGGTCCTCAGGCCTCCCTTATGAAGTTTCTAATGGGTTGGAAGAGACATGCCAGTGGCCTGCTGGGAGTAACTTTGTAGGGCTTTGCCAGTACTCATCCTGTTCCTTTTTTCCACAAAGAAGCAGATACTGGTCCCGCTGATGGGTTAAAGACTGGGTTAACTGACTATCTCCTGGAATCTCCTCCATGAACCTGAGACTGTGATGGGGGGACACAGCAAACCTTCAGGCAATGGCACGTATTGATGTGCCATCCTGGTGGAGTTGGACTGTCTGTACAATCCAGGTATTGCCTCATGCTACCAGTAGTGACACTAACCTTGTACAAATGCAAAACTACTGAAAGGCTGTTAAAAAAATGACCAGGGAAAATGTCTGTGGCCTCCACTTGAAGAACCATTTATGTTTTGGGGTCCTCTCATTGTTGCCTCTTTAGTGCACCTGTTAATTTCGATAACACCACAATCAAAAAACCAAGAATAATGTTCCAGAACTATACCACACTTCATATTATACTCTGATTCAAAAGTGTTCCATTAATTGTTTTTATTATTATTATTTTTTGCGCAAAAAACAGGAAAAGTGAAACTTGGCACTCTACAAGGGTTCAGTTTTTCGGATAACATTATGCGTTTTGAAGTTCTCTTAAAAAATCCAGAATGCAATATGCAAGTGACACTTTATGCACTTTTTATGTTGTGGCCATTTTTACTACAGAGGCAGCTACTGCAGCCCTGTATTGATGTTAACTCAACCAGAAAGGGCTGAGCTTTTGACATTTTGATGTCAGAACTTTTTGTTTTAGCTGCAGATGTATCTTTTGCTACAAGTGTTTATGTGTACACCAGACATGCTTGCATTTTAAGCATGAAATGTTTTTTTTAGAGAAATCTGTCGTGGTGCGACATTTTTGACTTTGTTGTGGTTTTGTGTTTTGACTTTAGTTTGGTTTTGTAGTCATGGTTGTTTGTTTATTTCCTTCTTCTGCCTCCCAGTGTTTGTTATTTTCTCTCCCCTCACTCCTAGTTCCTTTTGTGGTTGCTTTTCTATTTCTTGTTATGGTTTTATTATTATTATTATTATTATTATTATTATTACTAGTATAGTTCTTTGTCTCCATGAATTCTTTATTTTAGTTTCTCATTTAGTATCTCTCCATGTTTATTTATGTTAGGTATTTGTTCTCTTTCTTGGTTTAGTTCCTTGGTTATGTTTCTATAGTTCCAGCCTCCCTTTTTAGGTTAGCTTTAGTTATTGTTTACTTTTGGTTTGCACATTTTCTAATTCTCTGTTTCCTTTTCTGTTACTTCAGTCAGTGTTTGTTTAAGTTTTGTTTATTCTACGGTCAGGGTTTCTTTATGGGTTCTTTGTTAATTATTAGGTTGTAGTGTTCCTCTATGTTCTCTAGTTCTCTGTTTACTTTCGTTAATGTTAATGTTAGTGTTTGTACCTGCAGTGTTTTTGCTACGTTTTGGATTATTCTTTGAATAAAGAAGAAGACTCCTTTAAACATGCTGCTGCCTAGCTCTTGTCTGCGCTTTGGTCAATCTAAACCTCAGAACGCGACAGAATGAAATTATATTTGTACTTGCATTTCCTCTTTCATGAATTTCTATTGCTCATAAAATAAGCTTAGTTTATTTAAAAAATCAGCAGAATGTGCAAATTTTTTATCCAATTATTCAATTAGTTGTCAGAATAACAAAAATCCGAAAAGTAAGGGTATTCAACCTATACTATACCTTGATAGTCCAAAATATAACACAAAATCTCAATGAAATATGCTGAATTGTGCAGTTAATGTGAAAAGCAAGAAACATTTCAAGGGTTATAAATAATTCATTTGTCAAAAAAAAATATTCCTTATATGTAGGAAATCAGTTGTTTATTTTGTGAAAGAAGACATAGCAATTTACAAAGAACAAGCTGTAAGTTTATACTGAGCTGAATCTACAGGATGTTGCCACCAGAAAGACACCAAATACCATTATTCTATTTTGCCTTGTGATCTAAAACAGAACTGACAGATGATGAAATTGTTTATTCCATGATAGTATTGCATCAGGGAAGGGAATAATCTGTCATTCAGTACAACTCACATTTCCTTTGTCTGAAATATTTGAAATAAACTAAAACATTATGACCAAACCCAGGGGTTAAATATAGGATTTGTCATGTTTATGGTCTATATGGTTTTAGGGTTGCCACAAAGCTCTATACTGATGCCTACTTTTGAAAGAGAAACCATCTAAGACATTCAAGGAGATAATTATGATTAATCTCATGTGACAGTAGGAACTGATTTGAGCTGACAACCTTCTGCTCTGAAAGTGACAGCATGTAGCTGATAACATTTAAACCACTCTTTTGGTACATTAATCTGTACCAGTATGAAAAATAGGAATGGTGGAGATCCAGAAATAATATGAAAAGTTAATAAATACACATGAATCGTTTTCCTTTCGATAAGTCTATTAAAAGGACTTGAGGCTTGAAGCAGCAAAGTTTTTAGACATTATCTTCAATTCTGAACAGGATGATAAGACCTTAAGTGGCTTGCGGATAAGGCTAAAGCAGCTACAGCACTGTACCTAGCCATGTATGCTGGTGCTTTGAAAAGCACCTGTGACATGAATCTAAGCGTGAGGAAAAAATATTTACTGAAACATCAAGTCCTGCCATGTTTTTGTATGTATGTCTTTCATTTTTGTATGAAACTGCAGGAAATTCAGTTTTCTGCTTTGTCACATTTGGGGAAAATACTTTTCTGCAACATCAATGTCTTGTTTTATTATTTTTGTCACATTAAACTGACCATCAGGGAATAACATTTTAGTGTAACCAATTGGTCAGATAATTCCTCGCCAAATTATTTATAGTAAGGGATGTAGTAAGTTTTACGTTCCTTTTAAGCCATCCAATATCCCTGCACGTGTGTAAAGGATCTATATGGCATAGTGTGAAACTAACTGATGTATTATTGGGTCACTGCTGTGATTATTTTATTTGGAGTTGTGTTGTCTAAGTAGCTGTGGTGTATGCGTGCGGTTTACATGACATGTAAGAGCTGTGCTGCTAATGTGGAACAATATTTCTATACTAATAATTCTGTAAACGACTGGTTGACTGTATGTGGTGGTGAAATTGTAAATTCTACAGTGTTGAATATGTGGGAAGGCATTGTGGAGCATTATTTTACTTATTTCACTTTACTCATCCAACTTGTGACACCAGCACTACCAACAATGCGACGTTGGCGTGACTGGTGTCTGAAATTAGCAAATGAAAGTTTGTAAAGGTCGGTTTATATTTGTCAATTGTCAATCAGTGGTGGACAATAAAGTCATCTGACATTGAACACAATCTGCGGAAGTAATTATCTGTCTGTCTAGGTGTGGAAAAAGGGGATTTTTTTTGACGAGGGCAGAACAAAACAAATATAAAGTTGAGTAACTGATGAACAGCTACAACTAAAGATGCACCAAGAAAATGGCTGATGCCCAAAATTGAATCATTTGGAAAACCAAAATAAAAAATCTGATTTTATTTTTTTCAATCAGGAAAGGCTCTATATTAATGTGCTAAAAGGTCATGCTGACAATAGCACTCTTCAGTGTGGATGCTAGTACCGAGGGAAGAAAACTCAAAGTTTTCAGTACCAGTTAGGTATTTAAAAATGATATCTGAGGAAGCACATTTATGTAAGTCTCTGTTTAAAGGGAAGCTAATTTCTTAAGACATACCAAGACTTCAGTTTTAGAACTGCTAGATGCCACTATCCTAGCTAATCCCTAAAATATGCCTGTTATCAATTTGTGTTTGATTTAAATTAAGTTTAACTTGAGGTTGCACATAAAAGCAGGAAAGTCAAGCATCTGTTTTACAGCAATGTCTTACTCAAACATGGGTCTTGACTTTGCTTCTGCTCCTTTTATAAAATATCAATGACTACTCACAGCAGGAAGACCTGTAAATATATTTTGAATTCTATTCTTCTGATCTTTTAATATTGTTGTTCTTAAAGAGACATTGGGATTGTTAACATCTTTGATCAGTGAATTTCTAGCCACTACACAATTTAAAACATTACCTGTTTTACTAAAATAATATATATATATTTTTTTCTCTTATTATCTCTGTGTAGGGGGTTAAATATTGTACTCCAGATCAATTGTGCAAATTTGCAAACAAGCAAAGGAGGCATTAATGAATGCAGTAAGTCAACCCAGGTTTTCCAACAATGGATATATGTGTGTTCATGTAAAACAGGTGGAGCTGGAACCAGAGAACCAGCCAAGATTAGGTAGCAAGCTGAAAAAAGCCAGTGACTGCACAAATTAATGGGCTTATTAAAATCCCAACCATATCATTAAATCATGAATGGATCTGACATTTCTTCTTGCATATTTAATTTCATTTAATGTGCTAACAGTGCCTTCTGTTATTAAGACATGAGATGATTTTTTGTGTTAATTTTTAGGATTCAATTCTGAGCATATAAAACGCATTTTGCACTGCACAGGGTAGTGCAAAATGCATTTAGTGCTGCTAAAATATTAAAATAAAAATACTTTGGTTAAAGTTGAATTCCAACAACCGTTTAGAACATTTTGTTTATTAATGGATATGAAAATGAACTCAAAAACCCAATATGAGGGAGTTTGAGGAGTATAATACACTGTATGCTTGTGCTCCAATTTGTTGTGGATGACAGTCTTTCAGTTCAGGTGTTGGCTACAAAATGAAAAAAAAGTGATTGTTTAATTAACTTTAAAGTTGAAAGTCTCTCTTTATGTGAATAAGTTAAATGTCATAGTTGGTTGCTAACTAGATGCTGCTAGGGTGTGTTGTTTATCAAAAATATGATTACGTTTAGTATCATATTGTCATCACTCCCCATGGAGAACCCAATGCAATCCTAATATGCACTGGATCACCCCAAACACCCTCCAATGACCAATGATGATTTGGCAGATTTTTTTAAACTGTACTGTCGTCCCAATCCTGCATGAAGGGAACTAAACCGAACATGAACTTACCTCGCTAAGCTACCAATCTGACTTTAAAAGGACTGAAAAATAGGAAGCGAAGATGCCTGTCTGATATTTAAAGGCAGTGTATTCCAAAGTTTGGGAGCTATAACAGAAAAGGCAATTCTGCCTAGTTTTTGGGACAACTAAAAGCAGCTGGTCGCTGATCTAAGAGACTGCGAAGGAAGATAAGACTGGAGTAGATCCAAGAGGTGCAGAGGAGCAAGACCATTCAAGCTAACAATAAAATAAAAAAATCAATTCTGTAATGCACAGGGAGCCAATGAAGAAAGGCCAGAAAAGGTGAGATGTGTTCATATCTTGGCATGCCAGTAAGAAGACGGGCAGGAAGCTGAAGACGTGATAGAAATGCATAAGTCACACCAGCATAAAGTGCCGTACAGTAGCTAAGAGAAGTTGAGATAAAAGGATGTATAATTTTTTTCCAGGTCGTTCCTGGACAAAACTGGCTTGAGCTTTGCTACTTGCCTTAACTGAAAAAAAAAACTTTTTCTCAAAACAGATCTGATTTATTTATCAAATTTAAAATCTGAGTCCATAATTATTCCCAGATTTGTTACATGCTGTAAGTATTATGATTATTGATTAATTAATATTTATCAAAAATTATAATTAAAAATAATAATTCATGAAAATAATTTCTTAACCAAAATCATTACTTACACATAGAAATCAGAGATGTCATCTGGATAAATCACTCTTGCATGAAATAAACACAAACACTTCTCTTAATTATATTTATGAAGATTTATTGAAGCCATATAGACCTGATATACCACCATACTGGTCCAAAAAACCTTGGCCTAACTAACAAGCACTATTCTACACAAGGGGACAAAAAAGACTACCTAACAATAATAATAATTAAAAATATATGCGTATTGAGTGTCTATGAAGATCAAACCAGCAGTTTTATGGACAAAATGTGCACTTTGGGTTAACTTGGAAAGAGAAGCCCTCCTGGTGTGTTGATGTCTCAATTGCAGCGATCAGCTGGTAGACGGTCTTAGCCACTAACAGCTGATTGCCCTGAATCTCGAACAAAGAGTCATAAAACTCTGAGGCGGGAACTCAGTGGAAAATCAGTAGAAATAAAACTGGAACAAAGGAGTGGTCATGCAAGGCCCAGACCGCTGTTGCTTTGAATGGAAAACTTTAAAAGTCCAACTTCTAACTCCTGGCCGATTTGGGATCAGCCGGACAATAACAGGTACATGCACACTTGCACAGCAAATCAAAACTCTGCATAAAACACTTCAATCAGTATTGCGTGCAACAAGTTGATACTTTGGATTAACTACTGGTGATTCTAAATCACCTTAAACTATGCCTCACCCTGACGAGACTTCTAAATACACCTATCCCATTTAATATAAAAAAAGAACGAAATTACTTTGACGTTGATTTCTTCTCTCCACCGATTGAGGATGGGTCAGGTCTGAAGAAAGCGGGGGGGGGGGGGGGGGGGGGGGTCACGCGTCTATGATCAACTCAAAAAAAAAAGAAAAAAGGTAAACTTCTCATCTGTCCAGGAGGGGAAATATGAAGAACCATTTAGTCGACTGAATCAACAAGGAGAAAACTCATCTCCTTGTAAATAAAACCTCTGTGGGTTTTTCACCTGCGCCAGGTGTTGGCGTGGTCTTCCATCGGTATATGAATTTTCTGACCTTCTTGTATCAGACAGATTTCCAGCTTTGTGTGGAGGAAAAGTTCTGCGACCTTTTGTCTCTCCAGATATGCCCCTCCGTTACCTCTTCCCTTGAGACACGCTGGAAATGACAACGAAAGATCATTTTCCGCAAATTTTAAAATCCTGGGTGATGTCAGAACTGTGATGTCTGTTGAGCTGCATATGTTCAACTGTGCAACCAAAATGGAGGACCTGGAACTGAACTCTGAGGAACCCCATAAGAAAGAGGGGCAGAGACAGACAGATAATTTTCATTACCAACACTGAACCTGCTCTCACTCAAATGGGAATGAAACCAATCAGGTGTTGCACCTTTAATATCGACCCAATGTTCCAAACAAGAGATAAGAATAGTGTGGTACACAGTATCAAACGTTGCCGTAAGATCTAAAAGCAGAAGAATCACAGAGCTGCCAGTCGTTTGCTAAAGGAATGTCATTAAAAACCCTTACCAGCGTTCTTTCAATCCAATATAAATGTTTAAAACCAGCCTGCAAAATCTCCCCAATGCCATTAGTGCACACAAAATCATTCAGTTGGGTAAAAATGATTTTGCTTGATATTTTGAAATGGTCTAAAATTTGAGCAGACTGATGGGTCAAAGCCAGTTTTTTTGTTGTTTTTTTTTATCCAAGGATTGACAATTGCATGTTTGAAAACATCAAAGTCCACACTGGGAGTGATGCTGCTATTTGTAATAGCAAGAACTGATAGTCCAATCAAAAGAAACTCCTCTTAAAAAAGAGATGGAGGGATAGCATCAGCAGGAGAACCTGAAGGTTTCAATTTATGAACCACCTTTTTTAGAATTGTAAATGAAACAGGCTCAAACTGATTGAAGACAGTCGGTGGTAATAGTAGCAGATGGATTCAACACTGTTAACAAAGAAGCAAAGGAAATCATTACAAATGTCAGTAAATGCTGTCAGGATTGTAGACTGGGGGCCATTTAGAATACAATTTATAGTTTTACAAACAGCTCTGGGATTATGAGAATTTGCAGCAATTATTTGAGAAAAATATCTATTTTTCTGTTTTTTTAGTGTTCTGATAACATTTCCAGCAGTCTTTTAGCATTTCAAAAGGAAAAAATTGGTTCTTTAGTACAATAATAATCTATAAGCTTTTGTTTATTTAGACTAATTAATCCTTGGTACGTACGTCTGATCATATGTGACAGAGAGCTCAGCGTACTCACAACTTTACTCAGCTTTGGTGTGTTCAAATTAGGTCACAATGAAATGGTTCTATTTCTAAGTTTTTTCAGGTATATTTAAGGTGGCTTTGTCTTCAGTAGTTGATTTTCAGTAAATATTCCAATGGCAAAGGTGCAACCAACAAATGGCCTTTCTTTCAACCTATGACCTTTGATGTCTGTATCAACACAAACATCTTACTGGCAAATCCGTATAGCCATATTTCTTATCCCTTTAAGAACCAACATCATCCATCCACATGTTTAAATTTTTTGACACAGAAATCCTGTCTACATTTTATAAAATGTGTGTGTTGTTCCATAGCAGATCAATAAGTGAGCCTTAAAACTAGAATTTTCAAGACCTCAAAGCAGCATAATGGAGCCATTAGTTTTGATCTAGGTCCCATCAGCTGCTTGCAGACATATTATGTTCATTTTGCAGAGCAAGTAAAAGTGGGTGCAATTATCTTTGATTTAGTCTTATACATTAGGTACCCTCTGAGGTCCATGAAAAAAATGCCTTATATGTTAAATTATATTAAGGAGCTGTAGGAATTTAACTTAAAATGATCTAGTTTAAAGAAAACGTATTGGTTTAAATTGATTTTAGCTGATAAAATTAACCTGATTTATAACAATGTGTTTTTCATCATATTCCATGGCTAGTTGAATAATCTATATCCAATTAGCGGTAAAGCAAAATAATGTGTGGTCCTCGCGGCCTCTTATTACTTCACTGACCCATGTCTTTACATGCTAAATCCCATTGATATGTACAAGGAAGCATTGATTACATTTTGTCTTTCCATCTATTCCACCGAGTACATGAGCCGTTAATGTTTAAATCAAAATCAATACATAACTTAATCATTCAAACTCGTCTCTAATTTGTTTGTCACAATCGATTGCCTTGGGCTGAGCGTGCTGTCTGGCCCCTCTCCCCGTCAATTAAGGCACTTGATGTGAGCACAACTAAAGCTGCCACAGAGGATGGTGGTGGTAGAGGGGAGGATTTTATGGCTGGCGCTGCCGACAATATGATCTATCAAATGTTATGACCTTGGGGATATTAAGTACTAACTAATATGGAAGAATTCACATTCGAAATGAAACGACAGGAATAATTTCTCATTCTACACGAGTATGTCTTGGAGAATATAATTAGCTGTTATAACCCTAACCCTTTTAACAGGTGCATTTATGTCATCACGGCAGTTACAACATTGTCCCAAATGAATCGCAGACACAGCTATAAATTCTACAACATAGTACATGCTGTCCTTATTCCTTAATAACAAAGTGCCCAAATGAAATAGGTCAGTAGCAGAAAGAATTGGAGTAGAGATGCACCCATCACAATTTGATGTCCAGATTGTCCATCTTTTATAAAGCTACAACCTGCTCATACAGAAACAATTTCTCTTTAGGAACTATAATATAGGAAGATACTAGAACAGCGTTAAAAAGGTGTTTTTCTTGCCTTCCTGCCCTGAGCAATTATTAATTATTTATAATATTAAGTGCAAATGCAGTATGCCATTGTTTATGAAAAAGCAGTTGCTATAAAACAGGTTTTTTTTATGTTATTTTATGCTATTTTATTTTATGAGACAAAATTATGGTGTATTCAAAACAGTTTTTTGTATCTTACATTGCATTAAGTGCAGTTAGTGGGCCTAGCCTTATTAAACAGCAGTCTCCATGTGTATATCCTAGAAAATGTAGGTGCTTATCTAAGGCTCTCCAAAAGGAGCCAGAGAGGGGCTTTCCAGCCTTCTTGTTATCTGCTGAAAGCCCTGATCTCTCTCACAGCATGAATGAACAACATCTTTTTACATTTTTGTGCTTCCTCTGACGTAATATTTAAACACCACAAAACACATTTGAAAGCAGAAATGTAGATTTACTGTATAAAAAGTCAAATTAACTTTTTATTCTCCCTGACATTAAATCAGACTAAACCTTTCCTGTTTTAGGTATATTAGGATTACCAACATTATTTCTATAATGTAATTACCAGACTGATGAGCGAATTTTTTTTTTTCAGCATTCTACAAAGTCATAGGTTTACATGCACTGGGAATACCAATCTTCTAAAGAGTTGAGAAACCTAAATGACAATGTCTAGGCTTTATAAGCTTTCAATGGTTAATCCATACCATCTGAGGTAAGTGGAGGCACAGATGTGGATACATTTTAAAGCAACACCTCAAACACACTGCTTCCTTGTGTGGCATCATAGAAAAATCAAAGGACAACAGGCAAAATATCAAAAAGAGAACTGTGGACCTCCCCAAGTCTAATTCATCATTGGGTACAATTTCCAGATGCCTGAAGGTGGAACATTTATATGTTCAGTTATATGTTAGTATAACGGGAATGGAAATGTCTGGCCATAATACTGTTCAGACAGAAAACCATTTCTGTCTCAGAGATGAACGTGTTTTCATGTGAAATGTGCAAATCAAAAGTAAAAGACCCTGTGGAAGATGCTGACTAAGAAGAAGAATATTAACATAAAAAAACCAGACTACAATTTGTAAATGCCCTCAGTTACAAAGACCTTAAAGTCCTTATGAAATTGATGTGTTCAGCCATAATCAATAACAGGGTAACATTTAGAGGAAAAATAAGGAAGCTAGCAAGCCTGAGAGCACCATCCAAGCTGTTGAGGAAAGGGGTGGTAGCATCATGCTATGTGGGTGTTTGCTGCAGGAGGTAATGGTGCACATTACGAAATAGACAACAAAATAAGAAAAGAATGTATCGACATTTTGAAGGAAAATTGAAAAACAACACCATGGAAGTTCAAGCTTTGATGCGAATGGGTCTTTTAAATGTTCATTCTCCCAATGCATACCACCAAATTAGTTACACACAATCTTGCGTAGGCACAGCAATCTTCTGAAGTATCTATCACAAACCCGTGATTTCAGTCACATGGAAAATGTGTGGTCAGAGCTGAAAAAAGTGTCTGTGAGCAAGTGTCCTACAAATTTGACTGTGTTAGTTTTGTGAGGAGGAATAGGCCAAAATTCAAGCAAACTTTTACGAAAAGCTTGTGTAGAAAATCCTAAATGTTTGACCCAAGTCATACAGCATAAAAGTGAATTCTACCAAATAATCAGGAAATTTCCAGCGAGTCAGTCACCGATCAGAGTTGGAGTTGATCAAGCTGAAAATCGTCTAATTCTGGTCACCAGTCGATTTCGCGGGTCTTTTTAATAGGTGTCAAAATCCATTCAAGTTAATATGTTTACTGTCACTTTGAAAATTAGCGAAAAACTGAGTCTAAATGACCATGTCTGTAATAAAGCTCAACCTTTACTCCGTTGTTTAGAATAAGCCTTAAACCATTAATTTCCTGTCTTTTAAGTAACAGAAGTCAAATAACTCTGAGCAACAGCATCCTGACAGTAGATGATTTCTTTTAGAACAGCTCCCCATATCAAATTACATTTGGACTGCACAGATCCTTTCATCTGTGAAGCTCCCGCATGAAACTTCTGTGTCAGCAGTGGTGAAGCAGTGAGAACCTCAGGCAGTAATTACAGGTCATATAAAGTGATGCCATGAAACAGCTTTTTTCCTCATCTGATCCATAGCTCCACTGCAGATACAGCACTGGATTCTCTCTTGTTGTACAACACCAACACTAGAGAAGGCCTTGTTCCAGTCTGACTTCATTTCAGGGTATTTTATTAATCCCTCTGAAACAAATTAAACGTAAACCTGCCTACATTGTACAGCTTTACAGGTGGCAAGCTTTCTGTTTTTAAAGCAGAGAAAAATCAGGGATGGTTCTCTCACAATACAGCAATAGGGGAAGCGTGGTCAAAGAATTGGTCCAGGTTCTGTTTACATGGGGTCCACTGTTTGACAGGTTCAAAAATATGGCAGGCAGAGAGGAATCAAAGTCAGTCAAGGGTCAAAAACCTTTCAATCAGAGTCCGTAAGAAATAAATGCTGGATGTCATCAGCAAGAAGCTTCAGATGGCACATGTGATGTAAGGGGTTTTTATCCTGGAGATCACAGTTGGAGATAATTATACAGGCACAGGGAAGCTTGGATAAGTGATTGAGTAGCTATGAGTATTGAGTGCAGTGAGATATGGAAAGCCATAGAATGATCATGGCATGTCAAGGCATGAACATGAAAACAGTCCTGAAACATGAATTGTGACAAGGTATCAGTCTTAATTCGCTCAATCTAATATCAGAATCGGACAGTAATAATCCTGACAAGCAAAGTTTCTATTTGAAAAACCTGAGAGTTATGGGATATAGGACCCACTGAACTCTGACTACTCACTCCCCATCTTTATTTACCCTCCACCAGGTTCAAAGGCATGCAAAGGTCTCTCTGTCTACTGGGTGGAAGTGATTTGCTTGAAATGTGGTCATAAATCCAGCCAACTGCTGGAGCTTTACGAGGAATGTAGGATTTAACGGCAAAGTCAGGAGGAATTTATCTTTTATCTAAACTTCAGCACGTTGCACACTGTGATGAGGCAGACTGTGTTGGAA